>NC_047029.1:885268-2085268 GCF_902652985.1 Pecten maximus | reverse complement strand
TTATTTCAGCCATGTTACTCCACCCAAGTCACAACATTGAGACCTACCCCCAAAGGTACATGGGATCGATGGCTTATTTCAGCCATGTAACTCCACCCAAGTCACGACATTGAGACCTACCCCCAAAGGTACATGGGATCAATGGCTTATTTCAGCCATGTAACTCCACCCAAGTCACGACATTGAGACCTACCCCCAAAGGTACATGGGATCGATGGCTTATTTCAGCCATGTAACTCCACCCAAGTCACGACATTGAGACCTACCCCAAAGGTACATGGGATCGATGGCTTATTTCAGCTATGTAACTCCACCCAAGTCACGACACTGACGCCTACCCCCAAAGGTACATGGGATCAATAGCTTATTTCAGCCATGTTACTCCGCCCAAGTCACGACACTGACGCCTACCCCCAAAGGTACATGGGATCAATAGCTTATTTCAGCCATGTTACTCCACCCAAGTCACGACACTGACGCCTACCCCCAAAGGTACATGGGATCGATGGCTTATTTCAGCCATGTTACTCCACCCAAGTCACAACACTGACAGTTACCCCGAAAAGTATGCGAGATCCATGGTTTTTGTTCAGCCATCTAACTTCCCCAGGTCACAACACCCTGACGCCTAGCTACCATAGGTTCCCAGACGTATCTGTTTAATCAGGGTACACTTTTACTTATGTAACAACCCACGGAACACTACTAGCTACCCTGGTATACAAACAGAGTCTGAACCCACGTGCACTATAATGTACTACCTAAAACAAACAACATGTAAACAACCACCATGTACTTATTATGTACTCTACGGGTAGGTCACAACACTGACGTCACGAGACACGGAGACGACTGATTCTGTTAGTGTGAAAACCGTGTTATAAATATGTATGTGGAAAGCGTAATGTTTCTGTTTAAAATAAATTATTAATTTACCTTTTCGAAAAGGTCATAACAATCTGTGATGCATGCTCCTTGATAGACCTGTGTAAAGCGAAATTCCTACCATAACCGATATACTTGAGGGAAACTTGTGCTCATACTCGCCATAACGGTGCATTTTTAGCGTTTATTCATTAGATTTCCCCGTTGGTATTGTTTATTTAGCGTTTACTTTGCCAGACACCAATACCACCAAATGGATTATACAGTCAATGAACTGATCATTTTAATAAAATGATAATAAATCACAATCAAATATATTCAATAGCACATTAAATCATTTATATAGATCCAATGAACTGTGACTTTTGATAACAAATTTTATACAACATATTCAATGCACACTGAATCAAATATTATAAATTCATGCTACATGCTGTGTAAGCTTGACAGCCAGTGTTTGTTGATGGCACGTGGTGTAGCTGCTATTTATCAATAGATTTTGATTGCAGTAAACACACATTTAATGAAATGATATTGACATTTCTTGGCGTAATTATGAAATGAAGGCAAAGGTGTACCTTGGGTCGGTGTAGATACAAATGACAGTGTTTCTAGTTCTCAATAGGAACTGGGTTATCGCTCTTATCAGCCACTCAAACTGTTTATTCGCGAAACGTTATGTTGAGGTTGTAAACGAATAAGCATATCAGATCAATATCAAAGCTTTTCAGGGCGCCTTGGAATCAAACTTTTATCCAGACCCTCTGACATCAAAGCTTTACCTAGAGTCTTTGACGACACAGCTTTACCTAGAGTCTCTGACATCACAGCTTTACCTAGAGTCTCTGACATCACAGCTTTATCTAGAGTCTCTGACATCTCAACTTTATCTAGAGTCTCTGACATCACAGATTTACCTAGAGACTCTGACATCACAACTTTATCTAGAATCTCTGACATCACAGCTTTACCTAGAGTCTCTGACATCACAACTTTACCTAAAATCTCTGACATCACAGCTTAACTTAAAGTTTCTGACATCACAGCTTTATCTAGTCTCTGACATCACAGCTTTACCTAGAGACTCTGACATCACAACTTTATCTAGAGTCTCTGACATCACAGCTTTACCTAGAATCTCTGACAACACAGCTTCCCCTAGAGTCTCTGACATCACAGCTTTACCTAGAGTCTCTGACATCTCAACTTTATCTAGAATCTCTGACATCACAGCTTTACCTAGAGTCTCTGACATCTCAACTTTATCTAGAGTCTCTGACATCACAGATTTACCTAGAGACTCTGACATCACAACTTTATCTAGAATCTCTGACATCACAGCTTTACCTAGAGTCTCTGACATCACAACTTTACCTAAAATCTCTGACATCACAGCTTTACCTAAAGTTTCTGACATCACAGCTTTATCTAGTCTCTGACATCACAGCTTTACCTAGAGACTCTGACATCACAACTTTATCTAGAGTCTCTGACATCACAGCTTTACCTAGAATCTCTGACAGCACAGCTTTACCTAGAGCCTCTGACATCACAGCTTTACCTAGAGTCTCTGACATCACAGCTTTACCTAGAGTCTTTGACATCACAGCTTTACCTAGAGTCTCTGACATCACAGCTTTACCTAGAGTCTCTGACATAACAGCTTTATCTAAAGTCTCTGACATCACAACTTTACCTAGATACTCTGACATCACAACTTTATCTAGAGTCTCTGACATCTCAACTTTATCTAGAATCTCTGACATCACAACTTTATCTAGAGTCTCTGACATCTCAACTTTATCTAGAATCTCTGACATCTCAACTTTATCTAGAGACTCGGACATCACAGCTTTACCTAGAATCTCTGACATCACAGCTTTACCTAGAGTCTCTGACATCACAACTTTACCTAAAATCTCTGACATCTCAACTTTATCTAGAGACTCGGACATCACAGCTTTACCTAGAGTTTCTGACATCACATCTTTACCTAAAGTCTCTGACATCACAGCTTTACCTTGAGTCTCTGACATCACAGCTTTACCTTGAGTCTCTGACATCACAGCTTTACCTAGAGTTTCTGACATCACAGCTTTACCTAGAGTCTCTGACATCACAGCTTTATCCAGAGTCTCTGACATCACAACTTTAGCTAGAGACTCAGACATCACAACTTTACCTAGAGACTCGGACATCACAGCTTTACCTAGAGTCTCTGACATCACAGCTTTACCTAAAGTCTCTGACATCACAGCTTTACCTAGAGTCTCTGACATCACAACTTTACCTAAAGTCTCTGACATCACAGCTTTACCTAAAGTCTCTGACATCACAGCTTTACCTAGAGTCTCGGACATCACAGCTTTACCTAGAGTCTCTGACATCACAGCTTTACCTAAAGTCTCTGACATCACAGCTTTACCTAGAGTCTCTGACATCACAGCTGTTTCTAGAGTATCCACCGTCCTCAAAACGTAACGCGATTTACCAGCAGAACCAACCGGTTTTCTTGGATCCTTTTGTTTAGACGTACCACTTTGATCCATTATTCATTTGTCATACAAAAGTATTTTTTGTTTGAGAAGTTTGGAACTCTCCATTTACGATGAAATTGATACATTTTATAAGTCAGTGTTTGATTGAACTGTTCAGATATGGATTTTACATCCGTTACGTTATAAACAAGGAAAAATAAGCGTTTTTTTATGCTTGAAGCGAGCGACGGCCGCTGTTTTGGGAATTTGCGTGAGATTCAATTGCATTCAATGATATGATATCGTACCTATTTTGTACAACTGGTACGAACCCGACAAAGGAACGCAGGACAACTTTCATCCAGAATATATGACGTCACACTTTTATCCAATCTCAGACGTCACGTCCTTATCAAGTGTCCTTGACGTCATATGTTTAGCTAGAAGTTTGAGGAGGTGACGTTCCGAAGTCAATGACGTCATAACCTGCATCAATAAAACCGTATACAGCATGTATCGATGACCTATTTACATGTTTCCTGCTTTCGCTCGAGGTGCACGTGCACCTGTATCGGGGATTTTCGTTGTACACAATTGGCTAATTTCTCCTCTTTACTATTGGGAATTCTCAAATGATATTTCACGTGATAATGTGTCCCTTTGATAAACGCATTATCGAATATATTAACGATCAGGTCCCTCTCTCGATATTCTCTCCCTCAAGGGACACAATTCTAGAACACTTCGTGCTCTTATACAGTCATGTTGCCACCGGGTTCGGGTCAAGCGTCGTACTGGTTGTATTCCCAGCAGCGTTCGTGTCAATATAAGTCCCACACATATAAATCAATTCTTGTGTCGAATCTATACACTTCAACGTAGGTAGGTAACAAGGTCGTACATGCTACAAGGTCGGGGTGCAGTGTCCATATATATTATCTGTACAATTCACCGTGTAGGCCTGTACTTGTAATCATTTACATGTCATTACGAAAGGCAATCCGCCATATTGACATATGGTAAACGTGTAATTTCGTAGACATTCACAAAATACAGTAAAGTCATGTACATTCAAATACATACACAATCAACCAGGTAGACATGCACACGGATTTACGTGTACATTTCACAGTAAATACGTGGACGTCATAATCCATCGTGTAGATAACGCCATGTTATTACGGACACAATTCGTCGTGTACAATTTGCACGTGTAACTACATACGCAGTCCGTCGTTTAGAAAAGCACGTGTAAATACGTACAAAATCATTAGTGTAAGATATATACGTGTTGCTACTTACTCAATTCAACGCGTGGATCTGTGTGTAAGTACGTACATAATCACTTGTATTGACGTTAACAGGTAATTACGTACACAGCCCCTCGTACAGACATAAACATGTAATTACGTACACAGCCCCTCGTACAGACATAAACATGTAATTACGTACACAACCCCTCGTACAGACATAAACATGTAATTACGTACACAGCCCCTCGTACAGACATAAACATGTAATTACGTACACAACCCCTCGTACAGACATAAACATGTAATTATGTACACAGCCCCTCGTACAGACATAAACATGTAATTACGTACACAGCCCCTCGTACAGACATAAACATGTAATTATGTACACAGCCCCTCGTACAGACATAAACATGTAATTACGTACACAGCCCCTCGTACAGACATAAACATGTAATTACGTACACAACCCCTCGTACAGACATAAACATGTAATTACGTACACAGCCCCTCGTACAGACATAAACATGTAATTACGTACGCACCCCCTCGTACAGACATAAACATGTAATTACGTACACAGCCCCTCGTACAGACATAAACATGTCATTACGTACACAACCCCTCGTACAGACATAAACATGTAATTACGTACACAACCCATCGTACAGACATAAATATGTAATTACGTACACAACCCCTCGTACAGACATAAACATGTAATTATGTACACAGCCCCTCGTACAGACATAAACATGTAATTACGCACACAGCCCCTCGTACAGACATAAACATGTAATTACGTACACAGCCCCTCGTACAGACATAAACATGTAATTACGTACACAACCCCTCGTACAGACATAAACATGTAATTACGTACACATCCCCTCGTACAGACATAAAAATGTAATAACGTATACAACCCCTCGAACAGACATAAACATGTAATTATGTACACAACTCCTCGTACAGACATAAACGTGTAATTACGTACACAGTCCCTCGTACAGACATAAAAATGTTATTACGTACACAACCCCTCGTACAGACATAAACATGTAATAACGTATACAACCCCTCGAACAGACATAAACATGTAATTATGTACACAACTCCTCGTACAGACATAAACGTGTAATTACGTACACAGCGCCTCGTACAGACATACACATGTAATTACGTACACAACCCCTCGTACGGACATACACATGTAATTACGTACACAACCCCTCGTACAGACATAAACATGTAATTATGTACACAACCCCTCGTACAGACATAAACATGCAATTATGTACACAACTCCTCGTACAGAAATCAACATGTAATTACGTACACAGCCCCTCGTACAGACATAAACATGTAATTATGTACACAACCCCTTGTACAGACATAGACATGTAATTACGTACACAGCCCCTCGTACAGACATAAACATGTAATTATGTACACAACCCCTTGTACAGACATAAACATGTAATTACGTACACAACCCCTCGTACAGACATAAACATGTAATTACGTACACAACCCCTCGTACAGACACTAACATGTAATTACGTACACAGCCCCTCGTACAGACATAAACATGTAATTACGTACACAGCCCCTCGTACAGACATGAACATGTAATTACGTACACAGCCCCTCGTACAGACATAAACATGTAATTACGTATACAACCCCTCGTACAGACATACACATGTAATTACGTACAGAACCCCTCGTACAGACATGAACATGTAATTACGTACACAACCCCTCGTACAGACATAAACATGTAATTACGTACACAACCCCTCGTACAGAAATCAGCATGTAATTACGTACACAACCCCTCGTACAGACACTAACATGTAATTACGTACACAACCCCTCGTATAAACATAAACATGTAATTACGTATACAACCCCTCGTACAGACACTAATATGTAATTACGTACACAACCCCTCGTACAGACATAAACATGTAATTACGTATACAACCCCTCGTACAGACATAAACATGTAATTACGCACACAGCCCCTCGTACAGACATAAACATGTAATTACGTACACAACCCCTCGTACAGACACAAACATGTAATTACATACACAAGTATATATGGTCATAGCACTGTAAACATTCAGAGGTTTTGCTGACCAAGCATAAGATAGTAATACGGGCCATCGGCAACTTCATTAATGCTTTAAATGTATCAGCGTTTTTGTTTTTTTTATTTATTTTTGTGTTGTTTTTATTGTTTGTTTGTTTTTGTTGTATTTTTTCTGACTAACAATGTATGCCATTGAACATCCCAATATACATGTACATACATCATACCAATAGCTTTAAGTGTTATACGGAGTAACGTATTGGTATGAAGAGGAATGTATAAAGTGCCACTGACCTTCCTATATAGCATGGTACTTCGTGTAGAAGTAAAAGCGTGTGTAATGACGTAAGGAATCCATCATTGTAAAGATAATACAAAACGGATGTAAAAGTTCATTTCAACCTCTTATGTCATATTGGTTTTAATTGTTGACGGTAACTTTAAACTTGGAAATTGTTTCTCCACTTTCAATATGGATTGTAGATACGTAGGATTTCTAGTTTTATTTAACACTTCAATCAAAGCTACATTACGACCGTACATTCAAAAACAATTAGTTCGGAATTGAAACTTGGAGTGGATGATAATTTTTGCAGAGCATATTCAGGCATATTCAGTGGTACATGTACGTCAATACAGTGCTGAGGTTGTGATATGTATATATATACCGAAAGTGAGGTTTAATTATATTGTATCTGTCAACAGTACCATATTACACATATAACTGATATAACAAGCGTGGATTATCCGAAAACCTTACACGTGTGTCAAAAATACATATTATCTATATATATAACATACACAAGCAATATTCCTTCACGTGAATTTTTTTCAGGTGAATTTCACGTGAAAAAAATATTCACGAGAAATTCATGTGAAATTCATGTGAAATTCACATGAAAAAAATCATGTGAATTTCACGTGAAAAAATTCGCGGGAAGGAATATTGCCTGTGTACACTTAACTCAGTTTACATCTAATTATATATAACACTAGGCCTGGATATATCCCCGCGGTTCCTTATTGTAATGAGTATTCGAGATAGGACCGGATTCCCCCGCCTAAGTATCAGTCCGCGGATACTTGATTGTGATGACTATTCCAAATAGTACCGCCTTACTCTGTCTCAGTATCCATCCGCGGGTACTTCATTTGGATGGCTATTAGAAATAGGACCGAATTCCTCCGCCTAAGTATCCATCCGCGGATACTTGATTGTGATGATTGTGCGAAAAGGGATTTGTTCTGTTTAGGTATCAATCCTCTACTAGTTTATTGTAATAGCTATTCGAGATCGGACCTAAGGCCTAGGTATCCATCCGCGGATATACGTTTACACTGTCAAGTACCATCAAGGGATTCGTCCCTTTACAGAGAAGGGTATCACGTGACCACCAGTAAACAATAATTACGTCTGCTATATGATCACGTATAGACACTAGAATGGTTTTAATTTAAACAGATATTACGTTATAAAACATAGTTCTCTGGAAGCATTACCATATAATCAATGCCATAAAGGGTTGTCGTGGCTGTGATGGAGTTTAGGCTCGGTCTATGTTGTGTTCTGAAGCGATTAAATCCGTATTCATAAAAGTTCTAAAAACTCAGGCTTATATCATAATGACGTCTTTTTAGAATACTTAATTGTAAACAAGTGTAGTTTATGGCATTGATTGATTGGTTTACTTATCGGATTTACGAAGGAGGCATAGTATAATGAGTTTCAGACTGCGCAACTTTACGTTGCACTGACAGCTACATAGCTATGTACCATCCAATGGAGTCCGAACGTAAATCATGGCGTTATTAAAGTTGTGGTGCAATAAGGGCGTGCAGCAATGTCTCTAGGGTGTAGTGTTAGATCACATAATACTTAAAGTTCATTTCTTACCGTTCTTGAACATTTTTAATTACCAAGAGTGGATTTTCACATCAAAAACACAATAAATCGGTTACGGTCCATGACAGGATGGTCACCCTTTAACACAAATAGCGCCACTTAATCACTCAGATTTCATATAAACAAATGTATGACTAAAAAAAGTAATTTTATCTTCATATGATTTCATATATATTTCACGACTGGTCTACAAAAATGTGTGATGGTTAGTGCATCGGATATTCGGAAACGTCACACAGCGAACTGAAAAAAAAACCGCAAAAATGACAGCTTTTTTTAAATTCTCGTTACCGCATAGCCTCACAGGGTAAATCCACAGGATGGTTGAACAAGTTTATAAACATTATTATGTTATTTCCGTATGATTTGATAAATCATTTATCAATCGTACAGTCGTAATTCGCACCACACACCAGTGACAATTTACACCAACAGTTAAAATGACACTTTTCATGATTTTATAAAACAAAAATACGTAACACTTAAAATGTAATAACCCCAATTTATATTAAAAATGGCCAAAAGTGTCATTTCATATGAAATTTGATTAATTTGTTTAACAATTCGAGTTAATCCTTATAAATTGATTTTCTGTACATAATCCCTATGGAAATTAAACATGTACTCCCAAGTCCCAAATCCTCTCTTTAGAACACAATTCAGAAGAATTAATGATAATGACGTGATAGTTATTGTTTATACCGCTCTGAGTACGGAATTACATGTAATTAGATACCTTTACAAATATACAACTACATACAACATATTTACTACGCAGCTAGAACACCGTCATTGTGTTACTATTTCGATTAGTCTTAATGCAACTTGAAACAAACGTTTTCGGGGGAATTCGCCTACATTAATTGGATATTTGGGGCCTGCATGTTACACCTTGTCAATATGCACACCTCTTCGTCTAATCCTGTAAGCCGTGCGCAGTGGGTAATGCATCTACAAATGCGCGTGAGTATAAGTCCATTAGCCTGCAGTTAATGATTGAAACCTGCTTACGTAAAACGTTTATCATTGTTACAACATACAACACGGAAGCTAAATTGAAAATGTAACTAAGAAATACGGGAGTCAAACGTGATAAAGTAAAGAAACGAGCTATTTTCTTTGTCTGAAGCGTAACCATTAATTTTATTTCCAATTTCTCAAAATCAAATATCCTGCGCGTTGTTTGTGTGTCTAGAACGGCACAACCTAGCAGAATTGGCTTACTCAGCTCCCGATAAAAACATGGCCGCGCAATCTCTGTAAGTCTCGCTTATCACGCGACGTTCCGAGAATTGTCTAACGTACGACAGCCACATTGTACAATATTTGTTTTGCTGCAGCAATCATCTTACCCATTACTTAGTCCATGTCATTGAACCGTGATCTGGACATGTTATCCTGGACTTCTGTTGTAGGAAAACATGTCCCATTAGAAGTTTGGGGATGTACACATAGCTTCTAAATAACCAAACGGAATACCAACATGCAAACGGAACCGTTATTATAATCCAAATTCGAAAAAAGACGAGGAAAAATAAAATAATAAAAAAAAAAAAAAAAGGGGGATAATAGGAACATATTCTTGTGATTACAAGCTCTTCTTTTTAACAAATTGGCTGCGCTTTGCCTTTGTACATCCATCATGAATCCGTCTTAAACAAGTAATGTGACGTCAGGGAATATTCTTACAAAGGCTATATAAAAACTTTCATTTCAGATTGCTCAATTCTGTGTCTTCCGGGACATGTAATTGAACAATAACCCGCATCTCGATGTAGGGACAGAGGAAGAGTAGACTTGTGGATATCGTATATGTGATATGACGTACATGAAACACATCTACACCTTACAAAAACGAGCAATGTGTTGAAGCCCTTTGAAATAATGTGTCCATATTTATATAATTATTGTTGAATATACCGACATGTTATCTTGCTCTCCACTTAAACATTTTTCGTTTCTGTTTGTTACATTGTACATATTGTCAAGCCGTCTTCAACAAAGTAAGTATCTCTGATTCAAAAAGTGGATTAATTATATCGATGGTCAATGAATCCTATTCTTATGACATTGTGCTTGGTAGACCAACTCGAGTTTTTTTCTTCTAATAAGGTATTAATGTAAGCAATTGTAATAGTGGCTGCAAAAACTCATAGCTGCGTCATAATTGTATTTTTAAGGAACAAACGTTTTATTGGCTTAATGTGTTAGTGTTCACTGTACAGAAACTGCTTTAATTTATGGTGGTTGATTTCGGCAATGTCCCAGCGAAGCCAAGAGCGACAGTGCGCCATGCGAAGAGCGACAGCGTGCCTTTCGAAAAGTGACAACGCGCCATGCGAAAAGTGACAACGCGCTATGCGAAAAATGACAACGCGCCATGCGAAAAGTTACCACGCGCCATGCGATAAAACTCCCCGACCAATGCACAGGACCATATAATCTTTATGTAGCACTGCTGTGTTATTGTTTTGCATTGGTGCGTTCATTTAGTCGCTTAGCTATTGTCGCTCTTATCATGGCGCTCTTCCGCTCTTCGCGTGGCGCCTTGTCGCTCTTCACGTGGCGTCTCTGTCTCTCTTCGCGTGGCGCCTCTGTCGCTCTTCGCTTGTGTGACAGACCGAAATCAGACACCACAGAAAATTACAGATAACAGATAAAGGTGGGTATTTTTGTTTAACATCCATATCGATGCGAACGTACATATATGTAAATCATTTGTACATACACGTAACCTATCGGCAGCGTGATTTGTTTAGTATGTCTGCATATATATAATGGTGTAATAACTAGGGACTAATCAGTAAATATTCGGGTCATGTAATTATGCGGGACAGTTACAAGGGTATCGCCATCACGATGTTTAATCAGAACAAAAACACAATACCAACGAGGACAGTAAAACGGCCGTAGTAGTTGACAAGGCGACCTTGTGTCGGGATGATGAAGTCGTGAGCCCGTAATGATATTTCGTTTCTTTACCAGTTTTCATTCTGTATCCAAGACAAGGTAATGGGACATTTTCTAGGAATTAGCCTTGCCCTTTCGACTCGAATTCCGGGGTATTAATTATCTTCGCAATCTTGAAAATACGCACACAAGAAGTACCTTAATTATACCTAATAAGGCGTGTACAGATCATTATGGACGAGCGATGTTTTGGAAACTAGGGAAATGTATTCGATTCAACAGACTGAGGGAAATGATTTCGAGTGTTATCACCGCATACTCCTAGAGATAGGAAAATGATCATACCGCTGGTAGCAACTAAAATAAAGTCAAGGCCCTTTTTGTCGTCATGAAAACGAAATCTCGAGAAGGCATATGACGTCGTCAAACAGAAGGTCGTAAGCTTCTTATTATTTCTGGAAACATGTAATTGCTACAGTTATCAATAAATTCTTGAATCAATACGATAACACGAAGGAATACTACGCTTTGTCAACTTTTTGATATAAAAAGACGAGAGAAGACAATATATAGAAACCATAAGCTATGCAATGCGACGTCAGTATCTGTCTACTTTCTTTATGAATAGCCTATATACATTGTTCTTTACGATCGGTATGTAGATATCGTTAGTACGTTTTAGCCTCACAAAACACACGGATGGCCGTCCTTTAATGACAATAGCTGGCTGTTTATAGGACTTTTATCAATACAAAATTCTTCTTTGGGACTCACTCAAGAAGCTCAAGTGTTTTCCAGGAGAGAGAGAAAAATGATACAAAAAAAAAATGAAAAAAAAAAAATGAAAACTGTCTACTTATTTCGAAACTTAAAATTGCACAAACAACATTAACGTCTGCGATGTCGAATGGTGTGTTACTGTCTTTCTTCGCCGACGTCTTACCTTATAACCAGCAACAAAATTAAGAATAATGTATATTTTATCTCTGTGTGTGACGTAACGTCGATGGCCGTGAATTAAGTCAATTTACCAGGTGTCATAGAGAATTCTTTGGGCAGTTCTATAGCTAACGTAGTAAACGGTATGTTACAGGAGGATGTTGGTCAGTTATCCCGTACTGTCAAGTTTGTCTACGACTCCTGTTCATTTGTGGAGTGTAAGTGCTCACCTTCGTCTTATTATCCGGAAGTTTTGATTAATTGTTTTTTTTAACTACGTGTTAACGATGCCTTCCGCCATGTGTTGTACGGTCTGTTCTGCTGCCTGTCTGTACGGGGACATTCAGTGCAAGTATGTTTACTACTATATATTAACCATTGTTTACTATATCGTTGTTTACTATCGACCTTTGTTGTTAATGATGTCCTTGTTTCGCGCGACTCATCTTTGACTAGTTAGATTGTACCTGAACACACCTATGAAACTGTCTGACGAATCGTGCCTTCATATTCCGGCGTCGGTATGAGACAAGTCGAAACAACAGACAGACGCAAAATGCGTTATAGATACAGCACATTTCCAACGTCGTGAAATATGTGCTTTGCGTACCTAAATCCGAAATCTGCACGATCAATCAGAAGGCATCCAGGGAAGAAGGTATGACAGTTATTCGGAAAACATCTGCTTCCAATAGTTACCCCCAACTTCCATTTGACCTAGATTCGTATGGCGGTTGTCGTCGTGACCTATATTGGTATGGGGGGTGTCGTCGTGACCTATATTTCTATGGCGGGTGTCGTCGTGACCTAGATTTGTATTTCGGGTGTCGTCGTGACCTAGATTTGCATGGCGGATGTCGTCGTGACCTAAATTTGTATGGCGGGTGTCGTCGTGACCTAGATTTGTATGGCGGTTGTCGTCGTGACCTAGATTTGTATGGCGGGTGTCGTCCTGACCTAGATTTCTATGTCGGGTGTCGTCGTGACCTAGATTTGTATTTCGGGTGTCGTCGTGACCTAGATTTGTATGTCGGGTGTCGTCGTGACCTAGATTTGCATGGCGGGTGTCGTCGTGACCTAGATTTGTATGGCGGTTGTCGTCGTGACCTAGATTTGTATGACGGTTGTCGTCGTGACCTAGATTTGTATGTCGGGTGCCGTCGTGACCTAGATTTGTATGCCGGGTGTCGTCGTGACCTAGATTTGTATGTCGGATGGCGTCGTGACCTAGATTTGCATAGAGGGTGTCGTCGTGATCTAGATTTGTATGGCGGGTGTCGTCGTGACCTAGATTTGTATGGAGGGTGTCGTCGTGACCTAGATTTGTATGGCGGGTGTCCCCGTGACCTAGATTTCTATGGCGGGTGTCGTCTTGACCTAGATTTGTATTTCGAGTGTCGTCGTGACCTAGATTTGCATGGCGGATGTAGTCGTGACCTAAATTTGTATGGCGGGTGTCGTCGTGACCTAGATTTGTATGTCGGGTGTCGTCGTGACCTAGATTTGCATGGCGGATGTCGTCGTGACCTAAATTTGTATGGCGGGTATCGTCGTGACCTAGATTTGTATGGCGGGTGTCGCCGTGACCTATATTTTTATGGCGGGTATCGTCGTAACCTAGATTTGTATGACGGGTGTCGTCGATGAAGAGAAGACTCTTACTCTTCGGAGCACCTGGTCCTATTATCACAAACATTTTTCAGGAGCCTCCATGCAAATCTGTACTTTTGTTTATAATTCGCCCTTGATTAACATATTTTGAGTTTGAACTGTGATATTCTCTGTTGTTTTTCTACCTTAATCTGCGATGTATAGGTTTGGCAAGTTCTATTTTTGTCCAGATAAGGCTCACTCCTAATATATCTGTGTACCGAGGTACACATTTCATTTCAAATACGACCGACAGTGTAACACATAGACATGATCAAAAGTATGTGACCTCTAACGGCTATCACAAGGAATTCACCAGTACTTTTACTCGACATGTATAGATTAGGAGAACCAGGACGAAATATAAAATGTTTCTCAGTAGTACACGCGCCTTGTCGGTCACAGGTGAGGTATGGTGCGTGCATCTGGCGCGCGTACGTTGTACAATACGCAGATATCCATGAACATTGTAAGATTGAACTAAAGCCGATAAGTGAAAGTGGGGCCATGCTATCAATGAGTTGGATGTTGTTGAAAAAAACATTTATTGGAAAGAGATTATTGTAGAAATGCACAGCCAAATTCCAGTGTATACGTACGATTTTGCAATCTAAAGTGTAGTAATGAAATAAAAGTTGACAGGGAACAGAACTGAAATTCCTGTGATAGCCATCACGGTGATATATTATTACAGCGACACGCACAGGGAATTCAAACATAACTTAGACGACCTGTCTCAATCGTTGAACGGAAATCGGTCGACCACCGATGCATTCCGAATGGATGCACCAATAAGATAAAGACACAATCTGTAAGTGATCGATGCTCTCCGAATGATTATCCGATAGAGAGACTATGCCTATCCAAGGATGCTGTAGATTTAACGCTGTATTTGATACACATAATGATTGAACGTTCAAAGCAATTGCTACCTTAGTCTGCAGCACAGGAATTTGACACAAACTCCCAACTCTCGGTCCATATACGTATTTTATTATATGATATTTGTGTTGTATGATGTAAACCGGCGGTTGGTTGTTTGTGTCACAGTGTTCTGTCGTTGCTAACCATGTCTATCTGAGATCGGAGAATACTGGTGTACGTCGGGAAGACATGTTTGCGGTTCCTCGTTACCAGTTCAAATGGAAGCCGCGTCGCCGGCTTCATTAGGCGTCAACCTAAAAAAGGCACCAAAGCAGCCGTAGTGTTCTAGGCAGAATTAATTAACAGATCAAAAGAATTGGAGCACAATCTTTAGTTTTAACAAAAGGCGCAACAATCCATCAAATATTAAAGAAAACCAAGGTACATGTACATGTGTATTATCTTCAAACCAAATACGATAATTCTCAGGGGCTTGATTTTGGAACTGATTCAATTTTTTCAAATTAATTCAAAATAAGGTATCGAGTTGAGTAATATGGAATATACGATGCTGTCAGTCTTTACACCGACACAAAACCGCAGATCTTGAATTGTGTTTCTCGGGATCAATAGTAACGTCAGTTTTTACTCTTGCCGAAATTACATGTACAGCATCGAGGATTTCTGAGTATAAATCGATCATTAATGGCTTGATATGGCAATATTTCACTGCCATATCACAGAATGGTCTTTCTATAGTGTCTCTGATTAATTTGTGGTACACGTGAAAAGAAAAACCTGTGTTCTAATGAAGATTTCGGTAATGTATTTCTCTAGTTAACCACTGTTCCGGAATGATGAGAATGACGGCTGACGTTTGCCATTTTTGGTTCAAAACATCGGTGCAAGATTCATCAAAATTAGGTCGTTTCCGATGTCAACTAGGAAAGTATAAACTACCTGCTAACAGGTGTTTTTACCTTAAAGATTTGTTTTACCATCGATAAAAGAAGTGGACTATTTATTGAAGGGTATTGATACAGATCGACCCTATATATAAGTATAAGTATACATAAACACACGTGTACGTAAACTGATGTTTTAGATATTAAAGTAGTATCTATGTAAATAATGGTGGAATCCAGCATCTTATCTTGAAGGTAATTTTATCTTTCTTATATTAGACGATTTAGCGAAGATGCCATTGAGATTGATATTTGATCAGGACTAGAGGACTTAAAGATGGTGTGTGTTTTCATTCATAGGCTTCCAATAGACGTGCTACAAGATCGCCGATTCTGTATTGCCGGTGTAACTGGCTCAGCGGAGTAATATAAAAACGTATGACTAGACAAGCTCGGATAGCCATCCGATTGCGTCTAGTGGTTAATAATGAAATACCTATGTATGTAAGGTGGGTAACTCATCCCCGACGTGTTGTTAGGGCGGTCTGATGTGAGCTTCACACACACACACTATTTCCAGACCGTGTGATTTGTATCTGTAATAACGGAACGTGCGCCCTTAAAACTAGGCTATTCAACACTGAATAGCGTTCATCTGTGATGCTTGTGAGTTGCGCCATTGTTACATAGTCACGTTATGGTCAAATAAGGTTCTATAAAGAGCTTTTACATAAAATACAATGAGGTTTCTGAATTATTGAACAAAATACGTATTCAAGTCTCAAGATACATTACATGTATATGTGTCCAGCGTTTATCAACAAAAGACCTAGGCTTTTTTAATTATTGGCAAAATATATCTGGAATTATATGAGATTTACGATCTACTACCGCCCTGTAGATAGGTCGAACAATGTACCTGCTGCCCTATATCCATAATCTGAGACATTTTCGGATCTGATATTTTCTCTAATTTCCAAACATTTTATAGCCTCACCTCTAGACTTTAGGTGAGTGTTTCCCTATGAGGAAGGTTTTTGGTTGTGTCCCCTGGCCGAGGTGGCATTTCACGATGCTTACACTATAAAATCGCTCGTCCGTCATTATCCCCATAGTCTATGGAGCGCCGTTGGAAAACTTCTTACTAAACTCGCTATGGCCCCTGTACATATACTAAAATATTAACTATCAGCAAAATGTCTAACCAGATACATACAATAATAATGTACATATCTGCAAATTCATTGATTTTCATGAAAGGTAATCCGTCAGAGAGTTTGTCCGACTTGTACAGCTGGCTAACATACGGAAACCAGTATATAGCAGGATTCTAAATCCCAGGGGCCAGCTCTTTTTACTGTTCATCCCGATTTTTGTCTGAAATATCCATTAGCGGAGGGTTGCGATCGGCTCTGTGATTTGTGTTTTCCTTGAACCCATTTTAACAGCGACCACATGATACCTAACACCATGTTTTGTTATACTAGATTACCGGTAGCCTCCGTCCGAACGGGACCTAGTCTGACATTGTTTTGTTTTTACGGACTTTAACGTATTTGCACCAACCAGGGTCATGTCAGGGACGTCGGCGAGACACAAGTAGATCTCAGCAAAGAATGAAGTGAAACAGTAGATAGAATGGAAACGTTAACAATTTAACACCCCTGTGTTAAAGTGGAGGACAACATATCGTATTTGACCTCTTTCTTTGTCAAAAACAATCAAGTGATATCGATATAAAAGCATACTTAGTATTGCTTAAGCAAAACATGTCGTCTACCGCCCCCGTTAGCTATGTCACTGTAATTATTTTGGTGTTAATTTGGGGAAATGGATAAGTGTACAACTACCTCGTAACCGACATTAATGAAATAATGCAATAAATTGTAATGTTAATGACGACGACGACGACGATGATGACGATGACGATGACGATGATGAAAAATATTGATGATGATGAATGTCAGATGCTGATGGTGATATGGTGATGATGATTATGAACAATTCTTATAATGATGCCTTTTTAACATGTGTGAAAGTGAGAGTATGTGTTTGACATCTTTTTACACGTAATGAAAAATTTTGAAAAATACAAAAATACAAAAAAAAATAAGAATTGTAATGTTAGTATTATCATAGAGGGTTTTTCAAACGAAACTTGGATATTCTAAAAAAATAGTAAAGGTAACCTTGACCTTTCAACCCCGAATCTCGTTCTCGTTATGATATTATGTCGTCTGGAGTTTGATCAAAATCCCTCTAGGAATGAAACCTCTAGAGCGCTGACAATGATTTTCAAGAAGCATTAAGGGTGACCTTGACCCATTACCCTTAAGCTAGGACTTGATGGAGATATTATGGTCCTTAAATAGTGTGTAAAAACGAAAAACCTTAAAGGAATTAAGCCGCTAGAGTGTTGATATTGTATATTATGAAAAGTAACAATGACCTTGACCTAACAACCTTGACATTCACTTTTGTTCAAGATAAGATTATTCTAATTGAGGGTATGAAGCTTGACGAAAATCCCTCAAATTAAGCCGCTAAACCACCGAAAAGAGTTTTCTTACACACTGACAATGACCCTGATTTTGGCCCTATGACCCCTGAACTTGGTCGAGATATTGTGGTCTTTTATAATTTTGGGAAGTTTGATCAAAATCCCTCAAGCGAATGCAGCCGTTGTTGCGCTGACAAATGTTTTTTTCCAAAACCTACTAGTAGAAACGGTGGCCTTAAACTTGAACCGACAACCCTGAAACTCGAATTGGTCAGAGATAGTATGGTCTTTTATAATTGTGTAATTGTGTGGATGAAGCCACTAGAGTGCTGGGAAACTTTGATGTTTCGTACGAGAGGAAAACACAATCTTCTCTGATTTCACCGATAGAGGAGTAACAATTAAATATGTATTTCTATGGTGACTCATGACAAAATAGTGTAGAGAATAAAAGCCTGGTGTTCCAGAATATAAAGCGTCTTGATTCGGCAAGGAACCAACATTAAGTCGCTCCCATCCCGACATGTACGAGACCCCACAATCTGTCACCATCCTCTCCCACCCCGACATGTACGGGACCCCACAATTAGTCGCCATCCTCACCTCCCCCACCCCGACATGTACGGGACCCCACAATTAGTGACCATCCTCACCTCTCCCACCCCGACATGTACGGGACCCCACAATTAGTCGCCATCCTCTTCCACCCCGACATGTACGGGACCCCACAATTAGTCGCCATCCTCTCCCACCCCGACATGTACGGGACCCCACAATTAGTCACCATCCTCACCTCTCCCACCCCGACATGTACGGGACCCCACAATTAGTCGCCATCCTCACCTCTCCCACCCCGACATGTACGGGACCCCACAATCAGTCACCATCCTCACCTCTCCCACCCCGACATGTACGGGACCCCATAATTAGTCACCATCCTCACCTCTCCCACCCCGACATGTACGGGACCCCACAATTAGTCGCCATCCTCACCTCCCCCACCCCGACATGTACGGGACCCCACAATTAGTCGCCATCCTCACCTCTCCCACCCCGACATGTACGGGACCCCACAATCTGTCACCATCCTCACCTCTCCCAACCCGACATGTACGGGACCCCACAATTAGTCGCCTTCCTCACCTCTCCCACCCCGACATGTACGGGACCCCACAATTAGTGACCATCCTCACCTCTCCCAACCCGACATGTAAGGGACCCCACAATTAGTCGCCATCCTCACCTCTAGATCTCCCATCCCGACATGTACGGGACCCCACAATTAGTGACCATCCTCACCTCTTCCACCCCGACATGTACGGGACCCCACAATTAGTCACCATCCTCACCTCTCCCACACCGACATGTACGGGACCCCACAATCAGTCACTATCCTCACCTCTCCCACCCCGACATGTACGAGACCCCACAATTAGTGACCATCCTCACCTCTCCCACCCCGACATGTACGGGACCCCACAATTAGTGACCATCCTCACCTCTCCCATCCCGACATGTACGGGACCCCACAATCAGTCGCCATCCTCTCCCACCCCGACATGTACGGGACCCCACAATTAGTGACCATCCTCACCTCTCCCACCACGACATGTACGGGACCCAACAATCAGTCACCATCCTCACCTCCCCCACCCCGACATGTACGGGACCCCATAATTAGTCACCATCCTCACCTCTCCCACCCCGACATGTACGGGACCCCACAATTAGTCGCCATCCTCACCTCCCCCACCCCGACATGTACGGGACCCCACAATTAGTCACCATCCTCACCTCTCCCACCCCGACATGTACGGGACCCCACAATTAGTCACCATCCTCACCTCTCCCACCCCGACATGTACGGGACCCCACAATCAGTCACCATCCTCACCTCTCCCACCCCGACATGTACGGGACCCCACAATTAGTCGCCATCCTCACCTCTCCCACCCCGACATGTACGGGACCCCACAATCTGTCACCATCCTCACCTCTCCCAACCCGACATGTACGGGACCCCACAATTAGTCGCCTTCCTCACCTCTCCCACCCCGACATGTACGGGACCCCACAATTAGTGACCATCCTCACCTCTCCCAACCCGACATGTAAGGGACCCCACAATTAGTCGCCATCCTCACCTCTAGATCTCCCATCCCGACATGTACGGGACCCCACAATTAGTGACCATCCTCACCTCTTCCACCCCGACATGTACGGGACCCCACAATTAGTCACCATCCTCACCTCTCCCACACCGACATGTACGGGACCCCACAATCAGTCACTATCCTCACCTCTCCCACCCCGACATGTACGAGACCCCACAATTAGTGACCATCCTCACCTCTCCCACCCCGACATGTACGGGACCCCACAATTAGTGACCATCCTCACCTCTCCCATCCCGACATGTACGGGACCCCACAATCAGTCGCCATCCTCTCCCACCCCGACATGTACGGGACCCCACAATTAGTGACCATCCTCACCTCTCCCACCACGACATGTACGGGACCCAACAATCAGTCACCATCCTCACCTCCCCCACCCCGACATGTACGGGACCCCACAATTAGTGACCATCCTCTCCCACCCCGACATGTACGGGACCCCACAATTAGTGACCATCCTCTCCCACCCCGACATGTACGGAACCCCACAATTAGTCACCATCCTCACCTCTCCCAACCCGACATGTACGGGACCCCACAATTAGTCGCCATCCTCACCTCCCCCACCCCGACATGTACGGGACCCCACAATTAGTGACCATCCTCACCTCTCCTATCCCGACATGTACGGGACCCCACAATTAGTCGCCATCCTCACCTCTCCTATCCCGACATGTACGGGACCCCACAATTAGTGACCATCCTCACCTCTCCCACACCGACATGTACGGGACCCCACAATTAGTGACCATCCTCACCTCTCCCACACCGACATGTACGAGACCCCACAATTAGTGACCATCCTCACCTCTCCCACACCGACATGTACGGGACCCACAATTAGTCGCCTTCCTCACCTCTCCCACTCCGACATGTACGGGACCCCACAATTAGTCACCATCCTCACCTCTCCCACCCCGACATGTACGGGACCCCACAATTAGTCACCATCCTCACCTCTCCCACCCCGACATGTACGGGACCCCACAATTAGTCGCCATCCTCTTCCACCCCGACATGTACAGGACCCCACAATTAGTCGCCATCCTCTTCCACACCGACATGTACGGGAACCCACAATCAGTCACCATCCTCACCTCTCCCATCCCGACATGTACGGGACCCCACAATCAGTCACCATCCTCACCTCTCCCACCCCGACATGTACGGGACCCCACAATTAGTCACCATCCTCACCTCTCCCACCCCGACATGTACGGGACCCCACAATTAGTCACCATCCTCTTCCACCCCGACATGTAAGGGAACCCACAATCAGTCACCATCCTCACCTCCCCCACCCCGACATGTACGGGACCCCACAATTAGTCACCATCCTCACCTCTCCCACCCCGACATGTACGGGACCCCACAATTAGTCACCATCCTCACCTCCCCCACCCCGACATGTACGGGACCCCACAATTAGTCACCATCCTCACCTCTCCCACCCCGACATGTACGGGACCCCACAATTAGTCACCATCCTCACCTCTCCCACCCCGACATGTACGGGACCCCACAATTAGTCACCATCCTCACCTCTCCCATCCCCGACATGTACGGGACCCCACAATTAGTCGCCATCCTCATCCTCTCCCATCCCCGACATGTACGGGACCCCACAATCAGTCGCCATCCTCACCTCTAGATCTCCCATCCCGACATGTACGGGACCAAACCATTAGTCGCCTCTCATGGCATTCAATGAGATACAGCAGGCTAATACATTCCTTGTTCTTAGACAAGTTTTGTAACATTACTACATGTACCTAATGACAACGCATTCCTTCCAAACCATACACACACGAAATCTATAAATAGATATTACATTACAACACTAGTTTTTTTCTGATCCTTTTGCCTAAAACCATTCCGACAAAGACTACACGGAATCTCGCAAAAGGCTTATGCAGTTTTATCCAAATCTTTTCCCTAAAATATATTTGGACACTAACAATATCGAATGTAACAATAAGTTTACTTTTCCCTAAATCTTCTGCTATTCCGACACAGTGAATTCTAAGTGAACTTGTTGGCTCTAAATATTCTATTCCAACTCATTCTGACACCAGCTATATGCACATAAATTTGGGCTTGACATTTCCAAATAATTCAAATTGACACTTTTACACTAACAAGATTGCAGACATTATAATGAATGGCAAAACCGTCCACAAAACCTTAACTTGACAATAGCGTAGAACAATAAAATATAAAAACTGGACATCTTAAGCGGCGAACCCTAGAAAAAGTGAAAGGCTAGGCCATTAGGAGGTCAGCTACACCAGGGTTTAATGACGGGGTAACAACATGATGGCGGGCATACAGCCTACGTAATCATCCTATTTAGGGAACGGTATTTATTGCGGGACGTTTTCTTCAAGGTCGGCGATGTGAACGAAAGACAATTTGGGTATACCCAGTAATGTTTATATATACATCGATTGATAGGCCATTTTCTTAACCTTTCAAGTAAAATATTGTTTTACCGTCAAACGGAAGAAGCTTAGCGGAAAGAATATATATCTTTAAACGGATAATTCTATGTTTTACAACAGAAAAAAACGACAAGCCGCGTAATGTCCGTCAGTCACCAGCCACGCATTACAGTGAAAAACGCTGTCGTGTGTCTGATAGCAAACCTCCGCAAAATAAGTTAACATCGACACACAATGTATCATTCTCCATACTTTTATCCCCTAGGAACTATTCGCATGTTACATTACCATTTTAGATCTTAAGACTCTGTCCTTGATTTTTTTGATTTTTTTTTTTTTGATTTTTTTGATTTTTTTCATTATAGACTAGACACATGTGTTTTCTTGTCATATGTTTGTCAGTAATTCCGAAGTGTCGGGTAAGGAGTGAGTGACCTTTTCTATTGGTACATTAAGTTGATTCATCTACATGTACGAATGCAAGTCAGCTCTGAATCGAAACGAGTGGGCCCATAAATTCTCTCATAACACCTACAGCCACGTGTAAGGAACTTGAGTCAGAACCGGTCGGCATTTATACTCAATATACATATACTTGTTAGTGATCTTTCATTTGATGAACAGAAAGAAATACATAAACTTTTCACCGAGACTCCACACGTGTATCTTATGTTGTATCTTATCATACTGAAATGCCAAACAATAATAAAGGATTCACCAGAAAGTAACACAGAATGAAGACAACGTTATTACAATATTAAGCTCCGAATTTTAATCCTAGATAACTAGGTTCAGGCCATCAGAATTCCAATGTTAATTATCCTACCAGATTAGAACGAGATTGGCAAACTTTCCCGTTGAAAATGCCTTAAGGCTGATCAGGACTAGTCAATTCCTACAGGTTAGTGTATACATAGTATATATTGGCTTTTCTTGTTACCTACCAGGTGCTCATTAGTGATAGACGGGTTAAACAACTGTAAAATTCATCTGACATGCTTGTCTGTCTGTCTGGACACTGTAGACTGTTGTAGCTCCCGGCATTATATGTTGATTTTGGTTGCTACCCACTTGCATTGACCATCGCTCGCTAACTAGTAAACCCGCGGGGCTAAGTATCGACCCAGTTCATATGTCAAAATATTTTCATTTTGAAAGTAAGCTTCTATTAGAAACTGTCTATTGTATATCTATGCCAAGCTATGCTCGTAGTAACTGTATGAGTCGGGGAAGATCCCATCGTTAAGGTATGTATTTTCATTGGATAGTTGATGTCAAAATGTATATACATTTGTATATTAAAGTGTTGACATTATATAGGAAAGTTTCCGTGTCGCACGAGGACAATCGCCACCAGGAAAGTTCCAAGCTAAATGTAGTAGGAGCATAGGTAAGCGTTCATTTTGGAATAATCCTTGTTATCTAGATGGAAAAAGTAAGTCAAAAGCATGTTTAAAATATGCCATAATGTGGAACATGCGGACATTTCAGTACAGCGAACAGACGATAATTAGTTAATAACTGTGTAACACTTAATGTTAGTGGGTACATGTATTTTCCTCCGTGGCTACGTGTACATAGCTTCATCATATGAACCAGATATTCATTATCTGTAGACCCTCATTTAAAATTGATTCGTTTTGTTTATATTTGTATATCCTTATAAACCACCGATACAGTGTACAATAATGAGCTTAAAGACAATCACACAGGGTGTGATAGACCACAGGGACTGATAGACCACAGGGTCTGATATACCACAGGGACTGATATACCACAGGGACTGATAGACAACATGGACTGATAGACCACATGGACTGATAGACTACAGGGACTGATAGACCACAGGGTCTGATATACCACAGGGTCTGATAGACTACAGGGACTGATAGACCACATGGACTGATAGACTACAGGGACTGATAGACTACAGGGACTGATAGATTACATGGACTGATAGACTACAGGGTCTGATAGACCACAGGGTCTGATAGACCACAGGGTCTGATAGACTACAGGGACTGATATACCACAGGGACTGATAGACCACAGGGTCTGATAGACCACAGGGTCTGATATACCACAGGGACTGATAGACCACAGGGTCTGATAGACTACAGGGACTGATAGATTACAGGGACTGATAGACTACAGGGTCTGATAGACCACAGGGTCTGATAGACTACAGGGACTAATAGATTACAGGGACTGATAGACCACAGGGTCTGATAGACCACAGGGTGTGATAGACCACAGGGTGTGATAGACCACAGGGTCTGATAGACCACAGGGTGTGATAGACCACGGGGTCTGATAGACCACAGGGACTGATAGACTACAGGGACTGATAGACTACAGGGACTGATAGACCACAGGGTTTGATAGACCACAGGGACTGATAGACTACAGGGACTGATAGACCACAGGGTGTGATAGACCACAGGGACTAATAGACCACAGGGACTGATAGACCACAGGGTGTGATAGACCACAGGGTGTGATAGACCACAGGGTGTGATAGACCACAGGGTCTGATAGACCACGGGGACTGATAGACCACAGGGACTGATAGACCACAGGGACTGATAGACCACAGGGACTGATAGACCACAGGGTCTGATAGACCACAGGGACTAATAGATTACAGGGACTGATAGACCACAGGGTCTGATAGATTACAGGGACTAATAGACCACAGGGACTGATAGACCACAGGGTCTGATAGACTACAGGGACTGATAGACCACAGGGTCTGATAGACCACAGGGTCTGATATACCACAGGGTCTGATAGACCACAGGGACTGATAGACCACAGGGTCTGATAGACCACAGGGACTGATAGACTACAAGGACTGATTTACCACAGGGTCTGATAGACTACAGGGTATGATATACCACAGGGTCTGATAGACCACAGGGTCTGATAGACCACAGAGACTGATAGACCACAGGGACTGATAGACCACAGGGACTGATAGACTACACGGTCTGATAGACCACAGGGACTGATAGACCACAGGGACTGATAGACCACAGGGTATGATATACCCCAAAGACTGACTGCTATACCGTTCGAATTGATAGATGACAAGGCCTGATGGACCTCAGGAACGGATGGGACCACTTTCATTGTGAAACACCTTTTTGGTATCATTGGGATATAAATGGAAAAAAAAAGTCGTTATTAATAATCTTAGTGCATCTCTGTTGTAATGATACAGCCATACCATAGCTTGCAAATGACGGAGTCTCCTCCGTATTGGCCAGCCTGTCGTTATAGTGATGTATAGGATCACGTACCTAAATCATTTTATAAACTCGGGGTAAATAAACTCGCCAGAGAAACAGGAGATCGCATTATAATCACTGATTACTCATCCAACAATTGGATTCTGCGTATTTTGACCAAAATGTTTTTGTTTTTACGAAACTGAACCCCCAAGAGGCCCTATATTTTATAAATCTGTCTGCAATAGAGTAACCGAACCATTTGTACGAATGCTGGAAAACTCGTGTGATCAGTAATATGATCTCGCTGTAACAGAGGACTACTTATCCAGCTTCCGACCTAATTTCGTCACAGGTACTTTACATTTGGGATTATGTTTCCTCTCCGTGAAAAAAAACCGTACTCCGGCGTGTGCGCTCAAAGGAAATTGGATAATCCCAGGAGACATGTCCTTAGTGTTGTAACATTTTGTTTTGCATTTGATGGTAATAAGATACATTTTATACGGGTAAAAAGACAAAGAAATTGTTGTGAAATTGGTAGAAATGAACCTAATGATATATATGATACAGAATGACAGGAATGGACTGAGTACAGGGACCAATAGGCAGTATTATCGGACAGAAAGCCGATAAAATCATTACTGCTATTTTCCAAACGCCGAGGCGAGCGTTCCGCATAGGGACAACTCACCAACTAAATATGACATTACGAATACAGAATAAGCCTAGGTTAAGCAAAGTGCTGCTTCAAAATCTGATTACTCCTGATCAGATTGTACAAAGATTTTGAAATTATTCATCAATCGAATTATGTATAGAGCTGAACAGACCGAAGAGCGCCTCTGGAAACGGACACTGCTCCATCGTGGTGCAGAAAATGTAGACGCATCGCATCATATAGGTCTCCCAAACAATATACTTGTTGCTTTTGTCCACAGAGACATACACGTAATCGTGGCCTGCCGCCCTTATCTCGTCACACAAATATGTCGCGTCCGAGCGGGGAATCGAACCCCGACCGCACAACTTAAAGACAAGTGTACGTATTACCAATGTGCCACCCGACCATCGCGCTTGTCACCTGTGTCCCATTAAAGATACATCATTATATATACGTTAATTTCCAAAAAGAAGCATTGAAGCGCCTTTCACCTATATAATTAGTAAAACCTGTCACTAAATTTAAATTAATATAGAAGTTAATGTGTTTTTTTTATGTAACTAAGTGAGAATGTTTTTTTTATCATCTCTCATAACTCTATACAGAGTGACAGTATACACTTTTATTGATTAACATGTTTATTTTACATGGTGTTTTATGTTAAATTTTACTGGTGAGATGTGAAAAAAATATCTGACATGACTTGACCTGAACTGTCCTGACCTGACCTGACCTGACCTGACTTGACTTGATTTGCCTTTCACCTGTGCGGTCTAGGTTCGATACCCCAACCGGACATGAAAAGGTATGGGGTCACCTGCCCGATCACACGGATTTCCGGGATTCTCCGGTTTCCGCTCGCAGTAAGACCATTTGCGCGCTTCCATCCGGGCCAAAAGACGTGATTGATACAAGTTGATATTTTTTTCGTAATTGTTGTAAAATAAATAAAATTTACGTGCGTTTAAAAAAAAAAATAACCTGTTTTTCGGCATAGCCGTATAATTGTCTTTTGGCCCCGGATATGACGCGAAAGGTGGCGTTACTGGTCAAGATGAAGTATGTGATCGGTCAATGTAGCGGTAAATGCAAAATGCAGGTATGCATTTAAAGACGAAACAAAATTAAGATTGAATGCAAGCTGAATAAGTGGATGTATCTATTCAAATGACACATTAATAAAATAATATTCCTGATTCAAATGCAGTCCTATTATCACCAAAAATGATTCAAACTGATATAATTTTGTTATCCGTGCTGAAACGCATTTATTGATTAGTTCGTTAATTTATTTCACCACCAATTTTACATTATAACCACCAGCATTAAAACTATGCCTTTATCTTTTTTAAAGATATTTCTTGTTTTCTTTGTGATATAAATGCTATAGATGATATACAGTATGTCATGTCCGAGGCTAATAAATTTGTAAACACTCAATTCAAACAAGTAATAGACGACGTTTTACTGTGGGAACTGTGAACAACCAATGATAATGTGATGTCTGGGTGTGTTCAGTTGGTGGCTGGATGGATAGACCATGTCTGTCTATCAGCATTTACCATGACCAATATCGGCTAGGTTAGGACTGTCTTTTAGTCTCAAATAACACCCCGGACTCGCTCGGATCATCTTTAGAAAGATAACTGCGAGTGACTTTGGAAGATACGTTCGTTCGCAAAAACTTCATGTGCGTCTGGTTAACATATTTACACTTCCTGTTTTCAAAACAAAACACATGTATATGCAGTGAAAAACCTCCTTATTTATTGTTTTTGTAAGAAGGAATGCTAACACGTCATGCGGAATAACAGTTATCCTGATACCGATACAGATAGGGTCCTGCCTCATTAAGCGGATATGATTTACGCCTGTTTTATTTTGTAAAGCTATATAACTATAAAAAACGTATAAACATATGACACTTTCTTTTGCTTTGAATGATACGCGAGGAATGCATTGGGTTTTTTGTTTTTGTTTTTGTTTTTAATGTTGGTATTTATTGATTATAGATATTAAAGATTTTGGAAAAACAATCGTGAATGTCTTTAGATTATGACATTAAAAACTAAACAATATGAGGCATCTTTATATTCGTGTATTCACTACGAGAGTCGTTACTCTGGAGATGTTTCACGTGAACATGGTAGATCCTTTGAATTTAAGAGGCGACGTTTTATACTTGACTTACCAAGTTTCAGCCAAGACGACTTTGTCTTCTTGCTATCATTTTTTGTATACCTGATAATTATATCTCACAAATTTGAAAAAAAAAAAAAAAAAAATGCATACTTTGATCAGCCTTGAACATTTGTTCTTCAGCATGGATCTTCTAACAGAACATTTCAATATTTGCCTTCATTTCAAACGCAGGGAACGCAATAGTTAAACACAATATACTAGGGACGGAATCATGAGAAAGACCGATTTAGAGTTCATGTGTTGTTATACGATCTATCGGCAACTTAGGGGGCAAAACATCACCACTAAAAGGACGTTAATAAGGAAAACATCAAACCATAATTAAATATTGAAAGGTAAAAATATAAAAATCGCTGACATCAAACGAACTTGTTGCAAAACACATATTTTATGGTAGAGTTCTATTGCATATCAATAATCAAAGGTAAGCGATGCACAAAATGTATCGAATAAACATTTCATAGACGTAACGTTAAAAAAAAGTCTCGCGAGTCTGTTTGAAATCGTAGCACGCGATGATAAAATACTTGATAATAAATAGTTGATGGCATGAGAAAAAAAGGAGGAGGAAATTTCTTTGGTAAAATATTGCTTTGTGTGCAATATGTATGGCAAATACGCAAACGTGAGTGCACAACTGCCTCTTGACGATTCGGTTACTCTTACTCTTACAAAAATGCCTACCTTAGGTTGATCATCGCACCATTCGTGACCAGTGGACCATAAAGTTCTACCCTCATAGTTTTGCGGGGATATACTTATTGTGTCATTATGTTCTATACTGAGGTTTCCTGTTGTTGCTTTTTTTGGTTGCAGCGGGGGGTATATATCATTCGGGCAAGATGTTCCACACTACTGAGGTTTTTTGTTTCTTCGTTTCATGTGAACTGTCTTGGATTCGATTACTTTCTTAGTTTTACCTATTTATATATTCATTAGCTTGAATGTTGGATACTTTTACTCCATTCACAAAAAAACACCACTCAACCATATTAATGGATCAGGTCAGCACGGCAGTTGATGTTGATTTTGCAATAGTTTGAACATTATATATCACACAATCCAATTGAAGCGATGATCACACGACCGTATCTGTCTCCGCCGCCATTCCATATTCTAGTCTGGAATGGTTTAGTTTAGCTTTCTTTAACGTCCAATCAACAGCTATGATCATATGAGAACGTTCTCACGTGCTTGTAGTGTATGTCAGTTTTGGGAGGTTGCGGTATGTTTGTGTGCTAGATCCTTGTGATAGCGCAGAACCGATGGCGACATTATAATTCTACCTCATTGAAGCATACTGCTGAAGTCACCAAACATGACACCCCATTCCACCATATTATACTGAAAACGGTCGAACCAGTGATAAGTAGGGGTAATAACTAACATTTTATAGACTCTAGTATGTCTCGGTCAGGGTACAGAAAAGAAAACTTCGTCACAGTGGCAAACGGTTAACTAAAGGCCAAATGTGAGGCAGTGTCAAGGGAGATTTAAGGAAGAATAGCGTTACTAAAAGGAAGGGAAAGATAAGATCCCACATTTAGTCGCCTCTTACGACCACTTACACCATTACACCGTACCTAAAGAGCAGGTCTACAATATTAATGTTAAAATGGTCATAATGGGTTCCCATAGTGCATGCAGGTTACGGCGATATGCTACCTAATATCAGTTAACAAATCGGCCAGCAACTTCAAAGCAGAGTTTTATAGATTATTTATAGCCTAATAACGGAGATAGATGTAACTTATGTTACAGGCATTTGATCAGGACGTGTCTCGTATAAAACAAAGGACAATAATCAAATAATTAAGTGATACATGACGTTTGTTCAAGGCCACACGACGTATAGTTTGGTTTAACCAACCCACGTTTTAGCGTTTTAATGTAATCGTGGTGTTTTACTGTTGTAAGAGTAACCGATTTGTTGGTAGCCTTCTGCGCATGCGTATATTTATATCTACATGTCATTCTTATAAGTTAAAATTGCGATGTACATTGTCAGAATATGATATGATTATTCATTTTAATATTATGACGTCATATAATGATGTCATAACTATGGAGACGGCGACGCTACACCCACTACAGTTACGCTAATTGACATTTCTTTTAATTCAAATTAAAATCACAACATGCAAAAATGTGCATGAAAGGAGGATATAGAGGTTGATGTGAGATGACATTGATCATGTCGTCATAAACTGTAAATATAGGTCAGTAAACATGATAAAATAATTATCATTGTATTTCACTGCACTAGATAACACAGGCAATGTTTGTTTATAGTGAGTTCATAATTTCCTTAAATTGTGATACACAAAGCCGTATTTGGTTTTTGTTTTCAATTTTGGGAAATTTTTATCATTTTACACACGAATATGAAATATCATATAATACTGTAGTGTTTTATATGCATGGCTTTTACAAATAAACCTTGTTGGTTGTTTCGATTGTGGTTGTTGAATTCCGCGTGAGAATGCGTATCGGTTCCTTGTCTAAGGGTAGATGTACATGTAATATATTATTGCCTGACATTTATCATATACAACATATGAGCTTTATGTTTTGTTAGATTATAATAGTTTAGTTGAATATTCAGTGGGATGAATATTTTTTAAATGGTATTTTTGTATTTAATATTATGTTGTATTTCTTTTTTTTCTTTTTCCGATTTATAGAAATATATATTGCGAACATGGCTTTGGTTACTGTTGTATAAACCTTTACCCAATACGTTTGTGAGGTTATGGTTTCAAAATATTCATTTAAATCTTTAGACTATTGTACAATATGACGTTGCCCGGAACTCGACTATAAATTAAATAACATGACAGTTCAGTACTTGTAGGGTCCCATGCGGAAGTAAGTTTATTGTCCATTTTCGAGACCATGACCTGCTGTCCCGGTCGCAATGCCAGACATTTCTCCTTTCCCCATATCATCTCCCTTGTGGAGCTTCCACTCTATACATCCAATGGTAATTGGCGTTGGACGTTTAACCAGGAAACAAATTTAACGCTTAATAAGAATGGTAAACATAAGAATGGTAAACATTCTAATTACCGTATGTAACAATGGAGTCTTTAGACATGCTACGTTCATTTATGATGAATTCATTTGATAGATCTCATTATATTGGCGATTATTATCAATATAAAGAAGCAAGCTAGACCCGGACATGATATACAATAACCATTCCGTTGTAAAGACTTTACATAACTCAAAAGTATGATGTATTCTACACAAACACGCATTAATCAAATAGGATCCTAACTTTTCCGATATGTTTACCACGCGTACACATGTTTGTGTAATATCCGCGCATGCATAGTATGACGCTGTTCCGTGACTGAGCTAAATCGATTTGGCTCATATCTTTAGAAATATTTGCTTTAGGGCATATCTGATAAAAATCGTCAATATATACATTAATATGGAAATCCAGCTGTATTTCACCACACGATATCATCGTTTGGGTGGCTGATGGGACAGCAATGCGAACTGTTATCTTTCAATACTGAGGAGAGCCGGCAGAGATACGTACAGTTTTAGATAATGATATTGGTAGACTTTTTTTTTTATTTAATGATCTTTTTGCTCAATAAAACAATCTACTACGTTCACCATGACAGGAGACAATAGAGCATGTCGTTAATGGCATAATTAATCATAACAAAAACTGGTGAATCGCTATAATTCTATCTCGGTGTTATGTGGTTTTTAGTTAAGTGAATTCGTGTAAATGGGCATTATACATGTTTATAAAGATATTTGTAAATAGATATTGCGAAGGGAAATATAGAAACGAGACCATTGATGCCCATCAAGGGTTTCTTATTTATAAACCCTGTACGTTGGTTTTGATGCTGCCATTTGGATTAATGGACACGTTGTGTAATTTTGTCTTTTGGGTACAATTTTTGTTTATTAAATGACTAGACGTGGAATCTGCCGAAGGATAGTCCCAGTCAACATCAGCAAAGATCCTACCACGTAATTAGTATCACATCTCATTGTTTTATGCTAAAATAAGATATTGTTTTAAAAATCAGATATTGTTTTAAACATCAGATCAAATACCATGTTGTTTTATGCGTCCGATAAAATACGATATTGTTTCAAGACGTCAGATACATGTAGAATATGATATTTTTTATATATCAAATAAAGTACGATATTGTTTTATACGTCGGATAAAATACTATATTATTTATTAATCCGATCAAATACAATATTGTTTTACACGTCCGATATAATACGATATTGTTTTACACGTCCGATGAAATATGATATTGTTTTATACATCAGATAAAATATGATATTGTTTTATGCGTCATATAAAATATGATATTGTTTTATGCGTCATATAAAATATGATATTGTTTTATACATCAGATAAAATATGTTATTGTTTTATGCATCATATAAAATATGATATTGTTTGATATGTCAGATAAAATATGATATTGTTTGATATATCAGATAAAATACGATATTGTTTGATAGGTCAGATAAGAAACGATGTTGTAGCCATCTCAAATACCTATATTAGATCTATGAGAACGTCCCATATCGATAAAGTGGAAGCCTATCAAAAATATACTCGTAAATACATTTTGTTTTTACATTCACGCGTGCATGCCTGTATATAAATAATAAACCTATGTCCTGGTATCTTATCTATAGATATCAGTATGATATGACGTTCCGCTATACCATAAAATCAATACTAACGTTAAACATGTAACTACTTAATGTTAAATAATGTAAAAAGAAGTTCAAAAATATTTTTAAATATATACATCCATCTAAGCTGTCTAGGGAAACTGGAACGGTAATGTAAAATTGTAAAGATAAATAATTATATGTTAATAATTTAAAGTTATATTTGAGTAATGTAAACTAAGGTTTATGCTGAATTAATTATTACATTTATTGTGAAAAGTTAATAACAATGGTGAAATACACATTCTTCAAATTTAATAAAAAAAAAAAAAAAACAAAAAGTCTTGGAGAGCGTTTAAGAAATAATTTAAACTGCTTCATTGGCTTGGTTTAAGCAGATCGACACTTCCTTGTATACCCCTTCGCCCCTAATTACTCGCTACCAGGGATATACCCCTGTTTTTGCCCAAGTCGATATGAATGTGTTTAATCACACTGTGTTTTTTTCTTTGTAGGTCCTTCACAGAAAATCGACTTTGACAGGAAAGCTGGCGAAGGTGAGTTTTGTATGGTACATTACAAATTATAAAACATAAGTTAGATAAGCATTTTCAACATGAACCCTTTAATACTGAACTGTTTAAGACATTGGAGAGAGTTTCGGAGATCAGTGGTATAAAATCCTGATGTATCTTATGTTTGTTTTATTTGTAAAGCTGTACTGGGGAGCCAGTTGATCGACAGAACTTTGGCTGAATATTGCAATAACACGAGCACATGCACGAGAGATACTGTGCATGACCTGTCACTATAGAACAATAAAGTGGTTGTAAGGGAAGCTTATGTAGTATATGTGGCATCTCGACACGATTCTGATGCTCACACTTTGTAATGTAGCATCAGTTGGCCTTATATAAAGTTTGAAATAACACGGAATACTTTGGCAACATATTGATGTTTTTTCTGAAATATAAGGTTTCCGCTGTTTAATGACATGACTGTACCAGTTATGGGGGTGCCGAACGGTTAATAAATCTGGGAAAGTACAACACAATGACGGTGAAATACCCGTATAATACTCTTCGTAAAGTTTATCGTCCGGACGGTTCCATCTCCGTACCAGGATCCGTTAATTACACGTGTGATATTACTTCCTGCTGGTCTTCAAGTGATTAAAGTACAATAATCAAATATTCATTTAATAAAGTGAGATTTTATTTCTGTGTCCTCGCCACCAGGAGTGTCATTAATAGTAAATTAATCAACATTCCACCAATGCCGATGTTCTCTGTACCGTTTGTGTCATACTAAACCAGAAGAATTAATCATTTTTTGGCGCAGGAACCCACATTAGGTCAGAGAAGTTCACGCATATTACAGCACCAGCTGGTCCCCGAGGAGACATATATTGCATGATTGGCAGCCATAGGGTTTGAGGCTTTTTGTTTGAGAAGTGCAATAATTCACAGTATCCTACAGGCAGACGTATTCATCCTGATACGAGTTGCAGACGGGTTGTGGGCATTGGATTTTGTGCCGGCCCAATTCCCCATCATCATCAATTATACTTGATTAATTACCTTTGGTTTGAAATCGAGATCGGTTCATTCGAGTTGCCTGACGTTATTTCATAATGAATATACAACCGTTTTGTGTGTGTGTGTGTGTGTGTTTTTTTGTTTTTGTTTTGAAGTTCCGTTTTTATCGCCTCCCGTAAAAAGCTGATACATTCATGCAGCTATCGAGCGGTTTGAGAAATGCCAAATACGGTAAACCATGCATCGTAGTTTTCTTATCGTATGGTGTCCCAACGTTTGTACGTTTGAATTATGCATTTCTACATAATTACGTTTATATTTTTAAGATATTTATTCAATGCACGTCAAAACAAACTAATTTTAGACAGTAATATGGGATTTGCCACCCGATATTGTCACTGCTACCCGCTGTTTGGGCCGAGATTTGCGGGACGAAATGAACCTACCGGGTAGAAAATAAAAACAAAAACATTCATTACAAGGCACGCCCTGCCATCACATCGATTCAACTCGCGATGTTATTTTGTTAAACCTTTTAGTTATATTACTTATAGGGGATCGTTTTCACAAATAAACAATATATTTATAACAATTTAGTTGTTTACCTTCAAAATTTGTGTAACTGTTCCATGTTCTATGTCTATATGTGATTGTTTGTAATTTACTGTGGCTTGATATACGGTCATTTTGCCTCGAAAATTCGACAAATGTACTTGACAAATTATCTATTTCTAGTAATACGCATCCACAGAACATCTGTTTGTTATGATCCAGTACCTATATTTGACCATGCCATCGTTATATTACTAACAAACTTTATACTGAAGGTATCATGCTATAAAGAGAGTATAGATGTCGCATTGTTTGCAGTAACACAAAGAAAGTCGCGGTTTATCGATGAAAGGAGAATATCGTTTTATGGGAGAGTTGATCATAGCTAAGGAAAGACTTAAAGGAGAAAGTAGCAAAATATGTCGTGGAGTGTGAGAATTTAATTGAACATCCCGAAAAGAAGGGATGGGAAAGAACCCTTTGTGAATGGAGTTTAAAGATGTTTGAATAAAAGGGGGAAACATGTACCATCTACCACCCATTCGGTCTGTGTGTTGTTGCGTACGTAGTACATCTTATGGGTGATAGACCACGTGTCAATAAGCTGAGTACAAACTTCTGAACAGTGACGGATGTGCAGGCTTGCGAAATTGAGGTCGGCGGACGTGTCTCAAATCCGAAAATGTAGACAAATATTAATCAGATAGAGTTATTAGCATTTTGACAAAATAGATTTCCTCCAGGAATACAATGCTAAGGTGGCCCGTATAAATATCGTTTATTTTCTAAACACTGAACTACTGACCTATCGTTGTCCTTACAGTGTCCTGCATGGCACGTTCAGGTGTACGCTACAAATATGTGAAGGACATGCGCAAAACGCGTTTAATCAAAGTCGCTAAGATGATGACACTTTGCGTTATTATTATTTAATGTTCATTGCCACCAATAGGTGGCGTAGAATTACCCAGGATTCACTGTGTCAGCTTAATAATTGAGTTAACCATAATTGAAACAGATTGCTTACGTCCAAATTAATACCCTCTAGGGCAGATTTAAGCTTCCTCCCTAATGAGCCGGGTTTGGTTTTAACTTTGGTTATCATTAAAAGAAGCTTTCATTTTTTACAGTGCATATCTAAGGGCCTAGCACTTCCGCCCTTCAACATAAACTTATATTTAAAGTCCATAAAACGGCAATGAATTTATTACCAGCAATGAAGTTTGTGCAATGCATATGTTATTAACAGAAAACGAAAACGAGTTTAATATCACAAAATAACATAAGGAGGATCGTCATCAGGAAAACCCTAAAATGAAAAAGGAGGCCAACTGGCAGGACAGATTACGCCCTGAGGCCAATGTAAGAAGAAAAAAAACAAGGGACAAGTTCAGGAAAGACCATGGTCGAGATTGCTGAAAACAAAAACGTCACAAAAAACAGAAAAACACGGGAAAAACATTCCATGTTTGTTTGAGATATTTACACATTTATTAGAAACAAAATACACATAAAAACACAGAAGGAGAAAATGACATTTTCTAGGAAAGCATTTGATATCATTCCTTATCTTTTCGGACCTCTTTGGTGTACTACAAATCCTACTTATGTGGACCACCTCAGTGTAAGGCGACAGGGAAACACCCTTGCTTAGCGTGTATGTTAGGGGTTTTATTTGATGATTCCGGGAAGATATAAATATCAATAGAGAAGCTAAAAACAATGCACGTAATAAATAAATTGATTTTGTTAATTAGGAGGGTCATTTCAACCTTGTAGGGTCGGGGGTGGTGTCTCCGATATTTTCTGTTTTTTGGACGTCGTGGAGTCCTAAGATAAGGTCCGCTGTATCTCACTGCATGTTTGTCGTAGTAGCCGATTAAAAGTGGCCAGCCTGAATTATCGGAGATTGTCGTCCGTGTCTTCTATTTAGGGGACATTGAAGGCACCAGCTTAGATCTTTTATCCCTTTGCGACCCCTGGCATCCAAAATCTGTCTTTCTTTACTGTTCTGTCTTTCTGTGCTCTGCCTCTATAGGCGACTCCTTGACACCCGTCATATGACCCTGGCTGTTGGTGTCTCCTTGACAACCGTCCTCATATGACCCTGGCTGTTGGTGTCTCCTTGACAGCCGTCCTCATATGACCCTGGCTGTTGGTGTCTCCTTGACAACCGTTCTCATATGACCCTAGCTGTTGGTGTCTCCTTGACCCTGGGCGTTAAACAGCTAAAACCAAGACAAAACATTAGGTAACTGGAATGGTAACATTTACTCTTAATACTGATAAGCACGTAAGTATGACAGAAATGCGTGTAACCAAGCCACATATTATTTTTGCGTGTACTTGTTTGTATCAAGCAGATCAAAATACAAGCTGACACAAAACTGTGATGCATTAAGAATGTAACAGTTTGAACAGATTTGGAGAAAAGCATTTCCTTCTAGGTAGTTACTGAAATGCTTGGCATACCTTCTGATATAAGTAGAGGGTCTGTGTTTTGTCACATTTCGCCGTAAGTGCTATACTGACATCCTTCTATAGCTGGTACCGAACAAACCGAGAAGTGTATTGCACAACACCCTTTATTAACACTTAAAACACAACATGTGGATCACTCTAGTGTCGCGAAATCACTTGATATGTACAAAAGGTATAATAGAAAATGTGAGAAATGAAATAGAAAGGAAAACAAACGAAGGGGAGGGTAGGCTTTTACCGACGAGACAATAGGTTTATGTACGTATACAGCGATGAAGAATTTCATATTTAGAGCACTTCCCTGCAGCCAAATTTTGACAGATCTACAAGCCCCACTTCTACGAAGAGTGAAAGTTAACACCGACACAGAATCGACAACCCTGTCACACATCCCTAAATTATCACCTATGTTCATATGTCAGTCTCCGCAGTATACGTTCTTCTATTCATACACAAGTTTTAGGGACAAGCCAGCCACAGGGATCGCTACTACGAACGATGAATTCAGTGATGTTGAAGATATTTTGCCTTTGATGTTTAACAGCAGCGAATAGCAAACTATTTGGGTATGTTCAGCCACTCATCGCTTATTAAGAAACATGTTAAATGAAAAAAAAGTGTCACATCTAATTCTCTGTCCCAGAGCTTACTTCAGGAAACAAGAGTTTTCATGTCTCAGCTGACTGGCTGTTCCAGAGCACGTTCGAATAGACATTCTACTTGATTAAGTTAACTCTCGGATCCTGACATGTTATAAGTATCAGGAGGTTTTGGTACACTCCTCAAGCTGATTAGACCAGCGGTGTTTTTCCTGAAGACTTAACTTTATCGACGTGGGAAAATTGATTAGTCATATGAAGAAGGGTTGAACGAAGCCCTACACACACAAAGGACCTGTTTACTTAGCGGGTTTTTTTCTGGTGGCTGTTATATGCTTCCGGTGGCCATGACGTCGAAGTCGGTATATTTGTGATTTAACTAATACCAGTCACCTTATCACGCCTATGTTTTATCAGTAGTCTGAAACCTTAGCAAGGTTATAGATACCGTCATCTGAACTTTAACCCGGATATGAACTAGATTGGTATGACGAGTGTCGTCGATTTGATCTATATTAGTTTGGCGAGTGTCGTCGATTTGACCTACATGTATATTGGTATGACGAGTGTCGTCGATTTGACCTATATTGGTATGGCGAGTGTCGTCGTGACCTATATTGGTATGACGAGTGTCGTCGATTTGACCTATATTGGTATGACGAGTGTCGTCGTGACCTATATTGGTATGGCGAGTGTCGTCGTGACCTATATTGGTATGGCGAGTGTCGTCGTGACCTATATTGGTATGACGAGTGTCGTCGATTTGACCTATATTGGTATGGCGAGTGTCGTCGTGACCTATATTGGTATGGCGAGTGTCGTCGTGACCTATATTGGTATGACGAGTGTCGTCGTGACCTATATTGGTATGACGAGTGTCGTAGTGACCTATAATGGTATGACGAGTGTCGTCGATTTGACCTATATTGGTATGACGAGTGTCGTCGATGAAGCAAAATACGCCTACCATCCAAAGGTGCCTGGTCTTAAGCTTGTTCTTGTAATGTTTTAAGGGTCTCGCGGCAAAGCGATATTTTTTTCGTATTGTGACCTCGTTATATTAATTTTGAAATAGACTTACGGTTTCTTTGGTATACTGTATCTATTAATAAGAATTTATGCCGGATTCACTGTTGTTTTTTACTCTTATTTTGGGTAATGGTAATGTTAACAAATTTGGCATATTGACTGTATTACATGCGCATTAAAAGTCTCACGGGAATTATCAATGCCACCTCCAGTTTAAAACTCTAGCCATCAGTAATGTAAACCACGCATGTCTTTATGTGCTGGTCAACATCTTTCTCGTTGTTCGTGATCTATGTGCTTCACTTTGCACTACACGGCTGTGACTCCCGGGGGATGCACTAACATCCGGAGTGCGGTTGGTCTGGATAATATCCGGACCGATATTTCCGTGTGTTTGTATTGAGTTAGGCGCCAATACAAACATCATACATCAACATGGAGAATGCCAGGTTTCCATTCTGTTTCACTCGATGTGACATGTATCAATGTCAGTTGGAGTACTTTTCTGTTTTTGTTTCTTGTTATTGCCGATATTCCGTAACGGTTTAGTTTCTCAATGTACAAGGCCTTAAGGAAGTACGATTTTATTTGACATATAATGGAGTTATCCATAATTAGATTTAATTCAGATTTTTTACTAATCTGAAAGCGAAAGTAGTACATTTCTATCGAAATAAAGTAAATGTTACAACATGGGGGTCTCGAGGTTTAAACAAACAAAAAACAAAAAAAAACCAAAAAACAACAAAAAACGAGAAACAAAAAAAAACAAAAACAAAAAAAAACAAAAAACAAAAAACAAAAAAAAAAAACAAAAAAAAAGGCATGAAAATTAATCAGGAGAACACCAAAGATCTGTAAATAGATATTATTATACCTCAGACTTGTATCACAGCTTCTGATTAGTGAAAACCATGTCACGTGATTAAAAACATTCGTTATGTCAACCACAACTTTCCAAATAATTCATTATTTACTTGCTGTCGCTTTCGAAACATCATGTCACCCTCTGAATATCATAATGTCACCCTCTCGTGAGCCCTCCAAAATCGTTATGTCACCCTCTCGTGAGCCCCAAATCGGAACTCTCTTCCGTAACGTCTTCAAAAGTAGTCGAATCAGAGGAGTTCCGAGTATTCTGCTCGATAACAACAATGGCTGCCGGCGGGCGCTATCGTCTGCCAACAGTGGAGGAAATGGCGAAATTATTGCAAGAAAAGGATTCTAAAAACACCAAAAGGGTCATCAATGGGGCCGTGGATTCCTTTATACATTTCCTATCTGCAACAGGTAGACCAAAGGATTTTGAAAACTTCGACGTCCATACATTGAACGTTCGACTGGGAGAATTTTATGCCGGGGCCCAGAAAGACGATGGGGTACCTCTTAAACGATCTTCGTTGAACAGTCTAAAATATGGTTTGAAGAAATAAATATTGAACAAAATGAGTATAGACATCAGTGGTCAGGTTAGAATCCTATGGCTATAGGTTGATTACAATTGAGCATTTGTTGAATAGTTGATGAATTAATGAAATAAATTTTCTTAAAAACTGTTGATAGTCTAGTAATAAATAAACTTATTGATACCAAAATTGATTCACTTATGTTTTTTTCGGTATAATAAAACAATTATTGCCCTCGTTCCGGGTTGACATGAATATTTGCCCACCCTTGAGGTGTCATGTCACCCTCGGGCTACGCCCTCGGGTGACATGACACCTCTCGGGTGGTCAAATATTCATGTCAACCCGGAACGAGGGCAATAATTGTATAATGTTGATTAATATGCTACACAAAAAGTACATGTGTGAAATGTTATATATACCTTATATAGTAAAATACAGACTACCCAGAATTACTAACTGGTAGCAGCCACCGTAGAGTAAGCGCTTATCAAATATTTACATAACAAAACAATATGCTGAAGTATTGCCTAAGTGCTATAGTTTGTTCCTTACGATAATGATACTTTCAATAATCAAATACAGAAATACAAGTTTAGGGGCTACATTTAAAACACAATACATGCACGGTAATTCTATAATCAGATTATAACGACGAAATGAACAGCTCCATTTGTACAACCTACGGGGGTACTTGGCAGGCTAAGTGAACCTCTATAGAATACATCCCAATATGGCCATCAATTGGAATAGGATTACTTCGCTGACGTTCAGGTTCAGTATAGCGTGGTATTTATATTTTATTTCGTTTTGACGAGAATAAATAGCCTTTAATCCCTGTATCGATCCACAGCTGTGCACGACGCTTACAATTGTACACAATATTGATATAAATGGGATTTAGATTTGACTGCAGTTTAGCTTAAATCATTGCATTGCTGTTAGATCATCCGGTCGAAATAAGAATTTCCAGCTTATAATAAAAAAAAAAAGGGGGGGGGGGGGGGGGGGGGGGGGGTGAGAGAAATATCCTGTATTACGTTGTTGTGTTGAAACACTTCTTCGAAACGTTTTATGGAGTTTTAAAGCAAGCAACACGGAGTAGTACGCAGTAACCCTAACACTTCTTACCACTTACCGCCATGTCGACATACAAATTGGGATATCGACAATCCATTGTTCTGGTATTTTTATCTTTGTTTTGTTTTTGTTTTTTAAATCTCAAGGATAATTATTGACTACATTGTAGATATACGTATTTATGTGTGTGTTTGAAGGGATTTAAGTCAACGTAAAGTAGTAAATTAGTTGCTAATCACTTGCATGTCGGAATAAACATTATATATTACGAAAAATGTTCCATTCACGGTGGTGACATATTGCTGTTATACTAGTTTGATATTCAGAAAGGGTTGCTTTATAGAAATGGTTGGATCAATAAGACCAGGCTACCGTTTTATCGCCGTTCCTTGACCTAGAAAATACCTTAACTTAAAAACATCCATTGAAAAAATATCATTTGTTTAGCTTTCCTAATGTAAAGCTTTCTTTAATTAAGTTAATGAATACTGACAAAACAGGGACAGATTCTAGTAAACCTCAGTCTGCCTTTTCCAAAGATACCATGACAAAACATATCTGAAAACCATTACAAATACTTTGATGTCTTCCGTAAAAATAAATTCAATATCGGTCCCATGGTTTGAACGTGCAAACCTTTCTAAATGGAATTGAAACACTTTACTGCGTGAAATGTACAATGACCGTATTGAATGGTTGATGTCTCACTATAGAGGTAGTGTTACATATAACACATTAGTTAACTCATCGATTGTCATACAATATATACTTCCCATAGCATGTTCTTTATCATCGTTTCCAAAGACAGATACAAATGTACGAATAACCATTCTGTGATTGAGGAACCCGAGAATATAAATATATGCCAACATATTGATTGATCGATTAGGCTGTAATGTTTTTATGTAATACCAATTGTTATGATTTAGTCCGAGGCCAATTTGTCCTGTCTATCAAATGTAATGCAAGACGGTCTGCAGCTATTTGTACAGAACCTTCTTTGTCAGTATCTACATTGTTTGTGTCCGTCTGTTCGTACCACGATATCTTTGTCAGTATCTACATTGTTGGTGTCCGTCCGTACGTATCACGATATCTTTGTCAGTATCTACATTGTCTGTGTCCGTCCGTACGTACCACGTTATCTGTGTCAGTATCTACATTGTTTATGTCCGTCCGTACGTACCACGTTATCTTTGTCAGTATCTACATTGTTTGTGTCCGTCTGTTCGTACCACGATATCTTTGTCAGTATCTACATTGTTTATGTCCGTCCGTACGTACCACGTTATCTTTGTCAGTATCTACATTGTTTGTGTCCGTCTGTTCGTACCACGATATCTTTGTCAGTATCTACATTGTTTATGTCCGTCTGTTCGTACCACGTTATCTTTGTCAGTATCTACATTGTTTGTGTCCGTCTGTTCGTACCACGATATCTTTGTCAGTATCTACATTGTTTGTGTCCGTCTGTTCGTACCACGTTATCTTTGTCAGTATCTACATTGTTTGTGTCCGTCTGTTCGTATCATGTTATCTTTGCAAGTGTATACAGTCTCGTTTCCAAAATGTTTTATAAAAAATGCTTTGTTTGTGATGTGGCGCGTGATTGAGTTATTTACAGCCTACCGATCAATCAATGGCCCACTTATTCATTTTCTGATCTGGATTGATTTTGAAAATTAAAGGGAGATAACTCTAGTCTATAGCTCATATAACTATGCACAGCTTACAATTCTGGTCGTTGATCGTATCTTTGCGGAACTGAGAACTTTGGACTTACATAAATGAATTTGCAGTAATCGGTTTATGTAAAACAATTCATAATTCCTTGTCTACACCGTTGGAATAAAAACTATACACAATTTCCCAAACATGGTGGACATACGAAGTTCCTAACCAGTTCCGCGGGCTTTTTAAACCAACAAAACCACAGTGTTAGTCTAAACCTTCGGCAGCAAATCTAGATTCCGTGTAAAAGGCGGATATTTCCAGTTCCGCACCTCTGCTCGATATCGATAACACAATCTATAAGGTTTGGATGTTTATTTTCGACAGCAACCAAGAGGCAATCTGTGTGACACCAAACGCTTGTAATGTCCATCGGAGTCGGATCAATTCTTGTCATTTGGAAATCCGGCCGTCATGAGAGAGATGTTTCCATCGCACCGCACCTCACGAGGAAGTAGTTCTAGAATTAACTATAGGCCACACTTCTCTACGATCTCGGAATTAATACCCGTAGTGAACCCGTCCAACAACACGTGACTGAATTCCGTTTACATCCGAAAACGTGTTTTCTGTTCAAGGCAATTTGTCAAGTGTGAAATTCTCCAATTATGGCTTTAGCTATAAGACACCGAGATGATATGAGACTGTGGACTGGGTCAGTAGAAACAAACTGATTGCTGGCTAACTTACCTACAATATCGGGACTGCCCCGAGATACAACGAAGTACTGCTTAAACGTACAACACCGATATGGTCAGTAGATACGACTGATTGCTTGTTAACTTACCTACACTACCGAGAGGGTCCGGTGAAATAGCGGAAGTACTGTTTTATTACCTACACTACCGAGAGGGTCCGGTTATACAGCAAAGTACCGTTTAATTACCTACACCACCGAGAGGGTCCGGTGATACAGCAAAGTACTTTCGATAACGTACAGCACCGAAATGGTGTCCATATGGATACAATAGAGTATTTTTTTCAAGTACCTTGACATTCTCCGACTGTCAGTTTGTTTTGTTTGTTTGATTATGTTTGTTTTGCTTTAAACATATCTTTTTTTATATATATATATTTACATACATGTAGCACACACATTCATCTAAAAGCTTATGGAAAATTTTCAGGAGAAAACACAGTTGCTACGAATCGATGGCGTAGATTTATCGAACCTCGGCAAAGGAAACACCAATTAGACCGAAGCAGGTCGGATTGGACGCATTTAAGTGTTATAAATTTAGACGTGTTTTTAAATCTCCTAATACCTTTCGGTGCCGAAATTCTCCATTTCTTTTAATCAATTATTCATTCTGGTTAATTTTCCGTGGCGGTATACACAGGTCATTAGTGGCCGGAAGCGATCTACACGTGAATTACGTGCGAGATGGGACAGGAGCGATGCGTAATGGACATGCCAGTAATAATTGGGAATCTTGGCAATGCTGTCGAAATAAAGGCCCCAGAAGCAATCAGCAGATTTATCGAGACTTCAAGTTCTGTCCGCCATTTTAATTAAATAGACTTAAATATTGCACACGGGACCTCTCTCGTTGTTACATATGGGTTAATGTTTACCAGACGTGCCTGGCGAGTCACACGCAAAAATATACCGTGAAAAGGGAACTAAATACAAAAGCAAACAACATCTCACCAAATTGTTCCAAAGGGAACACCCTTTGCAAACAAACAAACATGTCTCTATACTTCAAAATTAACTTGTTTTTTTTTTTATTATTTATTTATCATTTTTGCTTTCATAATTGCCAAGATGATGACTTAAGAAGTGAAAAGAGTCTGTTGCCGTGTCAAAGGCTAAGAAACGGTAGAGACATGTTTGTTTATTTGAAAAACAAAACAAACAAAAGGCAAAACAATTGTTACCAATCACTATCAACAGTAATTGTTTTCCAGTATCATTTCCTTTCCTTTTTTTAATCCGATATTTAATAAATGTCAAAAATGTTGAACCGAACCCGTACTAAACTACTGCACTAGAACATTGTTTCGGATGACCTGATCGGTATTCTATTTCATTTGATTTTTCTTTCTTTTCATGAAGAGAGTAATAAAAGTGTGCTATCAAGAACGGCCACAACTCAATCAGTTTTAAAACTATTTTGTTTAAAACCATTTATTTCCATTTCACATGTTACAATAAAGAGTGTTTGTGTCTTTTTACGACAAATAAATAAATGTTTTACACTTTTGTAAGCAGCCACAGCTGTACAGAAAGGTATCATAGGAAAACAGACTTAGTATCCAAGCAAACTATTGTTCTGGCTAAACACATCGTTGTGTAGTGCGGTGACCGGGTATTTGTCTTGATAGGGCCACTGGTGGAAGCTCTCCAGTTTGTGAACAGAGGTATCCCGATCAAACATCCTATCTGACAGCTGCCATTTTAATGTAGCGAGTTGGCTGTCACACAGGATGCTTTGACCTTCGTTGTTGATTAAAACCAAGGTTATAAAGTAAATTTCATGAAATTTTATCTTTTCCTTTGGTCCTGACGTTGTTTTTTTTTCAAAATATGTCATACGTATCTTCGAGAACTCCTTTGATCACCGCGACCTTGATAATGGTTTATGGCCTGAGGAATCGGCGTGAAAGACACTTGAAAAAATCGCTTTAAGTTTAAAAAAAGTTGTGTTTTCAGTTAAACAGCAGAGAAGGGCAATATATAATATAAATATGTACATTGCAGAACCATTATAAACAGTGTAATAATTGTATTGCATCATGGTGTTTTTTTATCATTGTACGTACAATGTATTATGGTACTCCAAGCAATGGTGATGCAATGTTGTGTGTTTTATGCATATAATGTGTTTTAGTAAAATATCAAAAACACAACATCTCATGAATATTTACGTCATTTGCATAAACATCAATGATGTTTTAACAATACCGTGTCGCCCAGTGATAGGATCCATGTTGCTGTTTCACAATGCGATTAAGAAAGTCATGTTCTTGTTTTGTAATTCTGAAAAAAAAAATATTCTGGTATCGACCAGATTATGACATTATTATGTCAGGAATCCTCACATCACACTATCGCCGTCAGTGACGATTCGTGGGTTGGGGATTACGCTTGGATTTCCTGAGGGCCTCTTTCTTTAGCCTGATTACGTGAACCAGTTTCGCCATATTTCTCTGGATGATGAATGGCGCCCCTGTCATAACAGGTTATTCAGCATGGATTCTGATTTTGAGTTACTTACATTCTAACGTTTTAATCAGTGTATGTTTCCGGGGAAGTGAGCATTAATCATATGACTGAAAAGCTACTGCATCACGGATCAGGAGCGCAGCGCCATTTAATCCTGTTATCTTACGAAATGATATATGTGTGTACTATATGTTAAAACAAAAATAAAATACGTCCATGAATTGAATACATATACTATGTATAAAAATGCAGTTGGACAAGGGAAATGTGCAATTAGTTGGCGTGAAATGTAGTATTAACCGGTGAGGATGTCAGCACAGACAGTGTGATGGAGTCCCTAGTTACATATCTAACCTAGTATCATCTCTCTTGTAACATTTCGCTTGATAGTATTTGATTGACAGATACGAACAAAGCGATGGACCATGATTTCCCCGGGGGCCCGGGCACAGATGGGGGGCTTCAGGCCGTCTATGGCCAATCGCTCACACGGGGATCTCGGCTCTCCGATCGTGAACTAACAATAACAATATAGACGCCCTCGCCCGAACGCGGAACACATCACTGGTGATGTAGCCTTCATTCAATTTGACCCACGACTTCTGAAGTGTTTGGTAACAGATAAACACATTGTGTGATTATATCAGCTTGTATGTCGACCTTTGATCTTTGACCTATGAAGGGGACGACATATCCTATACATGTAACTTCTCCTTTGGAGTTCACGTGCATCCAGCACATACAGTGCACGTCAGATGGCAGTGCCCCCAATAACCGCCATAGTGGTCATATAATTATTAAGAAATATCGAGGGATACAGTAAAATATGGTTAGGGATATTACCGTATCAAATGTCTATCAAGTAAAACGAGATAGATTGGCGCTCTAGTCTATATTTGTATGGTGCTTTATTCAGATGTAATAGTGAATTCACACATTACCTGGAGTAACAAATCACAGCAGTATACGTCCGTGTGGATTAAGTATTGTTGGATGTCATGCAGGGCATGATTAAAGCCGAGGACCGTGTATTGTTAAGTTCGTGTTCTACGGCTCACATTTCTTGGATATAACATTACCTTAATAATGTAAGCACGAAGTCGTTCAATGACCGTTTTAAAGTGTAATCTCACTGAAATATGATAACCCGGATCAGAAGCATTATTACAAACAGACACCGCCCAACACAGGTCAATGTTCCAGATGCTGTCATATGGACAGGAACATATCTATTCTTGGTTTCAAAATTAATGCACAAAATGCCCGCGTGTACAATGATGGAAATTTCCGAACCGTCTTAACTCAACTTCCGGTATTGTGTAATGTATTCACGTAAGCCCACGTACCAGGAGTGTCAACCGAGTACAAGCTGTATGATGACAAACACACTGTGGTGTCAAGCATTGTTCAGCTGGGTTTCATTCTGACTCCCTTGAGAATGGGCGTAATAGTGTGAATAGTGCTGAGAGTAGGGGTTGGAGGGTTGTCGAGGGGTTGATGAGGGTATCGAAAGGTTGAAATGGGTGTGGAGGACTGTTAGGGGATTTAAAGGGGTATCGAGAGGTTTGGAGGGATGCCGAGGGGTTTGGAGGGGTGTCAAGGGGTTGGGAGGGGTGTCGAGGGCTTGGGAGGGAGTGTGGGGGGATTGGAGGGTATCGATTGGTTAGGAGGGTTGTCGAGGGGTTGAAAAGGCTGTCTGGGGGTTTGGAGGGGTGTCGATGGGTATATTCAGTGTTTTTTGTTTCGTACAAGACAATATTGTTATTCGAAAACGACTTCGTTCCATTGCACTATAATGTGTGTAAGTTCTGCATTCGTGACGTAAATGTATTGTTCAATAGTTTTATATAGATGTATCGATACCCATTCAGTAGCCATTTAACACTGACTGGCTTTTTATTGTGTGTACGTCTGATCTACTGTTATAGTCACATCACGTTCGTTCGTGTTAGATTGCAGATATTAATTTTTCGATGGTTCGGCGAAAATGTCCGTCGCGTGACCCGTGTTCTGCAGAGATAGTGCTTCCGGTAATATTCCTCTTATATCTTGGATAACATGTGTCGGGATTGCCGCTTATAACACTGATAATACAGTGGTTTAAATACCTGATATCGCACATGCCGCAGAATAAGCACTAATAAAGATTAATCTGGTGTTGGAGAACGGAACGATCCGGAATACTTCTACATAAGCCGCCCTGTGTGTAATGTAGGAGACACTTAAATTTATCAAACCGTGAGTTATTGGTTAATGAAAAGGGGAATGGTTCGGTGCGATATTTGATCAGGCCAATGGAAGATAAAACAACCGTCATGTATATCGGAATGAATCGCATTGTCTCCAATCCTGTTAATGCGATGTTATGGTAGAAAAAAATCGCTCATACTCAGTATATCTGACTAGTGTTGGAAGGACGAAACAGCTGTATCATGAGGTTTACTGGGCTCTTCTCTATCTAATTGTCAATAGCTATGGAAAGGAGTACTTCAGGTCGATGTTTCGATGTCCGGATGTGTAGTTATCAACAATAAACAGTCATCAGTGCTATACAACATTACTAAGTGTCCGACAGTAACTCACTGTTCAACAGTAACTTACAGTTCAACAGTAACTCACAGTTCAACAGTAACTCACTGTTCAACAGTAACTTACAGTTCAACAGTATCTCATAGTTCAACATTAACTCACAGTTCAACAATATCTCACAGTTCAACAGTAACTCACAGTTCAACATTAACTCACAGTTCAACAATATCTCACAGTTCAACAGTAACTCACAGTTCAACAGTATCTCATAGTTCAACAGTATCTCATAGTTCAACATTAACTCACAGTTCAACAGTAACTTACAGTTCAACAGTATCTCATAGTTCAACATTAACTCACAGTTCAACAATATCTCACAGTTCAACAGTAACTCACAGTTCAACATTAACTCACAGTTCAACAATATCTCACAGTTCAACAGTAACTCACAGTTCAACAGTAACTCACAGTTCAACATTAACTCACAGTTCAACATTAACTCACAGTTCAACATTAACTCATAGTTCAACAGTATCTCATAGTTCAACAGTAATTCACAGTTCAACAGTATCTCATAGTTCAACATTAACTCACAGTTCAACAGTAATTCACAGTTCAACATTAACTCACAGTTCAACAGTATCTCATAGTTCAACAGTAATTCACAGTTCAACAGTATCTCATAGTTCAACATTAACTCACAGTTCAACATTAACTCACAGTTCAACATTAACTCATAGTTCAACAGTATCTCATAGTTCAACAGTAATTCACAGTTCAACAGTATCTCATAGTTCAACAGTAACTCACAGTTCAACATTAACTCACAGTTCAACAGTAACTCACAGTTCAACAGTATCTCATAGTTCAACATTAACTCACAGTTCAACAGTAACTCACAGTTCAACAGTATCTCATAGTTCAACATTAACTCACAGTTCAACAGTAATTCACAGTTCAACAGTATCTCATAGTTCAACAGTAACTCACAGTTCAACATTAACTCACAGTTCAACAGTAACTCACAGCTCAACAGTAACTCACAGCTCAACAGTAACTCACAGTTCAACAGTATCTCATAGTTCAACATTAACTCACAGTTCAACAGTAACTCACAGTTCAACAGTAATTCACAGTTCAACAGTAACTCACAGTTCAACAGTATCTCATAGTTCAACAGTAACTCACAGTTCAACATTAATTCACAGTTCAACATTAATTCACAGTTCAACAGTAACTCACAGTTCAACAGTAACTCACAGTTCAACAGTAACTCACAGTTCAACATTAACTCACAGTTCAACAGTAATTCACAGTTCAACATTAACTCACAGTTCAACAGTAATTCACAGTTCAACAGTAATTCACAGTTCAACAGTAACTCACAGTTCAACAGTAATTCACAGTTCAACAGTAACTCACAGTTCAACAGTAATTCACAGTTCAACAGTAACTCACAGTTCAACAGTAACTCACAGTTCAACAGTAATTCACAGTTCAACATTAACTCACAGTTCAACAGTAATTCACAGTTCAACAGTAATTCACAGTTCAACAGTAACTCACAGTTCAACAGTAATTCACAGTTCAACAGTATCTCATAGTTCAACAGTAACTCACAGTTCAACATTAATTCACAGTTCAACATTAATTCACAGTTCAACAGTAACTCACAGTTCAACAGTAACTCACAGTTCAACAGTAACTCACAGTTCAACATTAACTCACAGTTCAACAGTAATTCACAGTTCAACATTAACTCACAGTTCAACAGTAACTCACAGTTCAACATTAATTCACAGTTCAACATTAATTCACAGTTCAACAGTAACTCACAGTTCAACAGTAACTCACAGTTCAACAGTAACTCACAGTTCAACATTAACTCACAGTTCAACAGTAATTCACAGTTCAACATTAACTCACAGTTCAACAGTAATTCACAGTTCAACAGTAATTCACAGTTCAACAGTAATTCACAGTTCAACATTAACTCACAGTTCAACAGTAACTTACAGTTCAACATTAACTCACAGTTCAACAGTAACTCACAGTTCAACAGTAACTCACAGTTCAACAGTAACTCACAGTTCAACATGAATTCACAGTTCAACATTAACTCATAGTTCAACAGTAATTCACAGTTCAACAGTAACTCACAGTTCAACAGTAATTCACAGTTCAACATTAACTCACAGTTCAACAGTAATTCACAGTTCAACATTAACTCATAGTTCAACAGTAACTCACAGTTCAACATTAATTCACAGTTCAACATTAACTCATAGTTCAACAGTAATTCACAGTTCAACAGTAACTCACAGTTCAACAGTAATTCACAGTTCAACATTAACTCACAGTTCAACAGTAATTCACAGTTCAACAGTAACTCACAGTTCAACAGTAATTCACAGTTCAACAGTAACTCACAGTTCAACAGTAATTCACAGTTCAACATTAATTCACAGTTCAACAGTAATTCACAGTTCAACATTAATTCACAGTTCAACAGTAATTCACAGTTCAACAGTATCTCATAGTTCAACAGTAACTCACAGTTCAACATTAACTCACAGTTCAACATTAACTCACAGTTCAACAGTAACTCACAGTTCAACAGTAATTCACAGTTCAACATTAACTCACAGTTCAACAGTAACTCACAGTTCAACATTAACTCACAGTTCAACAGTAACTCACAGTTCAACATTAACTCACAGTTCAACATTAACTCACAGTTCAACAGTAACTCACAGTTCAACATTAACTCACAGTTCAACATTAACTCACAGTACAACAGTAACTAAAGAAACATGTTACGTACAGCAGTAACTCACACGATATTCCTGAACGCAGTTTTTAAGGCTTCTTCATCATTAATGCTTAAACACTTGTGGTTTGGTATTCATAACGTTAATTTAAAATCTAGTAAAATTTTATAAATATTTAGGTATTGTAAACTAATTTAATCACTAATGAACGAAATACCTTGATCATGCGGTGTTGACGCCGGAAGCAGGCGGACCAAGTACCCAATACTACTCCCTAGTTCCATAACAAATTGTCATTTAGTCCAGTAATGTACAGTAGACACTGTTTGATGGCAGACAGTACTGTCGTTCAGTAATTTAATCACGATCGTTAAGGTCGTAATGACTGTTTTGCTAGGTAATGTTGTGAAATAAACGTCATTATCGCTTTTCTTGCGTTTCATAAAATGCCCCTGTTGTATAATTAATTTGTTACTGGCACGTCGAGAAGGTCATTAAATGAAATTTTAATTTCTCTTGTCTATAAAACACATCGCATCACTGGCATAAAAATTGCAACATGTTGAGAGATGTAATGACACCGGCATAACGATATCTAATTAACTCACTGCTAAAGTGTGTACAATCATAGCTAATTTATACATGTATCGATTTGTATGCTGTTATCCAAAATATCTTCGTCCATTGTGCATTATTTAAGTGTTTTTCAACAACAACATAAACGGTATCAATGTATTCGAAAGCATTCTAATTAACAGTAATACTCGCAATAAAAATGCAACAACATGTGAAAGTGGAGAATATATGTCACCTTAATAGCTCAGGCTAGCGGGACTCACTTTAGCCTTGTGGTACGATGTCCGCTCGGAGAACGAGAGCTTGGAGACTCGGCGCGCGCGGGGTATTTTTCATTCAGTACATATTTGTTCACGTAAACGGCAGCATCAACAATACAATACCAATGTGAAAACAAAATCGTCATGCTTACTAGGAATGAACTATATTTTGCAACGAAACCTCTGAAAAGTGTCCGACAGTAACTTACCCCCCCCCCCCCCCCCCCCCCCCCTCCCCACCTTGGTGCCCCAGACTCGATTATAACTAAAGTAAGGACGTTTAATCAATCAATCAATCAATCAATCAATCAATCAATCAATCAATCAATCAATCAACCGAACGGTAAAGCATAATTGTGCGCATTGAACACACCTTTTTCAGTAATATTGTATGCATTTCGATAAGGTCTTGATGTCAACCATTAACCAGTACCATGGTAACCATTAACCAGTACCATGGTAACCACAAACATGTTCTATGGTAACCACAAACATGTTCTATGGTAACCACAAACATGTTCTATGGTAACCATATACCTGTCCAATGATTACCATAAACCAGTACCATGGTAACCATAAACCTGTACCATGGTAACCATAAACCTGTCCTATGGTAACCATAAACCTGTACTGTGGTAACCATTAACCTGTACCATGGTAACCATAAACCTGGACCTTTCATTCGATACGAAGTTTATTACCCAGTAACAATATTTTTTTTCCGTTTGTTGATTGTGACTTTCAATGAATGACCTTGCTACCAGATTGAGTATGCCAATTCGCATTAGTGCGCCTGCGCGGAGAAGCAGAAGGAATCGATTTGAGTGTGACATGTTTATAGTCTTCCTGGGTGTCATTCGCCATGTTTAATGTCTGTGCACGTGCCAAGTGTCTCCTTAGAACTGTCATGAAATTGTTTATAAACTGTTGAAAAACGTCCCTTTATGATATTGTCGGGACATTGATTTGATAGACTACATACGCATGACTGTTGGAGGAAATTGTTTTTTACGAAATAGATATATTCGCTAACATGAAACGGAGAAATAATGAATCACGAACTTTGTTATTCAAAACCAGGAACAGCAGGAACTGCCATCACTGCTATCGCCCTATTATGGCTGCAACCAGGCATCACTAGTTCCCAGTTAACGTTACAAACGATCTGGTTTTACTCCTGGTAACATAATCCTCATTGATCATCGACTCGGAAAACATTTTAAAGTATTTAATGGATTACAGTATGAGCCTGTATCCGACTGGTGACATATCGATACTGGGAATAACATGTTTACATTAACCGTGGTTTGCCACTCAGTGAAACTATAAAAAAGTGATCAACGGCCATGGGAGTCTATTCTCCAGGGACAATACAGCATTTTAATCCGGAAATGAGCTAATCCTTTTACAAAATACCACGTCGGAAGTATAACGAGGCGGAAAAATATTTATATCCATCCAATTTGCAGGACTTGCTCCTTTTTCAGTATACTGAATGTGTTACCTTCGCCCTTTAAATCCTAAAAGTTGTTGTCCTCGTAAGGTAGCTCAAAACGACTGCCACCATTATAAAACTATTTTTAAATAGGGTCTGGAACTGTTTAAATGATTTAAAATGTTTTCTTTAAGTCCTCGGTAAGACCAAACTCGTTACAACTGTTAGTTTCTCTTCCAGCACAACGCTCAACATTTTTGGGAGTGGACTGGTTTGCCTGTTATCAGTATACTGTAACCAGGTGGGATTGTTCTGCTTGGTGTCTTCGCCAGTATGCTTCAGTGAGATAGCACTATAATATCGACACTAGGAGACAAACACGAAAATATCGCAACCTCAAAACACCCTCTTCCATCCACATACACTCATTGCCTCTTCCTAAACTATTTGATGACTACATTTGCCCCCGTCCTATACAGTTTGGTGATTTAATTTGCCCTCGTCCTATACTATTTAGTGGCTGTAAAATTGCCCTCGTCTCAACTCTTTAGTGGCTGTAAAATTGCCCTCGTCCTATACTATTTAGTGACTGTACATTTGCCCTCGTCCTATACTATTGAGTGACTGTACATTTGCCCTCGTCCTATACTATTTAGTGTCTGTACATTTGCCCTCGTCCTAAACTATTTAGTGACTGTACATTTGCCCTCGTCCTAAACTATTAAAAGACTGTACATTTGCCCTCGTCTTTTACTATTTAATGTCTGTACATTTGCCCTCGTCCTATACAATTAAGTATCTCTTCATTTTCCCTCGTCCTATACTATTGAGTGACTGTACATTTTCCCTCGTCCTATACTATTTAAAGACTATACATTTACCCTCGTCTTTTACTATTTAGTGACTGTACATTTGCCCTCGTCCTAAACTATTAAATGACTGTACATTTGCCCTCGTCCTTTAATATTTAGTGACTGTACATTTCCCCCCGTCCTATACTATTAAAAGACTGTACATTTGCCCTCGTCTTTTACTATTTAGTGACTGTACATTTCCCCTCGCCCTATACTATTTACTGACTGTACATTTGCCCTCGTCCTATACTATTTAGTGACTGTACATTTTCCCTCGTCCTATACTATTTAATGGATGTAAATTTACCCTCGTCCTAAACTATTTAGTGACTGTACATTTACCCTCGTCCTATGCTATTTACTGACTGTACATTTGCCCTCGTCCTATACTATTTAAAGACTGTACATTTGCCCTCGTCTTTTACTATTTAATATATGTACATTTCCCCTCGCCCTATACTATTTACTGACTGTACATTTGCCCTCGTCCTATACTATTGAGTGACTGTACATTTTCCCTCGTCCTAAACTCTTGAGTGACTGTATATTTTCCCTCGTCCTAAACTCTTGAGTGACTGTACATTTGCCCTCGTCCTAAACTATCGAGTGACTGTACATTTTCCTTCGTCATAAACTATTGAGTGACTGTACATTTTCCTTCGTCATAAACTATCGAGTGACTGTACATTTTCCTTCGTCATAAACTATTGAGTGACTGTACATTTTCCTTCGTCATAAACTATTGGCAGGTCTTCGGGAGGTCAGATATTTCTGACTCAAGTCCTGTGGTTGTTTTTTTTCTAAATCTCGCCCTATCTCGCCCTATTTTGTAGATATTTCCTACTCCTACCCTATTCGGTAGGTCTTTTCTAAATCTCGCCCTATTTGGTAAATATTTCTGCCTCCTACCCTATTCGGTAGGTCTTTGCGAGCTCTCATCCTAATTAGTATGTATATGTTACTGTCATTACTGATGCTATAGGTGGTCGTCAGTTTGACAGATTCATTACTAAGCTGTCTTTCTGGAAGCTGCTTTCAACACATTTCTGTTTGCTGATGCGCCGTTTTTGTGTGTATAAAAGTATGTGTTGCCGAGAGGCTGTTTGTTCAGTGATTAAGGAAATGCTGATATATCTACCTGTAAGACTACAGAAAAACGTAACAAACGAGCTTCCAATCGCACCATCGATGTTACACTTATCCTGTGTACCTCTGCATTATCTAACGCCCTAGGGCGATATAACACTGCCTGGTAAAGTGATCTATGGGACGAGATCTCGTAGCGTGCGTTATTACCCTGGCGTATAGGGGAAAGCCTATGATCTGCATCTCACACTAACACGGCGATAGCCGGCGATAAAACCGACAAAACACATGTAAAACATCTCGGTAATCAATACGACTTGTAGGTTTTGCCGTTTGACGGAGATTTTACTTCTCCATGTGTAAGATATCCGGCTGTGTAACGAGGTTTACGTACGTCAATATTCTTCATTTGTCGGCATATTGTGATAAATTTCGCTGGTCGTTACGTTTTGTTGCTACTTTCAAAAATTACTAATCTGTATCAGGAATCGAAAGTTGTGTAGCGATGCTTGTTTTAAAGTTATCAGCGTCCTTGCGGATGGGGTGTTTGTTGTTACATTTTATTTCAGATGTCGGTACATGTAGCTTCTTTAAACTAATTTCTTTTTCTGAAATTTTAAAAGCATCAAACAAATCAGTTGACACCTTTTGATATCTACTGGGACAATATTATAAAATGTTTATTTGATGAACACATCTATTAGAAATGTCAAAATAACTAACTACAAATGAATACTCTAAACTAGTTTCCTGATTCGTAAATATGTTATAAAGCTGCACAATAACAATATAATAGAACATGTTTAATAATAGATACAATGTATTTATCGGCAAATCAGTCGGGAAATGTGAGTTTCTGAGGGTGTAGGAGTATGTGAGTTTCTGAGGGTGTCGGAGTATGTGTATTTCTGAGGGTGTCGGAGTATGTGTATTTCTGAGGGTGTAGGAGTATGTGTATTTCTGAGGGTGTCGGAATATGTGTGTTTATAAGGGTGTCGGAGTATGTGTGTTTATAAGGGTGTCGGAGTATGTGTATTTCTGAGGGTGTCGGAGTATGTGTATTTCTGAGGGTGTAGGAGTATGTGTATTTCTGAGGGTGTCGGAATATGTGTGTTTATAAGGGTGTCGGAGTATGTATGTTTCTGAGGGTGTCGGAGTATGTGTGTTTTTGAGGGTGTCGGAGAATGTGTGTTTCTGAGAGTGTCGGAGTATGTGTGTTTATACGGGTGTCGGAGTATGTGTCTCTGAGGGTGTCAGAGTATATGTGTTTCTGAGGGTGTTGGAGAATGTGTGTTTTTGAGGGTGTCGGAGTATGTGTGTTTCTGAGGGTGTCGGAGAATGTGTGTTTTTGAGGGTGTCGGAGTATATGTGTTTCTGAGGGTGTCGGAGTATGTGTGTCTCTTAGGGTGTCGGAGTATATGTGTTTATAAGGATGTGGGAGTATTTGTATTTTTGAGAGTGTCGGAGTATGTGTGTTTCTGAGGGTGTCGGAGTATGTGTGTTTCTGAGGGTGTCGAGGAATGTGTGTTTCTGAGGGTGTCGGAGTATGTGTGTTTCTGAGGGTGTCGGAGTATGTGTGTTTCTGAGGGTGTCGGAGTATGTGTGTTTCTGAGGGTGTCGGAGTATGTGTGTTTTTGAGGGTGTCGGAGTATATGTGTTTTGGAGGGTGTCGGAGAATGTGTGTTTCTGAGGGTGTCGGAGTATGTGTGATTATAAGGGTGTTGGAGTATTTGTATTTCATAAGGGTGTTGGAGTCTGTGTTTCTGAGAGTGTCAGAGTATTTGTATTTCTAAGGATATCAGAGTATGTGTATTTCTGAGGGTGTCGGAGTATGTGTATTTCCGAGGGTTTCCGAGTATGTGTGTTTCTGAGAGTGTCAGAGTATGTTTTCTTTCATTGTTTTGTGTCATTGCCAGTGTAATGGTGGGTTGTGTTAGGTACCATTTTAACTTTTACATTTCTCACGTAATAGCCTTTCTTGTACAGTAATGTAGCGCCAGGCCCAATGATTGCCTGGACTATTCTAACAATGTTCTACCGTAAATAGAAAGTCGAGGTTACCCGCGAGTGTTATTGGAGATACTCCTACATTGTATGTTTTTTTTTATCATCCAACTCTAATTATGTTATTATCTTTGCTGTTAAAGCTATTTTACATATGATGCAATAGAACTATTTCTTTTTAAATCGGAGGAACCTCGTAAACTTTAACACCAGAATTAAGGCATTGAATGAATGCCATCCTGAGGTTTGTGACGGGCGACGCTAGGAAATCACAAGTGGGTGTACTGTTGGTTCATCATTTACCGGAAATCCTTGTGTGTTCGCCTACACGGATATACATCAATTTTATCTTAAACAGTTATATGCAATTTTCTAGTACAATAGGAAATCATTCTGTACTCGCCGACACGGATCTACATCAATGTTATCTTAAACAGTGATATGCAATTTTCCAGTACAACTGGAATCCTTTTGTACTCGCCTACACGAATCAACGTCGATGTTTTCTTAAATATATTTAAAAACGGAAACCTAATTCAAAATCGAAATCGATGAAAAGGGGCAAAAAATATAGATTTACATGGATACCATAGCGTTCCGGAAGGTTCAGCGTCTTATGTTGTATTGAAGTTCAAACTCAAGAGTGAAATAGATAAAAATAATTTGTTATTATTCATGAAAAAGCAACAAGCAGACTTGTTTGTTATAAAACGTATATTTATTTGAACCCATTTTTTACCGGAATATAACTAATGTGATAACCAACACCCAGGTCGTTATAAGATATATAAAACCAATCTGATAACACGCCCCTAACAAATTTGTAAATAGTTCAATATTAATTGTATCAAATTATCGCTAGTGTACCATTCTGTATGTATGTAGGTTCTAGATGACAGGACGTATTTCCGGTGGCAACGTCAGGGTGGTGTCACTTCAATCTTCCACACTTTTTTTTTTTTTTTAGCATTTATTCAGAACACAGAACTAGGCAATGGTAGCTGTATAGTAATGTGTCAGAAGCCACATCACTATCGACAGGTGTCAGCAGACAGGGTAGCGTCCTCATCAAATGTTTTCGTTTTAATTAACCCATATCACAGAGAAGAGGGAAGCTTGATTGGCCTAGCAAGGTTTGCCGACAGCCGACACAATCCCAAGTGGGCATCTGTCAATAGGCAGCGCGCAACATACGTTTTACGACGGACGCCGGTCGAGGTTCATGTCAGGGCGAAGTGCCAGAGGGTTTGGCGGGAACATGTTGTGATGGTCAGTAACGGTCAAAGAAGACCAATCAATGACAATATGGTGTTATTTTTTGGTTGGGTATTCTGTTCGATGGTGACCTATTATATAGCGTGTGCTTTGTTGAAAACTAGCCACGGAGTCTTCTACACTGCCCGGAAAGCGTCTAACATATGGCATTTCCTTCCAAGTCAAAAGGTACGACAGATGTGAAAGAGTTCAATGATTTTATGAATACAATATATACATCAATTATAATTTCAAAATATACCTACATTGGAACCAAACAGATGAGTAAAATTGGTCTATAGGTATGTATAATAAGAAAGAAAGAAAAAGTTGTGATAAAAAGATTAAACAAAAATCCGAGTTTTAAAATTTTCACAATAAAAAAACTCTTTATAAGATATGCTGTAAATGATATCTAATCAAGAACATAACGGACTCTTCAACACATTTCTAGATAGTCCTGGATAGTTTCTGTGTCCCTGCTTTCGATATGTTCAATGTCCAGAAGCAAAGACGCTTATCCTTCACAAACACTTGGTCTTGCCCTTGTACGTTTCCCCAATGTCTCAGTGCGACTTGATATTTTGTTCATAGGTGCCCTTTGTTTTCGTCAATTTTGAGCTTGAATTCTCCCTATTAAAGTCAAGTAAGCGCTACATTGGATTTACGACTTCGGGAAAATGACAATCTTTGGTTCATTGGCGTCGAACACCATGCCATGTATGCGGAAGAAGACGTGCTCATTTTTCGAAATGAAGAAAATATTGTCATTAAAAAATTCTACGATTTCAACGCTATTAACCTCGCCATTGGTCTTGACTGGTGTCGTTTATATGATGAAAGATGATTAAGTAAAGGGATCGTTTGAGATCCAAACCCACCCCCATTTAATTCCACATTTGCGCTATGGATTGTTTTAATACAAAGCTAGTATCTGAGCTGTACTGTTACACGTGATAAGAGAAATACACTTAAATGAAATAAACTTTGAACTGATTTTTGTCTTGGATGTGTTCCTGACATGCTGCCTTGTTTTACGAAACAAATATATATAAGAAAGCTGTAACGTTAATATGTTTGACGTTAACGTTACAACTTTCTTATATATATTCGGTAACGTTAATATGTTTGGGGGAGCCGCGGTGGCCGAGTGGTTAAGGTGTACCGACACTTTATCACTAGCCCTCCACCACTGGGTTGCGTGTTCGAAACCTACGTGGGGCAGTTGCCAGGTACTGACCGTAGGCCGGTGGTTTTTCTCAGGATACTCCGGCTTTCCTCCACATCCAAAACCTGGCACGTCCTTAAAATGACCCCGGCTGTTAATAGGACGTTAAACAAAAACAAACCAAACCAAATATGTTTGATACACACATTTGCCCGTATACTATTGAACACAGTCGATCATATCCACTTATTTATTGCTTGTATGACAATATGAGGTCAATGTCATTATCCGTATGACAGGATTCAAGTAACATCATTTACCATTGTATACGGCATAACAACGCAAACATTAGTTCCGTGGAGCTATCACTGTAAGCCAACTTATTTTCGCGGAAACTTAATTTTGCGTTTTCTTGGCAAACGACATTAATTTCGCGATTTACAGTCATAAAAAGCCTACCGACCTGCGGCTGAAATAATTTTGCGGTGAGTGTTTTTTTGCGAATTGAAAAGGCCCGCGAAATACGCAAAAAGAATAATTGCACGTGAAAAAATAGGTTAACAGTTTAATGTCAAATGAGATAAAGTGGATGTTGAACCACGCTGCCTTCGGCAGGAAACTATTTCACCTTTACGAATACTAGTGATCGGTACTTATTTTCTTCATCAATATAACTCATTCATCTAACATCCAAACAGATAGAACATTGCAATATTTATGGCGCGTGGTAGGCAGGATAAGGCTGGGATGCTGAACCAGTATCTTCGGCTTGGAATGATCACGTGACCTTAAGATGCCTCGATTTCTATTATCATTATCGGCTGTTGAATATAAACACGGTATTTACGCATTTGTTTCCGTGTGTAAATAATGACTTGCTATCTACAGTTAATGTATAATTCACAACCACTGGTCAGCACACTCCATCTGACCTCGGCTTTTCCTACAATTGAATAGTAAGCTCCAAGTGGCATTGCACTGTACATCCATGACAACTCCAAAAGTAACACCGGGAAATCAAACATGCTCCTTTTTATGTAGTTGTATTTAAACATTAAAACAAAATTAGGACACTTATATTCTTCGGACGTAAGAGAAGTCAAATATTTTAATCGTGATGTTTCTCTTTTTTTCCTTTATTGTTTTTATTTTCGATAGTTTTTGTTATAAAGGTTGATATCTAACTTGTAATATCGGAACTTTCAACCGGTAAAATATGAGCGCAAAATTTACTGATATTGCTATTCCACGTTGGTTCCTTCGTCAGTAGATTCATGGAAGTATATTCCTATACGTGTGTCCCCCAAGGAAAGTCATTTTACACTTATGTATATTAAAACTGGCACTGAAAATATGGAAAACGTCTTTTTTTTTTAGACATTTATCTGAAAGTCACATCTCCGTTGCCGTTTTATGGTAAGCTATGTAAACTACAACATATGATCTACATACAGAGGTGCTCATGATTCCAGTACAAATACTGATTTATTTTTCACCAGAAGAGAGGTACAATAGTCCCATAAACAAAGCTGTGGAAAGCAATGTGAGCTATATGTCTTCCATTAGAGAGTGTATCAAATAGAAATTTAACACTCGTCACCTGACGATCACATTTCTGTATTTGTTTATAGCTAACGGAGCAACAATGACAGACAACCTTTCGAAACACGTGGTTATACATCCAGGAGATCAATTTCAAGGCCAATACAACCCTATTTATCGTCAGATCCAGATGCATAATAGTGATAGAGAAACCCTTCTTTAAACTTAGTATAGTATATGTATACGGTTTGACAAGGGTTACGTTCATAAAGAAAGAGTTAGACCCTAAAACATTTCCCTCGACGAAAGTCTGGACCTACCTCAACCGAGAAGTAGGAGCGACCCTTGACGCAATTTCAGTTTGGGTTCAGTGAGTCACTCATGTTTCGTTGGGATTTATTTTCGCTTTAATACGCGAAGAAAGTCAGTTTCGAATTCAAAGGTTACCGGTGTTCTGCAGAGTTCATTACTAATAGCTTATCATGGGCGAATTGAAAGTTGTTTATAGATCAGCGTTTGTGAAATAATATTTTCGCGAATATCGCTGAAAGGATATAAGTTCGCGAAATAAAGTAACCTGTACGTTTTAGTATGGCATTCGTAGTCCCTGCTTATGCCAACTGAAATGGGCAAAAGTTGATAATTCGTTTCCGAAATGTTATATAGAAACTTTAATTCAATTACATTACGTCTAAAATTGGCTCAATTCATATCAGTATAATTACACTTCCGCTTAAATATCCACCGTTTTGCACTCAAAAAGGTGAAGAGACGTTTGATTCCCCTTTTTGATGGTGTAAATGATATACCAGCCAACTAGCGTTGATAAGACTGTTCATACAGAGTCGATAAGAGAGTTAAGAGGCATTTATATGCTCTGGCATATAGCACTATGACTTTGTTTTGACATTAAAATTTCACTTTAAAAAGCACTAAAGTGATGTGTTGAACATTGGCGCAACGCAATGTAGTTAAACTAACTGTAAAATGCAATTTAAACTGACAATAAAATGTAATTTAGACTGATTATCAAATGTATTTTTTTAGCTGAAAATGCAACTCAAGTCTTTGAAGCTTTAACATTAAAGCATTAGATAACAAAATATACGCAGGAATTATGGTAGATCTATCAATAAAATCGACAACGATAATACAGTGGTTTCCTTTAGTTATCATTATGTTACCTCGTGCATACATTTTATTGCTAACCAGCTATAATTCAGAAGCGTATCACTCAGATATCTTATCAATTACTGGGGAGTTTAGTTATCTATACGAGGCAACATAATACACAACAGGATACAGTGTTGTCTGAAACACACAACCACCGCCGGGATACAGTGTTGTCTGAAAAACACAACCACCACCAGGATAAAGTGTTGTCTGGAACACACAACCACCGCCGCGATACAGTGTTGTCTGAAACACACAACCACCGCCAGGATACAGTGTTGTCTGAAACACACAACCACCGCCAGGATACAGTGTTGTCTGGAACACACAACCACCGCCGGGATACAGTGTTGTCTGGAACACACAACCACCGCCAGGATAAAGTGTTGTCTGAAAAACACAACCACCGCCGGGATACAGTGTTGTCTGAAACACACAACCACCGCCAGGATACAGTGTTGTCTGAAAAACACAACCACCGCCAGGATATTGTGTTGTCTGAAAAACACAACCACCGCCGGGATACAATGTTGTCTGAAAAACACAACCACCGCCGGGATACAGTGTTGTCTGAAAAACACAACCACCGCCGGGATACAGTGTTGTCTGAAACACACAACCACCGCCAGGATAAAGTGTTGTCTGAAAAACACAACCACCGCCAGGATACAGTGTTGTCTGAAAAACACAACCACCGCCAGGATACAGTGTTGTCTGAAAAACACAACCACCGCCGGGATACAGTGTTGTCTGAAAAACACAACCACCGCCAGGATACAGTGTTGTCTGAAACACACAGCCACCGCCAGGATACTGTGTTGTCTAAAACACACAACCACCGCCGGGATACAGTGTTGTCTGAAAAACACAACCACCGCCAGGATACAGTGTTGTCTGAAACACACAACCACCGCCAGGATACAGTGTTGTCTGAAACACACAGCCACCGCCAGGATATTGTGTTGTCTAAAACACACAGCCACCGCCGGGATACAGTGTTGTCTTAAAAACACAACCACCGCCGGGATACAGTGTTGTCTGAAAAACACAACCACCGCCGGGATACAGTGTTGTCTGAAACACACAACCACCGCCAAGATAAAGTGTTGTCTGAAAAACACAACCACCGCCGGGATACAGTGTTGTCTGAAAAACACAACCACCGCCAGGATACAGTGTTGTCTGAAACACACAACCACCGCCAGGATATTGTGTTGTCTGAAAAACACAACCACCGCCGGGATACAGTGTTGTCTGAAAAACACAACCACCACCAGGATACAGTGTTGTCTGAAAAACACAACCACCGCCGGGATACAGTGTTGTCTGAAAAACACAACCACCGCCAGGATACAGTGTTGTCTGAAACACACAGCCACCGCCAGGATATTGTGTTGTCTAAAACACACAACCACCGCCAGGATACAGTGTTGTCTGAAACACACAACCACCGCCAGGATAAAGTGTTGTCTGAAACACACAACCACCGCCAGGATACATTGTTGTCTGAAACACACAACCACCGCCAGGATAAAGTGTTGTCTGAAACACACAGCCACCGCCAGGATAAAGTGTTGTCTAAAACACACAACCACCGCCAGGATACAGTGTTGTCTGAAACACACAACCACCACCAGGATACAGTGTTGTCTGAAACACACAACCACCGCCAGGATACAGTGTTGTCTGAAACACACAACCACCGCCAGGATAAAGTGTTGTCTGAAACACACAACCACCACCAGGATACAGTGTTGTCTGAAACACACAACCACCGCCAGGATACAGTGTTGTCTGAAACACACAACCACCGCCAGGATACAGTGTTGTCTGAAACACACAACCACCGCCAGGATACAGTGTTGTCTGAAACACACAACCACCGCCAGGATACAGTGTTGTCAGGAACACACAACCACCACCAGGATAAAGTGTTGTCTGAAACACACAACCACCGCCAGGATACAGTGTTGTCTGGAACACACAACCACCGCCAGGATAAAGTGTTGTCAGGAACACACAACCACCACCAGGATACAGTGTTGTCTGAAACACACAACCACCGCCAGGATACAGTGTTGTCTGGAACACACAACCACCACCAGGATAAAGTGTTGTCTGAAACACACAACCACCGCCAGGATACAGTGTTGTCTGGAACACACAACCACCGCCAGGATAAAGTGTTGTCAGGAACACACAACCACCACCAGGATACAGTGTTGTTTGAAACACACAACCACCGCCAGGATAAAGTGTTGTCTGGAACACACAACCACCACCAGGAAAGTGTTGTCTGAAACACACAACCACCGCCAGGATACAGTGTTGTTTGAAACACACAACCACCGCCAGGATAAAGTGTTGTCTGGAACACACAACCACCACCAGGATACATTGTTGCCCCAATACACAAACAACAGCAGGATACAGTGTTGTTCCTAATACACACATAAAAACCTAGAACACATTGTTGTTTAAAATACACAAACAACCCCAGGATGCAGTGTTGTCAAAAATACACAAAGACCACCAGTATAAAGTGTTGCCCGAAACAAACAAACACCAACAGAATACACTATTGTCTAAAATATACAAACACCAACAGAATACACTATTGTCCAAAATATACAAACACCAACAGAATACACTATTGTCCAAAATTTACAAACACCACCAATATACACTGTTGTCTCTAATGCACAAACATCAGAACAAAAGTACAAGACTGAGATTTGTACCCAATACCTACCAACGTAGAAAGTACAATTTGGCCAATCTATCTTGTATAGGGGCACCTTGGCATTACTAATATACATTATAATGGTGTGGTATAAATCAGTCTGATTTCCCATTGTTACACCCTACCTAACCCATTAGATACTACAGACAGGCCAATGTTCCATATAGATGGGTACCTAGTGCTATGGATGTATATACTCATGTCTGAATCAGTCTAGACGACCTTGAATGTGGCAATAATATAACGGCTACGTCGTATAGTCAGTACAATTACCACAGGAGTGGTCAGCTATGTCCACTAATGACCCTCATTAGCTAGGTTAGTCGTGGTCAGTCGACTGATGTATGTATTGTTTGTACGGTTAAAGCTGGCGTGACGTCACGTGCGAATTAATTCTCTCCCAGGCAGTGTAGACACAGCGTTCCCACTTTATCACGCTAGGTAGCCATTTCATCTACCTAGCAATGGTATAGTTCTTTATGGTTTAATAGTTTATCATATACACACCGGAAATGGTAATAAACAGTCGGACACGAAAACAGAGATATAACCAGGTGATCCTGCTTAATGAACTGTAGTATGGTGTATTTACATAACTACTGAATGGTAGGCAGATTGTATTCATAGTAAGCATGAATGCAATCGGGTGATAGATCCGTAATGACGTTATAATTACATTAGGGGTTTCCCCAGTTGCATTAATATTGACAAAAACTAAATATGATCTGACGACAAGTAAATGTAACCCTGGTAAATACTAGCCGCAATATACCGCACGGCTAGAGAGATCTTCTCTTTAGCTCGATCGGTTGAGCGTAAGCCTAGTAAGCCAGAGGTCCGGGTTCGATCCCTAGCGGAGGCAGTGATTTAAATTCAATATATCATGCACTCTGTTACATTGGCGCCTATCCTGCCACATAAATAGCTATAACTTAATTTCATATTTATTTATATATATAAACATACAATTTACCTGAAATATCAAGGAAAAGGGTGGACAGCTGGATTCTATTTAACAGTATTGCCAAACGTCACCATCCCAGTCCTCACTCCCATTTTATTCTATAATATGTATTGTAAAAACATGACGACTCAACAATGCAGAATGTGTAGTAACATCACTGATATTTTCAATCCTTTTGTCAACTCGCCATACTGCGTTTTTTTTAAAGTCAAGATAGCAATACTGAGATGTCATGTTTGAAATGTAATGACATAATCATAGTTTCCGGAGTAACAACACCTATATAATATACCGACATAGACAGATATCTGTTTATATATATATACTGCGTCCGGAGGTTCAATATTCGAATTTATATGTATAGACATTGCGATCAAGGTGTTTATATCATCTAGTATACTTTTTTACGATCATCCCAGAGTATCGGGAAGGCTTTCACCGCGCCTTTGAAACGCTCTTTTTTTAAGAACGCGGTTGTGGTGTAGTGGGGTAAGCTGCAGGCATTTCTGGCTAGGCGATTATATTAGGTATTGTAAATCGTGAGTTCGAAACCCGGTTACGACACGTGTCTTAAAATTGAAAGTTAAGGATTTAAATTTCCTGTCGTAATCGTACTGTATTGATTATCTGCATACACACACTGTTCATCACAGTGCAACTACAACAGGCAATTCAATTTTTTTACCTTCGGATCAACAACACATAGTGTATATATCTTATTTTGTCAAAAAAAAAAAGATATTTAACACAGCAACACAAATGACGAAGGAAGACAATTTGAAGAGTCGTGCCCTGACTGAATCGAAAATGTAAACGATACTCAACCCAACTTGTCGTGTTGTAGGTATGAGCATGTACTTTAGGAACAATTACTGGTATTCGTAGGAACGCCCAATTATGTATGTTTCACTTTTTACTTGAGTCCTTTGAAAGTTCTTTGGAGCAAAATCAATTTCTACTGTTCTAATCAGTGAATCACTTACTGCCATTTCCTCTTAACAGTTTCCATCACAACTCTCTATCCATATTTTGACATTTCTTTTGTTTGAGTTTCTTCTATTGTCTTCTCGGTATCAACTCCTCGGATTCGAAGTATTACTGACGGGTCGCAGAAGGATGAAACAGTGATATGATGCAGTTTGATTAGTTTTCTTGGCTTTGGTGTATCTTAATCTCAGTTAGTATGAAAATGTGCAAATATCGCGCGTGTCAGTAGCTAAACCCTGTCTTTATATCACACAGGTATATTAGAAGTTCCACCTATCGATAGTACCATGTATATATACATGTAGTACTTTATGGTCGTTGTTCCGACAGTTAACCTTGGAAGAACAATTATTTATTTATACACCTCTCCAAGTAAACAGAATGACCAACTGGTGTGCCAACTTAAAATGTAAACATTGACAATAATATACTATTGTTCTGTGTAACACGTGGGCTGGCATTTCCTGAAAATAACTGTAGGCCTTCAGCGTCGTTAATGACCATTTATTAATCAAAACATGTTTGCCCCGTGCGCTAAATTTGATATCTCTCTTGATTGATTAAAGTGAAATACATCACAGAGGCTGTCACCCACTGGATAAACGTCGCCTCTTGGCTGTCATCGTTTTGTCTGTCACTTTTAAAATACCCTAACTGATTACCAAACTATCTGGTTACCATGTACTATGAGCAGCTATGATGATGTATTGTTCTTGGTAAGACAATGACAAAGTAGATTATATTTTTTGTTAAGAGTAAACATATCAAATTAAGGCATATCAATGACCAAGAGTGTGTGGTATTAACAGCAACGTTCTTGTATTTTAAGCAATAAAATCAATTATAAACACGTGATGTTAGTAAAAGTATCAAGGGAGTTTATCAACTTAATACTGTAACACACTTAGATTTCGCGAAAATTTGATTTTTGCCAACTCGCCTCATATTCGCGAATACATGATTTTGCGAACATTGGTCTAGAAATTACTTTAAATTCTCGAATGATGAGCTATTACAGCCCTGTACTCTCCAATATTCCTATAGCGGTAACCAGTAGCTTGGCCGCCATAAAACGGTGTTGGTTTTGTATAAATGTCCGAGAAGGATTTTAATTCGCGATTCACTATATTCGCATATTAACGCGAAAATAAATCCAACACAAAATTTCAGTGATTGACAGTAAGTGAATATATTTTGATCAAATTGTTTATATACAAGTATTGGTAATGGATAAAATGTATGCTGATTTAATGCTCATCATGGTCTTAAGTAAATAGATATATTGTATTTTAGCGTCTATAAATAAAAGATGTGCCGAGATCATGATTTTCTATCGACCTTAAGTAATTAAGTAAATTACACTATTAGTGGTATAGGTGATGGCTTGGAATTCCATTTCGTTTAAGCTATTTTCGGGTCTGGAGATTATGTTGTGGAGTTCATATTTGTCCTGTTTGCTAATATTACTTGTGGAAAGCTTGTTCTTTCAAAGCATTCTGCTAATTTATGATTGCGCTATTAACACTTATATTACAATGTTTTACAAGTCAAGACTTTTGGGTGCGTTATTTCACCAAAAATGATTAAATGCGGTGACATGTAATCGTTAAAATATCAGTACGCCTAAAAGTACTTTTACAGTATCAAGTTTAATGTGCTACCTCCTTGGTATTGATGATATTACAATCTAATAGCATGCAAAACAAAAACAGTAAAATAGAATGTATACTAATCATATTAGGTGCTATTAACTTTTATATGGGGATAGACTGGCTACCAGCTCCTAAGTATATGTTAAGAATTGCTTAGCTAAATTCTAATACTAGCTTATCTCCCCCTAGTCTGACAGACATTTCCTAGAGACAAAAATCATCAATCTCAAGTTTATTTATAATCTTAATATTCTAGCGACAGGAGGCCACTCTAATAGACAGAGTTCGATAATCAACTATTGACTTTAGTAAGGTTGATATATCCAAATGGTGACGCATGCGCAAATTAAGTGGTCGGAATAAGTGAAGTTGATGGTTGGATATTCTTGTCTCTACACACATGCCAATTACATGTAACCAAAGTGAGTTCGCTCTTACTCTAGTTAGATCATAGTAACTATGGTTTCTGATCGAAGACGCTCGTACTGTGTACGTCATGCGCATGCCCAGTAACAGTAGTGCCCTCTGACACAGTTCTACACGTCCTCGAAGAAGAGCCTTGTCATAACACTTTAATCCAACAACCAATTAGGAATCAATTTGGGCACACACACATTTTCATATGAGCCTTCTCTGTGCGTCTTGGGGTGTCGTTCTATTTACATCTCTCTTCTGCAAAATATCTACTTAATAATCAAATCAGCGCGCGGCGCGATATGACATTAATAGGTACGCATGCACTACAGAGGTCAGCATCAGAAGCTGTCCTCGTCAATGATGAGCCTGTAGGCGGTCAAGCAATACAGAAAAAGCTATCTGTCATCCTCAGTAAATGTTGGAACCTCTACGACACCGAGATTCATTCATTTCTACCACTCAGGTATGCATGTATTGCACATTTTGTTATTTGAATCGTAAACCTACAATTCTATGCAAAATAGGAGCATATACATATTGGTTCATTATATACAGATAAAGTCCATCAGGTTTTGATATGTGGGTCCGATGATGCTGGCGTACATAATAATAGGTGTCCGCACTACTATTAACATATTTGTTTAAAAGAAATTCTATTTTGACCTGAAACCCCCTTTGTCTAAATACAAGTAGTTTAAAAAATAAATAAATGAATAACGCAAAAAAACAACAAACATAAACAATAACTATGCATCTTTACTACTACAAACCTTCGGTAAAACAATTAAGGATTGAATCTTGATTTGGTCGATTTCATGGGGTCATGAATTGAGTTGCTCTTGAGACAAATTTAATGAACTGCGAAGCAGTTCATGTTGAATTTGTCTCAAGAGCAACTCAATTCATGACCCCATGAAATCGACCAATTCAAGATTCAATCCTTATATTTCAATTGTTTTGTTTTTTTCGAATAAAAAAGTCGGTCTAGATATTAATGTCTCGAAGCTTGTGCAAGTCCAAATGCGGAAAAGCCCGAGGAGTTCCGGATTGTGCATGTCTAGTCGATCGAGTAAAATAGTCCGCAATATTAGGATTAAAAACAGCATTATTTTGTCAAAATAGAAGCATTTAGCATATCTGGTCTTTCATAAAATACAAGAATACATGATCAATTTGATAATTGTAATAATTATTCCATGTTTATAACAACAATGTAGAAAAAGTGAAATCGTTCCGCGGAAGGATTTTAACCATGTATTCATACGCACTGATCAGTGTTAATCTGGTCAAATTCATGAGCAAATGAAACAGATTAAGTTTGGTAGTTTCATTGAGTCCAACTTGAGTAGAAATTGAAATATTGCAACTTGAAATGTCGAAATATTCTGTATTTTATTTGTATTGTATTTTGTATTTTTAAGGTGTCCCGACACTTAAACACTTGCCCTCAACCTCTGGGTTGCGAGTTCGAAACCCACGTGGGGCGGTTGCCAGGTACTGACCGAAGGCCGGTGGTTTTTATCCGGGTACTCCGGATTTCCTCCACCTCCAAAACCTGGCACGTCCTTAAATGATCCTGGCTGTTAAAAGGACGTTAAACAAAAACAAAACAAAACAAAGTATTGTATTTTGTATTTTTACCGAACATGGGTGGTAACTGGTAACTGACTTTTAAACCAATGTTATTTGTAAATATATACATACCTTATATACATACATTATATACATGCATACTATACATACCTTATATACATACATTATATACATACATAATATACATACATAATATACATACATGTACACTGTACATTGTATACAGACATTGTATACATACATACTATACATACATACTATACATACATACTATACATACATTGTATACATACATACTATACATACATTATATTCATACATTGTACACAGACATTATATACATACATACTATACATACATACTATACATACATACTATACATACATACTATACATACATACTATACATACATTGTATACATACATTGTATACATACATACTATACATACATTATATTCATACATTGTATACATACATACTATACATACATACTATACATACATACTATACATACATACTATACATACATACTATACATACATTGTATACATACATACTATACATACATTATATTCATACATTGTACACAGACATTATATACATACATACTATACATACATACTATACATACATACTATACATACATACTATACATACATTGTATACATACATACTATACATACATTATATTCATACATTATATTCATACATTGTACACAGACATTATATACATACATACTATACATACATTATATATATACATACATAATATACATACATACTATACATACATTGTACACAGACATTATATACATACATACCATACATACATAATATGCATACATACTATACATACATAATATACATACATACTATACATACATTGTATACATACATACTATACATACATACTATACATACATACTATACATACATACATACTATACAGACATTGTATACATACATTGTATACATACATACTATACATACATACTATACATATATACTATACATACATACTATACATACATACTATACATACATTGTATACATACATACTATACATACATTGTATACATACATACATACATACATTGTATACATACATACATACATACATACATACATACATACATACATACATACATACATACATACATTATATACATACATACTATACATACATTATATACATACATTATATACATACATACTATACATACATACTATACATACATACTATACATACATACATACATACTATACATACATTGTACACAGACATTGTATCCATGTTAATTTAATCAGATAAGCAACTTCACCCAGACTGTGACTGTAGTCACATTGGTATGGAAACGGGTACCCTTGTTTGAAACATGATTCAGGTGTTTGTATCAAACAATATTGATGTTCTTAAAATTAATATAGCGTATATGCATTTGATCCAAAATATACATCAATATGTATTTATTATTAAACTCAATATGAACTGATACAACATATGTTACATACCTGCTACATGTGTGACTTTACTCATTATCTAAAATTTTATGTAAACTTGATTTCGTACGTCAATACAGATTTGAGACGAGCTACTATTTATAAGATGCCACACCTGTTGTATAATATAAGTTGTTGGTTCTTCTTCTGTATATGTAGTTTATTAGAGTCCAATACATGAATATACATTATGTACAAAATATGACATCCTAAAGTGTAGAGGCCAGCCTTTCGGCCAGCGGCCGGCTCAAGAGCCAAACCCAAGCCTCCCTTTCAGCTATGAATACGGGACTTAAATACACTGATTGACACGTGAACCATTACATCAGACAGTTACCTAGAACCCGTAGGCCACTAATCTTACATAACATGTTTGGTAAACTGTATGGCAGATGACCAGCCTTTATACATTATTAAGTAGGTAAATACTTTAGCTTAGTAGCTGACAGTCTGTCTCATAACTGGGCTAACATATTTAACTAAATTATATTTTTGAAATTATGAATAAAACTTTTTTTCGGCACATTCGTCCCTCTGTTATAATTGATGGCAAATTAGATTATAATTTCGGCATCATGATTAATTAACAATATGGGCACATTCATCCCTCTGTCATGAAAATAATGAGGAGTATCTAAAACTTATTGAAGACTTACTAAACCTTGAAGACCTTTAGTTACATTGGTAAAATGAATTATAGCAGAACAAAGCTTTAACGTAGTTATTTCAGTACTTTAAAAAAAACAAGAGAAAAAAAAAGATATGAAATATCATTCATGTGCTGTTACGAAATGAAAATATGAAAATAAAAAAAAAACCTTGTTGTGACGTCTACCGTACACAAAGCCAAGTCATGATGTCGCACTCCAATTAGGCTGACACTAAAACAATTAATGAAATGAAGCTTACCAAAAGAATTCCTAGTTGAGTAATAGTATGTGTTTATATCTGGATACTATAGAAACAAAGACAAATATTTTTTCCGGCATTAAAATTGCAGCGGGTGTTTCTGATCCGTAGATGTATACTGTATGTGGTGTATGCTATACGAGTACAGTAGAATCATATTAATGTGCGTAAAACCGAATCACTTTCTCTGCCTCAGACATATATAATGGTCGAGTTTCAATAACAATTAATCCCCGTGTTAAATCACGTGGGCAAAACTCGCCATAAAATATGTAAAATGATATGTAAATGTAAAAATGTAAGCATTCTAAGAAATCTGATGGTAATAATGATATATCGTAACAACACAATTCATGGATAAGTCAACATAATTTACAAAAGAAATAAGAAATATATAATATTGTAAATCTATCTTTGCTGTGAGTGTTAAAACATTTCAAACAGCCATTAATTACCACAAAAAAGAAAATAAGATTTTGTAAAAAAGAAAAATTGAATTAACTGATGGTTAAAAACTGTATCATTAGCATTATGTAGTAGCTATATTATGTAGTAATAAGGTAAATCATATAAAAGGTTCACAAAAATAGTAAACACGAGTTTGCTAATTGTAAGTGTAAAACAATTCTTTTACTGACGAATGTAGTTATTAATACGTTCAAATTTAAACTGGTTTATCATGATCATGTTATGTAGAGCTATATTTATAATTACTAGCATACTATACATACATTGTATACATACATACTATACATACATACTATACATACATTATATACATACATTATATACATACATACTATACATACATTGTATACATACATACTATACATACATACTATACATACATTGTATACATACATACTATACATACATTATATACATACATACTATACATACCTACTATACATACATACTATACATACATTATATACATACATACATACTATACAGACATTGTATACATACATTGTATACATACATACTATACATACATACATACATACATACATACATACATACATACATACATACATACTATACATACATACTATACATACATACTATACATACATACATACATACATACATACATACATACATACATACATACATACTATACATACATACTATACATACATTATATACATACATTATATACATACATACTATACATACATTGTATACATACATTATATACATACATACTATACATACATACATACATACATACATACATACATACATACATACTATACATACTATACAGACATTGTATACATACATTGTATCCATGTTAATTTAATCAGATAAGCAACTCCACCCAGACTGTGACTGTAGTCACATTGGTATGGAAACGGGTACCATTGTTTGAAACATGATTCAGGTGTTTGTATCAGACATTATTGATGTTCTTGAAATTAATATAGCAATATGCATTTGATCCAAAATATACATCAATATGTATTTATTATTTAACTCAATATGAACCGATACAACATATGTTACATACCTGCTACATGTGTGACTTTACTCATTATTTAAAATTTTATGTAAACTTGATTTCGTACGTCAATACAGATTTGAGACGAGCTACTATTTATAAGATGCCACACCTGTTGTATAATATAAGTTGTTGGTATTTCTTCTGTATATGTAGTTTATTAGAGTCCAATACATGAATATACATTATGTACAAAATATGACATCCTAAAGTGTAGAGGCCAGCCTTTCGGCCAGCGGCCGGCTCGAGAGCCAAACCCAAGCCTCCCTTTCAGCTATGAATACGGGACTTAAATACACTGATTGACACGTGAACCATTACATCAGACAGTTACCTAGAACCCGTAGGCCACTAATCTTACATAACATGTTTGGTAAACTGTATGGCAGGTGACCAGCCTTTATACATTATTAAGTAGGTAAATACTTTAGCTTAGTAGCTGACAGTCTGTCTCATAACTGGGCTAACATATTTAACTAAACTATATTTTTGAAATTATAAATAGAACTATTTTTCGGCACAGTTGCTTATGGTTAACGTGTAAGCAAAGTTGACTCTGTGCATGTCACAACACCATTCTATGCAACCTCTGTCATCGACCAGACAGATAATGTTGTTCCGATATGAAATATATAAATATATATTTTTTTCTAAGGCTTTGTCAACCTTTCGACTTCTGTGAAATTTTCGTTGACGAAATGCGTCTACGACCACATCTTCTCATCCAGCATTGTCATTCGATTTTGCATAGAATTTCCGTCCCCACTTCCCTGGCATTGTTATGCCAGTCAACGATATGTCTTGTACACATACCGCATTCCTAGCAAAAAAAGTCTGGGTTGCATTTATAAGCATAAAATATATAACATAAAAAACTCCAGTGTCAAATTATGTTTTTCAAAACAAGATGTCTTTTTCTAATGGATATCTTTTTGTGATATATTTCATCACCACAACGCATAAGCCAGGCTACCTACTAAAATCAGAGTTATAAATGACATCTGCTCGTCAGCCATACTTGCCGACTTACTAGATTTCACAGTTAAAACTAATTTTTTAAACTTTTATCTTTAACCTCAATATGGTATGTTGGCCTTAATTTTCTTCTATAAAATCCTCAAAAAGTCTTACAATTTTCTGGTTTTATCTTCTCATATCAGTGGAAGCTTTCTGGACAGTATAATTCACTCCAGAACCTTTCAAAACAGAAATACAAAGCAAATGCCCGGTCTAGTTCAACCACCTGTTTAGGTTTTCGCAATGTCCATCTGTCCGCTCAGATAGTTTTTACCATTTTGGAATCTTTCACTATGGTTTAGGAATGGCAAACGAGGACGCGGTTTCAGCATTATGCATTGACTTTGAGAGCTCCATTAACTTGTAACTTTCTATGATAGCATTATCAGAGTTAAGGAACATATCTTAGCTCAGTAACTTTCATTAACTTATGTTATGTTTTCAAATAGAAAATTGTAAGTTAATTAATTTCCTTAAGTTAAAAAATATTGATGAAACTGGCCTTGAAAACAGTATAAATGACTTAAATACTTCTGGTTGTATGTATAAAAAGGATTTAGATGCACAAACCCCCTTTTTTCAAAAGTTTCAAAACGTGTTATATATCAATGTAAGCAAGATTCACCGTAGGACTAAGGGATTGGAGTTTAATGCAGACAAAGCCATTCATTTATAAATACAATTGTATGAAATGAAATGTCAAAGTAAAAAATGTCTCCATTGACATGCAAAAGCATAAATGACGTGATAGTTAAGTACATATATAGACACAGTCTTTTATTTATCGATAAATTTCCTGAAATGAAATGACAAATTGAACAAACAGGTATTACGTATGTCTTCGTCATCGTTAAAGAATATAGATATGGGAATGAAATGACGAATCTTTGTCAACGTACACGTGTTACAGATACATGTAGGTGTTCTTATAAGCTTCCAATGAGAGCTGATAAATGTAAAACTTTGATACCGGATTCGGATATATCTATATTTGAATGTGTTTATATATTTAGTTACACATTATGATAATCGTCGTATTGATATAGCCGTCTATCAGGCATTATAAGCCCACGCGCGTTTGAAACAGGTAGAGTCAGTCTAGAGGGGTCGTTGGAGCATGCCAGCTCAAGTCATTCCGACACAGCATCACCAGCACTAGCGGGATGTCCGGCGCTAACGAACCAATGGATAAAAACACTGGCATGCTAGCACAAATACACAAGTGTGCTATGTAACATATGTGGTCAATTCAAGTTTGAAGCGGTGACGCGGCTGTGTAATGATTACGTACCATAACACAGACACCCGCGTGCCGAACGGCAATGAAAGCATGTGACCTGCTAATACCGCCTACTACACGTGGAGCTGATGTCTGTGTTTATATAAACAGTAAAGGACATTGTGACCAGGGATTACATGTAGGTCGGTCGTGTAGTTAGCCTCATCACTGGTGCTAATGTGTGTTCTACGTGATAAATTTGTGATTATTGTGATCGAAACAAATTATTTGAATCTTGGAGATCTTCAAAGATATTTTGACCGGCAATTAAAAGTAAGTACACATACTTTGCTTCAGGTTCATTTAAAGCAGTATGAAAGTTAAGGGAACTTAACAATCAAAACGTTTCCGCAATATATTGTTATCAGGAACATTTGTGGCATTTAAATGTTACAAACACGTACTATTTTACTGTGTCAGGCCTCTTGGTAGATACAAAATTTGGTGTGGGCAGCGGTAATATTGGAGCACATAAATATATAAATTTGTCATCTCACAACTCTTTGAAGTTAAGAGCCGTTGTATGCAGTTTTCGTGAAGACTTCAGATTGTCTAGTTTTCCCACGGTAGCAGTCATGTAGAAAGTGGCACTGAAAGTTGTTTCCAATCATTGTATGGCAGATGTATGCTGTTACTAAACAAATGTTCAAAATATAATGTGACGTTTGTGATGTTTCTACTTTGTAGTTCTGTTTATGGATTTAGTTGTGTACCTCAATTAACATTGGCCACGACTTTTACATGTTAAACAATGTATTGGTTGTCTCTCATTGTAAAAGGAATTGTAGGGTTATGAGATGTTGTTGGCGCAAGTTAAGATTCAGTCTTTCTTTGTTGACTCAATATTTGTGGTTAAGATTCTGTTTTTCGTTGTTGACTTAATACTCCTAGTCAAGATTCTGAGTTTCTTTGCTGACGCAATGTTCGTAGTTAAGATTCTCTTTTTCTTTGTTGATTCAATCATCGTAGTTACGATTTTGTCTTTCTTTGTTGATAACATTTTCGTAGTTAAAATGATGTTTTTCTTGGTGACTCAATATGTTTAGTTAAGATTAAGTTCTTCTCTGTTGACTCAATGTTCGTAGTTAAGATTCCGTCTTTCTTTGTTTACTCACTACTCGCAGTTTAGATTCTGTTTTTCCTTTTTACTCATATTTTGTGATAACTGTTATGTGTTATCTAAATTTCTTGATTCAATATTTGTAGAGAAAATTCTGTCTTTCTTTGTTGACACAATATTTATGGTTAAATTGTATGTTTATTGTTGACCCAATTGTCGTAGTTGACAAATTGTTTTTCGTTGTTGACTCAATGTTCGTAGTTGTGATTCAGATTTTCTTTGCTGACTCAATATTTGAAGTTAATTTTTTTGTTTTTCATTGTTGACTCAGTTTTTGTAGAAAATGTTCTTTCTGTGTCTACTCAATATTTATGATTAAGATGATGTTTTTCTTTATTGATTCAATTTTCGAAGTTTAATTATGTTTTTGATTGTTGACCCAATTGTCGTAATTGACAAATTGACTTTTTTTTGTTGACTCAATGTTCGTAGTTAATATTCTGTCTTTCTTTGTTTACTCAATACTCGTAGTTCAGATTCTGTTTTTGTTTTGGCTCACATTTTGTGGTAAATGCTACGTGTGATCATGGTTTGTTGACCTGATTCTTGTTGTTAGGACTTTCTTACTGTAGACTCAGTGATCGTTACACATCGGAAGGTTACAACCAGGTGATGGATATTTCATATTTTCGAAAAAATAATACTACATATGAAAAGGTATACCATCTGTTCTACTCGGAACAGTAGCAATTATCATATTAAGATAAAAATATATTAGGGCATGTGTTATAAAACTTGATATATGTTGGTATCTATAGCCTTAATTGCGATTCATTTTAAAAATAGCGAAGTTAATTGCCTATTCCGTACCGTATCCTGAACCGAACTAGTTTTCATGAAAATTACACATGACTAAATTACCTAAACTTGCATTTGTTGACCTGGGATACTTCAGAAGGTTATATAAATGAGGATGAACTAAAACTGTGTTTTAATTACGAATAACAACTTACTTATTGTAAATCTGTAGTATTTATTAAAAGCTTTATGACTTTATTTAAAGCACATGTTCTCTATTAAATCTGCCTTTTCTACTGTAATTCTACAGGTCATATTCAATTTATCATATCAGCTGCTGATATCCCCTCTCCTGTGTGTAAGAGCTTAGCTTGGAGAAGCTGATTATGTTAGTGAACTTATATCAATAGAATCAAACTGTTACTTCAAGTCTCCTTATAGTTTTAGTTGAATACTTTTGAACTGAAATATTTGTGGGACCCCGTAACGGTTCTGTAATCAAATTAATATTTATAGTAATTATTTATGTGTGACCAATTTTAATTACATATCAGATATGTGACTAAAGCAGCATTCTCGTTTTTCTTCATTACGCTACACACACATACTACCAACTATGGTCTGCAATTTGCCAAATGTCAATGACTCTGTCACCTTCCACATCCAGACCTCGAGATGGTGTTGGTCGCTGAGCATATATAGATCTAATTTGGTCATCCCTCGTGTAGTGCCCCTGGTTACAAGTAAGAGGTGATAATATTAATGCCGACTAGAGTAATCACCAGCTGTCAACAGTGAATTAGTGGGGTCAGTATTGCGTGGTTGACACAAAAGGTGGTTGCTAATCGAACTTCGATATTCCCAAACACCTGGCCACTCCCATGGTGATATACGTAACGAGAACAGTTTAGTCCGTAATACTATTTCAAAATATTTATCTGTCATCCTAAGGTCAAATGCTACAAACGCCATGTTGAAGAACCAACAACTTTATCTGTGAATATATTCGAGCAAACATATTTTTGTTATTTTTTAGTGTATAGGTTTTTGTTATATGTGGTTGATTTTCACAGAGAGGGTTTAATTTGCTATAGCTGTCACATCAAACGTGCATGTATTATCATAAATATTGCAATCGACCCTGATGAAGCTTTTCTTTTATCGTTCACACAAAGACAAGTTTTGATTATATCTACGAAATTTCATTTATCAATATCAAATAACTAATATTGCTTAAGGAGGTCGATAAAGATAAACCAAACAATGTCCCTGCCACATTTCCGTACATACATACGGTTAACTACACAACCTATTCGCTTAATGTTAACAACGTGTCATTGATTACAGGGTGATTATACATAACATCCAAAAGAGTCGTCCTCGACCTAACAGTATCAGACCTGCGTGATACCATAGCTCTAACGGGAAAAAACGTTTGTCAACAACAAGGATTTAGTTTACCGGAAGTTCTGGCTCCATGATTATGAAAAACATTTAGGATTTGTTTATGATCCTGGACTATGACTAAGTGTATCCTGTTCTTTTTTACAATCAATTTGGTTTAATATCTACCCTCTCTGTAGTAGTCACACATGTACTCCATGACATATTTCTATCAATAGTGTTTATTTACTACATTACGTATTATGACTTGGGCTAATAAATGACGTTATTCAAGAATGTGTCGGCTTATCTGATCAATTCTATCGACATAGACTTTAAGAATATCGACATAAAAATGCTTTTATATGAACGATTTTGACAACATATTTGCCACGTTGTTAGGGAAATTCACAACATAACAGTTAGTGCGTGAATATTTCACTAGAAGTTGTCAATTGACGGCTGAAAGGATAACTGTCATATAACGTACATTGTGTACATCACACACTTGGTGTCTCCGACGGGAAACAGAAATGTTTAAATCGTATTTATAACATTACACACAAATAGTAATGATTGCGCTATGATATATATAAGGATAACATATAAAAACTACATCAATATATATAGATATTATGAATGCTCTCTTTTAGGGAAGTAGATAAAGTACTCAGTTTTAGGAAAATAGATAAAGTGAATACTCAGTTTAGGAAAGTAGATAAAGTAAATATTCTGTTTTAGGAAAGAAGACGAAGTGAATACTCTCTTAAAGGAGAGTAGATATAGTAACGGGGCCGCGGTTGCCGAGTGGTTAAGGCGTCCAGACACTTTATCACTAGCCCTCCACCACTGGGTTGCGAGTTCGAAACCTACGTGGGGCAGTTGCCAGGTACTGACTGGTTTTTCTCCGGGTACTCCGGCTTTCCTCCACCTCCAAAACGTGGCACGTCCTTAAATGACCCTTGCTGTTAATAGGACGTTAAACAAAACAAACCAAACCAAACCAAGATATAGTAAATACTCTGTTTTAGGAAAGCTTTAATATTAAAAAGCCAAGCAATTCATTACACATTACTAATCCTACTACATTATTTAGAGCTTTGCTTTTGGCATTTCGGAGACTGAATTTGAAATGTCCACATATCAGGACAATGCCTTCTTTGTACGTAATACCACTGACCTAATGGTCGGATACGTTATATACAATCAAGTTGCGTAGCAATACTGATGATCGTCTTACATTTAGCTTCTGTGAACCTTTAAACTTTTTGTCATTGAAATATTGTTCTGGATTTGTAAACTTATAAATTATTTGTATGGGCTTGGTGGCTTCATATACGGCTACCTAGTTTCGGTTTCGTACAATAATGTATCTTCTGACGTCATACTGGCACAACATGCTGATGCTAATCCATCAAACTAAAATGTCCCACCCGGTCATACTGTACAGTGGTTAATAGCTTTAATGTTAAATGTGGTTTGTGGTTAATCAAGGAATCGCCAATGTACAGGGAGGCTTTGATCTGACCTTACAATAATATCAGCATAGGGTAATGTTTTGTAACACTATGGGGGTTTCGGGATATTTCCCCTTTACTGTAGATATAATTGTTTAGGAACATACTGGGTAGCCTTTCTGATTGTCATTTTGAGTGTAAACATTGTTTGTCTTACTCCCTGTTCGATGAACACATTTTGCCATACATTATTGACATTAACCTGTTGATGGATTATCAATCTTTGGCCGTATCTCCATAAAGAATCAATTGTAATAAGTAATAAATTAACGACACGTGTAAGAATATATCATATGTTAGATATAAAAGCGTTCTTACCAACACGTAATGTATTTCTAGACAGTGCCTTCTTATTCGGAAACGGGGCATATTAAGCATGGGGATTTCTTCATTGGACCCTGAATCCTCATTTTGACCCCCCCCCCCCCCCCCTCCCCAAAAAAAAAAAAACAACCCCAAAACAATATCTTTAGTAAGTGTTTGTTTTTTTGCGTTGAATTACTTTTTTTTTTTATATTAGGGCGGTTTTTGTTTTTTTCTATCGGTATCACGTTCATTACGACCTCACTTTATTTGACAGATATCAATTAGATACCGTAATATATATTTAATCCGAAAAATAAACAATACTTATTACTTGAATCGGGGGAATACATTGTTCAAATGGCATCTATTCTAAACCTAAACCATCTTATTTTCGTATCAAAACTTGTGAACATATTACGTTATCAGAATGATGATTTCCAGAGCGTGTAAGCTATGCTGGGGGTCCTATAATAAGTATTTAGGAGTTGTTCCTCAGTGGTTTGTATGCTGATAACCTACACACACCCAGTGCTTGAAGAAGGCTTGGCGAGTAAAGACATTTATCAGTGAATTATGACCGAATTTCACAGCAATGCTCTTTTGTGTCCTCCAAAGTTGATGCCAACTGTATAATTACACGAACAGTCTGTACAGTGATGTTTTCTTTTGGAGGTTCTCTTTAAATCAGCATGAATTCAGAAATTTGACGATAATGTTTCATTTATCATTTCTGCAAGCACGTTGTATACCTGGGTATGTTTTAATGTCCTGTAATATCCAGCAAAGCTATGTACTGTTAACTCTACCGAGGCCTATCTCCCCGACTTTACCGTGTCATAGTTGTCAACTTTATAGAAGTCATGATGTCTTTTACTTTGATTTTTTTTTTCTCGATTTTGAATTTTATTATTTCTCAATTAATTGTTTTTTGTGTGTTCTGAAACATCTTAAATTCCTAACAATTTGGGTGTTCTCCTGTTGGTCCTATTCTTGGGATATGAGTTATGTTGCTGTTATTTCATATATCAAAATTACCTCCTATGTCAATATTTTGATATATCATAAGTTTCTGATAATTAATAGTGGTCCCATTGTTTATATTTTATATTAAGTTATCAGTTACTGATATTTGATGTTTAGAGTCTAAAGATTTTTGAAAGCAGGAGAACTGGTTCACACAATGTCAGTATGATGTGACCGGATGTGGTGTCCTGGCTGTCCTCAGATTCTGTCCTATAGTACTGTAAATTCTGCAACTATTCCGCGCTATCACAAGGAAACAAACACAAACATACCACAGCCTTCCAAAACACACAAACATACACTTAACGCATGCATCTCGTATACATGGGAGGCCGTCCTAAAATGATCATAGCTATTGATAGACCGCTAAGCATTATAACAAAACATCCCGTCGTGTTCTATACAATGCACATATATTCTAACATGCTGATTTGCTTTCTCTGCCTCTTGATGGTTTGATGTGCCACCAATTCGTGGGCCAAATTGTTCAAAGGGTGATTAGGTACAGTTTTATAACAATTTAAAAATCCCGATAAAAATCATTTCTGGTGAAACTAACTTGACAAAATGTTATCAAACTATAGCACTCGTTAGTCTCTTTCGAGTTACCTATTTTAAGGAATTCACACAAACAGGTTTTGAAGTAAAGGAGAAATGAAATTTTCACTAATCAAGTGATTAAGCTAATCACCTTCTCAGTGGTAGTCTTTATAAGCCACTGTTAATAATTTTGCTTCAGTTCTTCGGTACTGCAATCTCTCCTCTGTTCTACCATTCACATTACTGGTTGTTGCCCATTGATTCATTTTTACAATTTTAGAGGGTTTTCACTATCATTAAGGAAATATGATAATTGTAATAACTAAACTAAAATAAAAATTGCAGCTTGTGAATTGTAAACATAATACAATGAATACCATACTAAATCTAATATCAGCCTCGGAACACGGTCACCTAATGGAATGAACACATTTGTTGTCAGCATGGGCTACGTCAAGCACGTGCATTGTAGGTCTGGCATCAGCAGGCTGTCTGTCTGCTCCGACTCGTACTTCTTACCATCCTACAAATTTCTATACAGTTCGGTTAATATAATATATTGAAAACCAATGCAACTAGTTAGAAACTGTTTACGTCCAATATACGTTATCATAGCGACTATGGGACGGTTTTAATTAAGGCAGTCGGAACTAATTGGTTATATACATAGGTTACTGTGACGTTTTGCTTACGTGGTGGCACTGGAATATCCCTATGTAGCTGTTGACCTATCTGTCCCCTGGCCGAGACATACATGTACCAGAGGCTATGAGTATGGTAGCTACTACTCCTAGTTGACACCCAGAACTTCAGGAACTGGTTCGCCAGTTGTCAGTATAATGTAATCGGGAGGGCTGTCCTGCTTGATGTTTTATAAGTAATATGCTTCATTGAGGTAGCACTGTAAAATCGACATCAGTTTCGCGTTATTACAAGGAGACACGCGCGAACATATCGCAGCCATCCAAACCAAAGCCCGCAAACAGAGGAGACCGTCCTTAAATAATCTTTGATGTAGGACTTTAAACAATGCAAAACTAAACCAAATCGATATGATTTTTGATTACAATAAAGTTGTAAATAGAAATGTAGGTATATACAGATAAACTTTTAAGATTATCAGTGCAAATCATTTATCGGATGCATGTTAGCAAGGCTAGCAAATGTGTTATTTGATTCTCAGTAATTTAAGTCTGTATACATTCGAAGTTGCGAAAATAGTTCTGAAACCGATCACCTAATAAATATTTATTTAAATGATTTTCATGGAACTCAACAGCAGCACTATACCTTGTCATATGTCATCGACATACATAGTACCTAGAAAACACTAACTGTGAGATTAATGTGTTACATTATATCTGATGTCAATTGCTTGCAGATGTTGGTTTGAATGTTAGTAGATATATAGCGTGTACCAGATTCTCAGTATATCAGAACATATAATAAAAGAGAGACAGTTCACACATTACCCAAACCCATCAAATACGGAATTATATGAATGATAAGATCCATATTTGGTAATCGTTAATGTGAACTGTGTTAATTACAGAAGCATGCCACAAATCTATGGACCAATACAGATCAACATCTAAATCATACTGAACGAGTATTCATCGGAGAGTGTATAAAGGCAGATCGCCAGGATAATCAAACATCTAGGTCACCATGATCAAGTTTGTTATCGAAGAGGGTAAATATATTGGTCACAATAACAAATATAAATATGATCTCTCTGTTGTAGTTAATTGACATGAATATACAATAATTGGGGACAATAAAGGACAAAAGAATAAATGATCCATAACTTAAATGAAGTATGAGTTATTATTGTATTCAATAAACCGTTATCGTGTTCAAGGAAGTGTAAGGTAGGGTCTTCAAGCTAGTACAGCAGTTGATATCTGTTGACAGGCTTTGTGTGACATTTATAACAGGAAACGTTCACAAGGTCAAACAAAACTGCAGAATCAAAAGGTTATGTGGATGATAACAGAAATACCGTTACATAATTACTGCACCCTGAGATAGCTCGGCCTGCCACTTTCAATGGAGCCGGTGTGGTTGTCATAACACACTGAAATGCATACGAAGACTTTCTTTCGTTATGATATCCCCTTCAACTTTATACTTACAGCGCTGCTCGACTTTGCCAATGGAACGTAAAGCTTTCAAACTAGATCACCACTTTGTATAGATAACCTCAACGTCAATAAGATCACTACATGGTTTTGGTTACAGTAAAATTATTATCACTACCTAAAGCACTTAAAATGTAGGTCGGTAATTGAGTGGTTTAGAAATCATACACAGTCAAATTTACTGGTTTAGACCAGCTTTGATTTTATTTATTAGGTGATATATTTTATGACAAGACGCTAACAATAATTGATAAAGTAAAAAAAAAAACGTTGATAAGAATTGGACCCCCTTTCAGGTTATTACTGTGCCCGTGATAACATAGAGAAGTTAATATGTGTAAGAGTGCACGTGATCTTAGCGGAAGTGATTGGACAGAGAATGGAAATGTCAAGTGTGATTACATCCTACGGACGTTTTGAACATACCGGAGGCACTTTTGTATGGTCGTTAAATATGTGGTTACGATCCGAACCCCGTGTTGTATTAGTGTTATCCTATACAGAGCATTAAACCGTCGTTATTTGCTGGTTATTATTTGAACAGAGTCTGGAAAGGCACGAGGGGTCCTTGGTATAGGTACATCATGTATTTTGTAATACGAGGTTGGTAGTTACTTTTACCTAGACCATCTCGAAGAATAATTTTTCTAACATGTAACATTTGCGTAATCACTCTGCGTTAGTGTAGCCAATTAGCTTTACCACAGAGTAAGACAACCCGCTGTTTCCAGTGTTGTTTTTTTTGTTTTATGTTTATTGGTTTTTGTTGTTGTTTTTGGTTTTTTTTTGCTTGTTTTCTTTTTTTTTTTAAAGTATAATTATTATATCAACTCCCTCCAGTCCCACCGTAGTTTCTTACAGCAAAGCTAACTGTATATTCCATGCGCATTAAATGGTAATTTCTTATTATGAATAGTGAAATGGATTCTAGATATAGCCATGCACTAGCCTATACGGTAAAGACTATTCTATAGATATATGTTTACGGGTTTTAAAACACTATTTTTGCTCGTTTGATGCTTAACTGGGGAAACTTAATTGAGTTACTTGGGTAAGAGTGATCGGTCAGCAGTTGATTATGGGCCTTTACTAATATATATATATTCTTGTAGGATTAAATTGTAATGTTATTGTTTTACACTGATCTGAGTATTTCCAAAACACAGTTGTGGACATTTTGAATTTTCGTCATTTTGAAAAAAGTTTTATGATATATATTTTTCTAATTTTACGCCTGATAATATTTCCCAGTAGTGGTTTTTACAGTTAAAATCCTTTTAGCGCATCACAATGATCAGAAAAGACCGTGCTACCTGCGAGGACGGTTTAATCCTAACCAATAGACTCTATTGAATATTACCAACGTTTTGTACGCTTTGAAAAACTTCTAATTTGAATTTTTAATTACTGCCCTGCAGGTAGGGCGTAAGAATTGTACCTGCTGCCCCCATTGCATGATCGTAGGAGGCGACTAAATTTGGGATCTTATCTTTTCTCTTCTTTCTGAACAACTTTCTTCTTCCTAATGTCTCCCTTGACATTGCCTCACTTTTGGCCTTTAGTTGAGCGTTCGCCGCTGTAAGGAAGGCTTTGGGTTCTGTCCCCTAGCTGAGACATACCAGAGTATTTAAAAATGGTAGTTGCTACTCCTGCTTAGCTCTCAGCATATTGGGAGTGGGACGACTGGTTCGTCCGTCGTCAGTATAATGTGACCGGGTGGGGTGTCCTGCTGGGTGTCTTCGGCAGCATGCTCCAGTGAGGTAGCACTATAAATCGGCAAAAGTTCCGGCCTATCACAAGGAGACTTAACACGAACATATCACAGCCTCCCAAAACACACATACGCACTCACCATATGCATGCATGTCGCACGCACGGGAGGCCGTCCTTAAATGACCTGACTGTTAATAGAACGTTAAACAAAATAAACCAAACCAAACCAAAATTTCTAATAAAAATACCTAATTAATAGAAATTAACACACAATAAAGAGTTGTTATTTACTTCAAGACGAGAACGAACTCTCAGGAGCGATCTAAGATAACAATAAACATTTACTAAGGACATAGATAGCGGTATACGTTTTTGTTATTTAAAATGATCCTTGCTTCATTTCCGGCATTTTAATTATTCGTCGGTGCCGAGCTGCATGCGAAGACGTAATTAATGACAATGTATGTGAGGTTTCATAAAGCACACTTATTCCTCGAGATGAATTACGAACATAACAAACACTACTTTAGTACCCGATAATGTCACTACATTATTTGATTAAAAATAAGTAATTTTACACAACGGATAACCGAACGTTGTTGGTAGCGTATGTGAAATTTAATTAGCATTGTACCTGGCGGGTAACAATCTATGTCTCGTGCTGGCACGCTTTGTATCCAAGAGGTTGAGTCATACCAGTACCATACCTTTGGGAGGCGGGGGTGCGGCACCCCAGGTCCTTGCTTCATCACAAGAGCACGTGGCATGATTTTGGTGACGTCGTGTGCGTATATATAACACGTGCCTACCAACGACACGCTTCATAATTTATATACATATAACATTTATTTTGTATACTTTTCAGCATTTATCTCTTGCTTTGAAATGTTTGCTTATGACAAACACACATTACTGCATGTACTTAAGTAAATTTATTTATTTTAAACAAATAGTTACTGTAACATTACATTGTTTTTGAAAGTTAAAGTCCATTTAATACGCTCGCATGCATGGTAATTGTGTATGCAGGTGTGTATTACATAAAACAACATATGCTCTACAACACATCAATTTGTGTTTATAAATGCAGCATCTGCGGTGATTAATGGTGTCTTCTTCACAGTTTTATACGTAATGTGCAATGCTTAACAGCCCATCAATACAAAATGACACATATGGTACATCGATAAAATATACCCTTATTCACACATCAAATAAATTGAAATAATTAATTGCGCATAATTAACAGCAGCGCGAGATATATTGATCAATCACGCGCCATTGGTGAAGTCACCATGGTGTTACAGTTGTTTACCGATTGGTAGAATCAAATATTGACAAAGGGTGAAGCCTGATGCTTATAGTTTAGTTTCTACCAGGTCGGTATAACAATATATTGACCGAATCGAAAATCCTTTATTTTCATAAAGGATATGAAACCTGCTTGCAAAAAAAGGTGGGATAGTATCATATTTTTCTTGAGAAAATTTACATTAGGGCAGTGCTACGTTTTTATCATAAACTCAATATTGACTCGGTGATTTTTAAAAAGTATAACTTATATATGGCAGTATTGATATTTTTAGCCCACCATCATCAGATGGTGGGCTATTCAAATCGCCCTGCGTCCGTGGTCCGTCGTCCGTCCGTCCGTCCGTCCGTCCGTCCGTCCGTAAACAATTCTTGTTATCGCTAATCCTCAGAAAGTACTGAAGGGATTTTTCTCAAATTTCATATGTAGGTTCCCCTTGGTGCCTTGTTATGCATATTGCATTTTGGGACCGATCGGAAAACAACATGGCCGACAGGCAGCCATCTTGGATTTTGACCATTGAAGTTTGTTATCGCTATTTCTGAGAAAGAGCTGAAGGGATCTTTCTCAAATTTCATATGTTGGTTTCCCTTGGTGCCTTGTTATGCATATTGCATTTTGGGACCGATCGGAAAACAACATGGCCGACAGGCAGCCATCTTGGATTTTGACCATTGAAGTTTGTTATCGCTATTTCTGAGAAAGAGCTGAAGGGATCTTTCTCAAATTTCATATGTTGGTTTCCCTTGGTGCCTAGTTATGCATATTGCATTTTGGGACCGATCAGAAAACAACATGGCCGACGGGCAGCCATCTTGGATTTTGACCATTGAAGTTTGTTATCGCTATTTCTAAGAAAGTACTGAAGGGATCTTTCTCAAATTTCATATGTAGGTTCCCCTTGGTGCCTTGTTATGCATATTGCATTATGAGACCAATCGGAAAACAACATGGCCGACAGGCAGTCATCTTGGATTTTGACAATTGAAGATTGTTATCGCTATTTCTCAAAAAGCACAGAAGGGATCTTTCTCAAATTTCATATGTTGGTTCCCCTTGGTGCTTAGTTATGCATATTGCATTTTGAGACCGATCTGAAAACAACATGGCCGACAGGCAGCCATCTTGGATTTTGACAATTGAAGTTTGTTATCGCTATTTCTGTGAAAGTACTAAAGGGATCTTTTTCATATTTGTTATGTAGGTTCCCCTTGGTGCTTAGTTATGCATATAGCATTTTGAGACCAATCGGAAAACAATATGGCCGACAGGCAGCCATCTTGGATTTTGACCATTAAAGTTTGTTATTGCCATTTCTGAGAAAGTACTGAAGGGATCTTTCTCAAATTTCATATGTAGGTTCCCCTTGGTGCCTAGTAATGCATATCGCATTTTGGGACTGATCGGAAAACAACATGGCCGACAGGCAGCCATCTTGGATTTTGACCATAGAAGTTTGTTATCGCTATTTCTGAAAAAGTTCTGATTGGATCTTTCTCCAATTTCATATGTAGGTTCCCCTTGGTGCTTAGTTATGCATATTGCATTTTGAGACCAATCAGAAAACAACATGGCCGACAGGCAGCCATCTTGGATTTCGAAAATTGAAACTGGTTATCACTATTACTAAGAAACTAATTAAGGGATCTTCCTGAAATTTCATATGTAGGTTCCCCCAGGTGCCTAGTTATGCATATTGCATTTTGAGACCAATCGGAAAACAACATGGCCGACAAGCAGCCATCTTGGATTTTGACAATTGAAGTTTGTTATCACTATTTCTCAGAAAGCACTGAAGGAATCTTTCTCAAATTCCATATATATAGGTTCCCCTAGGTGCCTAAATCTTAAATTTTATATATAGGTTTCCCTTGTTTGAAAAGTACTAGAGGTTTCTTCTGAGTTTACACAGATTAGTAAGACTTAGAAGAAGAGAAAAGTAGAGAAAAGATCAATCTGACATGGAACCTATGAAGAACATTCAATGGTGGGCGCCAAGATCCCTCTGGGATCTCTTGTTATATTTCGGGTACACACAAGATCGGTGTTTAGGTCGATAGTCGATGCCAGCTTCTCATGCTTCGTATTTTATTTAAAATTGGGTTGTTTTATTGACCACCGTGTGTCACATGTGTCACCCAATCTTTGAATGGACGTAGCGTTCGGCTCGAGCACATTATTTCTTAATTGATTTTAATCAAGCCTCAAACATTGTACAAAGAAGAGAATTTCTATCTGGAGTCGTCATTCGGATTCTGAAATAAAGTTCACGGCAATTTTATTATCCAATGAAAAGTTCAATTAAACTGTTCATGTCTGCAAGTATTTTATGGTTTTTCATTTAACAGTCAAGAGTTTCTGTTGGCGTCTAACAGTATGGCTAACATGTTTTATCGTTAGAGGCTTAATGATTAGTGTAATTAAAGCTTTATAAATATAAAAACAGAACCTCAAGCTCTGTGCCAACGTAGCAAATACAAATACAGCCGTCTGCACAACTGGTATTTTTTTTAATTTTCTACGATGACATAACCTTTTCGAATTGTCAAGGAAATCGCTGAAATATTACGAATGGTAAGCTACATTAACATATACTCCAGTGTACAATTACACTGATATGTTTAGTATTCACTTGTAAACAATGGTATATTGTACGATAGTCCGTGTCCTTGTAAGCCATAACATGTTTATTGATATATATTGTTCTCCTATATCCATACAAACTAGACTTGTGATCAGAATGCTAGGAATGCCTGCTTTGTCCAGTTGGCAAGAACTTTATTTATGAATGCCATCAGCCAAATGCTGTTCATCAAATTGTTTAGATTTTGTCTCGGGTTTTTAACTTTCAGGGGTTGAGGTCTGAGTTAAACACGCTGTGCTGTCTTTGCCCATGAAACATTATATGTTCGGCGTCTATACCCCTACAATACATGTTTAAACATGATTGAAGCAAAGATACATCTAATTTTTCGGCATAGCCGTATAATATTCTTTTGGCCCCGGATATGACGCGAAAGGTGGCTTTACTTGTCAAGATGTAGTATGTGATTGGTCAATGTACCGGTAAATGCAAAATGTAGATATGCAGTTAAAAACGAAACAAAGTTAAGATTGAATGCAAGCTGAATAAGTAGGTGTATCATTTCAAATGACACATTGATAAAATTATATTCCTGATTCAAATGCAGACTTATTATCACCAAAAATGATTCAAACTGATATTATTTTGTTATCCGTGCTGAAACGCATTAGTTCATTATTTTTTTCACCAGCAGTTTTACATTATAACCACCAGCATAAACTATGCCGTTTATCTGTTTTAAAGATTTTTTCTTGTTAATTTCGAATAAGGTATCTCATGGGGTGGGACTGTACGATATTGATAAAGTGAACGAAAGATAAAAAGAAATATCATCAGATTACTTACGTGAATTTAACAATATCTTTATTGTCCACAATGTTTTTGCTAAGTAGCACTAATGAATGATGAAATCTACATCCAGACATTAACCGTGACACACGTAATAGATCCTGACATGCGTATTAGATGTATAATTCAGGACATGACACTATTCCGTATCAGATTCCGTCAGTATATATAGTTGTTATGCACTTACAATCCTGTTTACGTGCATACCAGTTGTTGAAAGCTGACTATTGTTGCTACCTTTGAAAACAAACTTAATAAGTGTTGTGGTGTCTTTCATTACGCGACATATAGTGCAAGGTGAGGAAAATCGAATAACGGAAATTAAAGGATGCTATGTATCGCGTATTAGCACATTCTAGGAAGCGACGTACGGATCTGGAGTTACAAATGTATCGATATTTCACTTTCTACGGCTGTAACAATACTGTATTGACCATGAGATAAGTAAGTCTTAGCAGGTACCATCTGGAAACGCTATTTAGCTACCGGACCATAGGATAGACAACAGATGTTGATCGAGCTGAGTTCACGGGTCCATTCAAATGTTATACAATTACAGAATGGCCTCAAATAACGAGGGCATGTATCGTAATTTGTGGTTAGTTTATGACTGATGTGGTTTTTATTTTTGTGGTTAGTTTAAAGATGTCTGGTTAGATATACAATGTGTGGTTACTTATGGAATTATGTGATAATGTTTGGACTTGTATGGTTAGTTATGGAATTATGTGATAATGTTTGGACTTGTATGGTTAGTTATGGAGTTAAATAATAAGATTTTGGACTTGTGTGGTTAGTTATGGAATTAAATAATAAGATTTTGGACTTGTGTGGTTAGTTATGGAATTATGTGATAATGTTTGGACTTGTATGGTTAGTTATGGAATTATGTGATAATGTTTGGACTTGTGTGGTTAGTTATGGAATTATGTGATAATGTTTGGACTTGTATGGTTAGTTATGGAATTATGTGACAATGTTTGGACTTGTGTGGTTAGTTATGGAATTATGTGATAATGTTTGGACTTGTGTGGTTAGTTATGGAATTATGTGATAATGTTTGGACTTGTGTGGTTAGTTATGGAATTATGTGATAATGTTTGGACTTGTGTGGTTAGTTATGGAATTGTGTGATAAGATTTTGGACTTGTGTGGTTAGTTATGGAATTGTGTGATAATGTTTGGACTTGTGTGGTTAGTTATGGAATTATGTGATAATCTTTGGACTTGTGTGGCTAGTTAAGGAATTGTGTGATAAGATTTTGGACTTATGCGGCTAGTTAAGGAATTGTGTGATAAGATTTTGGACTTATGTGGTTACTTATGGAATTATATAATAAGAATTTGGACTTGTGTGGTTAGTTATGGATTATGTGATAATCTTTGGACTTGTGTGGCTAGTTAAGGAATTGTGTGATAAGATTTTGGACTTATGCGGCTAGTTACATGTATGGGCTTGATTGGCTATTTTTTGGCTTGTGTAGTTTTTTTCGGACTTGTTAGTGGTTAGTGACTTGCTTCTTGCATGCTCGATATGGCCTGATAGGCTATCACATGGTGCCGTCCCCTTGCGAATACGGCCTCACAAATAAATGATAACAATGTTTCAGTGGCATGTTTGAAATGGCATAGTTTAGAATAAAAAGAGGAAATTTAGCAATATCTACATCAATCGACATTTTCTGTGAAATATCTAGACGACAATGATTAAACATCCCTCTAAATCGCCACAGTATTTTGAATTTTCTGCACCAAAAGTTGGTATCATTACTAAACCGTTGGTTCAAATATCAATGAAAAACTATCATTAGTTATTTGTATTTCAAGTTAAACGGGATCACAAACTTAAGGTTTAGGCATTTTGATTCTAGGCCTTTTCTGTTAATCAAAAGATTAACAAAATTGACTCCTGTTACTATAGGGTTACGGTAAAAATTTGGCGATCCAAAATGACATCTTTTGATAAACAGAAAATGCCTAAAATCAAAATGCTTAGATGATATATGTTCCAATGATGAAAACCGACAAGGAATATCCTTCCAGGACCTCTCCTTACTTCCTGCGCGAGAGATTCTGCTAGCCCAGATAGTTTCGATGAGGAATTCATCTACAGAAAAAATAAAATATCAAAAGCGCTATCAATCAAAAATAAGAAGTAGTCGTTCTAATTACAATGCATGCTGTAAACATAGACATATACTTATATATGCACAAAGGTATACTAAACCGATTTATCGATACAATAAAACGATTTATAGTGTGATGTTGTGTGTAAGTATTTGAAAATCAATGAAATATTGTTTAAGCTAAATCGAACTTGCTGGTACAATTATAAAACCCAAATATTGATAAAATAAAACCTACATACAGGTACAGGTACAAGACAAAATAATGGCTAAATGAAGTAAAGGTATATATTTAGACGAGGTAGAAGAAAGGTGTATTTACAGACTACAGGACCAAAGCATACTACATGTATTTATATCTGTAAAACAATCTGTCATAAGGGTAGTAAAGTCTGATAATTCAGCGCTCAAAATTTACATAGGATAGAAAATAAGCAGCCATTTTTAACCATTCCTGAAAAGCACCGATGTTTACCTGTAATTTGTTCAAAGGAAGCTTATTATTTAGAGTACACGCACTGAGATGTCATGTAAAATATAATACTACAGAATGCTTAAATGGTTGCTTGACTAACATGCAAAACATATTCTAGGTGATATACCACAAAATATTACTCGCCTTCATCGTTCTCTTAGATAAACCACACGAACGCTCAGCGAACAGTTAAACACCATTAAGTTTTGTTTCTCTGCCTGTCTTTACTATTTCTAGTAAGTGGATATATTTAATGATCAAATTAAATGCGCTATGTCATTTCTAAAGATCTTTAGATGGTAGCACGCTACTCTGTACATAGGAGAGATATTTCGATCTATCCATTTGACATGGATTTTGTTGTTCTTCTTGCTATGTCTAAATACACCTGAAAATATTAAAATAAGCAGAAGATTTTATTTCAGTTGTACAATAATTTTCAAATCCGTATAGTTCTATAATGTGATATTCATGAAGCATTGCTATGCTTAGCTATTAAAACGGGTACACACGGACGATGCCTGCAGTGGGCGTGGTCGTGTGGTTGTCGCGTTATATCACAATGCGCATATGGTGTCGCCATGTCGTCACTGGAGGTCGCGGCATCTCCTGGGTATGTTTATTGCTGTCGATCACTCTTGCCACAATAGACTTCCGTCGCGTACCGAGCACAGCAAATCGACCATTCTATATCCAAAGGACACTTGTCATTGTCTTCGCTCGCTGTTCAATAACGGGTACACATCGCCTCTACTGATGTACCGCTTAATTGGTTAGATATAAATACCACCGCCGTATGTGCTTTGTGTTTGGAACTGTATACGTGACTGATGAATTATTGTCTTTTTAATTGACAGATAATTTCCTAACGTATACACTGTATAAGATAATGGTGTTGTATAGTTGATAGGTAATCACTATTTTATGAACAACACATCACATCTATGTACGATTGCTTATTACTGCATCGGTGCATTACAGATCAATGTTTTTTTTACATGTACAGGGCCCTCTAGCTTCTATTTGGTAAGCGGTAATTACACACTTGGTAACCAAATCATGAATATATACATATAATGTCTTAACTTAATTTTATTTTCAGAGAAAATTAACTACACAAGATCGTCTGATTAATATTGTATCTGGATCTAAATTGCTGTTTTAACTGAGATCATATACACAAACAATTACCGCTGGCCTATAGATTAATGTCAGATAGAAATTGACTCTGATACTATGTGTACTAATGTATGTACAATATATCTCCACACAATTACATGACGTCTTTCACATTTTCTCATTTCAGATGCTTTCGATGATTTCTTCATGATCTGTCCGTGACAGGGTCAGTTTGGCTTCGGTGCATCACGATGGGAAAGACACCCCCTGGGGCAGACCTACTCCAGCAGGACTGATTCTGCGCATGAAAGCACCTGACATGGATTTCTGTTTGAGGTGTCAATGTACCATCTGTGGTCGTGACCTTCGCCCGCGGTGGACCTGTTTTCAGCCACACGTCATAAGCAGTAAGCGCGTGTGAATTTGACTTTCTGATCACTGTATTTAGCGGCGCTCACCCTTGGACTGACTCTCAAAAGTTAAACAATTCACGTGCGGAACCAAAATGGCTGCCGATGCGTGTTGAAATGTGCTATATGTGGAAGTTTCTGTACGGAAGCTACGATTTCAAGTTTTCTCATCAGTACAAAGAGCGAAAACTGCAGGAACAAATTTAATAAAAACCTCCGGAATTTAACATCGACCTTCACGCGGACACGGGAAACGTTACCATCAAAAGTTACAAGGATAATTAGTCGGCACATGCTAGGACCACGACGAGAACGCGTTTGTTCAACACACAATTTTGAAAGCGAAGCAGTTTTATTTTCATGAAAACGAAGATTGATTGGTCATTAATCGATGACTATTGAGAACACATAATTTTATTTGGGGAAAGTTACTGTGCACTTTGACAAATCTCATGTGATATTTATCGAAATCAAACTTGGGGTGATGTGTTTGGTGTGTAATGTCATTTCTCAGCAGGGTCTGAAATTGAGCTCAAACAATTCTACAATTGGAAGTTGGATACGCTGCAAAATCTGTAGAAACTAATTTATTCCCATTTATCCCCACAAAAACATTGACAAAGCATCGAACATTCCCTCTTAATGGAACATCAGTGCAGGTGTTGGTAGACATTCTGATTTAGAGAATTTGATTACTCTGCTATCGGTCGCAAACGCAACCATGTTTATAATGGGATCTTTGCACCAGAATGGTGCCAACGCTTCCATACTGGGTGTGGTCGCCAGTGACACCTATTCAAGTGTCACTTTGTCCACGGTCCCTGGCCAGAACGAGAGCACTACCGGAACGGAGTTTAATTCTACAGCTTATGATCTGCTCGGTGGCAACAACGGAACGTCCGGATTCCAGGGGTTCGGCCCACAAATTAAGAGTTTAGAGCACCTCATAACGACCTCTATCATTTTGGGTCTCATGATTCTCGCGACAATCATAGGTAACGTGTTTGTCATAGCGGCCATCATCTTGGAGAAAAATCTTCATAACGTCGCTAACTATCTCATCCTTTCGCTCGCCGTGGCCGATCTAATGGTCGCCACTCTCGTCATGCCAATCAGTGTCGTTAATGAAATCAGTACTGTGTGGTTCCTCAGACCGGAAATTTGTGATATGTGGATTTCGTTTGACGTTTTATGTTGCACTGCTTCTATCCTCCATTTGGTAGCTATATCTGTGGACCGATACTGGGCTGTTACAAACATTGACTATGTAAGAAACAGGAGTGCAAAGCGGATACTCTCTATGATAGCGCTCTCTTGGATGGTGGGAATGTGCATCTCGATCCCGCCATTGTTCGGATGGAAGGAGCCGGCTAACAGCCCCGTTCTGACGGGCACGTGTCTCATAAGTCAAGACATCGGTTACACTGTCTTCTCCACGTTCTGTGCCTTCTACGTTCCAACATTAATTATGATGATCATATATGCTAAAATATTCCAAGTCGCACGGAGACGAATACGCAAGAAGAATTTTAATAAAAAAAGTTTGAAAAAGGCTGAAGAGAAAATCAAAGCTGAGCACTCATCTAAGAGCAAGCTGCTCTTCAACTCGCCTAAATTCAACGGCCACAATAGCAGTGAAAATACGGAGATAACTGTGGCTGAAACATCTTGTAACGGCATGGAAAATTTAAATGATAAGAACGAAAACTCTAAAGTTAACACAAATGGATCGAACGGATTCGATGATGCAAAATCGGTAATGCTTCCAAAAACAGTCATCAAAGAGAAGGACAAACCAAAAAGGCAAAAAGAAAAATTAGAAATGAAAAGAGAACGGAAAGCCGCTAGAACTCTAGGCATCATTACGGGAGCGTTCATTATTTGCTGGTTGCCATTTTTCATCATTGCACTTACTGCTCCCCTCGTTGGCAAGGCCGCTGAGGACATCCCCGGGGAACTATTTAGTTTTGTACTTTGGCTCGGATATGCTAACAGCTTGCTGAATCCGATACTTTATACAATTTTCAGTCCGGAGTTTCGTAATGCCTTCCAGAAAATTCTGTTCGGAAAATACTCTAAAAAATATCGGAGATGAAAATCCGGAGGGCTGAAATATCTTATTACTAAGTGCTGTTCAATGGAAATACGGTGACAAATAGCTGAGGAATTGTAGTCTTCAGTCAGGCTCTTCTTGGAAGTAACGGATCTGGTCGGATTATGCAGAATGCCGGAGCACTTGTGTTTCTGGTTCAGTTGATGCTGGTTCAAAGTACATGTGATATGAATGATAATGTATCCTAACGGATTCGAACTTGTGTAGACATACAGGTCTATAAAACTCTATAAAACAATGGTAAGATTACTAATATATATATATAACATGCAATATTTGATGTATTATGTCACAGAGGAACTCTCGACCTTGCAAATGTGGTTCTTGTCAATGTCTGTCTCCCTTGTTTACGTGGTAACAGTGCTATGAATACAACTGTGTTGCTGTATACACCGCCTTATTGAGTTCGAAATACCATTGCCGTCTATGACAGACACCCATAGATGGCGCTACGTCTGTCATTCGAGTCACAGGAATCGTATTGTATTCTCGTAACGTCATGACATCGTAACAAGTCATTTTCACACGAGAACGAGTTCATATTATCTTCTAAACATTAATAGTCTCCGCTTATATTTGTTTGGCTGATTTATTTTTAAGATGATTTACTGACAACTTTACCTCTTTCGTTAGGGTATTGTTGGATTGTTAAAATGTTAACAGTAGTATATTTTTGTCTGGACGATATGGCGTTTTGGATGCACGCTTGATGGATTTAATAGGTTTTTTGGGGCAATGTTTTGTTTAAGTTAAGTTGCACGCTGAAGTTATGAATGTAGACAATGTCGTGATATGACGCTGCACAATGATATTTTCCCTTCGTGCTTTGTAATTTTTATTGCTATTGTCAGGTTAAGCTCCACATTTAACTATTGAATCATTATTTACCATTGTCGCATTCTAAAGCTATTTTATGATTTGTATAGGTAATGTCACGTACACAAACTACGAATCAAAGTAGAATGTGTTTGTTGTTATATGACCGATATCGCGTTAGGAAATTATAATTTGCAATTCGTATCTGCAAATTCGCATTGTGACAAAACTAAAGAATATAATAATATTGAAACACACAATTAATATGTCATTAACTTCATCTCAAGGTAAAGCGTTAATTGTTAAAAGTTCTAAATTACATATTCTAATGTATTGTGGCATAAGATATTTATCTTAAGCAAGGTTACGGGGTCCAAAATCTATTCTCTAGAAATAGCAAAACAGCTTTATGAATACGTTATATCGATTTTATTAATCTAACGATAAACGGAAATATATAAAATCATATATACAATTGTTGTATATTTGTCTCACCCAGGACATTTTCCTATTCTTCAATATACATGTTTTATTGATTAAAAGTCGTCTTATTTTTATTTTGAAAATAGTAAGTCGATTTGTACCGACTTGTGTGCCAAATGGGGTTGAGTTTTCAATGTTGCATCCTGCTAGTATATAATACACCTATGGAGCTGTGTCGTGATGTTGATGATTATATTCGGAAGGCCTCTGTTGTTGACTACACTGTTGTTTGTGGGCTGCAGTTACACATGGGTAGTTTTGTTTGAATGCACAAAATAAACAAGTATTTTTTTCCAGAATAAAACGTCATCGGAATGATGTCTTCCGAGTTGATTATCATGTTGGTGCAAATTTGGTATCACTTATCACCTTGGGGTATATTACCGATTATCATTGTCCTATATATAGGCCAAGCCGACCTTTCACTGTTAGATATTATTACCCGAACGCTTGTTGTCCTCTTTCAGTTTCAATAACATCACTACTTTGAACATGTATTTCAAAACAAACCGGATACATATACTGATAAATATTTAGGATGTTTGATGAGTATAACGGTAATTACATATGATTTTATCGCAAAGAAAATCATTCGAGCTGATAATTAACCTTTAATACAGCGATACGTGATATTGTATCCGCCTCGGATATGATTATACGGACCGGAATTGTGTCCGGATGTTTGGCCTGAGACACTGTTACCGATTACCTTGTCTAGACGAAACAGCCTTTTCGTATTAATTAATTATATCTTAGTTATAGTCGCATATTATGTCATAAAATAACATCCATCGTGACGTTGATATTTTTACAGCGCTTTGTAGACATGCCATCAGCCCCCCCCCCCCCCCCCCCCCCACCCCCCCTCCTTTTTTTGCAAAGAATTGTTCAGATGAATTCTAAACCTAGACTATTCCTTCTTTATAGAAACCGAAATTATAGAGCTGAATTGTATTTTTTATTTCATAATCTAGAGATAGTTGACCAGTCTAAGTGCTCTGATGATTGGTTCTTCCATGTTTGCTGTTTGGGTAAAAATAAACCTTTGATGTATTACATCGCCAACCTGAACATCATATGGTTATCAATAATGGTCATTAAGGGTTAACAGCAGTGTTGTGTGTACAAATAATTAATCATGAACAGATAATCAAAGTCCGGACTTAATGCCATATCTGGACAATGACCTCATCAGGTCTTACTACCAACACAAACATGAAAACGAAATCAACTGATCACTTGTTTAACAATATTTTTATTCAAAATTCATTCAAATATACACACATTTCCATAATTAGGGATCGGAAAGTAAACTTAAAGCTTATATTAATTCCTTTCAACTGATCATTTCTGCAGGGGTTTCCAAAAAGAGTGGCATTTTCCGATGAAAGAACATGTATTAATGCTATATTATTCGACCTGCACGAGCATAACCTGTATGGGAATACTCTTACCTTACTTTTATTCGTATTAATGGTGACACAATAGGTATTATGTATCGATATGCACAGGAACAAATACTCAGAAGGAGTCTTCCGATTGTAGCAGTTGCTAAGCGATCTATGGCTGTTGAAAGTATATTCTTTTACGCGAACACATTAAGCAATAACTTCAAAATGATACTATATAAAATATTAATAAAGGTTTCGAGTTTGATAGCAATTACATTTAGAAGGCAGTTATTTCAATTTATTTATTTGTTTATTTATTTAGACTTTTTTAAATTTTGTTTGTTTTTTGTCTTCTTAATTTCATAGTTACGTAGCATTTACGACAACCAATACTATTAAAGCATACAAAAATGTTCTGCAAAGTTATCATTTATTTACGGCATATGATAGACTAGAAACTTGGTAAAGAGGTCGGGATTTTTTATTTTTTTTAAGTTCAGTTGAAAATAAACAAAAGAAAAGAACAGCAAAGCCAAATCGAAATAGACATTAGAATTTATGTATTTCATTATTCCATGCTATCAGATATACTGGTATTTGACATGACGTATTGCTGGTACTTGGACAGTAAGCAGCGTGGTGAGTCCTTATATCGTTTTAATATGACTACTGTTCCGGGTCAGGAAGACAAAAACCATGTATAGAACAATAAGATGACGCTAGGTTATTGTTTTCCTGTCACGTTTATAAGAGGTTATATTAGAGTTTATAACGATTTTTCCTTGCTGTTATTAGAAACTTTAGAATCACAATAAAAACATGACATGTTTACCACGCATTCCTACCTGACTTCCTGTATATATACATGTAAGTAAGTAGCGAAATGTTGCCATTTCATACTTCAGCCAGAATCATGTTTGGTCGGGGTGTAATTGTGACCCGAATTAAACTCATTTAACAAAAGTCGAAAGTCTTCATGGCAATAGGCAACACCAATATGATTAACATGTATCTGTTTATAATTTGTGTTTACTTCGATGAGTTCAGGAGTAGAATTGATTCATTAAAACGCGATTCCAGTGAAGGGTACTCGATTGGTTACTTTAATACATTTTTCACTATAAAATTAATTGGACTCGTCCACATCAAATCATGTTTCTATGGTAACACTGATTATGTTTTATGGCAACCTTGTTAATATTTCTATGGTTACTTTGTTTATGTTTCTATGATTCCCGTGTCTTTATTTCCATGGTAACCTGGTTGTTGTGTCTATGGTAAACCTGTTTATGTTTCTATGGTAACCCTGTTTATGTTTCTATGGTTACCCTGTTTATGTTTCTATGGTAACCCTGTTGATGTTTCTATGGTAACCTTGTTTATGTTTCTATGGTAACATTGTTAATGTTTCTATGGTAACCCTGTTTATGTTTCTATGGTAACCTTGCTGTGGTATACAGTATTACGTTGGTATTTTTTTTCTGATTATGTCATCACACGTGCCTTGTGTTAGTTATGTTAACACGAAACATTCATTCTGCATTTTTTTCAGTTTGCTTACTTTTTTGTTTGTTTGCATGTTTGTTTTTAAACAACTATTGATAGACCTGCTATCTTAGTATATAGTAGCAAGTTCCGAACCAATGTCGTGTACCCGTTAGGGAATGGTCTTTTAAAGATGGTGGGCACGCATGATCGCTGAAGATAGTAGTGCACTTTAAGCAACCAAATCACTTATTGATATGAACGATTTGACTTTGACAAGTACTCAGAAATAGTTTGAACTCATAATACAACATTTATCGGATGCTGTATAGTTCATAAACAACTGTGAATAAATAATAAATAGTATGTCCCGGTATATTAAATAGACCATTTTATTACTGGTAAACGACAGTGGTAATAGTGTTTCTGCTGCTAAGCTAGGCTGTTTTATTCAGTATATATATATATTTGGTCCGTTTTAGTGTAAATGTATATATCTCTTATGGAACATCACGATATAAATTGATTTTTTCATTATCAATCGAGTTGAAAACTTGGAGTGGTTCTTGGTTAATTATAAACTAAATGATCTGATTAAAACTAAATTAATAGTCTATAGTAATGATGATACTAATATAAAAATCCTCGAACAGGTGGTAGTTTATAGTTGGTAAATACTTTTTTTTTAAATCAGGATTTGTTATTGGAACGACCACCCTTGATGATCTTCTGTGTCACACTGGTTTCCTGTGTCATTTAATCTTAATGCCACGTGACAATCCTCACACGAGTGTATTTAATTCGGTAAACTTCAAATTCTATATTTTATTTCGGTACCCGTTACATCTCACTAGTGTATCAGACTATGTACAGTTCTTTGGAGAGCAAGGGGAGGTAACCTGAACAGAAAATTTAGACCTGGAGCTAAAACGGGGGAACGTTTCCTGTTTTTGTTACTAACAAGATAATTTGTTATTTTGATGCAAATACACACCTCATTGCTTAATACATTTGACCATTCACTGCTACAGTTTGTCATGTTTTGTCAACTCATTACATTAGTGGTACATCGGGCTGTAAGTAGCATTGTACTTTAGTATTGTTTCGACTGTCGACCAGGATCAATAACATCACACCATCAGTGCCATGCTGTTCAAGCCATCGCTAGTTTATTGACTTGTTTACATGTTTACAACGTTCCTCATATCATTTCAGAATATTTGTCAAATAATGTCTACTTCTGTTTTTTTTTTTTTTTTATCTTAGCAAGGCCCTTATTTTATATTGAATATTTCAACATTGAATATTAGCTGTCGATGTTCTCGTTAAACCATATGCACTTAAGGTCATTTGGAACAGTAAACTGAATACTTTATAAACTTTGTACGTTCCAGTAATGTTCTTGTGACGTTATTACATCAAACACAATCTTTGTACGATCACGGAATACTCATCATTAAACCCTGTCTAGCGTGGTGTGTACCTTGTAGGACGGACAAGGTGTCCGATACGGACACTCAGACGGACGGAGAGCAGAGCGTTGCGTTGTTTGCGACTCCCCGTCAATGTGTCGGTGCGCAGCATGTTCTATTTTTGTACCTGAGAATCAAAGAACCTCTGTATGTATATACCACTGTACGTAGAGATAATAAAATATCTATATATATATTGTAATTTTCTGGATTATGACAAATAAAATATACCTAACTCACTATCAGCTCCTGGTTTTTGTTATTCTATTGTATTCAATTATTTCTGCTCTTGGATTGTACATTAACAGATAATCGACATCGATAAACGTAATTATTAATCTAAAAAGGAATCAACATATGAATTATACATACATTCACACGAAAACCTTTACAATAGTGCACAAATAACGCGACCACAAGTTCCGGAAGGCTGACAGTTAGTGTCCATGGACAAAACTTGCAATTCAAAGCAATGTTTACTACATGTATGATGGTAATGTAGGTCAATTTCGATCTTATGTTTGGTTGATGATAGTATTTGATGTTTTAGTTTACAAATTGGAAAATTGTTGTACTCGTATGATGGTGTGTTTGTTCAGTTTAATTTGATAACATATCCTAATTTCTGATATGTTAGCCATCTTGAAATTATAGTAACAATTGATTTAAATGGTTTATGTTGATTTAAATGCCAAAGAAAAAAGTCTATTTTTTATCTACTGGTTCAGACAAGAAAAAGCTGATATCTTTTTTTTTTTTTTTTTTTTTGCGAAGAAATCCATTTTGGTGATGATAATTCTGTAGCGTTCCACTCGGGTATACACGAGACGCTATTAATAAAAGTTCGAGATGGAAGCTGACTACGGCAGGGACAACTATGACACCAGACTAAAGTTCACATAATTTTATTTACACATCTATGAAGTTCAACATATCATACATTAGGTTCACATAAATCCCATTCAGACGTACACATGTACACACTTCGCATCGAATATACACTGTTTCACATAATATCCACGGGTGATAACTTCCAGTAGTCTTATGTATTCCATAGTGAGACTAACACACTTAGTACATCCCATAAAAGTGTAAGTTAAATCCAAGTATCAAATCTTATCACAAGTTGCGTGGAGTATTTCCCAAAGCAAAACTTTATCTCCTTGTTTTCGTCACTTTCACCCCTTATATACCACTTTCATACTGCATTTTCATTGGCTAACATCTGCTCCTCCGACCTATATTTGGCTCCTCTGTCGCTCCTCACTCACGCTGATTGGTTAAGACCTGCTCCTCTCGCTCCTCCGACCTACTTACAGCTCGCTCCTCACTCTCTCTGATTGGTTAAACACTAGTTATAAATAGGACCTGTTACTAAATTTACACGGGCCTTATGCAACCTGTCAATCAGGTTGGGCCCTAATACACAGCTCCACGATGCTACAGAACGTAAACACTCCTTATAAGGAAAACTAGCTCCCTGCTGCCCCGTATATACACACACACATATATAGACCCTACACACACCCTATGTAATACATATACATAGCCCACTACTATATTACCCTAAACAATAATACAATTAAACTACATTTCTAATTTAATAAACATAAGCGTGAAATATATTTCCACGCTACAATTCTTTATTTAGATGGAAAGGTGAATGGAATTGTGAAAACCACTGGTCAAATGGTTTATCACCATCGAGGAGTGTAGCCATTTTATTTAGAAAAGGCTTAATTACATATAAAACCTAAAACATTATAATAAACTATCAAGATGGGTTACAGTTGTGTGATCGCACAACGTTCCAAAAACATCGTGCGCACACCGTGCAGACATCGTGCACACAAATGTTTACTACAGTAAAAGTATGATATAAGATGGTCGCTTTTATATATACGTGCTGCATAACAATTGTTTTCATTCATGGAACATGTATGACCTGTTAATTTTTGCCATTTAAGTACCGTCATTTTGTCTCGCAAGTATTCGTGATGTTTTCGACGGCCTGGTGATACATCTACATGTACATGTACCAGAATGGTAGACGGACATCACTACGATTATTTATCTTACTTAATACATAAATTACATATATTATGTATTTTTAAACACAACAGAAATGTTTCTATTCATAACAAGTTGTTTTATCTTTTGATTAGTTCTACATGTATTAAATAGCCTGTATGTAATCTCGCTGAATACACATTTCTTCGACTCGCCAAGGCCTAGTGGTGTCCTCGACGACGTCCGAGCAAATTATATAAATCATTTAGGTAACTTATTTAACTATACATCGGTGTTTAGTTTCAATCCTAATAATTATTGCATATATTTCACCATAAATATGGTAATTAGCTGCCTCGTAAAATGTTAATCGTTGTATATCTTTTACAATCGTTCCACACGTTTGAATAATTAGATGACGCGTTCCTCATTTTATATCGACCACGATACATATCACACATGTACCGTTCCAATCGCCCATCGTGCGCACATTTTCCTGCACGATCCGTATCGCACAGATCGCACATTGTGCGCACATCGTGCGTGCGCACATCGCACAGCGTGGAACGTTGTGCGATCACATAACTGTATATGGTATACTCAAATTTCAGCGGGATTATTTTTATAATACAAGTGTTTAACATCAGTTCATACATTTGTACCCATATAGGAAGGCTTTGGGTTCTGTCCCCTTGCCGAGACATACCAGAGTCTTTAAAAATGGTAGTTGCTACTCCTTCTTAGCGCTCAGCATATTTGGAGTGGGACGACTGGTTCGCCCGTTGTCAGTATAATGTGACCGGGTGGGGTGTGCTGCTGGGTGTCTTCGGCAGTATGCTTCAGTGAGGTAGCACTATAAATCGGCAAAAGTTCCGGCCTATCACAAGGAGACTTAACACGAACATACTGCAGCCTCCCAAAACACACATACGCACTCACCACACGCATGCATGTCGCAATCACGGGAGGCCACCCTTAAATGACCTTAGCTGTTAATAGGACGTTAAACAAAATAAACCAAACCAAACCAAACCAAATGTACCTATATAACGATACTGTAAGGAAAACATAACTTTTGTATGGTCTTATTAAACAGGAAAAGTAACCACAATAAAAAAACGGGTAATTATCTGGGGAGATATTTTAATTTTGGGATCAACACAAGGACTGCAAAAAGATGTAGCGGAATAAGAACAAGAAGATGTGGTAAGTGAATAAGACATTGAAGATATACGCAGAAGATTGTTGTTACATTAACACTTGAATGATCAGTGATGTCTCGGAGGCTCTGTTATTTGAAATCATGTCTTTTTTTTTCTCTCTTACATATTACGCAGGAAGACACACACAGGTCAAGAAACCATGGGATTCTTCCTAAAAACAATGGCATAGTGTAATTATAATCTTAACATTTTCAGCTTCTTCTTTTATGTATGCAGTTTATTAACTCGATATTACAATTCAGTAACTTTAACATACACGTTACTTATATGACATCATAACTCCCAAATTGCACCAAGAACAGCATATTCCATATAAAGAATCATGCACGTCAATTGTCACGATACTGGGAATGTGACAATGGAACCACCGGGTAGTGGTCATCACTGACCGATACACCCATACCGGGGATGTGACAACAGAACCGCCGGGTAGTGGTCATCACTGACCGATACACCCATACCGGGAATGTGACAACAGAACCGCCGGGTAGTGGTCATCACTGACCAACAGAACCACCGGGCAGTGGTCATCACTGACCAACAGAACCACCGGACAGTGGTCATCACTGACCGATACACCCATACCGGGAATGTGACAACAGAACCACCGGGTAGTGGTCATCACTGACCAACAGAACCACCGGGCAGTGGTCATCACTGACCAACAGAACCACCGGACAGTGGTCATCACTGACCGATACACCCATACCGGGAATGTGACAACAGAACCACCGGGCAGTGGTCATCACTGACCAATACATAAATGCTGGGAATGTGACAACAGAACCACCGGGTAGTGGTCATCACTGACCAATACACCCATACCGGGAATGTGACAACAGAACCACCGGGCAGTGGTCATTACTGACCAATACACCAATACCGGGAATGTGACAACAGAACCACCGGGCAGTGGTCATTACTGACCAATACACCAATACCGGGAATGTGACAACAGAACCACCGGGTAGTGGTCATCACTGACCAATACATAAATGCTGGGAATGTGACAACAGAACCACCGGGTAGTGGTCATCACTGACCAATACACCCATACCGGGAATGTGACAACAGAACCACCGGGTAGTGGTCATCACTGACCAATACACCCATACCGAGAATGTGACAACAGAACCAACGGGTAGTGGTCATCACTGACCAACAGAACCACCGGGTAGTGGTCATCACTGGCCAATACACCAATACAAAGATAACACAAAAGGAAGGAGTGTAATATTTATAATTCCGCTCAGTTTTGTGTGTTTTGGAAGCATTACAACAATCTATAATTCACTATACCTATTTCCTGAGTTTTTTTATCAACAGGTTATTGCCTCTAAGTAATTTAAGCAATGAACGTTGTCTCGAAAATTCGACAATTTACTTGTCTGTACTGTCTTTATTACTACTTGACAAATTATTTAAGCAATGTGAACATTGGTTTTAATGTTGTTATAGTCGATGTGGCAGTAAGATGTATGGTGGGCAAATGGCATGGGAACCCGTTTACATTGTTTTACAAACTTTGAAAAAAAAACCTAAACCAACACACAAAAAATCCCGCCCTTTTTTAATGTCACATGACCCACTGGGTGTTATAGCCTGAGGCACTGGGTGTTATAGGTGTATGGTGGCAACTGCCTCTAAGCATTGTGTCAATGGGGAAATGCGGAGCAAATGTAAAGATAAATATATATAGAAACTAGAGTGGATTTTTTGGGTAAAATGTACCTGCTGACATTCCGTCAACAAAGACCTAGAGTTGTATTATATGGTAGATATAATGACTAAGTTTCCATTCCCTTTTGTTTACGTTAGCTCTTTTGACAAATTGGAATTACTTGGCTATTAACATCACACATACTGACATAATTGAAATAAATTACCCTGTATAAGCAAATTATGTTTTGCCTTTATACTTTGTTGTTATCTCGACTTTTCGTGTCAATATAGAGGTGCTTTTCACAGCCACTTGTAACAGTACTGAATTATATCCGACCCAATCTGCTGTAATATCACACATCTCATACGAAGATGAATGGCACTTTTATCTAAGGTCGTGTAAGGTAGATGTATATAGATCTAGCCTGCCTTTAAACACAATCTTAACACATAATTCATCAACAGGGTACATCTGTCGCTAGGTCTGTTTGTTATAGACATAATATGTTTCCCAAAGCGGCAACAAACGTCTGTAAAGCAATGTATCAAACGTAATAAAAGTCTGATAGATAGTTTGGGACACTTTCCTCGTGGCACTGTATCATGATGCATTTGCACTTCTGGAGTAACTTTTTGTGTTTCTAAATAGACAGGCCAACACGTGCTGACCTTGTTTTAGAATATTTGAAATCATTTATCATGTGAAACAATCAAGATTAAAAAGAGGAAAAAATCAATCACCACGCCGAAGAAGTTATAATTCTGAAGAATATCTCATGCGAAAAGATTTGAAAATACTCGAATAAGTTACTCTTTGGGACATAGATCTTAGTACTAGTGTATTATTCATATACTCAGTAGCATTATAGTAGATTTGATAACAATTAGGCAATACTGTTTTCAGTCTCGACTATCCTGGTTTTGCTCATAGCAGGTTTCGTCTAGATCTAATTAACATAATTAAAGAAGTTTAAATGTGTCCTTTACGAAAAGTATGATTGCACAGCCATGTTATAAAATGGCCGCCATGGCATTCATGTTGGATTTTAGAACAAAATTAAATTTGAAAAATAAAAACACTTGATTAAGGCCATCTAAGAATCAATACTTACACTTTTCTACTAAATCCAACTTGTGGATCCGGAGAAGAAACTTAAAAAGTGTTTTTTATTGATATCGACTATCTCTTTTTTGACCGATCAAAAATTAATATTTGATCAAGACCATGTCAGCATTATTTCAGGTCTGTTTGATCTAAATCCCGTTAGTCGAACGTGGCAGGAAATTTAAAATATATGCTGTTCATGATATCGGATATGAACTGGCCGACGTATTTGCGATGTTTAACTTTTGACGGGTCCGGGGAATGTTAACACTCTGTTAGTTTTCTTTCCTGAATTTCTTCATATCTTTTTAACTCGATGACGTCATTAGAACTAGAGAAGAAGCTTAAAACGTTTTTTTTTCAAGTTTTCGGTCACGGTGGCCCTCTTGGATTTCGGACCGGCCCGAAAAAAAACATTTAAAGATTTAGAATAAGTTTGAAATGGAAAAAGTTTACGTATGCCAAGCGAATACGGACGATCATCGTGGCCCTTGCGGTTCAAATGACATACTAAAAGCACTTTTTTTTTTTTACTTTAAACCCGAATTTGAACATTTTTTCAGAACAAGTATTCAAAACCAAAAACAACGCTAAATATCTTCATTTTTAAAGGCGTCAGCCGTCAGAAATGTCCTAAAATCAAACAAAAAAGATGTGACAGTGGAATTGCAATGCAAACTAACAACTAAAATAAATAGGTTGTTATTATCAGGAAAGAATAATAAAATTTGATCCCGAATAGCAGCAAGCAATGAGAACGGTCAAATTACTAATTGAAATGTCTTCCTAATTATGATGACAATGCCATGGAACCGGCTACTGACACACCTGTTCGACCAAATTGAGCCTCTCTCTTGACAAACGTTGCTGTTCGGTTTTTTTTTTGTCTCCTACCAGGTTGAATTTTATCTACGAAAATATTTGACCTCTAAATAATAATCTAGCCAAAGAAACCTGGTTGGATTGAAAAATGTGCATGTAAACAATTCACTCAACGTCACCGTTAACTGTGTACCGGCCCATGTAGATGCGGTCAATGTGAAGGATGATGTAGGCAATGAGCTTTGCCTCACTTTAAACCGTATAATTATTTGGCGATTGAAACAATTAACATCGCGTCATCTTAGCGTATGTAACTGAATATTCACTCTCACAGTATGCTATCATTCTGAATCGCCACGTGTTCCTTCGGGCCGTGTCCGTTTTATTAAGAAGGACGAAACAACTGTATGACCCAGTTTAATTTATTTTGACTCTACTTTAACTAACCCCCAGCTTGTTTTGAATACGTGATTATATCTTGTGTCACTGTGGCTCCCGTACAATCTCTTGGGAGTTCAGGTGGTAGACGGTATATGTTTGCATAAACCTGAATATCGCGCTTAAATTCATTTGAATATTTACCTTACATGGTTTACAATATACACATATTGAAAAATAGAAATACATGTATTATAGAATAATGAGGCTGTTGTATATCTCCGTCTTCACTTCTGACACGTCTGTCTGTTGACCACTGTCCTTCACCGCTTAGTAACCAACCATTGGGGACATGACAACCACTGACGAGATCTTATAGGACGAACGGCTGTATGGTGCAGTTTAATTAATTTTGGATCCACAGTCTCTAACTCTCAAATGGTATTGAAATGTGTTAATATCGTCTTTTGTCTTCTGTTCATCTTTATATGGTACAAATAAAAATATCTCGAGGAACTGTCAAACATTAAGTTTTTGCGCCAACATAGGGAGACGGACTGTAAAACGGCGGCAAGCTACACTACAATACTAAACTTCCATTAATTTGTATTCAATAAAGGTTAATGTCGACAACATTTATCAGCTAAAATGTCTCGCTGTGAGTAATTCCTAAATAGAAAATCAATTTTACTCCCTATTTAGTAATAAACTTTCAATTTAGAAAAGAGATATTCTCTACCATTTGACGGAAGTCTAATTGGTTCATGAAAGTTCTGCTCTCCTTCAGGGTCGCATGCTATCGATTGCCTTTTTAAACGTTTTCTTATACAAGTCGAATTGAAAACCTCCATTGGGAATTGTGGTGGTCCTACATGCAATCAGAAGCAAGCGTAATCAAATAAACGTCAGCATGACCGTGTCCAACGATAATGTAGTTGTGACCTTGACATTTAAAATATTGTGTGGCATTTCAGTCGGGGAAAAATGAAAAGATGCACATGTTAAACAATATTAGGGTATTGGACGGCTTTACCTTCAGGCAAACAAAAAGAGAAACTGACCAGGCGTTCCGGACTAGTAAGCGTCTTCTACTTCAAAGACGACACCCGTCATACAAATCTAGGTCACGGCGACACCCATCATACAAATCTTGGTCACGACGACACCCGCCATACAAATCTAGGTCACGACGACACCGTCATACAAATCTAGGTCACGACGACACCCGCCAAATAAATCTTGGTTACGACGACACCCGCAATACAAATCTAGGTCACGACGTCATCCGCCATACAAATCTAGGTCACGACGACATTCGCCATACAAATCTAGATCAAATCCGGATAAAGTCACATTTTCAAAGAGAGAGTTATAATGATGGAAACGGTAAACTAGGCATATCAACAAACATTTAACACATCTGGCGTCATAAGGTCATAGAATATTTGACCCTAAAATTACCCCATGTTGTTCACAACACTGCATCTATACCTTGTCAGTCGTCGACATCTGTCGCGGATATCGTGAATCAACTGGAGCATCTCAGGTAGGGGAAACAGGATGGTACTATCAAGAAACGGAAAATTAATAATTGGAAAATTGAAAATAATGTTTGTTTAGGCCGGTACATGTATCTCCTCTGATGACTTTCACCTCTAGCATCATCTAATAGAATCGCACATGGGCCTACTCTATGGACAGGGATATAACATCCCGAATGTGAGAGTTTGGCGCTGGCTTGTACAAGGCTAGCTTACGAAAGGTTTTCCTTGCGCCTTCATCAATTTCCCATAAATGTACGTCGAAATAAGCGACGTCGTCAATTTTCGAAGTACGATACAATAGATGTTACGTTTAGATTATGGTGTTGCCAAACCTGTGGCTTGCGGTTGTTTGGCAGCTTAGTTATATTCCCCCTTTGGTAAAGCTCCCCCTGTCTCGCTTCCATGGGGGTAAATGATTATTTTTCTTTTACCTGTTTACCCTCTTAGGTATGTAATAAGGACGTTGTATCAATGAAAGTATCGAAGAAATATTGACGTGACGTGATTGATTTATCGACTTGCCGTCATTATATTGTCGCCGTGACGTCATGGTTTTGTTGACGTGACGAAATGCAATTGGTGAGAACGTGCAAAGAACACGTGTAGCTTGTTTCAACCTTGGGTGAGATTTATAGAATCTTTCAACCCTTTTAGGGTGAGATAGGGGGATACAAAACGTATCAACCCGAGGGGGGGGGGGGGGGGGGGGGGGGGGGGGGGGTGGAGAGATTGCTAAATTCCCAAACAAGAGGTTTGCCGAATGTTTTGGATCTTAGCAATCCCCCCCCCCCCCACCCCCTCCGAGGGTTGATATCCCCCTATCTCATCCCAAAAAGGGGCGAATGATTATTTTTCTCTGGCCCTGTTTTCCAATCGTAGTGTGAACCGAATCCAAACGTATGTAAATAACAACACGTGGACGGCGGATGACTGTTGTGATAAGGCTGCACCTTACGATGATGCATGATTGCAAAATATAGTTCAGATAAGCTTGTCAAAAAGAACACCAAACACTCAGTTAACTAATTAATTAATACTTATTTCTTATTTTATTTTATTTTGTGAATAATACTGATACATGCACACAGGTAAAAAAGCAGACGAATATATGCATGTGTGTGACCCCGTAGAGTAGTTCCGGATCATGTCATAGTGACGTCACCCTATCGAGAGAAGAGCATGTTGAAAGAGCACGTGTAGCTTGTCTTTTCCCTAGCGCGAGATAAGAAAATCTCACCGCGGTAAAACTGCGGATATCCCTGTCCAGGGTAAGAGAAAAGAAAATCCCAGACCGGTAAAATTGTGGACACCCCTGTCCAGGGTAAAAAAAAAGATTTGCCCAGTCCATGACAACCACGGGATCACCTTGTGAAGTATGTAAGAATGATTTGTCATATTCATTACAACGACGCCGATGTCTTGAGTCCTTCTCCATTAGAACAAAGCAATTATCTGTCTTCTGCCAACATGGTGGTAACTTTCCCTTCTTCCACACTTTTCCTCAGTAACTTCCACAGTCTCCTCAGCAGCCGTGGACACGTCTTGTAAGTTTATAAAGAATTCCTTTTGGGCTTAGAGATTATCAAATTTTTGCCTTCTTAACAACATATTGGATATCCCTTCAAGTTGGTTCCTTGGTGTCAAGTTGACAATATGAAGGCTCCCCTGCTTCTATCCGTGGACAGTCCTCAAGTGGAATGTCCCTCTCTTCGTCACCATGCTCTTCCTTTAGGTGTTGCTCTATAGCTGCTATCGAACTATTCAAACGGCCTGATATTTCTCCTCCCAGCGGTCACGATGTCTTTGTGAACGAATAAGGGCCCTTCATAAAGGACCCCCTCTTCTTTGCCCTGTCCTTCCTGACCTTCTTTACCTCCTCTGCTGTTCTGAGTCTTGCCAGGTTCTCCCTGATATCTTCTCGAAACTAATGTTTTCTTTTCCTCTCTACATCACCTGCTTTCTTCTACTGTAGAGTGGCTCTTTTCAGTTTTTGTCTGAGTCGTTGTATGGGTCCTCTGTCGTTTGTTTGTGATACGTTCGTAGAATTGCTCGTGTCCGTGTTCATGTCCGTGTTCATGTCCGTGTCCGTGTTCATGTCCGTGTTCATGTCCGTGTCCGTGTTCGTGTCCGTGTTCATGTCCGTGTTCATGTTCGTGTTCATGTCCGTGTCGTTTTCGTTATATCTGTCCTTATAACCAATAATGCTAAATATCTAAAAGATAAGTAAAGAGCGTCCTTAAATTAAGGAACATTGATGAAGCACAGACGAGATATGTTATGATTGTGCCTCAAAGCACTTAGCCTTATATTGCAATATTGAAATAAAGCATTTTCAAACATTAACCATTAGGTATATTTGCGCTACGAAAAGAGCAGCAAAATATTAATTGATGTAACAGAAACAGAAAGTTGGTGTAATTGAGGTTAGCGTAAGTCTGCATGCCTTGGATACCTGATTGAATGGTACAGGCCAATGTTTCTTTTTCTTTCTTTTTTTCTTATTTGAAGCTGCTTATTCTCACTTGAATGATGTATCTCACGCAGAAAGCTTGTTCAATTTCAAAATGTTCTCGTTTCGAATAATAGTAAATAGAATTTATAATTGTCTAATACCAGAATACCTTTAATTAGAGAGGCCTACGAGTACATTTATAACGAAATATCAACAATATTTAAATCGTCAATACTGTGAGTGAACTTTATATTTTGTGCTATGAATAGCTGTATTAACCCTGTCTGGCGCCGTTGACTGTTTACCATGTACAGGCGCTGTCATATTATAGCATTTCATTTCCGGTTATGTTATTATATCTTTATCCTGCTGAGGTAACTTTATACTCTTTATTTCCTTTGTAACAGAAGATTATTTTATAGTGTTGTATAAGATATTAATACAATAAGAACAGATACAGAGGTTACTAGTACTTTATGATTATGCGTCTGATTCCAGCGACGCAATAAAGACAGTTTCGATTTTGAGGTAGACGTATTACGTAAGTTGACTCAGAAACGAGCTATTTCTGAATTGGGGGTCGTCTCAAACATTTTTTAGATTGATATTGACTCTGTGACACCGATTATTCGACGCGGGATTCGTACACAGAGTCAAAAGATACAGGTATATACGATATTACTGCAGCACACACCTATAACAAGTATTCGGTCCCTGTGCAATTATATATGTGGCGCAGCGGTATAAGCTGCGGGTATTTCTGGCTAGGCGATTGGGTGCCGTAGATCGTGAGTTCGAGGCCCGGTCAGGGCACGAGTCAAAAAGTTGTCTTCCTTCGTCATTTGTGTTGCTAAGTTAACATATATATATATATATATATATGTATATGTATTCATCTTTTAGACGACCCCCACTCTTGCAGTAGGTCGCGTCCGAGTGCGCGTTTGTAGTCCATCTACCTGAAATCGGAAATGTCTATTAATAATGGCAAATGATACATCATGGACACCTTAATAATTATTTGTAATACCGCCTTGTAGAGCCATTGTAATTTAGATATACAAACGAATAAACTCATCACTCTCGTACATTTTTTATGATAGGTGAGACAATATCAACATTCAGAATAGATTTTTCCCATAAAAAAGTATTTCACGGATGATGATGCCCGAATGTCACAAGGATATTTAAATACATATTTTAATATAATTGTCATAATGGTGTATAAATATTAATAGAAGATACTTGATAAGTCGAAATTTATTAATAATGCATGGGTAATTTAAATAAAAGTGAGACTGAATAACGATAACATGTCATTCAAACATCACTTTTGTATGTTGAAGACGATCGCCAGGAAGGAGATAAAACACAACAGTTCTATCAACCACAAAGGAAAATACTGTCCTACAAATGCTATCACGATAACACCTTATCTAATGGGACCTCTGGCGATAAGCGAATGTCAGGAGTGATTTCAATTAAGATCGGAGGTTTAAAGGCGTTTGAGAAACAAATGCCTCCGCCTTCGGGAGAAATAGATAGAAAAAAAACGAGAATATCTAATGGTAATCTTGACTACAACATGACACGTGATATCATCAAGCTTAACATGAAATTTATATCACTTGGCAAATACATTGTAAGTTCTTTTTTTGAGGATCGGATCTGACATTTGAATTTGTTTTCCTATCTTTAAAGTACCTCATGAATGTACCTTCTTTGATAATTCCTAAACAAAGCAGAGACAGTGATTGTTGATTCGATATCCAGAATCACGAATGAATTCTAATTTTATTTTTCCACGGGAAAGTTATTCTTTACACATAACTGTCTAACTTTGCTTACTTACTAACATTTCCTCACATACATTGATAGGGTTTTGATTTCAAATTGCACTTAGTGTTTGTATATATAATTTGCGTCTCTATTGTGTCGTTGACAATCGCAATCGATTCCATGTTTAAACCTTTAAACATTACACTGCATGTTATTGAGTAGCTTTTAATTATAAGTTTTTCCTCAGTGCACTGTCATGTAAACCAACACGACCAACTCTCCGCCCAACCTCTCCGCCCAACCTCCCCGACCCTCTTCAATATAGTGATAGAACGGCTGTTAGGAATCTTAATATGGGTCATTTTACTTTTTGCCGAATGCCTGAACGAAATTTTTATTTTAATTTATGCGAAACCCTCAAAGGATACGATTGGTTTAATCATTAAATCATAGGATGAGTAAACCAAATCCAATTTTACTTATCGTTTATTAAGATATATTAAGATATCTCTACTGTCCATCTGGACATCCGAACATTTTTCAGTCAAGCAAAAAAGTCATACAAGATGGGAGTGTAACGCTTATGTACAGCTTACTTTGGATCAAGTGCTCAAGTTCTTATTTCATTTGTGGTTAAAGTGTGCTATAAACAGATATGTCTTAATTGAAATCCCTTTGGATTGGTCTAAATGTGTTATCAACTTGCATGTCTAAATTAAAATCCTTTTGGACCAGCTCTCTTGTGGTTTATTAATTTAGCCTGGTTATCTGTATCATACGTTTTAATCATTATCGACAAAGAAATTGGGTAGGAACATAATTTATCTTCTTCGTGATATTTGAGAAATATTCCGTATCAGAACATTAGTTTCGTAAACGTTCCTTTGTATTGTGTATGCCTATATTGATATTCCTAACTCTGTTATACAGATGATTTTTTGGTTTGGTTTGGTGTATTTTGTTTAACGTCCTATTAACAGCTAAGGTCATTTAAGGACGGCCTCCCGTGCGTGCGACATGCATGCGTGTGGTGAGTGCGTATGTGTGTTTTGGGAGTCTGTGGTATGTTCGTGTTAAGTTTCCTTGTGATAGGCCGGAACTTTTGCCGATTTATAATGCTACCTCACTGAAGCATACTGCCAAAGACACCCAGCATCACACCCCACCCGGTCACATTATACTGACAACGGGCGAACCAGTCGTCCCACCCCAAATATGCTGAGCGCTAATTTTTGTGGCCCTAGCATTACGTTTAGAAGGATGATGTACACAATATATAATAAGTTTGATATATGCATGATTCAAATATTTTATAAAAATGTTAATAACGTGCCAATTTCCGTATTCAAAGATGATATTCATATGCATTGTTCTTTTACTTTCATTTTTCCCAAAACAGCATTAAGACGTCTAGGATGAAGAAGAGGTTAGATTCGTTTATTTAAACTTCGTTAGTCGCCATCAACAGAATCTTTTACTTAATCAATAGAGATTACCGACCTACAGACTGGTTATCTCATCTGAATCGATAAACCAAGGTCACAGAGAGAAAGTATAAAGATAATAATGTAAGATCGTTTGTTCTGAATAGGCATGCATTGTCTGTTACATGGTAAACATCTTGTAAATCTGGGTCAAACCCGGGTATCATCACGTTCTTAATATTTTGGTAAACCAGTATAAGGAGGGTATCTTTATTCGATGTCTATTCCAAATTATATGCGTAGTCCGAGTTTCCTCTGGCCCTGATACCTTGTCTGGTGTAGGGCCAGAGCGTACTACTATATGAAAACGTGGCATTTTCCGACACCGTTTGGTGTCGCTAACATGTTGGTGCTAGGACAATAAAATCGGGTGTGACATACCACCTACCTTACATATATTTTCATTTCAACATATTTTATTGGAGATCAAATGAATTGAACACCAGGCTAAGCCTATATTAAAGTTCTCTTCATAACATATTACATTTATTTCAAATAATTAGTATCCGGTTATTAGTCAATAATGGAATTACCTTACATATCAGATAAATGAGATATTTATTTACCCCAAAACACCCTTAAAGCCCCATATCGGTGTTCTATTCTGTACGTGTAGACCCTCGCTAACCATATGCGGTGATGAGGTATACTTTCTATCCATTATTCTAAATGATATTCCAATTACATATACCTACAATTTCTGCACTCTGTAAAAAAAATCCCTAACGCTTGTGTGACTTCGTAGATTCCAAAACAATAGGCATGTCACGTGCTCGTTCAGTTGTGATAAAATAAGTATAAGATAGCGATAAGGATCTTTAAGATTTCTTATTGACACTTCCGAAGGATTTTGATTAAAACAGATTTCTGATCTTTGTAATAATTAAAGGGATAATCAGAATCATTTTTCTGTAGTATGTAAAGGATTAATCCCTCCCTCACTGTCTGGCTCATCTCTATAGTACATCAACAGCCATCAAAAGGAAAGCTTAACAGCTAATAGCTGTCAGTGGATTTGATCATACTTAATACAAATTATTATTCCTACATCTGCCTTTCGTTAAATGTCTCTGACATTGTCGTAATATTTAACATTCTGGTATCTATACAAGAACGCTGTAAAATACTATCATATGTAGCAGGTATGTATCCATAATAACTTGATATTAAACGTTTATTCTGATATCATACATATTGCAGTAACAATATGTCTAGACTCTGTTGATGAACTTTTTTGCACTTTTATCAGATTAGATTAAATTAGATAAAATTAGATTTATTTTCTGGTGCAGGATATAAATCGTCATTACCAGACTCAATGCATAATATTATGGTTATAGATTTTGCTACAGCACTGAATAGTAACTTAAAAAGTTGTGCAGTATTTATTGATTTTTCCAGTGATTATCCTGACTATGTGTATACTTTCCGCCGATGTCACTTCATCTGATAGACTGTTCCATCCCCTGACTGCCCTGACAGAAAGAAACATTCCCGTTCACATAAAGGTTTGTCCTTTTTTCAATAAAAAAATGTCCTTTCACATAAAAAAAATGCCCTTTCGCATTGAATTTTGCCCGTTTACATAAAAGATTGTCTTTTTCACATAAAAATTTGTCCGTTCACATAAAAGTTTGCCCTTTCAGATAAACTTTTGTCCTTTCACATAAATGTTTGCCCATTTTACTTAATAGAAGGTATCTATACCCGATGAAAGCACCATCACAACCACCGAGAACTTAAAAATACAGATACCGCGGTTAGACACCAAGGAAAACTTAAGCTGAGAAATATCCTAATTTTATTCTGTGTATGAACATTAATTTTAATATTTGCATTACTAATTGTAATTCATATTCAGAAATTATATGACACCAACGTAACACATGAGAAATATGGATTAACTATTTTGTATATGCTGCATTATTTATAAACTACATCAGCGTGATGATAAGGTGTGCAATTACAATCTATGTATAATTTATAGGTGAATTGCTGTATTTTAACAACCCACTATGATTCAGTAATTGATTGAAATGTTATATCCTGGTAGTTTAATGCTTGGGCACACACCAGATGAATTATCACATGAAAACGAGAAAAAAAAGACAGTAAGTCGAAATCAAAATTCTAATTCAAGTTCGACAAATATATGGCACCATACTAGAATCTAAATGAGACTCTTGAAAAAACACAAGGATAATGAGACCACGTGTTCATGAAGTGAAAGCGTTTCCTGCTTTAACATCCCATGGTAATTTGCAGGAACATACATATTTACATACCTCTTCGCTCGCTCTCCTCATTGAAGTAACTAAACCCCATCACCTCTTATCCCGAGAGTGTGTCTCGCCTTGCTTTTGTTCTGACTGGCAAATCATGTATTTTGGTATTTTGATCTATTTTGGTCTTTTCATTGTCCTGTAAGCAAAATTTGTCTGAGGACCTACTTTTATTCGCCTTCTTCGGTTAAACATGTTATACATCTCAAAACTGACTAGTATCATCTAGACACTGTTGCTGACGGTTATTACAAGGGAGCCACCATCATCACCTCACGTGACCTTGTCGCCGATAGTCGGTTCGTTCAGCACCTTATTACTTAATGAAGCTAGATTAACCAAATCACAAATCAGATGATAGGCTATTCAAATCGACCTACATCCATGGGCCATGTTTCGTCCATAAAAGATCTTTGCTATCATTATTTCTCGGGGGATGCTGGAAGGATATTCCTCAAACTCCTCATGTATGTTCCCATTGGTCCCTAGTTGAGCCTATTAAAATTTGAATCTCATCGGAAAAATAAAATATCCGACAGCTGTCCATCTTGGACTTTGATAGTTGAAGTCTGTTAATTATTTGTTGTAAATGAAAATTTATCTTGCTAATGAACGTTTTACTTGTAGGTTATCAAATATATCAACATTAAACGGTTCGAAGCATTTTAGGAACTTGTTTGGTGTGTTGCCTATGCGACCAGAGTAGCTGGCTCACTGCTTCTCCGCAGATGTGCAGACATATCACATATATAGAACAATGTTACAAAATGACGTACTCTAATGCTTTGTCCACTGATTTTACGACCTGATGACGGACATTAAAAATTGGTTACCGAAAAGAAAAGGTTTGATTTCAGTTTTGTTGCGTTCATGGAGTGATGGAGGTACGGAAACCGCGTGCAAATTGTAAATGAACTGCAAACGGCATTTGCACGATGTTCACTTCCCTTCATCAGTCATGCAAACACCAAAATTGACAGTCAATCCTGAATTATTTTCATTACCCATCGTTTGTATCCTAATACATTTCCGAGCTTTAACGATCTTGTGCACATGTTCTACTTGTCCGAACTGACAATTATACTGCACGTGTAGGCAACATTCCTTTTCAAACAGAATACATCCAAATGAAGTGATGTGTAAGTAATTAAATTTATCGCTTTCATTTATTGGTGTTCAACAAAGATAATAAAAACAAAAGATGCAATCAGGCATTGTAATGTGTGTTTATATTACGTCATCGTGACGATATCTTTACATTTATGTGCACGTGATCCACGTGCGTTGACGTGTCCCTGTTGATAGCTGAAATTACATTGCCTCTATCTCGACTAATTTATCTGAGAAACTAACCAAATTTCCTTGAACATTGCCGATACAAATAAACAAGAAACGTCCGTTTTTATTATTTCGTATTTACGGAACAATATCGAGGAGATATAGCGGATACATGTTTACGTAATTAGATGATATGAAGCAGATAATATAAACATCATCTGTTTCGTCGTATCCGCGTGGTTTCGTGTTTTCGTTTTTTGTTACCTTTGTTAAAAATCATCAATTAGTGTGTTCAATTAAATTCGTACATATCCGAGACATATATGAAACGGCTTATAACGTTAACGGCTCTTCAGATCTGTAAAAAAAACAGGTATGGATTACATAAAAGATGCGGTGTCCAAATATTTCAGAACCTCCATAACATATATCTAATATGATTTATATAGGATTAATTTTTTGGTTCAATATACAGCAGATGGGCAGAAGCATTATTAACGGGTAAACATTGCACTAGATATTGCCGTCGGGCTGTTCCCTTAACAAAGGTCTCGCGATAGAAAGCAAGACATACTGTATATCAAAATGATTATGTTTTAGTCACGGCATTCCCAAAGTCGATCAGATATAAACAACTAAATTCAAATTAAATTTCATTTTTAAATGTTTTAAAGGATGTGATGTAATTTCAAGTCTTCTTGAAGTTGAATTTGTTTTCAAACTAGAAATGAAAAGGATTTATCCCTAGCACGCTATTCGTACCCTAAATAACACAAACTGAATGTCTGCACATGAAAGGAATCTTCCTATCAAAGTCACGGAACCGGATCCGGAACGGTATTCGTCTTGCAGCTTAGATTTATCGAGTTATTTCCGGGGCTAAAAACAGACACACTAATGACAAGTGATTTTTTTTTACGGAATAAGTTATTGCCATGAAACACATTATAAAATCGTTTGGGCGTTTGACAGCTGACGTCACAGGCCCAACGCCGATCACTGTTAGGTTGATATACGAGTGCAGCAGACCCGCGAGGGGTATCCGTTTACAAATCATCAAAGACGATAACGAGAAAATTCACAGAGAATAAGATACTTCCTCTACCTAAGTACCATTCATTATAAAACATCTTTTGGAAATTGAAATTTGATTGCAATGTACTCACCATAACTGAGTTAGAGTGTACATATGACTAAATCAAAGGGCTCTGTCTGTAGGGTGGTGACATCTAAATGCATACTGGCATCAATGCTGGTAATGTTTCGTTAGATATCTATTTACCGTTGTAATGTACATGCAACAATAAAAACCATTGTTAGATGAATCATGGTTCACGATGATAACACTTAATTGTTTCCTATTAATAAATGTATATTTGAGGTTTCTGATGCCCATAGCTGTTTTGTACTTTATGATTGTAAATAAAGGTTTTAGTGGATTGTTGTTTATTGACTGTGAAATAATATCGGAAAACATGCTACCATGCACAGTATGCTTTTACGGCAGGCTTGCATTGGATTTGCGCCTATCGGAGAGGACAAATCATACCTTACGTACAGAGATACACTGGCTACCAGCCGTTTTTATAAAGAATCGACCAGCTTATTTCTTACATCTCCATCTAGTTTTAGGCCGCGACTATAGCACCAGACATATCGTAGAGACCAGCATTATAAAGCTTAACTTTATTGTATTGATGATGATTGCAATATTTCAGAGACATGGACTAGTATAGTGCAAAGAACTAAGTCGGAAATATGATGACCAAATAAGCCTCTCATCAACGTGTGTGTATCATGATTTTTTTTGTTTATTTCTTATTACTTTTGTGTTTGATTCCCGTGAGTTTATTTACAAATGTTGAAATGTTGTAAGGTATTCGCTGCATCGAATCGTTTCCAATGCGGACATCTGTTCTATATAAACTTCTAAGTGAGCTGATGTTTAAAAGCCACTAATGAAACACTTGCTGTCCTTAGAGTGATATGATTGCTACCTTTTTTCGACCTCTGCCACCTGCAATACCAGTATTTCCCATTCACGCCATAATAAATGTATACCAGTAACCTATAAACAATAGCGCCTATAATTATACCCTGACCTTACTCTTCGGAAAGTAGTCCTTTGCACACATGGCTTCCATCAGACACACTGGTTAAAACATCTGAAGTCATTTTGAAAAAAATAATAATAATAATTTTCTAAATTTTGTCGTCCTTCCTTAAGCTGATGAGAGTTAATTGTGAATGCTGATATTATTTAGACATAATTTGTAGAACAAAGTACACGACTGAGGTGCCTCGATTGCTCACCGTTACCTTTTGGCACTATTTGCTGTTTTTAATCTGGCGTGTCTGATATTTTTTGTGATGATTATTAACAGTTAGCCTGTAATATACACCTGTTAGTTTGATCTCTCTGCATTAGTCTAACAAACAAAACCAGGCCTAATTCATTACATTAGGGTTGTTGGCTACATAATGGTTTGAGTTGATAATGAGGGAAGCTCCATTACAAGTGAGAAAGGGTACCGCTCTCATACATGTCCATACACACGCATATCTTCAATTAAAACGTCCTATAAAAACACATGCCAAATTGCTTATGTATCAACTTAATTGTATCTATGCTGACGATGCCAAACAACACGTCACTCTTTATTCCAGCTATGCAATGAACAACTGAAAGCATTGCAGATGGTATGCGATATTTAGTGATGATTGTACCCTAATATATTAATTGTTACATTAAATCATACACATTGTTATATCAATGTAAATAATACCATAACGACATGGCTGTTTCCCTCTGTAGAATACAAATAATCTAAATTTAATCTATGTCTAAATTTCATTAAAACTTTTGTTTATCCAAACGTATGTCTGAAAATATATCTAATACGCCGTTTAAGTGATACAATTTCCTTAATAAATTTTTTTTTCAGTGTTAATACTATGGTCGGGTATTTCATCATTAACCTAATATAATGAGTATATCAGGAGTAACCATCATAATGTTATACAGCAGATCTATTAAATGTCTTTGGAAGTTGTTTTCTCTATAATATGAAAATAAAGAATAGTTGAAAGAAATTTTTTACGGTATTTATAGGGCATATATTCATGACAACTCTTTCCTTAAAAAGTATATCCCAGAAATTTGTTTTGTGTAGAAATACACGTGTTGCTGACATCCAGTATGATAATGTAACTAATGACACAAAACGTACGTAGTGCGATAGTTAAACGATTTAAAAATATCAGTAAAATGTTGAGCTACTTACAGTTTATCTGTTAAAATATCAGTAGAATATTGAGTTACATACAGTTTATCATTTAAAATATCAGTAGAATGTTGAGCTACATATAGTTTATCAGGCAAAATATCAGTAGAATGTTGAGTTACATATTCACAGATTCTTTGACCAACATATTCGTTACATAATCCACAATATTAGTTGAACGTCAACTAATCATTCTGCAAATATCAAATTACAATACATGTTTCAAAACAAATGTCAATTTTGGGATATTCTTTACAAATTCAACATGTGTCCAACAGAATAACGCTCAAATATCCGATAGGAAGATTACATACAAATATCAGTCCTGGGTATCAGGTATCAGAAATAGGCGAGAGAAATTTACAGGTGTTGGTAATATGGAAATATTGGCAGACAGCTTTGTTTACACTGATCAATTCAGCATGTCGACCATGATAAATAAATAACACACCAAGGGAGATTTGGAATAAAACAACATTGTTTGCTTGAAAGTTTTCTTTTAATAAAGATATACCAAGTCGTTTTGGCTTTGCAATTAAAAAAATATACATTCTTATCGTTCTTTAGGCATTCATAGATAGATTCACAGTTGAGTCGCAAACATCTTGCTATGTAATGATATATATGTGTAAACAAGTTGATGACAGAAAAATAACTATTTTGTTATGGTTACATGTTTAATCACGTTTTATGTACATTTAGATGTATAGACAATGCATCTAATGTATTGTTTACTACCTGATCAGTTTTGAAAAGTATGTACGACTAATATTTCTTTTTTAAGTATTAAAAATCAATTGTAAATAATAAAACAACAGGGATGCTATGAACTATCCAAAAGTAAAGAAATACATTTATATGTAAATTAATCAAATTAAAATGAAAACTCAAAATACTCTAAGTTTTAGGCGATGTTTTACATGACTATATTCAGCTTGATCGGAGGAAAAAGACACAATACACCTCCCGGTACAACGATCTCGTATACCCTTTACTGCATAACATATGTTTGTGTTAATTAGAATTTAATCGACTCTCAAGCTGTTTGTGTGATCAGATAACAAGTGATAGCTGTATTGTTTAAATTGACTGTACATTAGTCACATAATCAATAAATTCTAAGGTAAAATAAATTGATATGTAATAACACACCACTGGGTCCAACAGTTTGGAAAGGCCGTATTGGGTATCGTATTCCGCTTGTTTTATTTTTCTTTGTGTTTCAATAGGACATAAATCGTGTTTAAATGTATTGTAAAGTTACTGTTAATAATTTGTTGTAAATTGAAATTTAATCGTCGCACGAGCTGTTTTGGTGATCACAGGTGACAATCAATGGACTAAACAATCGACTGCCAAGAACACGTGTCTAAAGTCACCAGATATCTCTACATATGAATATGTTTTGTATATCAGATTTGATACAAAATGATCAAAGAGATTGATGAGTTAGGATAGCAATTACAATATGTAAATAAGCATGTCGTACATATTGAATAAGTATTGTTAATTGTTGCAATGCAAATTGATATACACGTACTTGTATGTAAAAAAACAAATATATCAGCGTTGTAAATTCTTACAAAGTTTGAATATAGTCAATACTACAAAGACAGTCAAAAGACAGTGTTTATAGAACGTGTTGCTCTTCATACTGCTAAATAAGAATACCATCAACCATATATCTTATATAAGAGAAATACTTCTGTCACACATTAACGATTTACTGGACGTATGCCGATGTGTGAATGCTGCAGCTGTTTCTAGTTTCTAATGTTGGCAAGAGTATTATCTAATGAGGCGGTAGAGGAAAACAAAAAGTACGCCGAAAAAAATGTCAAAATCTTAACGGGAGTTACAATAAAGTTCATAATTTCCAAAACTGGATTATTAACAAAACAGTAGCATAAGAAAAGTTTGTTATATAGTCATTTTTTTTTCCGTGACATTGTGTTGTAATTGCTTTATTTAAAAGAGCTAGTGATTTTTGACAACGCAACGTATTGTTTTTTTTTTTTTTTTTTTTTTTACTTTTTGACGCATTGTATTTTTCGAAGAGGTCTTATACGTAGAATTTCTAAGACCAACGGACCAACGGCTATTTACAGAAGGCTGTGACTTATATCAAAATAGAACATCTGCGGTTACAGGGAGTGAAATCATCAGATTGTGACACACTGAACCCTGAAGCGTAACATCACTTATTCAACACCAACAGTAAACTACATTCAATAACTTATAATTTCCACTTAGTTAGCATAGTATCTCTTAGTAATATCCTATCCTTGCTACATGTATACTGTCGGCGTTGTTAATAATTCCATATGTTTGTTTTTATTTATGTTTAGGGGTCCAACGTCCACGCAACAGCCAGGGCCATATGAGGACAAGCGATAAGGAGACACCTATAGAGGAAACAAGGCGCAAAAGGACAGAACAGTAAGACAAGAAAGGAAATAATTAAGATCCCAAGTGTTGCAACGGGACAGAATCCTATGTTTCTGTGAATCTACCCAGGTCCGCATTAGAAAATGTACCGTAAACTAGGCAATAAAGCCATTAACATGAGAAGGATCATTGATAAATCAGATGATATCAAACCTTTCGGAACACAAGCTCATCATGTAGTGGGAAGTAGAAAGGACTTCTTACAGGAACAATGGAATTATGCCCATTTCACATCAATCAATAGATTTTATTGTCAGTTTTTCACAAATGGATATTTTGCCATGTCTCTTAACAAAAGTCTCTACTTACAGGTAGCTTTCGGCAACTTCATGGTTGCCTTCTTCATCCCTGACATTGCTCAGTGAGAGTTCCACACTAATCTAAAGGATAACCCAATGTTACTAAGGGGTTATCCGATGGTATTTTGACTAAATAATAGTGACGGGGATTTGTGTGTTGTTTATAAAACAGATCACATAATTAGATACCTTAAAATATAGATCCAAATTTAGCCTACTTAAATTATGCTAACAAGACGTACCAGCTGATGACTTTACGCACAATAACGGCTGTCTTTCCAATTTGGCGGGGGAAACGAACATATGGATTTCATTGTGACAACGTTATCCCGCGGGGACATTTATCTGTCCAGTATAGACATAATGATATATGAAATGGATACGATTTGTCACCACAATCGGATTGCTACAGCACATTGCTAACGGCACCAACTCCACCCAAGTCCCGACCTCGAGGGAGGTCGCTTAACGCAGAATTTCAGGATAGTTTACAAAGACAAAATATTAAATTATTTTATGATAAAGAAACAATTTGTCTTGCAGTTTGTGGTGTGGTTGACATGGCCTCTACCTCTGTCATGACTGTTGTCGTTGGTATTTCCCGTGTTCCTCATTACATCTGATAGACATTCATGATTGACGTATCTACGGCGTATGTTGATAAGTTTCGCATTGTAAATGACCCAAACTAACGCAGTTACATACCCATTCTGGTATAAGTAAATCACCAATATATCTAGCCGTGAGGGCTGATGTAGATTCTATTATTATCAAAACACAACAATATTAGTGAATAGTTCGCATAGACATCTTCCATACACAAAACGATAATGACGTTCTTGATTTTATCCCCAAATATCTTATTAAGATGTTAACAATAATGATTGCAGTGAGAAATCGCTGGACCGAAACGAAATATATAAAAAAAAAAAACAAACGAAAAACCAATTACTTATTACTGCAGACCCGTCATTTTGATAAAACATGTCACTTTTCAATTTCAAAATATAATAAGGAGCTTACTCTATTATGATTTCTGTATTGAAACGATTTCAACTATCAATTAAAGGTCTATTTACTCTCAGCAGAACGAATCTATATTGGATATGAGAGAGTAATTACAAAACTTGACTTGTGATTTATTCCTATTCTCTGCTGCAACAAACATATTCGTTAGGACACAATTATTAGCTGAGTTTTGTGATTATACAGTAAACTCTTTGTTCTCAATTTTAATTTCAAATTTTATTGACATAGAAAGAAAGTCAATAGAATTAGACATCAGGCATAGCGTGTTTAACTCTTTGTGCTGAAGTGAATTGGATATAGACTATGTGTATAGTCAAAGCACAGAGACTCTCCAAATAAGACATCAATACATGATATCTGAAACATATAGCCATATCTAGCTCCCTTTAATTAATCTGAAGACCCAAATGATAACCTTAAGTACCCTTTCGTCTACACCAATGTCTCAATCAACAAATGTACTTTTAAAATGTCAAATTAAACATATTGTTATCTGATTGGTTGCTTTTTCTTTTCACCTGTCGATTGGATTTCATAAAGCCTTACCAAAGCACTGATTTAAGAGGTAAAATGCCGCTTTCTGTTCTTGGACGGACATCCAATATGGATTCACTGACAGTTACCCGTTTCTATAGGCTGATTTACACTACGAGATGGCAGCATGTGTGTTTATCAAATGCCAAGTGTCTGGCGTCCATCTTGTTCCTCCTAGGTATTAATCCATCGGGAAAAGTACTCGGCACACTTTTAACCCCATTTGGCACCTATGTCTGTCAGAGTATTTACGGCATAGAACTCTTTAGTTGTTTGGGATAACTTGTATATGACAGGTTACAAAATGTAATAATTATCTGTAACTAATGGATGTAATATTCATTAGCAATCATATTATACAATGCTTCGATAAACATGATTCTTAATGTTCTTAATGTTTGGATCATGTGCTTTTAAGAATTATTTACGACTTTTGAGATCTTCATACTTTAATAGTATGGGTAGAAAAGGTGGAACATACACATTAATTATTACAAAACACTTAGTGTTGGTATGACACCGCAGTATCAGTAGTAACAATCAAGAATGACTTCTATGAATAAAAACGAAGTCGTGGTCGTCTGAACGATCTAATTTACACACAATTTAATGTAGCGCAAGGCTCTCAGGAAAGAATTCTTCAGTTTTGTGGAAGATATTTTAATATATTTACATTTGCTCCACATTTTCCCATTGACACAATGCTAAGAGGCAGTTTCCATCATACGCCTATAACACCCAGTGCCTCAGGCTATAACACCCAGTGGGTCATGTGACATTAAAAAAGGCGGGTTGTTTTTTTTTTTTTTTTCAGTTTTTTTCAAAGTTGACGAAAATGGTAAGACAATTTAAATATAAGTATTGAACAGCGGTATTAATGTTGTTATAGTCGATATGGCAGCAAGATGTGTGGTGGGCAAACGTAACATGGGAACTCTAACGGTTCCCATGATATTTGCCCACCGTGCATCTTGCTGCCATATCGACAATAACAACATTAAAACCACTGTTTGTTGCTTAAATGACACTGGTAAAATAAGAACCAAGAAACAAACGACTGTAAGATTTGGCTTAAGACAGGTGACATTATGGAAGGGGACGAAAAAATGGATTGATGAAAGGTTAGCAGACCGAACGACGTCCAGATAAATGTGGGCTGTGGCGATTCTCACAAATATCCTGGTAAGTAATCCAGTAAAAAAAGAGTTACATATGCATATACTCTCGGCAACTCCCAAGAGGTTAGAAGAAGGCGATTTACATCAGATTGATAATCTCTTAGCAGCAGAATCTAATTAAAAATTGCTTCCATCGACGGGGTGGCACAATGTGTCAATGAACATATCCAACTGGATATACATGCGGTGTGAAAAGGGGCTTCTTGAAGATTCCACCTATCGACCAACTTCTGAAAAATGATTCAAAACAGATGGCTTTGGCTAATGACATATGTTGAAAGCCGTTTGGGTTTTTACCCATTTAATTCAGATTCTGTATTAAAATAAGATATATCTCTATCTCTAGCTTAGATATATATCTAATTTGAATATTGATAATCATATGATATACATGCATCAAACAGATATATCTATTAATTATAAAGATGTCTATTTTCTAATTAATACATATACATCTTTTTAAATGAAACATATTTGTAGTTCAATACAGAAATGTTTGTATTCAAAATACAGATATCTCAATTTAAATACAGATATTTGAATGAAAAAGTAAAAATCCAACAGTTTGCAAATCTAAATGTTAGTTTTTTTCAATCGTTTAATTAATATATTAAAGATACCTCTGTTTCTTGAAAAAATGTACATATCTGCATTTGAATTAAATATATCTCTATTTGAAATAAACATATAACTAATTAGCTGATATTTGTATAATCAGAATAGATATTTATTTATTCTTAACAAAGATATATGTATTTGATGCTTTAAATAGATATATTTAATTTAGAAATGTTAATATTTCAATTTTGTATTAAATACAAATATCTATTTTTGTATCAAAAGAAATCTTTACCTGAAATTCTGATGATCGTATCTAAAATATAGATATATCTATTCTTAATATACAAACATGTACTTTTTAGTATATATATATATATATACATTTACATAGCGTTCTATCATTAAATATGGCCCTGTACATGTCACGCTAGCCAGAGCCTTCGGCCCAAGCCAGCCGAAAGGTTCATGCCTGTTATTTCAACTACTACCAAAAATACTAATCTTACTGTATCTTATTGTATTTTCTAGTACTGTTTATATATCATGTGATTGTATTTGTATTATCTGTGTCTTAATAAAGTGGCGGATTGCCTCGAACATTTGACATTGTTCATGTCCACACTTTTAGAATTAGTTATTTGCCCCATATTAACATTTCAAGTAATTTTTATCCTGCAGAAAAAACCTTTGCAAGGATCCGGTGTTACACATCTCTAATTATTCAATTCATACAGATATCTCTTGATAAAAAAAAAGATGTCAGCTCTAATAAAGATATATCTCTATTGAAAATAGAGATATCAGTCATTGTATACGAATTTCTGAATTGAATAGGTCATAAGCCAAATGATCTGCCAAAGACATCGGCTTCATATACTCTATTAATTAAAGAAATACAAGACAAAAATCTTAATGATTTTTACCGTGCGAATCGCTATCACATGAACATAGTTGTATCTGTATCCAGTTATATGGTCGATGTGTGTTTTTTTTTTCTTTTTTTTTTTTACTCGATATGTTCTCCGAATCTATTTCCGAATGGAACCAACTCAACTTGACACTGATTGGTGAGGTGCATTGATCGCATTGTAATTACATCTTGCTCTTAATTTAAGAATAGTGTCAACTCTTATCATGTAAAACCATATATGTTTATTAAATGTACACTGTATGACATCGTAATGACATTTTGAAATTTTCGGTTTTTTCATTATATGACTGATATTTGATTCTGATTTTTAATTTGATATTAAAGATATAACTTTTGAAAAGAAATCTTCTGTTTTAAATTTGTTGTTTAGAATTGATTTCATGGAACTGAAAAAACCCATTGTTCATTCTGAAACAAATTACAGAGAAAAATCGTTTATACAAATAAACAAGAGTGTTACAGTCGCGTTTTTGTCAAGCTAATGTAGCTTTCTGTAAGCATGCTGCGTTAAATATTTATACATTTAGTTGTTGTCTTCCTCCCTGCACATAGAAACGTCGTGCTGGGTGCTAATTTAAGTAGTGTATTGGAAGGCCGGGATCCCCGCTAAGATGAAATGTCACACCTTTTTGTTTTAATTGCTCGACGTAAGCGTCTATAACTTCTCCACGTGAGGAAAATGCCACAAGTGAAGGTCATAAATGCAATTTCTTAACACGTGCAAAACATTTTGGCTGGCATTTACAAATAGGTAGTGATCTAGCATTTCAAACGTTTATTGGAAAACCAGCAGATCAAAATAACGATGCTTAAGCGACAGTGTCTTCCATGAGAATGCTACACTGATATAGACAAAACACAGTATGTTTGAGTGAAACGAAAAGGCTATATTCGGAAAAAATGTGGGCATACGTAAAGGAACGGTTTGAAGGGCTGATACAAAGGGAGATAATTTACAGATGTAGTATAGGGTATGATGTTCTATATGGAGGAATGCTGTGTGAATCGGTATTGAGGGGTGCAGCTGGGGGTAAAAACGGTGGTAAAGAGGGTTATAAGGAAATGCAGTGAGGAGTTAAAAGGGGTGGTAAAGAAAGGGTACAGTGAGGGGTATAAAGGAGTGGTATAGACGGGGTACAGTTAGGGGTATATAGGAGTGGTATAGAAGGGGTACAGTTAGGGGTATATAGGAGTGGTATAGAAGGGTACAGTTAGGGGTATATAGGAGTGGAATAGAAGGGGTACAGTTAGGGGTATATAGGGGTGGTATAGAAGGGTACAGTTAGGGGTATAAGGGTGGTATAGAAGGGGTACAGTTAGGGGTATATAGGAGTGGTATAGAAGGGGTACAGTAGGGGTATATAAGGAGTGGTTATAGAAGGGGTACAGTTAGGGATATATAGGAGTGGTATAGAAGGGTACAGTTAGGGGTATATAGGGGTGGTATAGAAGGGGTACAGTTAGGGTATAAAGGAGTGGTATATGACGGGGTACAGGTAGGGGATATAGAGTGATATAGAAGGGGTACAGTTAGGGGTATATAGGGAGTGGTATAGAAGGGTACAGTTAGGGTTATAACGGAGTGGGTGGTATAGAAGGGTACAGTAAGGATATAAAGGGGGTGGTATAGAAGGGTACAGTTAGGGGTATATAGAAGTGGTATAGAAGGGGTACAGTTAGGGTATAAAGGGGTGGTATAGAAGGGGTACAGTTAGGGGTATGTAGGAGTGGTATAGAAGGGTACAGTTAGGGGTATATAGAAGTGGAATAGAAGGGGTACAGTTAGGGGTATAAAGGGGTAGTATAGAAGGGGTACAGTTAGGGGTATAAAGGATTGGTATAGAAGGGGTACAGTTAGGGGTATAAAGGGGTGGTATAGAAGGGGTACAGTTAGGGGTATATAGGAGTGGTATAGAAGGGGTACAGTTAGGGGTATATAGGAGTGGTATAGAAGGGGTACAGTTAGGGGTATATAGGGGTGGTATAGAAGGGGTACAGTTAGGGGTATATAGGGGTGGTACCATAAGGGGTACAGTTAGGGCTATATAGGGGTGGTATAGAAAGAGTACAGTTAGGGGTATATAGGAGTGGTATAGAAGGGGTACAGTTAGGGGTATATAGGAGTGGTATAGAAGGGGTACAGTTAGGGGTATATAGGAGTGGAATAGAAGGGTACAGTTAGGGGTATATAGGAGTGATATAGAAGGGGTACAGTTAGGGGTATATAGGAGTGGAATAGAAGGGTACAGTTAGGGGTATACAAGTGTGATATAGAAGGGGTACAGTTAGGGGTATATAGGAGTGGTATAGAAGGGCACAGTTAGGGGTATATAGGATTGGTATAGAAGGGGTACAGTTAGGGGTATATAGGATTGGTATAGAAGGGGTACAGTTAGGGGTATATAGGAGTGGTATAGAAGGGCACAGTTAGGGGTATATAGGAGTGGTATAGAAGGTGTACAGTTAGGGGTATATAGGAGTGGTATAGAAGGGGTACAGTTAGGGGTATATAGGAGTGGTATAGAAGGGGTACAGTTGGGGGTATATAGGAGTGGTATAGAAGGGGAACAGTTAGGGGTATATAGGAGTGGTATAGACGGGATACAGTTAGGAGTATAAAGGAGTGGTATAGAAGGGGTACAGTGAGGGGTATAAAGGGGTGGTATAGAAGGGGTACAGTGAGGGGTATATAGGAGTGATATAGAAGGGGTACAGTTAGGGGTATAAAGGAGTGGTATAGAAGGGGTACAGTGAGGGGTATATAGGAGTGGTATAGAAGGGGTACAGTTAGGGGTATATAGGAGTGGTATAGAAGGGGTACAGTTAGGGGTATATAGGAGTGGTATAGAAGGGGTACAGTTAGGGGTATATAGGAGTGGTATAGAAGGGGTACAGTTAGGGGTATATAGGAGTGGTATAGAAGGGGTACAGTTAGGGGTATATAGGAGTGGTATAGAAGGGGTACAGTTAGGGGTATATAGGAGTGGTATAGAAGGGGTACAGTTAGGGGTATATAGGAGTGGTATAGAAGGGGTACAGTTAGGGGTATATAGGAGTGGTATAGAAGGGGTACAGTTAGGGGTATATAGGAGTGGTATAGAAGGGGTACAGTTAGGGGTATATAGGAGTGGTATAGAAGGGGTACAGTTAGGGGTATATAAGGAGTGGTATAGAAGGGGTACAGTTAGGGGTATATAGGAGTGGTATAGAAGGGGTACAGTTAGGGGTATATAGGAGTGGTATAGAAGGGGTACAGTTAGGGGTATATAGGGGTGGTATAGAAGGGGTACAGTTAGGGGTATATAGGAGTGGTATAGAAGGGGTACAGTTAGGGGTATATAGGAGTGGTATAGAAGGGGTACAGTTAGGGGTATAAAGGAGTGGTAAAGAAAGGGTACAGTTAGGGGTATATAGGAGTGGTATAGAAGGGGTACAGTTAGGGGTATATAGGAGTGGTATAGAAGGGGTACAGTTAGCGGGTATAAAGGAGTGGTATAAACGGGATACAGTTAGGGGTATATAGGGAGTGGTATAGAAGGGGTACAGTTAGGGGTATAATAGGAGTGATATAGAAGGGTACAGTTAGGGGTATATAGGAGTGGTATAGAAGGGGTACAGTTAGGGGTATAAAGGGGTGGTATAGAAGGGGTACAGTTAGGGGTATAAAGGAGTGGTATAGAAGGGGTACAGTTAGGGGTATAAAGGGGTGGTATAGAAGGGGTACAGTTAGGGGTATAAAGGAGTGGTATAGAAGGGGTACAGTTAGGGGTATATAGGAGTGGTATAGAAGGGGTACAGTTAGGGGTATATAGGAGTGGAATAGAAGGGGTACAGTTAGGGGTATATAGGGGTGGTATAGAAGGGGTACAGTTAGGGGTATATAGGAGTGGTATAGAAGGGGTACAGTTAGGGGTATATAGGAGTGGTATAGAAGGGGTACAGTTAGGGGTATATAGGAGTGGTATAGAATGGGTACAGTTAGGGTATATAGGAGTGGTATAGAAGGGGCACAGTTAGGGGTATATAGGAGTGGTATAGAAGGGGTACAGTTAGGGGTATATAGGAGTGGTATAGAAGGGGTACAGTTAGGGGTATATAGGAGTGGTATAGAAGGGGTACAGTTAGGGGTATAAAGGAGTGGTATAGAAGGGTACAGTTAGGGGTATATAGGAGTGGTATAGAAGGGGTACAGTTAGGGGTATATAGGGTGGTATAGAAGGGGTACAGTTAGGGGTATATAGGAGTGGTATAGAAGGGGTACAGTTAGGGGTATAAGGAGTGGTATAGAAGGGTACAGTTAGGGGTATATAGGAGTGGTATAGAAGGGGTACAGTTAGGGATATATAGGAGTGGTATAGAAGGGGTACAGCTAGGGGTATATAGGAGTGGTATAGAAGGGGTACAGTTAGGGGTATATAGGAGTGGTATAGAAGGTGTACAGTTAGGGGTATATAGGAGTGGTATAGAAGGGGTACAGTTAGGGGTATATAGGAGTGGTATAGAAGGGGTACAGTTAGGGGTATATAGGGGTGGTATAGAAGGGGAACAGTTAGGGGTATATAGGAGTGGTATAGAAGGGGTACAGTTAGGGGTATATAGGAGTGGTATAGAAGGGGTACAGTTAGGGGTATATAGGAGTGGTATAGATGGGTACAGTTAGGGATATATAGGAGTGGTATAAAAGGGGCACAGTTAGGGGTATATAGGAGTGGTATAGAAGGGGTACAGTTAGGGGTATATAGGAGTGGTATAGAAGGGGAACAGTTAGGGGTATATAGGAGTGGTATAGAAGGGGTACAGTTAGGGGTATAAAGGAGGTGGTATAGAAGGGTACAGTTAGGGGTATATAGGAGTGGTATAGAAGGGGTACAGTTAGGGGTATATAGGGGTGGTATAGAAGGGGAACAGTTAGGGGTATATAGGAGTGGTATAGAAGGGGTACAGTTAGGGGTATAAAGGAGTGGGTATAGAAGGGTACAGTTAGGGGTATATAGGAGTGGTATAGAAGGGGTACAGTTAGGGATATATAGGAGTGGTATAGAAGGGGTACAGCTAGGGGTATATAGGAGTGGTATAGAAGGGGTACAGTTAGGGGTATATAGGAGTGGTATAGAAGGGTGTACAGTTAGGGGTATATAGGAGTGGTATAGAAGGGGTACAGTTAGGGGTATATAGGAGTGGTATAGAAGGGGTACAGTTAGGGGTATAAAGGGGTGGTATAGACGGGGTACAGTTAGGGGTATATAGGAGTGGTATAGAAGGGGAACAGTTAGGGGTATATAGGAGTGGTATAGAAGGGGAACAGTTAGGGGTATATAGGAGTGGTATAGAAGGTGTACAGTTAGGGGTATATAGGAGTGGTATAGAAGGGGATACAGTTAGGGGTATATAGGAGTGGTATAGAAGGGGTACAGTTAGGGGTATATAGGAGGTGGTATATAGAAGGGTACAGTTAGGGGTATAAAGGAGTGGTATAGAAGGGGTACAGTTAGGGGTATATAGGAGTGGTATAGAAGGGTACAGTTAGGGGTATATAGGAGTGGTATAGAAGGGGCACAGTTAGGAGTATAAAGGAGTGGTATAGAAGGGGTACAGTGAGGGGTATATAGGAGTGGTATAGAAGGGGTACAGTTAGGGGTATATAGGAGTGGTATAGAAGGGGTACAGTTAGGGGTATATAGGAGTGGTATATAAGGGGTACAGTTAGGGGTATAAAGGAGTTGTATAGACGGGGTACAGTTAGGGGTATATAGGAGTGGTATAGAAGGGGAACAGTTAGGGGTATATAGGAGTGGTATAGAAGGGGACCAGTTAGGGGTATATAGGAGTGGTATAGAAGGGGTACAGTTAGGGGTATATAGGAGTGGTATAGAAGGGGTACAGTTAGGGGTATATAGGAGTGGTATAGAAGGGGTACAGTTAGGGGTATATAGAAGTGGTATAGAAGGGTACAGTTAGGGGTATAAAGGAGTGGTATAGAAGGGGTACAGTAAGGGGTATATAGGAGTGGTATAGAAGGGGTACAGTTAGGGGTATAAAGGAGTGGTATAGAAGGGGTACAGTTAGGGGTATATAGGAGTGGTATAGAAGGGGAACAGTTAGGGGTATATAGGAGTGGTATAGACGGGGTACAGTTAGGGGTATATAGGAGTGGTATAGAAGGGTACAGTTAGGGATATAAAGGAGTGGTATAGAAGGGGTACAGTAAGGGGTATATAGGAATGGTATAGAAGGGGTACAGTTAGGGGTATATAGGAGTGGTATAGAAGGGGTACAGTTAGGGGTATAAAGGAGTGGTATAGAAGGGGTACAGTAAGGGGTATATAGGAGTGGTATAGAAGGGGTACAGTTAGGGGTATAAAGGAGTGGTATAGAAGGGTACAGTTAGGGGTATATAGGAGTGGTGTAGAAGGGGTACAGTTAGGGGTATAAAGGGGTTGTATAGAAGGGGTACAGTTAGGGGTATAAAGGGGTGGTATAGAAGGGGTACAGTTAGGGGTATAAAGGGGTGGTATAGAAGGGGTACAGTTAGGGGTATAAAAGTGTGGTATAGAAGTTGATAAAGACAGGGTATACGTGTATATAATTGTAGTATGGATAAGGTATAAAGGAAGCCCTCATAAGCAAAAAGGAGTTGTATCGATAGAGACTACACAACTCGTGATTGTGTATATGATATTTCTTTCACTCGTATTATTTTTCAAAATTGTTCGTTTGTTTGTTTGTTTATTTCTTGTCACGTTGGAATACCATAAAGGTTAAAGGTCATCGTATTAACCAATCAAAACGCATTTAGAAACTGAATATCATTTACACTTTTAATGATAATTTCATGCTTTAGGGACTGAAAAACATCCCCACTCATCATCCCCTAACCCCACTCACAAATATTGGAGTAGAAATGGGGATAAAGCTAGGTGTTCCGCAGTTAATCATAGCCAAGGACACCATATAGTTATCAGTGATAAACATACATTATTTACTGTGCAATGTTTGTGAAACACAATGAAAAAACACACATATGTATCTCTAACACAATGGATATATAGATGTTACCAAAAATTGATGTGATGTCTGTAAAATGTGTTGGTTTTCATGACTACAACTACGTTTCCGTTGAGACGTGAATGCATGTTTGACTGCTCCCTGGACATGACAAATTTCCTACAGTATAGGTCGGTTTGGTGAACGTGGATGAGTCAGCAGAGCGAAAACTTTTGCTACAATGTTGTCAATTGTAAAGTGATACATGTAATTGTTCTTTATATCCAATGAGGTTGATGCAATCATTGATTCACTGTCAACTCGACCACGTCTTATCTTTCCACCAGCATATTAAACAACACATACCACTCTGTTATTTATGGGGATTTGGTTTTTGTATTGTTTTACGGCACATCGACCATTTTAGTCATTTAGGGACAAATAACACCATATTACAAGTAAATAGAAACCAAACTCAAACTGGAATGGTTAAAGATAAAAGTTTAAAAAGAATCGGCGACACCACACAAAATCACGAGATCACGAATGCGTGGGAGCGAGGAGATGAAGACATTCAGGCATGGGAGCGAGGATATGAGGACACTAAGGCGTGGGAGCGAGGAGGTGAGGACATCAAGTCGTGAGAGCGAGGAGGTGAGGACACTAAGGCGTGGGAGCGAGGAGGTGATAGCATTAAGGCGTGGGAGCGAGGAGGTGAAGACATTAAGGCGTGGGAGCGAGGAGGTGAGAACATTAAGGCGTGGGAGCGAGGAGGTGAGGACATTAAGGCGTGGGAGCGAGGAGGTGAGAGCATTAAGGCGTGGGAGCGAGGAGATGATAGCATTAAGGCGTGGGAGCGAGGAGGTGAAGACATTAAGGCGTGGGAGCAAGGAGGTGAGGACATTAAGGCGTGGGAGCGAGGAGGTGAGAGAATTAAGGCGTGGGAGCTAGGAGGTGAGAGCATTACGGCGTGGGAGCGAGTAGGTGAGGATATTAAGGCGTGGGAGCGAGGAGGTGAGAGCATTAAGGCGTGGGAGCGAGGAGGGTGATAGCAGTAAGGCGTGGGAGCGAGGAGGTGAAGGCATTAAGGCGTGGGAGCAAGGAGGTGAGAACATTAAGGCGTGGGAGCGAGGAGGTGAGAGTATTAAGGCGTGGGAGCGAGGAGGTGATAGCAGTAAGGCGTGGGAGCGAGGAGGTGAAGACATTAAGGCGTGGGAGCAAGGAGGTGAGAACATTAAGGCGTAGGAGCGAGGAGATGAGAACATTAAGGCGTGGGAGCTAGGAGGTGAGAGCATTAAGGCGTGGGAGCGAGGAGGTAAGGACATTAAGCGCGGGAGCGAGGAGGTGAGGACATTTAGGCGTGGGAGCGAGGAGGTGAGAGCATTAAGGCGTGGGAGCGAGGAGGTGAGGACATTAAGGCGTGGGAGCGAGGAGGTGAGGACATTAAGGCATGGGAACGAGGAGGTGAGGACACTAAGGCGTGGGAGCGAGGAGGTGAGGACATTAAGGCGTGGGAGCGAGGAGTTGAGTGCATTAAGGCGTGGGAGCGAGGAGGTGAGGACACTAAGGCGTGGGAGCGAGGAGGTAAGGAGATTAAGGCATGGGAGCGAGGAGGTGAGGACACTAAGGCGTGGGAGCGAGGAGGTGAGGACATTAAGGCGTGGGAGCGAGGAGGTGAGTGCATTAAGGCGTGGGAGCGAGGAGGTGAGGACACTAAGGCGTGGGAGCGAGGAGGTGAGGACATTAAGGCGTGGGAGCGAGGAGGTGAGGACACTAAGGCGTGGGAGCGAGGAGGTGAGTGCATTAAGGCGTGGGAGCGAGGAGGTGAGGACACTAAGGCGTGGGAGCTAGGAGGTGAGAGGACACTTAGGCGTGGTAGTGGGGAGGGGGGGATATTTTAAAAGGCGTGGGAGCGAGAAAGTGAGGACAATAAGGCGTTGGAGCGAGGAGGTGAGAACATTAAGGCGTGGGAGCGAGAAAGTGAGAACATTAAGGCGTGGGAGCCAGGAGGTGAGAGCATTAAGGCGTGGGAGCGAGGAGGTGAGGACACTAAGGCGTGAGAGCGAGGAGGTAAGGACATTAAGGCATGGGAGCGAGGAGGTAAGGACATTAAGGCATGGGAGCGAGGAGGCGAGAACGCGAGGCAGGGAGTAAACAGGCGAGAACGCGACGCTGGGGTGCGAGGTTCGCCCGCTACATCGCCGTCGCATTCTCGCTCTGTCAACCTGAGGTCGAGAGAACGACATTTTAAGGTTTCCTCTTTGCCTATACTGGTCACTACATTGGAAGTTGTTTGTTTTTTTCCTTTTTTCAAATCAGAGCTTATGGGTGATGGGATAATGTTCCTGATACGATCGCATGTTTGTCGCGGCGTATCCACTTGCTTTTATAGATAACCGAGTTAAGGAACTATACATACCAACTATATTGATATCACAAGTATCCTGTTTCGTAAATTAACATATCTATTTTGACAAGTATTGTGATTCTGTTAAACAGTAGTACTGTTTCAATGTTAAAACAATAATTAGGATCCACATTAAAAGTTAACAAACAAATTAAGTGTAAGTACAACTCCATGTCGAGGTCCAATTTGATTTCCCCTACTTCCCTTCTAGATTTCCATCTGTTTGACTCCTACGTTCACGTTTAGTCCTAGAAAGAAAAACACCTACGTGATGGAATTTTATATTCATTTTTCGGTATAAACTCCAAGTTACTTATAATTTGTGTATCTTTTGTCCAATCTTGTGATCAATTGGATTTATTGTAGCAAGTTCATATTTAGTAACTTTGATAATGTGTAGTTTAGAAATTGTAGGTGGAAGACACTAGTTACTACCCAGGGGTTTGCTGTAACCTTAATGAATTCCATTTGAATAGCGACACGGACCAAGCATACAATAGAAATTAAATAGTAAAATTATGAAACATATTGCAGTATGGGGTAATTGAACCTCCTGTAACATGTTTTGTTTATTTCATCGACTGTATAACTGATAATATGTTTTTTAAAGCAACTTCGTTTTTTGTTGTTTTTTTTTTCCCCGTAACTTTTCTTATGATATGGGTTACAATGCTGTATAACTATACTACCGGAGTAGTATGATATTATGAGTGGATCACATCCATATTTAATGTCTATGTATAAAGATTAAAGTCATTTTATACACAAGGAACATATATCACATTACCACTATCCCTCCTACTAAACAAGGCCATGCATCATCCTACTCCCTCGGGAACAATACTTTATGTATCCAACTTCCAAAAGAATGTGCCTGTCCATTAACAAGCCTGTTAGAATAGCTCCGCTCTTTTGACATTCACAAATAAATGTACGTCTGCATTGTGTTACTGAATTAATCGTTATCGGTATCATTATTACCTATTTTTCTTCATTGACCTCGAATGCGCCTTATTAGTTTTCCTATCTCCATTTTGAGCCCGTTCTGATGAGATTCGTGCTATAGAACGTAGCGTTTCCTTATTAACTCCTACGCTTGAAACTGCTGCCTCTATCACACTATATGATTTTTTTTTAAATGGAAAACCATTCAATATCTAATATCATAATGTTGTACGGAGTGGTTTTGAAGTTTGTAATTCAAACAGACCTTCATTGTATTATTGAATAAACACAATGACAGGATGTTTTTGAATATTATCAATGCCTGTATGTATATTTTAAATGTCCTTTTGTAAATTGTTAGGATACAAATAAACATTCTCAGGGCTTATATGCAGTATGTAACTTTTGCAATGTTCGCTTTAAGATATCCATTTTCTGCTCCATCTTTTCTTGTACATGTCTTACATTCCTTCCCCGTCGATGTCTTCAAATTTGTGTTCTGGTCAGATTTTGATCTTAAACATTTGTATGGCCATTTGATATTGCCGACATAGGGTTGGATTTATTCCACATAAACCTACATTTGAACATTAAATCTGCATACACGACAAACTAAAACAAGACTATTTTTTTTTTTAGATTTTCCTTCCCAACGTAACACACAAATACATTATCATTAACGAACTTGATACTTAGTAGTTTTTTTTTTGTTTGGTTTGGTTTTATTTGTTGAACGTCCTATTAACAGCTAAGGTCATTTAAGGACGGCCTCCCGTTTATGTGATACATAGGTAGGTAGGGGTTGTACAGGCCATTTAGACTATCTGCAAGTATTGCATCCTCAGTGTGAGGCGTTGGATGAGGATGGCCCAGCAAACAACACGAGTTATTCTGGCTAGCCAGCCTTATTCTGATTATTTATTGTTAACACCCCTACTTATATATAGATCTCATTCCGTTAGCTTTCTGTTACCAAACACAACGGCATCAATGTTTTAGAAAGTAACAAAACAAATCATTTATAGTTTTACAGAACTACATTTTGATTTGAAGCAACGGGTAGCAGACATGCTAAAAAAAAACAACAACAAAAACTTCCATTTATCTTATGAAGTCTTCAACTACATATTCTACCCCTTAGTCTTTTGTATCCTAAGTCAGCTTCTAATTGATATGCAACGTTTGGTTGTTTTTACATTTGTAATAGACGTTCTGGTGTTTATCCCCATATGCTTAAATAAAAGACAACTTGCTGGCTTCGTCTTTCCCAGAGGCGTACGCGTCGGTCTACCCTGCAGATAGGGCATAAGAATTGTACCTGATTTGCATGATCGCAAGAGGCGACTAGATATGAAAGTTTCTTTCTTCACGTTCTTCTTCCTAATGTCTCCCTTGACACTGCCTTACTTGGTTCCAATCACCTGGCCGAGGCATACCAATCTATAAAATTAGTAGTGGCTACTCCTGCTTAGCGCTCAGCACTTTTGAAAAAAAAGGACGACTGGTTCATTTGTTGGTAGTATGTGACCGGGTGGGGTGTCCTGCTGGATGTCTTCGGTACCATATGCTTCAGTGAGATCGCTCTAACAAGTTTTCAACAGTTCCACGCTGTCACAAATAGACAAACACATACCGAAGTCTCCCAAAACACTCACACATTTACCACATGCATGCAACTCGCAAACACAGGTGTCCGTCCTTGAATGGCCTTGGCTGTTGACAGGACGTTAACCAATTATTCAAAGCAAACGTCCACTTTTGAGGTTCAGCTAGTTTTCTTATTATTTTTTAAGATATGTATGACAAATACATTATTATAATGATAATAAATTGTCTATATTTGAATGTGCATTTTGTACAACCTAACTTTCTGATAGAATACCCTACAAAATATTTTTGTATCAGTATCTGTATTATGTATCATGCTTTTACAAAAATTAAAAATAAAAAGAGAAAAAAAACCTACCATTTTTGCAAAGCAATATTTACCTGATGGAGATTTAGTAGATAATTATGTATTTGATCTATGTTCCCTTTGTTCTTGAACACGAAGATGTGTTCTACCCCTGAAACCATATAGATCGCAGTCCCTCGTGTGTTCCTATGTATTTCAATGTTCGTGTTTACAATTATGTTTTAATCAATTACCTCTCTTTGATAAATAATATGATTTATCTTTCTCTTGATTGCATCAGTTCCCGAATACAGCTTACTCAATAGTGAAAAGCAAATACCAAAACACATATAAATCGCCAAATGTCGTGTAGGCTGCACGTGCTCTAACTAACGACACCTCCCCCAGCGGAGGATCATCCATCAAGCGCGCGATATCAAACTCCAAATGTTTCGGAATATCGTACAGGAACATCAAAGGAATCTTTGACGTAATGTATCTTGTTTGTAAAATTTAGCCTCGATCCTTTCGTGTTTATCGGCAAATCGGTCTTCTTTAATATCAGAAGTGGACAATTAGGAGAATGGAATTGTGAGTTATTACATGTAAGTGATCTCCCTTGATGACCGGGGCAGGGTATATGTGTATATTTTGTTATTATGTATTGCGGTTTTAATGTTTTAATCCATGATCTCACATGCTTTACAGGTATTCCGATATGTGTGCATGACTTGATACCGATAGAGTTTTATGAGTGATTCAAAAAGCAGGACAGATTCGTTTAGTTAATGAAAACTAGAAAACCAGAACTGACCCGGATGAACAAATAAGGATCAGTATCAGTTGTGATAGTGAGCATACAAAATATCACGCATTTTGTGAAAGGTTTCAGAACCCGATATTTCCACTTTGTGGTGAAATACGGGAAATGACATGACTGCTGTGACGAACGCGACGTGACGGACAGGATGTGAAGTCACCCGATATATGAACCGCCATTTTGGATATTTAATTAGGTAAGGTCAGAAAACAAACTACCGATAGACTAACATGGTCTCGCCTGCCCGCCTTGTTCGGCATTGTATACTAGCGGAGAAATATAAACGCAAGTTTATTTTTGAGAGTAATTATTTTACATGATTTCTTGATGATTATATCATGGTGTGGGTTTCTCGATTATTTTACTATTACCGAATACATTTTGATGATTTTGTGATCCTATGACGAACGGCATTTGCGTGAATACCGTTTAAACAAGGGTATCCTACGTCATTTCCTGATCCAAATCAGTAGCGCGTGTGCCCTCCCCTGGCATCAGTCGCCGCTCTTAGTCTCCTTAACAATTACTCCATCAAGGTGTTTATTGCCCTTTGAGAGATATTATTCCACTCCTGAGTAAGGGCCTTCGTGAGTTGAGCGACGTTATGGTGGCCGTTTACACGCTTCCTAACCTTTTCTGTCAGGCACGTCCCACAAATGCTCGATTGAGGACATATCTGGACTGTATGGTGGCAAATCAAGAACTGGAACGTTGCTTTGAGACTCAAGCAATACTGGGCTTCGCGGTGCCCTGCTATGACGGGAGGTTACGTTGATGGACGTAAGGTTACGTTGATGTATGAGAGAAAGAACGTGTGGTCTCAAGACCTGATTCCGATATCTTACTGGTGTAAGACTACCATCGATAACCACAAATGGTGTGTTCACTCCTTGAGATATCCATGCCCATACCATAACAAACCCACCCTCGTCAGTGAACAACACATGTCTTCAATGTGCAAAACGAAACCGATTAGGTGCATATGCAAGCAGCTACTGTATATGACGTTAACGTCGCCTGAACATAGTGACGTCGTGACCTTAAATTTGGTTTGGTTTGTTTTTGTTTAACGTCCTATTAACAGCCAGGGTCATTTAAGGACGTGCCAGGTTTTGGAGGTGGTGGAAAGCCGGAGTACCCGGAGAAAACCCACCGGCCTACGGTCAGTACCTGGCAACTGCCCCAAGTAGGTTTCGAACTCGCAACCCAGAGGTGGAGGGCTAGTGTTAAAGTGTCGGGACACCCTAACCACTTGGCCACCGCGGCCCCTTCGTGATCTTAAATGAAACTCCCGAAACCGATTTATAATCAATTGCCGACAACTTGATTTACTGCCTCCGTCTGAAATTGGTTAGGGAGGTGCGAGAGACGTATACATCTATCTTGATGTCGCGACGTAATGCGCATGCGTCCGTTCCTTGGACGGTCATCAGATCTCCCTGTGACTCGGAGACGCCCAAGTAAACGGAATATTGCTGTCTGGTGTACACCATATTGCAGGGATACATAACGTTGAGAAGGCCCCTACTTATCAGAGCAATTGTCCTATCCCTATCGACTTTACTTTGTTGTACAACGCTTCGAAAAGAAATGTTTCGTAACTGATATGTACTGTTTCAATGTTCGATGAGTTATGATTTACCAGCACATACACTGTATGGTGCAATAGTACCCCGGATGCACGCTTTCTTGCAAAATTTGCTAATATGATGCAGCATCAAGCGGGGTCACCGTCGATTGAATGTTAACTGAAAAACATTTGTACATTGCCCGGTGTCAGCTCACTGTAAAATTTAATTGAATTTAGATCCACATGTCTTAAAATCATATTAGGAAACTTACGTTTCTTTTTTCCGCTAGTATATATTTCAAACAAATTCCAAACACTGTATATCTCCTCCAAATAAAAAAGTAATGATATGGAAGTGCCCTTTAAAATATGTAGACGTTGTAGGTATGGGAAAATATTGATTTACTGAAAAAAAAATTCACAAAAATCATCAGTTCTCGAAATCAAACAAAATTCTTCTCGAACAATGAGCAGAAACTTTTCTGATATATATTACAGTAGTTGTTATAATTTAATTAAAACTAATTTTTTTTATCAATTTATGAAGCATAAATATAAGGTATGTCGCAAAAAATAAAAGGAAAAAACAAGCAAACAAACAACCCAAAATATGCAATTGCGCTATCTAGCGGACAGTACTACATTGAACTCTATTCCAGGTTTAAAAACTGGGCTTAACGTAAACGTTAGTTTGGTTTGTTTTTGTTTAACGTCCTATTAACAGCCAGGGTCATTTAAGGACGTGCCAGGTTTGGAGGCGGAGGAAAGCCGGAGTACCCGGAGAATAACCACCGGCCTACGGTCAGTACCTGGCAACTGCCCCACGTAGGTTTCGAACTCGCAACCCAGAGGTGGAGGGCTAGTGATAAAGTGTCGGGACACCTTAACGACTCGGCCACCGCGGTCCCCAATAGTGTTTAAGGAACCATCAATCATTGCTAACGGATAGGTGTCCTTTATTGTAACCTAATAAAGTTTGCGTAAACGTTAGAGTCCTACAACTATACAGTATGCTGTATCTGTAAATGAAGAGTATGTTCAGTTGTCCACTGTGTGATCTAGCTATCTCCTAGGTTTGGTTGAAGTAGACTTAAGCGACGGATCTTGACAGAGAATGTTGTCGCCATAGGAAAAGTAACCCCACTGTCACGCTTTCACGACCATTTGTCGAAGGCGATAAACCAAGGGTCAAGCGTTCTGTGATGGTCAAGTAGAAAAAGTAGACTACCGGTATAGTGAGGTATAGTGACCAACGGGGATAGCCAAACCTTATTAAATTGTAAAGAACTTTAATTTCATGAAATGTTATTGATTAAACAAAAATTGGGGCAAATATATTTGCTAGTAAAAGCCATGTGTTCCTTCATGCCCAGTTAATGTTTTACAAAAATAAAATACACGGATATTGCTTTATAATAAAAATAACTGCACTATCTGTGTAATAAAGATAAACATGGACTGTATATTAGGTACAGATTCATGTAACCAATTACAATTAAATCATTGGAAGACAAGAATGTTGTTTACAGACTTGTGTAGTTTTACCCCGCTTCGGTTCGGCAACGAGTATAATGCATTAATATCAGTTTCGAAGATTGTCATTATACAGACATTTGTACTACAGTAAAGAACAAATATACCAGAACGGAGGATATGTGTTTCAATTCAATAAATATGAAAAATATGCCCGGTAGCTATCGCAGACCAATGTAACTACAATAATTATCATTGTTATGGTGTGTATGACGGATATAAATGTTGAGACCCGCTCGTTTGAAAATGTAGACTAATATGTGTATGCTTTAATAGCTTTTGCAATGCTTTCGTCGTTTATATACATCAAATATATAACCTGTGTGAAGTTTACTAACATTGACATACGACATTCAACATTCAGTATTTTAATGTCATATGCCGAACTGTCGCAAATTATGCTACAAATCCTTCCAAATTAATGTGCGTTTACAGTAATGGTTCTACATCACATCGGGTACTGAAACTCGGTAATGGTTCTAAGTCACATCGGGTACTTAAACTCGGTAATGGTTCTACATCACATCGGGTACTTAAACTCGGTAATGGTTCTACATCACATCGGGTACCTAAACTCAGTAATTGTTCTACATCACATCGGGTACTTAAACTCAGTAATTGTTCTACATCACATCGGGTACTTAAACTCGGTAATGGTTCTACATCATATCGGGTACTGAAACTCGGTAATTGTTCTTCATCACATCGGGTACTTAAACTCAGTAATTGTTCTACATCACATCGGGTACTTAACTCAGTAATTGTTCTACATCACATCGGGTACTTAAACTCGGTAATGGTTCTACATCACATCGGGTACTTAAACTCGGTAATTGTTCTACATCACATCGGGTACTTAAACTCAGTAATTGTTCTACATCACATCGGGTACTTAAACTCGGTAATTGTTCTACATCACATCGGGTACTTAAACTCGGTAATGGTTCTACATCACATCGGGTACTTAAACTCGGTAATTGTTCTACATCACATCGGGTACCTAAACTCGGTAATTGTTCTACATCACATCGGGTACCTAAACTCGGTACTGGTTCTACATCACATCGGGTACTTACACTCGGTAATTGTTCTACATCACATCGGGTACTTAAACTCGGTAATGGTTCTACATCACATCGGGTACTTACACTCGGTAATGGTTCTACATCACATCGTGTACTTAAACTCGGTAATTGTTCTACATCACATCGTGTACTTAAACTCGGTAATTGTTCTAAGTCACATCGGGTACCTAAACTCAGTAATTGTTCTACATCACATCGGGTACTTAAACTCGGTAATTGTTCTTCATCACATCGTGTACTTAAATTCAGTAATGGTTCTACATCACATCGGGTACTTAAACTCGGTAATTGTTCTTCATCACATCGGGTACTTAAACTCGGTAATGGTTCTACATCACATCGGGTACTTAAACTCGGTAATTGTTCTACATCACATCGGGTACTTAAACTCGGTAATTGTTCTACATCACATCGTGTACCTAAACTCGGTAATGGTTCTACATCACATCGGGTACTTAAACTCAGTAATTGTTCTACATCACATCGTGTACTTAAACTCGGTAATTGTTCTACATCATAGCGGGTACTTAAACTCGGTAATGGTTCTAAGTCACATCGGGTACTTAAACTCGGTAATTGTTCTACTTCACATCGGGTACTTAAACTCAGTAATGGTTCTTCATCACATCGGGTAACTTAAACTCGGTAATTGTTCTACATCATATCGGGTACTTAAACTCGGTAATTGTTCTAAGTCACATCGGGTACTTAAACTCGGTAATTGTTCTACATCACATCGGGTACTTAAACTCGGTAATGGTTCTACATCACATCGGGTACTGAAACTCAGTAATTGTTCTACATCACATCGGGTACTTAAACTCGGTAATTGTTCTAAGTCACATCGGGTACTTAAACTCGGTAATGGTTCTACATCACATCGGGTACTTAAACTCGGTAATTGTTCTACATCACATCGGGTAACTTAAACTCGGTAATTGTTCTTCATCACATCGGGTACTTAAACTCGGTAATTGTTCTACATCACATCGGGTACTTAAACTCAGTAATGGTTCTACATCACATCGTGTACTTAAACTCGGTAATTGTTCTACATCACATCGTGTACTTAAACTCGGTAATTGTTCTACATCACATCGGGTACTTAAACTCGGTAATTGTTCTACATCACATCGGGTACTTAAACTCGGTAATTGTTCTTCATCACATCGGGTACTTAAACTCGGTAATGGTTCTACATCACATCGTGTACTTAAACTCGGTAATTGTTCTACATCACATCGTGTACTTAAACTCGGTAATTGTTCTACATCACATCGGGTACTTAAACTCGGTAATTGTTCTACATCACATCGGGTACTTAAACTCGGTAATGGTTCTACCTCACATCGGGTACCTAAACTCGGTAATAGTTCTACATCACATCGTGTACTTAACTCAGTAATTGTTCTACATCACATCGGGTACTTAAACTCGGTAATTGTTCTACATCACATCGGGTACTTAAACTCGGTAATGGTTCTACCTCACATCGGGTACCTAAACTCGGTAATAGTTCTACATGTACATCACATCGGGTACTTAAACTCGGTAATAGTTCTACATGTACATCACATCGGGTAGTTAAACTCGGTAATTGTTCTTCATCACATCAGGTACTTAAACTCGGTAATGGTTCTACATCACATCGGGTAGTTAAACTCGGTAATTGTTCTACATCACATCGGGTACTTAAACTCGGTAATGGTTCTACATGTACATCACATCGTGTACTTAAACTCGGTAATTGTTCTACATCACATCGTGTACTTAAACTCGGTAATGGTTCTACATCACATCGGGTACTTAAACTCGGTAATGGTTCTACATCACATCGGATACCTAAACTCAGTAATTGCAAGTGATTTAAGTTACATATATCACTTTTATGTAATTATTATATATTTATACTTAAACGGGTTAGGAATCACATTTAAGAGTACATCGAACTAGCGTACAGCTAAAACGTGTCAACAGCTTCAAATGCAGTGCAACGTCCTGGAGCGTTTAATAAAGACTGCGGCACCGCGGACTTTGTTATCCCCTTGGTCCGGACGGTCACGCATTACGCTGGGCCATAAACATGGCGTCACGTCGAGCAATGTGACATTCTATCTTTGACTAGTGAACTATGAACTGACATTGGACGTTTCAAACAACAAGTTGTCGTGTGGGTTCGCCATTAATGTCCAGGAAACGTGTCATTTGCTTCCCTCTGGGTGTTCATTTCCGGCATCACAGTCGCCAAACAAGCAATGGGAAGAGTTTCCGTCAAAGTACAGCCTCCCCGTAGTCCTACTGTTGACGGCTGTTGTTACCGAATCCGATCTCATGAGATTAATCCGTTTTGTTTATGTTTCTTTTGTATGTGATTCATGCACGTGCTGGCACATTTATGAAGTTAATTGATGTTCATTCACGCATGTCGTTATACGCAGTATCCGCTGTCATCAGGATAAGTTCAAACAAGTTCAGCAAACTATAACAAGCGATATGAACGACTTTGTGTTGACACGAGTTTTGTCGTTAAGGGCACCAGGGACATATCACAGACAGCTATATAAAATAATTGCAAAGATGATGTATATTTAGATTTTTAAATCATATGTTTTATCGTTGTTCGATGCACACACATGTATATATTTTATAAAACATCACTTGGATTTGTTCAATCTTTTCATGACCGGTATCGTCAATGAAACAGGAAACTATCCTAAATTTTTGAAATGCATTATTCTTGGAAAATTCATGCAATATTTGTCGGATTAATTTAATTACTTCTTAAAATTTTATTTAGTGGAAGCGGGGAAATTATATGCCTGTGGTTACTCACTGCATATCGAAAGAGACGACTAATCTGACTGCATGTTGATCGTGAAAGGCGACTATAAGTGGATATCTTGAAGAATCACGTATTTTCCTCCATAACTTATATTTAGGAGACACTGACACTAAAATATATCTTTGTCCCCATTGAAACACTTGAGATCTTAAATACTTCCTTTCTGTCCTCACTGCTCTGTATTTCTGTCCTTTTATTTCGTAATCTAGGTGTCACTTTGACACCCGTCCTCATATGACTCTGGCTGGACTTTAAACCCCTAAAACAAAACAAACAAAACATTTCAGTAATATCTCATTGTTTGTTCATATATGCTATAGAGAAGAAGGAGCGGCACGTTCGTAGAATGAATACTGGTGTTTAAAAACACTTAGCTGATAAACCATTCCTAGAATTAGTGTTACTTTTTCCATTCTTAAGTTATAAACATCAGCTAAATGTAATTTATAGTTAGTTACGATAATAATTCTCCCTGTTAAGACAGCAATGTTAAAGTGCAAAGTCTTACTGACTCCGATACAGTAAACTACAATGTACTAGTTAACTATCACGAAAAATAAAGGGAAAACAAATTTTCAAAAGCGCAACTTTAGGTTTCAAATAACAGGTTTGTGAACTTTATACAACATAATGATAACTCGGCCTACCTGAACCTTATTATATATTTTTCCTCTGGAATTTACCTTTTATGAATGTAAGTGCTGTATCTGTGATATTGACCACATGTATCGTTCCCCTTGTTTTGGAACTCTCCGAGCCTAAAGGAGATAAAGTTTCTATGACTGGATCTCGACGATCGCACCTGCTATCAGTACAGATTTAGCATATTAGGGACTGTGTCCGGAAAGGCGGATCTCTGTGGCCTTCATTTGTTTATGTATTTATGTGTTTCTGTATAATAAGTTAGTTATAGATTACTACATTACTTATAAAGAAACCAAGTAAATCGAAGCAGAAGACGCTAATATAGCAGACTACAGTAGGACAGCCTGGCAATGGGCGATTTTTTTTGTTAAGTAAATAACTCCTGTATTATGATATGCATAAACAATGAAACAAAAATAAATGTACACTATAATTGGTATATTCAATGTGAAGTAGTACATACAGGCTTCACATTTATTGAAACAAAATTTAATAAATTGGTTCGGGATTTTTAATTTCCGGATTTTCCGAAAGTGTGTTTACACAGTAAATTTAGTTTTGCCTACAGCGAAAAATGGAAGCCCACAGAAAAGGTAAGGTAGCAGGAAAACTTAATTGATAACATATGTTTAAACAAGATTGATTCTGTCTTTAGGATAGAGATATTTAATTTTGAATAGGTTTCAGAAAAAAAATTGTGCAGAGAATTGTGTCATTTTGGGTCAAATATCATAATATTTTGCAATTTTTGAGCACTTTTTAAGCTGTTACCATGGTATTCACAGCTCTAAAAATCACAGAAAAAATAAGTTAACTTATCCTTCAGAGCTTTATTAAAATTGCAAATGTTGTAAAGATTACAAATATATATACTTTATTAGAGGTAATATGTAAGGTTAACTGGCAATGTTCACATATCTAAAACATGTGCCATATTTTTTCAGAATTGGGCATTTTTACTGTACACTGCTACCTTACCTAACCGAAACTTTTTTTCTTTTCTTTTTCAAGAGTCTCCATGCAGATTTATATGCTGTTCGTAACTTGACCTTATTTTGTCGATTTTGAGTTAGAATCTCGGTTTCGTTTCAATGTCGGTATTTTTTGTCCTTATAGTACAATCAATGTGCACTTGAACTTGACCCGATCATAACGCTTCTACAGCACATACTTTGTTAAACCAACATGGCAACAGGTCACGGAGATGATCTGGATGTTTGTTTAATACATTATCATATTCCCTTGTTTCTACTACAAGTACTCTTACTGGTAGCATGTCTCATCAGATCCATCTTCCCACTGCCCAGTACCGCTAAAGCATGGGATTTAATACCGAATGGAAGACGTTGTCCTCCGCTGATTGATAAAATTTACCATTCCAGGCCAAGCCCTGATAATCTTATTTAGATGCTTGATTACACTTGGGTGGGATTAAAAGCTCTGGGAAACAATAGCGGGCGTTGTACCTTGGAGATATTGTTATCGTAACACGACACAATGAACATCCCGGCTGGGATATAGCATGGCCTTTTGTTTTAATCGATTATGTATCTACTTGTTTTACTGGTCTTATGCTTTCTGTAAAGTTTGTTGAAAAAACTGAAATCCTGAAGAGAGGTTTTAAAACCACTTTCGATTAAATCAGCTTGCATACGTTTGTTTATTTTTTTGTAGTATCACACTTGAAGGCAATCTGCATGTTTTATTCTTATCATAAGATACTTAGAAATATAAACCAAACATAGAAAAGGTGGAATAATTATAAAGAATGACTAAAAAGACAAACTGAAAGTCTCTGTTCTATCAATTATGCTTGTCAATGAAAAATCTTGGGATGTTCCTAAAAAGAAAACCGAGGTAGTTACCCTCGAAGTCATCAGCCTTTATATGTAGAAAACAATATTATGATATTACACAAAAGCATTTCGAGGAAACAGTTAAATAGCAAATTATCTGTTTTTAACAATATTGTATAAAACAGAAGTTGTAAGTAATACTGATCTCTATAGATAAATAACACATAAGGTGTCCTATGATGTAGAACAAAAACGTAAACGGACATTTGGGAACTTAATAATGCATGGAAGATACGCACTTTAACATATTCATTCCTTCAATATAAAGTCGTTTGTACACGGGGTTAATATCAAACTTCGCAATCCAATTCAATTAAATTAGTATATTAAACGTATACTGGCAAAATGTATTCATGTCAATCCAGGTCTTTTTTTCAGGTCAAATTGACCTCAGGACATTTTGTCCGCGTACATGTAATTCAACTGTATGTAAATTCTAACTAAAACACTATGTGATATGATTCCATTACATTCCGATAGTTTGTTTGAACTACATGCCTCATATCGGTTACATTGCATCTTATTCATTTCATAGTGAGATGGCCACCTTACATCATGCAATCAAACTAAAATAGATTTTGCTTTAGCGTTGGTATAATTAGGTTTTGATTTGTTTAACGTCTTATCAACAGCAGAGGTCACTCAAGAGTTATCTATGTAGCAAAAAAAAAAAAAAAAATGTTGAATTTCAAACCCGAATACATTATACCAAAATTTTGTTTGGAGATGTAGTTTCTTACAATGACTTTATGTACGTATAAATACTTGTTTTGTTTTGACCTTGAAATGCAAATGGCAACTGTGAATAGCATTACACAAATTTGGCATATATAGAGGCGTTCCAGTCAATAACAATGCTCCTATATAATACTTTTAAGACATCTGATCATAGTAAGAAGTACCTTTTTAAGACAAATTGTTAAAATAGGGGAGTTTGTGGCCTTGATTTTAGAAATTAGCAAATTTTAAGTCTTTATACCATACAAAAACAGTTCAACGCTTATATTTACATTCCTTTTGCTTTTCTATTTTCAAAATGCTATAATTCATATTTAAAATTCAAAATTCCGGCCTTACCGACACTCAGCAGATTTTTTTGTCAGTTGTTGGAACAGCCGGAACATGGTCGCGTGCTTTTTTGGCAAACAAAATAATACATGGAAAATTTGGAAAAAAAACAACTCTATTTTGTTAATCATTTTATTATCAACGTTATGGGTAAATTGGATATGTTTTATAACAAACAATGTAGACAAAATAATTAGTCGTTAAACTTAATTATCCTGGATATTGTAGTTCCGGTTTGTGTTGTATTAATACGCTGATAAGTGTAGCGCGTGATGGATGGCATTTAAACGTACATTAATGCCAGAGCTCTCAAACAGACTATATAGTGACAATGCCAGACAAATGTAAATGATGTTGTTTGTCTCCATATGGTAGCACGGAACTGATGCCGACTTTAAAGTGCTACCTCACTGAACACCAAACCCGATTACATTATACGGACTACGGACGAACCGATCGCTCCACTCCCAAAAGTGTTTTGAGCTAAGTAGGAGTAGCAACTATCATTTTTACAGACTTTTGTATATTTCGACCAGGGGACAAAGCCCAAAGCCAACCTCACAGGGGCGAAGGTTCAGCTAAAGGCCAAAAGTAAAGCAGTGTCAAGGGAAACATCAGGAAAAATTAAGCCGCTGAATATGCATTAGCCTCTTGCTTCATTTGTGTATAAAAACATAATAAGCATATGATTCACATTCGTATTACTATAGCTTCTGCAGCCAATTGTATCCATGTCCATGTAACATGATTGAGTGCTTTAAATCAAGCACATTTGCATGCATACTGTATATCCTACCAATTCCAATTACGACGTTCACTGATATAATGCGATGTCGTACATACGTTATCTCAAACCCTAAACTGGTGTCGTATTAGGAATCCCTAAACCCGTAAACAACGTCTACCAAATAGGGCAGCGTCAAGGGATATATTATCGAGTGACACGTGCGCATGTTCGAATGAATAATTGATAATCTGCTTCAAATTCTGTATGTTTTATTTTCAGTGAAGACATGTGTTGGTGTGTTTATTGCTGTAACAACAAAAGCATGTCTGCGCGTGGTGTTAAGCACGACCGTGAAATCTACTCCCACAGGAAATGGCTATTGTGTCCGCGTATTATACCACCTGATTGTTAACGCCATAAACACGGACTACCTCAGGACAGATAACCTGGAATTGGACACAGAGGAAATTAATATAACGTAGTCACATTTGTGTGTAGATAAAATAGATATATATAACCTTTATACTAATGGTGGTGGAAAGCCTAACAATTTATTTTAAATTTTGGCAAAACCCTTTTATATAATAAAGTAACAACTAAAGACCACCATTTTGTTGTACGACGTAACCCCGACTGATTTAATTGGACACTCTGTCATAGTGTATTTGTTTACTCCCTCCTTTACAGATATATAAACTTATACCATGAACACTTTTTTTCTGGCTCTTTTACCATTTTTGCATCAGTAGAAGAGTCCTAAATATATATATTCATTATCAATTATCATGATATTATCATGATAATTGATTAATTTCCAAATAAACTAGGAATATAGTATACCAGTACGGTCAGTTAAAAGTTGTGAATTATCGGGAAATAGCTTACCGAATTTAAACGCAGTACTTATAAATATTCGCATTATAAACCTAAAAAATAATATAATCTATCCCTGTCTTTTATAAAGGGGCTCAAAGACGGAAAATGGAAACGGTTTGAGCTCATTCCATGTCCACCTTTTGAGCATATTTTATCTATGATCAGTTCTAATCTCATTATTTATAACATACATTCTGGAACAATCAGCATGTATTTACATTTACAAGATAAACACAACACACCTCGTCAATATAAGGAAAATTCACCTGTGTTGACCACGCGTACTGCTATTCCATAAAACACCATAGAAATATTTCGACAACGCGTCAGAAAAAAAATATTAATGCATGATAGCTATAATTGTTTGATATGTGATACTATAAATAGCATAAGACTTTTTGATATACCAATCTGCGCTGATCCTCTGTTTAATTAACTGGTTGCACTCTCGCAATTTGCGTTAAAAATGTAAGATTCTAGAGACATGGACCAATTTTTGTACTTTAACTGCATAATTACGTCTCCAAAGTTCTCCTTTAATCGGCGATTGCTGAGCCAGGTCAAGATCTGTGTAACAGCAGACAAGGCAGCGACACTTCAATTATCGAACCTACTTGCGCAATAAACGAATAGAAAATCCAGTGGCGATAAATTGGCTGATAATGTTATGATTAGGGCCGAAGTAATTTGACTAAACCGTCTGTTGTCTAGACCTATAAGGCGTATGGCTAGTGTCCACTTGTTTGTCCCGTTCAGTTCGTTCTCGTGTTACAATGTTTTATGATATATGCTATCGTCGTCTTTAGTCCTAAATAGGGTTAACATTGACCTTTACAGATTTAAGAAAGATAAAAAAAGGCACTAGTTTATCTTAGACCTTAAAACACCAAATAAGGATGTACAATGTAATATAAGAAAAATAAGACATATAGACCGGTTGTACCAAAAGTACAAAGTACAATTGGTTTGTTTTTGTTTAACGTCCTATTAACAGCCAGGATCATTTAAGGACGTGCAAGGCTTAGGAGGTGGAGGAAAGCCGGAGTACCCGGAGAAAAACCACCGGCCTACAGTCAGTACCTGGCAACTGCCCCACGTAAGTTTCGAACTCGCAACCCAGACGTGGCGGACTAGTGATAAAGTGTCGGGACACCTTAACCACTCGGCCACCGCGGCCCCACACGGTACAAAACTGACTGGATAAAATGGAATCGCTCAACAATGTTCAATATATTACAGTTTGCTTCAGTGAGGTAGTACTATAAATTTAAAGTCGGCATTATTTCCGTGCTATCAAAACCAGACAACTTCTAACATACCGCAGCCTTTCAAAACACAAAAATTCAACACACACGTGCATTTCGCACATAGGGGAGGCGTCCCTTAAAATGGGCCGAGGTGGCCGAGTGGTTAAGGTGTCCCGGCACTTTATCACTAGCCCTCCACCTCTGGGTTGCGAGTTCGAAACCTACGTGGGGCAGCTACCAGGTATTGACCATAGGCCGGTGGTTTTTCTCCGGGTACTCCGGCTTTCCTCCACCTCAAAAACCTGGCACGTCCTTAAATGACCCTGGCTGTTAATATGACGTTAAGCAAAAACAAACCAAACCAAACCAAACCCTTAAAATGATTTTTATTGTTGATAGGACATTAAATAATGCTAAACCAATCAGTGTATTGCTGATAGGACGTTAATAATGTTAACCAATTAGCGTTTTGTTGATAGGACGTTTAACAATGTTAGCCAAATAATAATTTAATGCATTTGATGTACAGTGTATTTTTGTTATATATATTTACTATTTGGTTTTGAAATGCCACAATATGTTACTAAATACAGTTAACTGTTTTTCCGTTGTCTCGTTACACGAAATGTTTGCATTTATTGCTTATTCTTTAAAAAGGCATTTTAAAGGGTAGCATTTTGATTTGTTTGATATAAGCTTCTGTTGACTTGAGAAATAGTATCCACTGAGGACTTCATGTGGCTATTTTTAATAAAACCATGTAACGACCTATCAAAAGCCTTTTAAATGGTAAAAAAGACGGTTAAAATGAATTGCATTGTTTCACTGCCATTCGACAATTAAAGTCATTAAGAATTAAATAATACCAAAATAAAAAACACCCACAGAAAGAAAAGACATAAAACTCTAACTTGTTAAAAGGTAGAAAATCTGAAAACCACTGATGTCAACTGGTATTAAGACACATTGTATTTTTTGTGAAGTTCTATTGCATGTTAATAATCAAATATAAGCGATTCAGATATTGTATGGAATAAACATTTCATAGAGGCAACGTAAAATAAAGTGACCGAAACCTGTGTTAACAACATTCGACAACCATCGAATGTATAAAGATATAATACACATTTTATTAAGTTAACATGAACACTGATTCACCAACAATACGTGTGGTAGACTTTATTATTTCAGTTCCGTAGTATGTCGGTAACTGACGACAAGGAGAACTCCCAGTCATCTTTAACAATAATGGACCTCACTAGATGACAATGACAATACATCTTCAGTTAAAAAAGCTAGGATAGAAACATAACGATACAATTTACTCAAATACTTTCACACTTCATATTAATATCAAAATTGGAAGTTGATAATTCAGTCGTTATATCGTTAAATTCATGTGCTGGAAATGACAATAATGTAAAGATCGTGTGATTAAAGGCCATAATGTCACCAATAATATGAGTCCAAGATTAATCAAGTATACCATTTCCCATTTTAATGACCCTGCTGATTTCCCCGTCTGGCCACGTTTTTTTCTGATAGACTATCACATGACCTACAACGCGAGTGTCATCTGGCAATGCATTATCAGAGGACACCCGATAGCCCCTTTGATCCAGGCTGGTATAATACTGTAACACAATATTTCGTTAGAGCTTGACAATGCGTTAACACGGTGTTCAGTTACAACACGTCAAGTATTGTATCTGAATCCTCGACGTCACCGAGAAACACTCGACAGCTTGTTTGTCATTACGGTAGATTGTCATACTAGTGTTTAAGAGATGCCCAGATGATGATATGAACGAATATTTGATTAAAACAAGAAATATCTTTAAAAAAGATAAACGGCATGGTTTTAATGCTGGTGGTTATAATGTAAAACCGCTGGTGAAATATATTAACGAACTAATTAATAAACGGGTAACAAAATTATATCAGTTTGAATCATTTTTGGTGATGATAAGACTGCATTTGAATCAGGAATATGATTTTATTAATGTGTCATTAAAAAAGATAATCTACTTATTCAGCTTGCATTCAATCTTATCTTTGTTTCGTTTTTAACTGCATATCTGCATTTTGCATTTACCTCTACATTGACCAATCACATACTTCATCTTGACCAGTAACGCCACCTGTCGCGTCATATCCGGGGCCAAAAGAAATTATACGGCTATGCCGAAAAGCGTAATTTCTATGTTATAGACAATGCTTTGAATATCCATTATACCCGGAACGTAAATTGTAAGCATTTGTATGTTATACGGATTTTGTTGTTACTGAAGGGCACATGATACTAACATACGCTTATAACACCCAGTATGTCCGGCCCCAGTTGGTCATGTGACATTAAAAAAGGCAGTATTTTGTCCTTGTTGATTCAGTTTTTAAATTGACAAAACAATGGGAAGGAAATGTAACTCTAAGTATTGAACAGTGGTTTAAATGTTTAGTCGATATGATAGCAAGGTATGTGGTGCTGCCATATAGCATATAACAACATTAAAACCACTGTCCATCGCTTAAATGTTAGGTAAGCAAGTATATCATGATCTGTGTCAAATTGCTCAAGAAAACCGTTTTTTTTTTGTTTTTTTTTGTAGACAAAAGTTATCTCCCGTTGTAACGTAGAAAACGAAATATTGGTCGGGTTTGGTCAGGGTATAAATTAATTCTGCCATGTATTGGTTTCTAATGTTTGATCCGGGGGCAGGGTGGGGATGGGGGTAGGGATATCTAAATTCTTATTTTGATTACAGAAATGTTTGTGGAGGGCTTATGGATATAATTTTGTCAACTAAAAATAGTCAAGGCAGGGGACCAACTAGAGTGTACCACGTGATCAAAGTCAAAGATGTTCCTTGTCATTCTCATATGCAAGACCATCTGTATTACTACAGGTAAAACAATGGGGATCCGTTTCTCAGTTGTTCAATGCTAAGTGCCACATGCATTTTACCGCAATCATTATTTTCGTATTTAAATGATTTTATCACCATTTCATAAGAATATTTACATCATATTAGAATATGCTATAATTAAGATATAATTAGTTAAATACAAACATTCTTATTCAACGTTCTTCATATAATGTATATATTGAATAAATGGATATTTAAGAGTGGGTTGTCATTTATGCAGTCTTTGTCTTCCTCATTTAGCTATAAACAATCAATGCTTAACTGCGATTTTATATGTATAGTGCCAGAATCAATAGCAATTAATACATGTTTTTTAAACTAATGCTTTTCATCTGATATGTCTAATATTATTAGCAATGCGTTATATATGATGCAATGCTTTTGATCGGTTATTAACTGTTAGCAGATTGTAATAACTTACCCACAATTCATTACTTCATCCTTACAAGTAGCAATAATCATTAATTCACATCCTCGCATCTTCTCCCAAGGTCACAGTAATTAAACAATTAAAACTCGTTAAACATTTTCAAATACTTTTTTCATATTCATTCAAATTAATTATAATTTAGTTTTTAACATGTTAAAGTATTTTTCATTCAGAAAAAATGTTCAAAAATGCATCAAACGATGCAGATATTAATAAATTCCGTATACACTGTAAAATGATTTCCCAGTGGAAAACAATCAATACAGAAGGAAACCAAACAATATTTATCACAACTCTATAAATATTCTTTAACCTTATCCGGTAAGATGCCAGACGTGTTTCATGCTTGTTGATATGCCTAGTGGGTTTGTTGTCAGCACTCTAACTCTCATTTGAGATTTTGACCTTGATTTAACCTAAAATTGTGTATTGGGTGTCGTCGCATAAGACGCTTACTTTTCCGGAACTTCTGTATGTTTTCTCCCTGAACTTTTTCATGAGGTTTCATGAATTTTGTTTATATTTGCCCCTCGCTTAATCGATTTCGAGCTTGAATTTTTATTTCGTTATTTTGTCGGTATTCACCGTTTTTGTTCTAGAATTGACAACAATTATTGAAAACATAAATTCGAAGTTTTGGCTTCTCTTTCTGTTTTGAATAATAGTTTCCCTTGATTCTTAATTCAAACATACGTTATTGTCTAAACACTTTTATTGAACAACAGGCTTATGCCTACATTAACATTTTCTTCAAATATTTTCCGAATCATTTTGAGTAGTAAAAAGAAATTGAAACATATTCAGTATGTGTTGAATTAACATAAATATCCGTATATGATTATGCTTTATTCTAAATTGTAATGATAATATTTTTGCAATTGTAAAATTGACAATTTGGGAAGATATCCGTACTTGGTAGAATGGGAAGTGGCAAAACCATATCTTTCTACTTCATTGTCCATCAGGTAAATACCCAGTATTCAAATCATCAATTAATTGAAAAGTCACCTCCCTGTCGCATATATACAGTTGTACAATAATTTTTCGAATAAATAAGGCCAATCATCCAAAATAGAAATGTAGAATGGATAATTTATCAAGGACAATATTAGTGACGTGATAGTAAGGTGTTAAGCATATCAAATCGCCCGCTCTCATTTATTGTGCAACCCTGCAAGGCATACGCGTGATATAAAGAGTATACTAGCATGTAGTATAACAATAGTTGGATGCTTGCTTGTAACGATAGAAGGATATGATACCAAATACATTCATTAATACCTAATAATTAACTTGGTATAATATGATGTATGATTTGGTTTAATATTTAATTAATTACAATAAACAACTGCAACTGTTAATGTTACGATGGCTGACGAATATTAACCGCTCCCCATTATGTCATTTGTCACACTCAGCCCTCTTATTAATAACTTTAATAAGGATGCCTAGTGCCAATTAAAATATCAAACTGATAACCACAACCCTAATGTAAACGAGTGATAGAAACATAAAGGGAAAACTGCCTTGATATGGGGATCTTTCTTTTTAGTTTTGTGCCCGATATCAAAATAACGTAATGTATTATTACTTTGTTACTAGAAAATGAAATAATGCAGAACCTTCTTTAATTTGCAAATGTATCAAGTCCCTCAAAAAATACATAAAGTGAAATGAGTTCCGTGCATCAACATATGTATGTCCCTAAGGAATCGGGAATATTTTCTGTGTCTTTACATTGGAGAGATCAAAATAAAACTTCTCCCTCAATTGCAATTATTTGGATCTCAAATCTGGCCTTTCCTTCCTCACTACCGTATTCCTGTGCTTTGTTCTCTTGCTCTAGGTGTTTCCTTGACACCCATTCTCATACGGCCTGGGTAGTTGCGATGATTTAAACCCATCAAAACAAAACAAACCTATCCTACACAAAACATAGATTAAGCTTCTCCGACAATGGCAGAAATGGAAAAAGAAAAATGGCTTTATCAAAAATAACTTTCCTCCCCAGACATTTACAAATGTTTTCAACAAAATTTAGACAAGTGTCTTTGTCTCAAGCAGAAAAACAATTAACCTGGAGACATGACCGCTGAACTGTAGAAAAGTGTATCTGTCTGAACAATGACATCTGCAGAAGACAAAAACAAATTGGTGTTCCCAGAGAATATTTCAGGGCGTCACAACGACCGAGATCGTATCCGTCGGCTACATGGTTGACACGCCATCACAAACAGCCGTATATCAACACCGTATATTCCAGACAATCCATTTGATTGTTAGACAGTTTTCATTATCAGAGAAATTATATCCATTTAAAGAAAAAACACACTCGATAGACATCCTCGGATAATGTCTAATGCATGGCGTAATTGTTTTGTGGACAGAACAAGCACCCTAATACAAACTGTCTCATAATTTAAGTTTATTGCCCTATCTCAAACACGACATCCGATTTATGTAGGTCTGCACGCACTGCATCACATCATTATCTACATCTATAAGTAGATATTTATCTACAACTTATAAGTCTTCATCCAAAATTTACAAGCTTATATTAGCAAATTATTAAGAGAAGAAGGAAAAATCCTACTGTTACAACATCTAAATGCCGCTCTTTGATAACAATGGTTTAATTTAGACATTAACGTCTTTGCCGGCACATTGCGAGAGGAAGTAGTATCATTAAACAATGTATAGCTGGACGTGTTAAACAATGTGTGCAGCCGGACGTGTAAGCCAATGTGTGTAATAGGACGTGTTCCGTAATATGTGTTATTGGACGTGTTCCATAATGTGTAACTGGCCGTGTTCCATAATGTGTGTTATTGGACGTGTTAAATCATATGTGTAACTGGGCGTGTTCCACAATGTGTAACTGGGCGTGTTCCATAATGTGTGTAACTGGACGTGTTCCACAATGTGTAAGTGGACGTGTTCTATAATGTGTGTAACTGGACGTGTTCCATAATGTGTGTAACTGGACGTGTTCCACAATGTATAACTGGACGTATTCCATAATCTGTAACTGGACGTGTTCTATAATCTGTAACTGGACGTGTTCAACAATGTGTAACTGGACGTGTTCCACAATGTATAACTGGACGTATTCCACAATCTGTAACTGGACGTGTTCTATAATCTGTAACTGGACGTGTTCAACAATGTGTAACTGGACGTGTTCAACAATGTGTAACTGGACGTGTTCCATAATGTGTGTAACTGGACGTGTTCCATAATGTGTAAGTGGACGTGTTCTATAATGTGTGTAGCTGGGCGTGGTCCATAATGTGTGTAACTGGACGTGTTCCACAATGTGTAAGTGGACGTGTTCTATAATGTGTGTAACTGGACGTGTTCCATAATGTGTAAGTGGACGTGTTCTATAATGTGTGTAGCTGGGCGTGGTCCATAATGTGTGTAACTGGACGTGTTCCACAATGTGTAAGTGGACGTGTTCTATAATGTGTGTAACTGGACGTGTTCCATAATGTGTGTAACTGGACGTGTTCCACAATGTATAACTGGACGTATTCCACAATCTGTAACTGGACGTGTTCTATAATCTGTAACTGGACGTGTTCAACAATGTGTAACTGGACGTGTTCCACAATGTATAACTGGACGTGTTCCACAATCTGTAACTGGACGTGTTCTATAATCTGTAACTGGACGTGTTCAACAATGTGTAACTGGACGTGTTCCATAATGTGTAACTGGACGTGTTCCATAATGTGTGTAACTGGACGTGTTCCATAATGTGTAAGTGGACGTGTTCTATAATGTGTGTAGCTGGGCGTGGTCCATAATGTGTGTAACTGGACGTGTTCCACAATGTGTAAGTGGACGTGTTCTATAATGTGTGTAGCTGGGCGTGTTCCATAATGTGTGTAACTGGACGTATTCCACAATCTGTAACTGGACGTGTTCTATAATCTGTAACTGGACGTGTTCAACAATGTGTAACTGGACGTGTTCCATAATCTGTAACTGGACGTGTTCCATAATGTGTGTAACTGTACGTGTTAAACAATATCGAAATGATACGACAGTGCTTTTAAAACACATAAGGAATAGTCAGACGTGTTTGTTGGTCTTTAACATACCTACTTTTCCATTACCACCACCATAGTTTTCAATTAGGGTGTTTGACCTAGTCCAGATAGTGTCCATCTCGATCCTCAAGGGGTTACATTCACCCTCGCTCTCAACTACACTTCGAAAAAAGTCACGTAAAGGCATCTGACTCGGTAATTTATTGCCGCAAGTAAAACAAGAGGCCAATGGCCATGTGCCTCCCTGGGCATACTATTTCGACGACGAAGCTATGATTTTTGTGACAAGTAAAGTTTGATGGACAGTTTGATACAGACCTTTGATAGTAATATACGACCTGTCAAAGGCAGACATATAAAAACGTTATCAGGGTACTCTTGGCTTTGCTCAGTTGTCAATGACGGAAAACCTTAAATCATCTTACCTGAAGTTTTGCTGTTTCTTGCAAATTTCTTTTTCCATTAATTATTTATAAAATATGAATTGGGTATTAAATTAGTTAAGATAAGAAGATTCTAAGCTTTATCGTATTTGACCCGTGTGACTTTGGAAATATGTCAAATGTCATTGGTATTAGAGACTTCAAAAATATGCATGTATTTACTGGTAAATTATTACGCTATTTCTTCTAGAACTTGATAACCTTCTCAAAGACCATCACTACGCCATGAATTAAATTTTGTTTTGTGATTTAATAAGCTGCGGACCTGTATGGGCAGAAGTCATCACAATCTAATTATTTACACAAGCTATCATAAACACTGTGTTGTTGGCCCTGTGATGATATCAGATTTGGCCTGACCTCAACCTTAGCTTACTCACAGACTATCTAATTCCCAGACATAGCACGTCTGATAGAAATGTACTTTATACCACTGCAATTGATAGTTTGGTCCTGTATCATGTACTTTGTCAGGGATGCAAATGGATTGGATGTAGATACGACTTTATATTTTATTAATCTGAAACAGTCACATCACATACATAAAATATCAAACAGACTGTTACCAACTCTTATCTAGTAGATTAACGTCGAGTGCTATATATATATATATATATTATTAATTGTCAAGTAGTAATAACGATAGTACAGACAAGTAAATTGTCGAATTTTCGAGGCAATCTGCCCCTTTATTAAGACACAGGTAAATTACATACGATCACATATAGACATAGAACATAGAACAGTTACACAAATATAGTAGGGTATAAACAACAATAAATATCGTTATGTTGTAAAAACGATCCCCCTCGGCCAATAATTAATTCGCCGAGGGCCTATTATGATTAATTAGAAAACATCTTAGGTGGTGTACAGATGGTAAAAGTAAATGAATAAATAAATAAATAAATAATTTAATTAAAAGGTTTAACAAAATAACATCGCGAGTTGATTCGATGTGATGGCAGCGCGTGCTACATTGTATGTAGTGAATGTTTTTGTTTTTCTACGCGGTATGTTCAATTCGTCCCGCAAATCTCGGCCCAAACAGCGGGTAGCAGTGACAATATCGGGTGGTAAATCCCATATTACTGACTAAAATATTATATTTTTGGCTTCCTTCGTCACTTTTTTCCTAAGTTTTAAGATATAACAAGGCCAAAATATTATAATTTGTTTTCGCACAGGGAAACGTCAACGTTGAGTGTGTGTGACCCCAGAGGCTATTAACACAGGAGACCTGTTACCCCGTCTGTGGTCTTTATCACCAATACGTGCTCTACATAGGATATGTAGTGTCTATTTATAGTAACACGAATACATGTTTGCCGTAATTACTTGCTAATGAATGAAGTTGATGTCGTCATCGAGTTTAGCATAATACGTTTCATTGCATTTAAGCAATTGCTTCCTCTATGTAATAGGAAAGCTGAAATCATTGACGAAAGACAAAATTCCCAAAAAATGCGACCGATGATTATATCTCCCTCGGACTACGTCAAGACAGGTAAAAACCTGACCAAACGCTCAACTGACGCATTTCCTTTGAAGCTAAAAGAGGAGCGACAACCACGTTCAAAGTTTTACAGTTTGGCGACCGGCGATTCATTTGACATACATGAATGGATCAGACTAGTCTGTTTGTCTTGTCCATAAGGTAGCGTGACTGATCCTTCGGTGCATTCTAGGTATGAGGGAACGCATCCAAAAATGATAAATAGCCTGTGTTGTAATTTATTTTGAAAATTGGATATAAGAAAAGTATTTCCAGATATATTTCCAGAAATTCATCCACTTGAGAAACCTTCTTTTCTACATTCGTAATATTGCAGTCATTGTGCAGCAATTATTGACCAAAGGACACTCAAACTTTTGGGATTTTTTTTTTATTAAATAAGTAATAAATGCAAATGCGTTGCTAACAACAAAGGACGTTTTGCCACGTTTATAAGACATCCAATATGATGACACACACTTAACAATTCCCATTTCCATATCTTTCTTGGCGATCAGGTATTTCATTATTATACTATTCCTTGGAGACATCTTGATATATCTCAGTCTGTAATGGCCTAACACATTCTTTATACTTAATCCTTTTCTTAAAAGTAATATCTGCCTAATGACCCATTACGCAATTTGTTTTATTGATATATATGCACCTGCATTGTGCAATTCAATAAAACATAATGCAACACACTGATGGATGATGTGATTCCTCTAACGCTTACTTCTTTATGATTACTGATTTTGCTTTGCTTTCAGACATATGAGACAAAGTTAGGGTGAGGATATCTCGTGAGAGGCTATGTTATGTATTGAGTGCGTCCAATGACACTTTAGTTTCGGTTGTAGACTTGGTATAATAGTCATCATCACATTTATTGTTTATTTACGATCATGTTAGGTAATATGAATCCGTGTCTTTATAGGCTGATAATTCTCTTTGCTTCTGTATTATCACTCACGATAGGTTAGGAGTACACATGACTGGGGTAGTAATCTTAAGAGTCACACTTACTAAAATCTAAGATAATACATACAGCTAAATCAATCTGCTGCGCATTTGATGTCACTTGACAAAGATCATATAGGAAAAATGGAAGTGTATAATATCAAAAGTGATATAATTTATCCAACTTCTCTTTTATATGAGGCTTTAAGGAATTTTAGATATATCGATTCCAACGCCCAATTTAAACATGTGACTTAATATTGGGGTATATAGGATATAATACGGCCGTTTTTAACAAACAACTCCAATGATTTCTTCGTGCTTGAAATTTGAAGATATTGGTGTCTGCCTGTAATTCCTATATAGGTGTAAACAAGAAACAATAAACAAACCAGTAAGATATCAACAAGTGAAATATTGATACAGACAGTTTTTAAAAAGAGTGAACGGGAAATTAGACCGAGTGTTCCGGAAGGGTAAGGAGCTGGTGTTTCATTTCTAAAGGAAATGTCGCGGTATGGTAAATATGCTGATTCTGTACTTATGAATAATCCTAAATGCTGATGAAATGCAACGCCAGTAAGTTTGTTGTCATTGCATGGGTTATCGAAGTTGTAAGTTTATATAAATGTACATGTACATATGTATGTTCAGTAGTTATACAGCGCTGATTGGTTAAGTAAATATACCATGCCCAGTAGGCATGGCTCAGTAATTCTTAAATACGATTCCGGAATATGACAGGGAAGTCCTGGTATTAGATCTAACATTGAATGCTAGATACATCACTGCCAGACTTATTTTGCCAATAATATTTACACAAATACATGCGAGGCGAATACAGATGATCTTACAGGACTCGTTTTTATTCGCCAGATTTCTCTCCTATCTATACAAACCTACTGGCAAGCATTTGCACGAAAAACAAAGTAAATATACAAGATCTTGTTAAATCGAGCTATTTTCTATCAAGAGGAATATGGATTCAATTGAAGACATACAAATGCATAAACGTAGACAAATTATGAGGATACGCATGTTGCAGGATTAAATACATATACATATTTGCCACCCTTACATAACATATCAAAAAGGTCTTACTAAAATGAAAATAAGCGGTACTTTTCTATTACCTTACCTGCAGGAAAAAAACCCATTATTGCAACATAGGCTGTGCTGGATGTCTTTAACATTTTTTCTTTCATCAGAATGCATCCTTGTGATTTTTTGCTTGATTTACAGCGCTGTAAATAACCAGGGTCATTTCGAGGCTGAGACTCCTTGAAGTAACTCGTGACTACTTCACTTAACCAAATGAAAACTCCTCACATACTTTCCAAAGCAATTGAGATAGAGAATCTCGCCCAAGGGCAAATACCATTGCAGCATAGGACGGTCCTTGACTGCAGCTTCCCGAGACCCGCTTACCGCCCGTAAGGTATCGAATTACAATCATCCAGACGCTAGAGAAATAGACACGTACCTCAATAAGTTATACAACATTCCTAATCGTGACAAAAATCCTTATAAAATGTCAGTGCGACTAGTTTCACAATTCAGCAGAAGTCACAGTAATAAGTGAACACGAATACGGCTCCAGTTAAATCAAACAAGGAATCGATGTATGTGTAGTGTATGCCCATTGTCATGAATTAAGAAATACTGAAAAAAATCACTGAATTAAAAGAATAATCAGAATAGTTGAAGCAAGGCCAAGATATGGTAGATATATATTTACGTAGGTAACTTTGAAAACGTAAACGGACAATAGGATCACGTTATGTGATAGGGTAAACATCTCTACCCCATCTACGATATTCGCAATGTCAATGTAGATGTAATTCAGGACGTCATGTCAACCTCTTAAAATGAGAGGCGGGTTGGTGACTGATAGATTCTTTGGTAGCAATGGTCATTTTAACCAGACAACATTTAGCTGGGGTGTATTGAATTTTGAAGTCTATTTGATATATAGAATTTTAAAAACTGACATGGTTAAAATCATATTACAATAGTTACATGAAAAAGTGGATTAAAATAGTGGAGATAAAATGTCAAAACAATAATGAATGATTGATTGTCAGTTGCCGAAAGATGATTATGGTGTGAAAAATCGAGAAAGAGTTATATTTTTAGATTTATTACGTTCATTTATACAACATTAGTGAGCGAAGTTTTCATAACTGTAACTTGGAAGTATTTGTCACGAGTATATTTGAAATATGGGCATTTGATCATAAAACGCCCAGCGATGAATGAGGAGTCACATGGATATCATACAGGAATGTCTTTCTTTTTTTAAATGTGATTAAGATACGTTTGTGCAGTACGAAGTCGAGCGTGGACCAATTCATCCCCGTGATGTTTTCGTTTTGGATTGTGCACACCAATACTTGACTTGATTTCGAGTTGTTTATTTCAAGAGACCATTGCTGGTGTCAATGTTTCTGTATGGTAGATGGAATTGTCAGTTTAATATCTGTCAATGTTTCTGTATGGTAGATGGAATTGTCAGTTTAATATCTGTCAATGTTTCTGTATGGTAGATGGAATTGTCAGTTTAATATCTGTCAATGTTTCTGTATGGTAGATGGAATTGTCAGTTTAATATCTGTCAATGTTTCTGTATGGTAGATGGAATTGTCAGTTTAATATCTGTCAATGTTTCTGTATGGTAGATGGAATTGTCAGTTTAATATCTGTCAATGTTTCTGTATGGTAGATTGAATTGTCAGTTTAATATCTGTCAATGTTTCTGTATGGTAGATGGAATTGTCAGTTTAATATCTGTCAATGTTTCTGTATGGTAGATGGAATTGTCAGTTTAATATCTGTCAATGTTTCTGTATGGTAGATGGAATTGTCAGTTTAATATCTGTCAATGTTTCTGTATGGTAGATGGAATTGTCAGTTTAATATCTGTCAATGTTTCTGTATGGTAGATGGAATTGTCAGTTTAATATCTGTCAATGTTTCTGTATGGTAGATGGAATTGTCAGTTTAATATCTGTCAATGTTTCTGTATGGTAGATGGAATTGTCAGTTTAATATCTGTCAATGTTTCTGTATGGTAGATGGAATTGTCAGTTTAATATCTGTCAATGTTTCTGTATGGTAGATGGAATTGTCAGTTTAATATCTGTCAATGTTTCTGTATGGTAGATTGAATTGTCAGTTTAATATCTGTCAATGTTTCTGTATGGTAGATGGAATTGTCAGTTTAATATCTGTCAATGTTTCTGTATGGTAGATGGAATTGTCAGTTTAATATCTGTCAATGTTTCTGTATGGTAGATGGAATTGTCAGTTTAATATCTGTCAATGTTTCTGTATGGTAGATGGAATTGTCAGTTTAATATCTGTCAATGTTTCTGTATGGTAGATGGAATTGTCAGTTTAATATCTGTCAATGTTTCTGTATGGTAGATTGAATTGTCAGTTTAATATCTGTCAATGTTTCTGTATGGTAGATGGAATTGTCAGTTTAATATCTGTCAATGTTTCTGTATGGTAGATGGAATTGTCAGTTTAATATCTGTCAATGTTTCTGTATGGTAGATGGAATTGTCAGTTTAATATCTGTCAATGTTTCTGTATGGTAGATTGAATTGTCAGTTTAATATCTGTCAATGTTTCTGTATGGTAGATGGAATTGTCAGTTTAATATCTGTCAATGTTTCTGTATGGTAGATGGAATTGTCAGTTTAATATCTGTCAATGTTTCTGTATGGTAGATTGAATTGTCAGTTTAATATCTGTCAATGTTTTTGTATGATAGATTGAATTGTCAGTTTAATATCTGTCAATGTTTCTGTATGGTAGATGGAATTGTCAGTTTAATATCTGTCAATGTTTCTGTATGGTAGATTGAAAAGTCAGTTTAATATCTGTCAATGTTTCTGTATGGTAGATTGAAAAGTCAGTTTAATATCTGTCAATGTTTCTGTATGGTAGATTGAATTGTCAGTTTAATATCTGTCAATGTTTCTGTATGGTAGATGGAATTGTCAGTTTAATATCTGTCAATGTTTCTGTATGGTAGATGGAATTGTCAGTTTAATATCTGTCAATGTTTCTGTATGGTAGATTGAAAAGTCAGTTTAATATCTGTCAATGTTTCTGTATGGTAGATTGAAAAGTCAGTTTAATATCTGTCAATGTTTCTGTATGGTAGATTGAAAAGTCAGTTTAATATCTGTCAATGTTTCTGTATGGTAGATTGAAAAGTCAGTTTAATATCTGTCAATGTTTCTGTATGGTAGATGGAATTGTCAGTTTAATATCTGTCAATGTTTCTGTATGGTAGATTGAAAAGTCAGTTTAATATCTGTCAATGTTTCTGTATGGTAGATTGAAAAGTCAGTTTAATATCTGTCAATGGCAGTGCCTTTATTGTTATATGCTTAGAAAGGGTCTCAATATAGGAAGCGACAAGCTTACCGCACAGCAGAACAAGTTACATACTATCTTACATAGAAATATGATTTGCATCACCTTCTGAATGGTAAGGTACTAAGGTGGTATGCTCTAACGATCATCTTTCACTACATAACTGTTTGATGTAGTAAGAGTTAAAGGAATACAAGTATCCAGGTGGAAGTCTCATTTCAACAAATTTTATTGACATTTGATGTTATTTGTCAAAGGGATTAAATAACAGGCTAAGCCTATATAAATTTTCTCCTAAGTGGAAGTCTCCAACTTAATATTATAATTAGCACGCCTACCATTTAAGAAATCGGTTGAAAAGTGTCGGAAGAGTACATATTCTAGAAATAAACAAAGGGCAATCATTTTGCAAAACATTTCGAATCGATATGGCTCTCAAGGAATCACAGCTACACATCCTAATTACAAAACCGGCCAGGTCGCCAGGAAATCGGTCCAAAAGTGTAGGAGATCTTTGGCTAACAGTCAAATACTTGTAAATAAACAAAGAGCGATCACCTTTGCAAAAATAGTCAAATTGAAATTCCTTTCATATAAAAACAACTGCATCATAACCATTCTGCATACAAGTTTCCAAGAGATAGGTCATCAAACGAAGGAGATTTCCAGACGATTAAGTCAGACGGAAGGACGGACGGACGGACGACGCCATATATTGTCCCATGTGTTTGTGAACTCATTCACAATTCGCTTGGAAATTCTTTCCACTATAGATATCACAAATTGTTTATATTGAGTGGAAAATGAAGATATTCCTGTTTCATTCAATGCAATGTATCATTGTTATAATCATATTGGCATTGTGATTGTTCGTGACTTTATTTCTCGTTTTTTAGTTATTTTTTCATAATAACTGTGTGTAGTTAATGATTCAGGGTGATTCCAACAACAATAGAAATCATTATTTATAATTCCCGAAGACTTTCCTAGAGGAAAACAAAAATATCGTGTCTAACTCCCGGCGGTAAATCGCCATCAATCTTCATTGCCGAATTGTAATTAGGCCTGACAATCACAAGTGTGAAGAATTGCTATATTTTGATAGATATGAAGAATTTCAAACACTATTGCCTATTCACGCACGATTATGCAGATATAAAAACCTTTGACATGCAAGGAAAAATCATTTTGGAGAAGATAATTATTGTACTAATGATTTCTATGTTGACCGGGCAACGAAATAAACATTCATCACATTCGGCTATCTAAGCGATCCTGACGTTATAGTTCTCCTCAAAATGTGTCTCGATTACAATGTTAATTTCTCTCTACCGAATGCACATAACCACCAAACAGTGTCTTTGTATCAGTATATTGTGAAATATCACCACTATACACATTTAAATAAATGTTAAAATACCTCTATGTCAGAAGTAGGGTACGTGGTAAATAAAATATATTGTAGTGCCTATATTGCATAAGCGTGCAATATTTGTGTTTATGTTTTTTGTTTCTGGTTTTTGTTTTGGTTTTTGCGACTTTCATACAATACTTAAGTAATGATATATGATATATGTAAGGTGGAACACATTTGATTGTGGCAAATATTGGCATGAAGTTATACTTTGGAATACATTAGGAATATGAGATAAAAATGAGATGGATTTTGAGTAAACACATGCTCTTTTTATTAAAATTATTTCACGGCAGAAAAGACACCTTCCAATTGCAGTCCATCCACCATGATATACACATTAAGGTTCGGCGGATAACAGGGTGGTCATTGAAGCGACACACATCAAATCCAAAAATCAACAGTTTGCACAAATGCTTAAGCTATTTCTCTTTGAGCAGGGTTAGGATAAGTAATAACGCTCTGTATACGCTAAATAATTTTAAATGAACTGAACACGGAAGCAATTCAAATGTCATTTGTTATAAAATAATTTTTCACAAAACGATTAAAACATAAATATAATCGGCAGTATACTGACTCTTTTTGTATTTTGGAGTGAAGTTTATGGCTCATATTTTCCTATTTCATTAAAAAAAAGTATTGAATATTTTTTTGTGGCAATCTGCGTTCTTAGTTTAGCCAAGGGAACCAACTTCGATGGCACAGTGCAAGATATCGCTGAATGGTCTTTAAGTGTTAAAATCTTTAAGCAGATCCCCTATTGGAAATTAACATCTCTTGAAATCCAACCTTTCACTAGCATTGTCACAAGTTTGCAATCCCATATAAACAAAGTGTTTGCCAAAACAAATATAACGGATTGGTCCTACAGTAAATGTTAGTTTTTATTGATGTTCAGTTACATACATAAACTTTTCTGACTAGCCTTACATTATATAATGACAGTAACGAGACAGTATGCGTTCCTTTATCGGGTTCGTACCAGCTGTACCAATAGGTACGATATTGTTAAATGGAACGCAATTGAATCTCAAGCGAGTTCCTAATATGGCGGCCGTCGCTCGCTTCAAAGATACAAACCAGTTATTTTCCTGTTTTTACATCGTAACAGATGAAAAATCACTACCTGAATGGTTCCGTGACACATTGACATATATGATTTATAAGATTTAATCGCAAATTTAGAGTTCCCATTTCGTTTTTAGCAAACATAACATTAGCGTGACATATGAAGAATCACAGTTCTGCCATCTTGGATCCAAGTAGTACGTTTGAAATAACGAATACAGGATAACCGGCTCGGTTCTGCTGGTTTTGGTTTGGTTTGTTTTTGTTTAACGTCCTATTAACAGCCAGGGTCATTTAAGGACGTGCCAGGTTTGGAGGTGGAGGAAAGCCTGAGTACCCGGAGAAAAACCACCGGCCTACGGTCAGTACCTGGCAACTACCCCACGTAGGTTTCGATCTCGCAACCAAGTGGTGGAAGGCTAGCGTTAAAGTCTCGGGACACCTTTATCACTCGGCCACCGCGGCCACCCAAATTCTGCTGGTACAGAGCGTTCCATAACGAGTACATCAGATTCGTACCGATACAACTGGTAAGAACCTTATAAAGGAACACATGGTAGGTGTTAACAATTAATGTAGGATTGATTTCCTGTGGGTCATAAATACATGTGCGCTTATTCTTCGTCTCGTGAAAACATTCATGACTCAAATAGTTAAAATTTCTTAATAGCTACCATCTCTGTAATTTAAAGTTTGTCACAAATAATACTGGAAAACGATTTTTTTGAAAATCTTGTCTACTTAGTACAGTCATACCTGTTTGAACGGTCATGCGGCCAGTCTGCGGTCCGCCCGATGAAAAACAACATATAATGAACCATAAATAACCGGTTGCCAGTCTATCGCAGCCAGCGGTCAAAACAATCTGTCCCGAGTCGTTGTATTGTCCTGTATTGAGCGACCATCTTGTCCCGACGTGGACATCCGCGATGATCACATGACCAATGTGACAATCGTCACGTGATTTGTTTTGTTTACGATAATCCCCAAACAGGGCCCTCAACACTGGTCAAGACTTTGCTAGATTTACAAGTTAGACAGTATTTTGAACGTATTAATTACGTTCTACCCGTATGATATATACATTGTATATATCACTTTATTATCGTGTTTCGAATGAGATAGATCTTTCACCGAGTAAACGAAATGTTTTAACTCTAAATGGTCGTCTTTAAGTCATGGATTCAAAATAGGAAGAATTTGAGTTCAAAACAACTTAAAACGTAAAATTGACGTAATGGTATACCTAATAGATTATTATGTAGAGTTGTATAAAGCAAATTCCCAAAACCAATTGCGTGTATTTTTAATGATCTAGTAAAATTTTACGGACCAGTGTAGGGATGCATGGTTTATACGATAGTATACAGCAGCTCGACATTTAATTTCCTGAGCCAAATTCTGCTATAGATGGTTTCTAAACACACAGTACTAATGAGCAGTAATATTGTCAATACTATTAGAGAAGTATTCTTTAGGTGTTTCAATTTATTATTCAGGTGAAATCTAGGATCTTGGAACTATTGAATCGATGTGATCTCTTGTCGATGCCACGACGAATCAATTGTAGTTCTGCGCCCTAAAATGAGTTTCCGTGAAAACATTTTTAAAAATACTGTTAAAAGGTTGTAATTTAAATTTGACTCCACCATATCATCATTACTCTTCTCCATTATAATGACACGCATGTCAATCTGTGTTGACTGACTGTAAATTACGCTAGTCCCAGATCTTATAAAACAAACAATTAACATAGAATTCTGCAATTTAGAATCCTTATTTTTGTTGGGTGTTCATTTCATTTTACATGGAATGCATCTGATTATTCAGGTTCTAAATACTTTTTTGCAGAAGACAAATGTTTTACAACCAGCTCGTGTATCACCCTCGTGTTAGGGTCGTGTGACGCGGTCCAATGCATCAGGTATTGCAATCAACATCCGAGCTCGCCATTATTTGCATCACTTGAGTTTTTTTCTCTTTCTGCACAATTATCATTGATTCACGAGTATTGTACGTCCCTGAACTGTTCATGTCGCCACTCATACATGTAATTGAGAAGTTCATGCAATTGTCGTGATTCAATGTTTAATTTGCTCAGCAGGTATCATAGTTTAATGTTGATATTCCTGATTAGAACACTTCCACATACAAGTCTTTATTTGGTGCTATCATATATACATATAACAAATGTTACCCCCTCTATTAGCCTTTACGGATAGCCTGACTACCAAACTCGATGACATATTTGACGAAGGGACATGCTAATCATCAAGAGAATACCAGCTTGTGAACTAAAATGTAATTGTAATTCAAAATGTATTAAACGAGGCCAACATATGATCAAACGACATATTTACACGCAAATCTGTGGAGGGGTGTGCTGTTCTCATGGGTATGCCAGTGATCTGTATCGTACCATCAAACTGCAGGAGGACACCGGAGCGTACACACGGATATAAAAGTCACGCGAAGGAATCGGACACAACTATATGCCCGTGTGAGCATGTAATACTACGGTTGCAACGTGTCAATCATTGCGTGTGACGTGTCAGTACCTGTGTCTGACGTGTTGATCCTTGTTTGTGACATGGCGATCCTTGTGTGTGACGTTTCGATCCTTGTGCTGTGACGTGTCGATACTTGTGTGTGACGTGTCGATCCATGTGTGTGACTTGTCAGTACTTGTGTGTGACTTGTCAGTACTTGTGTGTGCTTTGTCTGTTCTCATGTGTGACATGTCGGTCCTTGTGTGTGACGTGTCGGTCCATGTTTGTGATATTTCTGTTCTCATGTGTGACGTGTCGATCCTTGTGAGTGACGTGTCGATCCTTGTGTGTGACGTGTCGATCCATGTGTGTGACGTGTCGATCCTTGTGTGTGACGTGTCGATCCATGTGTGTGACGTGTCGATCCATGTGTGTGACGTGTCGATACTTGTGTGTGACGTGTCGATCCTTGTGTGTGACGTGTCGATCCATGTGTGCGATGTAACGATCTTTGAGTGTAATATGTCAATCCCTCTGTGACTTGTCTATTATTATGTGCGACTTGACCGTTGTGTTTTACATGTCGATCATAGTCTATACATGTGTGTGAAGAGTTGATGCTTTGGGCATGACCTGTTTATGCGCGTGTCTGAAGTGTAATATTGGCTCAATATATACATTTATACCACTTGACAAGACAAACATTTCGGGTGTTCCTGATTTACGTGTCCCACTTTTGTAATCTTAACCTGACACCGTTTGGTTACATTTGATGCTTCAGCAAGCAGTTACATTTCGTTATTGGACGTTCTTTACAGGGGCCCACGTCAGGGTGTACTGAAATAGACTCCCACACACACCTCTAGTATGTATGACTGCCAAAGCTTGGTGTAGTACCAATGAGAGCTAAAACAAGCAATATGGAATAGAAACGCGAGACAATTATTTTGATATTTTATCATGCTTGCCATTGGCATTTCATTAAGACAGGAATGACATTAATTATGATAGTATTGGCATTTAATGATAAGACAAAGTATCCTTAATTACAGCAGATATTAACAATGTACATTTACTTGTTGCAGATATTACCATGCAAATGCATCAATTTTCGTTATTGTTTAACGTCCTGTAATAGGAAAGTGGCTTGTACGCTCCCATTTTACAGTCCTATCATGAAAAAAATCCAATGTGTGCGATATGCATGTGTATGGTGAGTATTTGTGTTTTGGAATGTTCGAGTTTTTATGGACCAGTCATCTCACTAAAACTATTGACCGTTGGGTGTGTAGTAATGAATGATAGTACGTAGGGCAGAACTTAAAATTATAATGCTTAGGACCTTTGACGAGGTCGATGTGGTCGTGTTATGTCGACCTGGTAAAAAATTATTAACCTCGCCACTTGTTAACTTTTTTCCTTGTTAATAGAACTCCATATTGACCTCATTAAATGTCAATATTTGATAAAAAAAAATAGTTAACTGGCATTACATAACAAGGCATATGCAAAAGGGGAAAAATGTCCTTTCTACAATAATAGAGTAAAACTCTTTGCATTTAGACAAACTAACAAAGCTATGTTTTCATTTCTATTGATCCTACAAGAAAACGCCATTGACTAGCATGTATAAAGTGTGCCCCTGTTGGGCACCTCCAGTCGAAGAAGCGAGTGTACACATGCGTGCAAACTTTTCGGCGTACGTACCGTCATGTCAATACCTATATACGGCAAACAGTCCGGAGATCTCGTGTATATGGTTCTCTGGTCAGTAGTTCAGTGACAAGTTAATATCTCACGACTCTAAATGGAGGAAAGTCATTCATCCATTATGTACATCACACGTTTCACTTCTACTCAATTAATATGATGGCGCACAGGACTAGCCTCTCCGTTTCAGAATTCGTGTTATATGTCCATACGATTGCCAATATTGCGTGCTGTGTTAGGTTAAGTATACATACTGTTGAATTCGTGTCCCATTACAATTGTATCAATGTGGTGACAAACTCGGCACCAACTGTCAAATCAGATCGGATATATTTCTTATTATATGACGTCTTGGTTTATTTTTATCTCAGCATATCAACTGATAGTTTGCTTAATTCGGTCAGTTATTTGTTCTTAACGGTCAATCAACATCTTAAATATCAGTAGGGCCAAAAAATGTAAATAAAATGGGTTTTGTTCGTTTGTTTTTAGAGGTTTAACGTCCTTGGCAACAGCTAGGGTCATACGATGACTGATGTCAAGGAAACACCAACAGCCGGGTCATATGATAACTGGTGTCAAGGAAACACCAATAGCCAGGGTCATACGATGACTGGTGTCAAGGAAACACCAACAGCCGGGGTCATACGATGACTTGTGTCAAGGAAACACCAACAGCGGGGTCATATGATGACTGGTGTCAAGGAAACACCAACAGCCAGGGTCATACGATGACTGGTGTCAAGGAAACACCAATAGCCAGGGTCATACGATGACTGGTGTCAAGGAAACACCAACAGCCAGGGTCATATGATGACGGACGTCAAGCAGACACAGAAGGCAAAGCAGAGAAAAAAGAAAGGACGTATTGAAGATCCCAAGTGTTGCAATGGGGACAGAAGATCGATTTTGGTCTCGTCAATATCCCTTTTAAAACAGACACAGAAGAGAAATGAGTAAACAAGAAACAACTTAAAACATGTAACATGTTTCCTTCAGCAAGTCAAACTTTTTAGGAGTATGATGTGTTATGATTCTTAGGGACATTTTCGGGGGTTTTTTCGGGTTTTTCGGTTTTTTTTTTCCAAGATCGAATTCTTAGATCAAATTAGAATCTATGTACACTTTGGCATTCTCCTAACATCTTGGTGTCATATAGTAAACACAAAAGACTAGCGTACTTTTAACTGTCCAATCAGATTTTTTGAATCTGTTAACAGTAAACCATACATCTTAACCTCTGGTTTTGTCTGGTTTAGTATTTTTTAACGTCCTATAAACAGCTAAGGTAATTTTAGGACGACATCCCCTATTTGCGAGATACATGTGTTAAGTGTATGTGTATCTTGGGAGAATGCGATTTATTACATTTTTACCAGTGAAATATCAAAAATTATTCATTCTATAAAAGTGATATTTTTCACTAGTGAAAAATATCACTTTTGCTGATTTGACCAATCAAATTAATGATTAGAAAATACCAAAATAATTGACCAATCAGAAAGCCCGACATATATGTCAGCACCTGGACAGGGGAAACTACTTTTTTTGTTTACACATTATCGCTGTAGGCCTAGTTAGCATACTGGGTAGGTTTTTCGTTGATAAAAAATGTAATAAACAGAATATCTAACAGTGTCTTCAGTAATACCAAATATATTTCACTCGTGTGGCTAATATTTTGATATTTTGCACTCGTGCTGCGCACTCGTGAAAAATATCAAAATATTAGCCCCACTCGTGAAATATATTTGGTATTACTGAAGACACTGTTAGATATCCTCTATATGTTCGTGTTTGTCGTCTTCTGATAGCGATAATCTGATGTCGACTATTTAGTTCTACCTCACGGAAGCATACTGCCAAAGACACCAAGCAGAACATCCAAGCCGGTCACATAAGTAACAACTGGCGAACCAATCGTCCCTGTCCATATTACAGTAAATTACTCTGGCTAATTAGAAGGCCACACATGAGTTCTCTTTCATACATATATAGCATACAACAGGTTCTTTAAAAATCATAAAAATCAGCATTCGTGAGATATTAACAATCTAATATTCGACCACTTTATAACCAATTTCAATACTGGCTCAAGAATGTCCTCGACCCATTCTTCACCGTGGTTGTATATGTTATCAAAAATCTAATCACATGGCTCTTCCTGTTTTATCCTTTTTTGAGTGCGATCATTGCCACTTAATATCTAATAATCTTTTGGAGGAATAACAACTAAACAAACAGAAAATAATGACGTGGACATACTAATCGTCGAGAAAAAACAATTAATGGCCAATAGTTGGTCAATTTGGGTAGGAAATCACAGATAATTGCAATGTGAAAAATGTGACAAATCTCATTAGTGTGTCCTTATTATATCGCTGGTACTTGATTGGGTAGGAAGGATATTGTCATATCCCGTAATCAACGGTCAATTGTCACGCGATATGGGACACTGTACACCGTCACTAGAGACGTCACGGCTAGCACGAGTCCGACACAATTTACGACTACCATCACAAGCTGTATTTCACTTATACTACTTTGCTTCTAACATCATTACGCAGTCTGTATGTTTCACATTTCAAAAGCTGTGTTCAAAATTAGATAATATGTCATTAAATATAAAGCTAGGAAAGGATGTATAGAGGATATCTAACAGTGTCTTCAGTAATACCAAATATATTTCACGAGTGGGGCTAATATTTTGATATTTTTCACGAGTGCGCAGCACTATTCTGTTTATTACATTGTTTATCAACGAAAAACCTACCCCGTATGCTAACTAGGCCTACAGCGATAATTTGTTAACAAACAAAGTAGTTCCCCCTGTCCAGGTGCTGACATACATGTCGGGCTTTCTGATTGGTCAATTATTTTGGTAGTTTCTAATAATTAATTTGATTGGTCAAATCAGCAAAAGTGATATTTTTCACTAGTGAAAAATATCACTTTTATAGAATGAATAATTTTTGATATTTCACTGGCAAAAATGTAATAAATAGGTGAAATCATTTTGTATCCGTATCAGTCATTTATCTTCCATAGTAGTTATTGAAACAATCGTGCAATGTTACGTCTAACACCTTGTACCACTGTCAAGACTTGTATTATTTCCATAAGTATGGTCTACATAAGTTGAATTATATTTATCTCTACTACACATAGTTTGCAATTCTGATGCAGAATTAATTAATCATTTACCATATATAATACTGCTTGATTCCCATCTAATTTTTATTTCATACTCCGTATTGTTGTTTCAATTATTGTCGACATTCGTATCACATCATTCATGAAATATCTACGTCGTAATTAATTCCATTTGGTTTGTTAACATTGTTTTATGCGTACATTTATATAATGATACTTATCGTTTAAAATGCAATTATTGGACAACGCATTTTGTTATCACCATCAGCAGGGATGTTGTTCTGTGTCATGTACATGCAAGTCGTTTGTTTTTTGACCAAGAAACATTAATAAATTTAATACGAAACACATCAAGCCTCAAATAATTAAAAACTATTTTGTATTATGCAATTTTCTGAAAATCAAATGTAAATGGGTTTTTAAGCATTCGCACATATTCACGATTTGAGTACATAGTATCTTGGTAGTGGTATTTCTCTTCATTTCATATTATTTCAATTTCTACTCCATTCGGACTCAATGAAACTACAAAAAATTGATATGTTTCAATTGTACATTAATTTGACTAGATTAACATCAATATTCGCGTATGAAAACATATAGTGCACCAGCCGTCAGCATCTGTGTGATCCTGTAACCCAAGGTGGAAATTAATATAGGCATGGAAACAATCTCAGTAGGCTTACTGTAGAGCTCTGGGTCAGATATAACATTTATACGAGAATATCAGGGCTTTAGAGGAAATATATCGGACTGTTCTGTTATATCTATTTATAGCCCTCATGTTAATTAATATTTCAATGAAATTTTCAACAAATTACGTCACATCAGGTCAAGGATAAAAATTTACAATCAAAAGAAATGTATAATCTTAAATGGTCCAACTTTACCCCGATCCTTTTAATCGTCCGATTGGACAGTAGGATGAGCATTCGTGTCGGGTCAGTATGTTTAGGCGGTCAAAAAAGGACGCCTCCATCAGAAACCATATCTACAAGGAAGTTAAAATGATCAAAACATAACTATCAGTAAACAAACAAAAAAGCTTAACTTTTTATCGGTTTAGACCTCGTATCAAGGTCAAATCAAACTTCGTAGCATACTTCCTAAAAAGATGGCTGTTCAGCTCAAATCGAAGCGGAAGACAACCGGATAACACAGCCTATGCATTATTCTTCCGCGCAGCAGGCGGGGTATTTTCATAATAATTTTCAATTGAACAACAAAATAAATATTTCGATCAAATTATGCTACTTTGTTATATTGTATTATGGTTAATGTGTTGCATAATAGTATTTTTGTCTTAATCATACCGTTTGGCCATCCTCTAATCTACAATTTTTAACACCAACCAGTAGACTTGGACAAGTTTTAGTAAGTGAAGACCTATTGTACTTCTTTAATTGGTTAGGGAAATGTGTGCAAATTACAATATAAGGATTGGATGTTACTTTGGTCGATTCCATAGGGGTGCTTGGCAGTTCGTTAAATTTGTTTCAAGGGCAACTCAATTAATCACCATATGAAATCAACCAAAGCAACATTCAATACATAAGAACATTACATTGTATTGTTTTATGACTCATCGACAGTTTTAGTCATTTAGCGCCCCAAAACTCAAGATTAAAAGAACATAGAAAAAAGCAAATTAAACTCTAACTAAAATGTTAAAAGGTGACAAAATCTTAAAATCACTGATATCAACTGGTTACAAAACACACATATCATTGTTTATAGTCTTTACTACGTAAATGAACAATTATAGAAATGTGATGAAAAGGTGTGATTGCTGTATCGAATGGACCTGATTTGTAAGGTAATGGTTGTATTTTAAAGTGCAGATATATACAACCCTAATGAGTTAATGTAAAACCTACCGCGTTGATTACACTGTGTCCAGAGAGTGTCTGGGAGACCCGACTGACGGAAATACCACTACAACATAACTATTAATTGTGTATGAGGTCGATAGAATTGTACTCAAACGCTTGTAAAATGGTGATCAATGATATTGTTTAACGTCTACAAGCCTCTATATTATCTTATTGTTTTTATAGTTCATATTTCATGTTTTTGTGTATTAATATTGTGATGGATTTATAATTATGCCTGAAATATTTTGGCATACCATACAAAAGGCCTATACTTGAGTTCTGAAATATTCCCGTCAACTTGTACCATCAGCCCCTGGGGGTCAGTCAGGGCCACCATGCACATACTATAAAAATTGGCATTCAATATTGATAATCATAACTAAGCTTGTGTTATTTTCAATGACATATGCATGCTTTAAATGTGATTTCAAATATAAACTATAGTAAAGTTAACGCCCTCTCCAGGGGCAAACGTGAGACCCAAGGGACATGAAATTCACAATTTTGGTAAAGCACCTGAAGACCCTTCCTTCTTTTAAGAGTATTTGATAAATATTTTTGAATTCTAGTCAATTTATCCCGTTGATGCCGATTGAGATATTCAAGGCCAACAAGTGCATGCCATCAACCCGTCGTCTGATACTGATAATTCTAACCACATTACAACTAGTTCGAATAGAAATCAACCAATGATAGTCAAAAAATGTGTTTTTCCTCTTTGAACTATAGCCATATTAATAACTTCCTATGGGCAAACTTGACAGCCTAGAGTCATGAAAATAACAATTTAAATCTTCCACCAATGAAAAGTATTTGTTCTACCTTTTTAGGCTGTTGAGAAGAAGGTTTCTGAAATTCAGTCACTTTGACCTTTTTTGCCCCGCTCTCGTGGTTAAGGAAAAAATAATTCAATATTACGATTGAACTTTGTCCATGGAAGGATTTTTAATTTTCATTGAGATTAGTTCAGAAGAAATTGAAAATGATTTTTGTACCGACGGAGGACGCACAGCGATGATTAGAATGGGTCAATTGCGCTCTGTCTCAGGTAAACTAATGATATATTGGATTTGTACACGTTTTATCAATTTTCATTTCAATTTTGATCGAGTCACTGGTCCAGATTGACCCCCATGAGCTGATGGGCGGGGCCGAAAAGGTCACACTGAAATATCTTCGTAATACCCAAATGGGGGAGAATGAAATCCTCTTCATGCAATAGTTTGTTTCCATTCTCATTATCGTAATTAAAGAGATATAGTCGGTTCTTTTCCAGCCAACTCATGATTATGGTATGGATATTAATTTATTACCAATTTTTAACATACCGAATTTGCATTTTCGGCATAATATACAATTATACTAGGTAAAAAGAACTTTTACATTTCTTTCGGTGTACATTATACAGTAATCATCAAATAAAGCGGGCAATGTTTCATCGTTTAAAGTTAGTCCACAAAATGTCAATATAGTGACGTCCGGTTATAATGTGTTGCAAGGGTAAGACGTAAAAGTGAACCTACTGACGTTTGGTTTTATTTTCAGCTTGACCTTTAAGTACGCGGAATAATTGATGTGGACGAAGTCTTGGGTGCTGCACTGTTAAATGTTATCAATTCCAAGTTGTAGTCAGATCGATCCTTTATTGAGACGGAGACGACCTGTACTGGACGGAACGACCGACTGGTGATTGATAGGGAGAAGGAACTATCGGCACAGTAAATGTCTACAGCCTGATCACAAATTTCCAGGTTTTAAAGTTTTTAAAGACGTCTCTCTTGTATTCGTTTTTCATGCATGGCTAGGTTCCTGTAAAAGTGTCAATAAGTTTCATTGTTGCGACACATAACCGCATTTCTTCGGTTGCGAGTGGAAACAATCTGGTGTTCACCCTGTTTAATTTTTACTATATGAGGTAAATTTGAAATTAGTAAAGGGAACGTATTTGACTAATGATAACGTAGATAACAGAATGTAAAGAGAAACTGATGCGTGTATGTTTAAAACCATAACATTATCAATAGTATACAGGTATATAAGATAAGTAAACAAATAAAAACAAGAATTGTAAGTATGCCTACCAGATTTTACTGTGACCAGACTCTTAGAGACTTCACGGTATGACAGTGAGTTGTTTGTTTCAATCTTCTAAACGCTTTAAAGCATTAATTTTTGTTACCGATAAAAATTACCATTACAGCATATTCCACAAGAACATTAAGTACGGTGTTATTTTCAAACCAGAATTCTACTTTGAAAGTTAATTCTTTTATAGGTGAACCTTTCAGCGGCATAATACTGTTTTACAGATGTGACGAAGCCGCTTCTGTTATGCACGATACAGCAAACCTTCTGTATAACGTGGCTATATTATACCTTTATGGCCTTTTGAAATGGAAAAGATTCCTTCGTTTATTATACATCACTACTCGTGAAGTTTAGACGTTTCTTTTATCAGCTCGTTTTTCTATTCTCTCTCTCTCTCTTTTAACTGCATATAAAGATGTTAGGATCACGGAAAAGGAAGGACATTCACACGATTTACCACAGATTGATTCAATCCAAAGACAACTCAAAGCAATTGAAGCAAGTCAAGGATGATTAAAAGTAACAATAAAATGAAACAGTGAATCTTTTATTGTTATTGCATCAATGTATATAGTTTTACGCATGCTGTTGTTTTTGCCTGTGACAGTATTCTTTTTCAAAACTGCCATGCAATAACAGCTTTGCTTTGAGATTGTAAAAAGCTTCATTAATCATTCCCTGACACATAGAGCGATCCCCGGACTCCTTCACTCATATTGTTGGCCATTTCCATAATTACAAACCCATGTATTTCCTCACTGACTGACGTCAAACGATCAATTTCAAACTGATGCTATAATTCAACCATATTCTCTTTCCATACCTCCAGAGTGCATGAAAGGCGCGTGGTAAATTGGGCAATGTCTGACGGATGGCCTTAGCCATCTCTGTATTTTTCTCGGCCGGAAGTGGCCGAGTTGAGGTCGTTTACCTGAATACCCCTTCAGTATTGTTTGTGTGTTTCGTGTACTTTCGTGTAAATTAAGATGTATCGAAGCGTTCTGAAAATGACAGTAATTTATCAAGCAGATATGTCTAAACAAAATCCCCTTCCCCTTATCAATTTACACTCACCAGCACGGACATATAGACCAATCAGTACACTCTATTAATCATCAATATAACTTACAAACACCAGAACTTCTCTTACAATGGCTAATTGACTTCTGCTTTAGCGTATCGTTCTAGTTTGGTAGTGACGGACGTATTAAAGTATACCGTCTGCGTTTGTCCCCCGGTTCGCTTAGTTTAGTATTGTTCAGCGTCCTACAGAACAGCTAAGGTCATTTAAGGATGGTCCCTAAGTGTGTGAGTTGCATGCGTCTGTTGAATGTGTGTGTCCAGGGAGGCTGTGATATGTTTGCCGCCTTGTAATTATACGGAACTGATGCCTAATTTATAGTGCAACCTCACTGTAGAATATTGCCAAAACATGAAGCACGAAACCCAACCCGGTCAAATTATACTTACAGCAGGTGAACCAGTCGTCACCCTCCGGGAAGTTTTGAGCGCAAAGCAGGTTTAGTAACTTCCATTTTTCTGGCATGTCTCGGACAGGAGACAGAACCCAAAGCCTTTTAAAAGAGGCGAACGCTCAAATAAGTTTTTGATGGCGGCTAGCTGAAAATAACATTATATACTTCTAACACATAGTTTTTACTGCAACTCTATTATACTATAAAGAATCTATACTTTTTCATAAAGTATCTACTAAACAATTCAATTAATTGTGAAACGCCCAGCATAAAAATATCATAGAAACAAAACCATCAGAACAAACATTTTATAACGTAGACATGTACGTGGCTACTATATTCCATATATATAAATATATTTATGTTTCATGTAACCCTTTGCAGTGCTCTTGGTTCCCATCATTGTGTTTTCTTTCCACACGTCACATTGGACATTTTTAGTTTATGTTTTGTATCATTGGATCTTGTTTCTAATTGGTACCTTTTTAATGGTGAGCCAAGCCAAACATTTTATATGTCTTACGAGTACATTATGTAACTTCCATATCCTGCTATGTCTCCTTATAGTAACTACATATCCTGATCCACTTTCTTTGTCTTTAAAGTAACTAAAGATCATCCTGCCCTTTTTGCCGTAAGATGCATGTAGCTGCAGATCCTACTGCGCTATTATTATCCTTAGAGCTACATGTATTATAGATCCTGTGGCGCTTCTTTTGTCTTTAGGGTAATTACAGACTCTGTTGCACTTCTTTTGTCTCTAGCGTTACTACAATCCTGATGGGCTGCTTATGTCTGAAGAATAACTGCAGATCATGTGGCGCTTCTTTTGTCTTTGGGGGTAATTACATATCCTACTGCATATCTTTTGTCTTCAGGGTAATCACAGATCCTGTTGCGCTTCTGTTGTCTCTAGCGTTACTACAATTCTGATGGGCTGTTTTTGTCTGAAGAATAACTGCAGATCCTGTTGCGCTTCTTTTGTCTTTAGGGTAATTACATATCCTCTTTCGCTTCTTTTGTCTTAAGAATAACTGCAGATCTTTTGGCGATTCTTTTGTCTTCAAGGTAATTACAGATCCTGTTGTGCTTCTTTTGTCTCTCGCGTTAGTACATATCCTATTGTGCTTCTTTTGTCTGAAGAATAACTACAGATCCTGCTGTGCTTCTTTTGTCTTTGGGGTAATTACAGATCCTGCTGTGCTTCCTTTGTCCAGATGGGCTTCTTTTGTCTTTAGAGTAATTTCAGATCATGTTGCTTTTCTGTATATTTTAATTTCTAATACGACAGTTCGAAGATTATTAATGTTACAACTCTTGTTAGTTATATTCTTTCTGAGTTTTCCTTTCCTTTTTGTTTGTTCTTTTTATCCGTTTAAATTGGCATTTATATATGTGTTGTGTGTGACATTGATGCATAGTTGATATATTTGTTAAAGATCTCTTTTTCGTTTTTGTGACGTCACCTTCGGCATTTCCTTTCCTATTTAATGATAACGAAATTCCATAAAATATTTTTTTAACATTTAGATTTAAGACTGTTAAACTTATAAATCGTATATATTTGAACTCAAAACTCCTTGTTTTATGGCAAAGGAACAAAACAAATAGAACTTTAATCACAATGACAACATTTCCGTTCTGGTTGACACTTTTCTGAACGACCATGGGAATGAAACATATTGGTCAACAGGAATTTTAGATTGCCTGTATAAGATTCTAATCAGAAATGAAAACGAACGAACAGTTTTTTAAAACAGTAATTTCATCACAATCTGTAATGATATAATTATGGTATTAATAAAATGACGAAAACAATATTTACAACGTATTTTTAGATACACTGCATATAGATTACACAACAAAATCCTGATGACGGTTAATTCCTAATAAAGATGTATAGGAATTTGGGAATGAACGCTACATCAGTACGGATACGATAGATGGTGGAATTCAATATCAAAACCGTCTTAGTCGTGACCTAATGCGATATAAACTTGCCAGATAATGTCCCGAAATTTAATTATGACTGGATGACTTAAACCTTTCAAAGTACAAGCGTGGTAAAAAATGTTGGCCCTCACTCATAATTAACAGCAATCAGATCATGATTGCCTTTTGTGGTTTATCAAGGATAACTTTGACGGAATGGAGGTACCATTATAGATATACAGCAGACAAGAGTTGGTACCTGTTACTGACGAGAACGAGGCTGGTGACACATGACCAATCCCTAGACAATCGGTTTACTTGGCTTGCGTAAGTCTCGAGACTGTCAGCATATATGAGCGCTGACTGATTTACACATATTTCACGCCCATTCAGTTCAGATTTACTGTAAGTAATTCTTGTTTATGGGATGTCGACCTCAAAATCATAAGCCTAGCTCTTTCTTTTGGACAAGGGGATATATGGATTGTCTAGTAAATGATTACAGAATGGCATTAACGACATAATATTCACTTTTGTTAATATCACTTTTTTTACGGTGCCGATACTATCATCCATACACGTCTAATATAATCCCAATATAAACATAGCATCGTTGCCCATTATTCTTCATTTACGCATTTTTATACACGACATCAAAATTAGAATATATATATTTATTACATTTTTACCAGTGAAATATCAAAAATTATTCATTCTATAAAAGTGATATTTTTCACTAGTGAAAAATATCACTTTTGCTGATTTGACCAATCAAATTAATGATTAGAAAATACCAAAATAATTGACCAATCAGAAAGCCCGACATATATGTCAGCACCTGGACAGGGGAAACTACTTTTTTTGTTTACAAATTATCGCTGTAGGCCTAGTTAGCATACGGGGTAGGTTTTTCGTTGATAAAAAATGTAATAAACAGAATATCTAACAGTGTCTTCAGTGATACCAAATATATTTCACTCGTGTGGCTAATATTTTGATATTTTTCACTCGTGCTGCGCACTCGTGAAAAATATCAAAATATTAGCCCCACTCGTGAAATATATTTGGTATTACTGAAGACACTGTTAGATATCCTCTATATATATAACTGCATCATCTATTTGATGGATCTTTCTAAGATTCACTAGTGAGACCAGCGTCCTGAATAATATAATTAGTTAATAACTTAATAAGTGAATACATGAGAACCCAGGACTGAATCAATATGGAATATGTTCGATGCCGGATAGGTGAAAAAAATAACACGAATTAAATGTGTGCATACTGAACAGATGTCAATATTGAGGAGTATTGTCAATCTTGTTGTTGGCATGGACTGATGGAAGGGAAGCGAACCTCGTGCAAATGGTGCATGAACTGCTTGAACTTCATTTGCATGTGGTTTACGTCCCTTCACCAGCCAATAGAAGCAACAAAACTGACTTTAAGATAACAAATTTAAAATTTACGCCACCAGATTGATGTTGTGGTATGACATAAGTACGTCGCGTTGCATCATTGTTCTATAGTAAACACACATAACAAGCGTTTGCCAGCAACTCTCGTCGCAAAAGCAACAGAAATATAGTTCCAAAGACCTTTTGACCATTTGCATGTTAGTACTCTTGAATATGGCATTCTCAAGATTAAAAGGCTTAATAATAACAAATATTGATTTTATTATGATCATAAACACTCCCTCATATTCCAATCAATACTGATTAAGTTGCCAATAATACAGTATAGTACAACATAAATGTAAGTAGAGAAACATTTATTTGAAAATTGCCGCTTTTCGTCGGTCTGGAATTTCTGTCCTCCATTGTAGCATGTCGCACGGATTGGGATTGTTTTTGGTGTTGTCTTATCAACAGCGAAGGTCTTGTAAGAACGGCCTCCATATGTGACATATGCATGCGTGTGTACGGCTTCACCGTATGGCGAATGTGTGTAAATACATATATTGGTACACTCAAATATAGTTTGTAATGAAAAACATGGCTATAGTTACTCACATATTGTAATACAGACCAACAGCTTCTAGATAACGAGATGCATGCCGACTTGATAGTGTAACTCCACGGCTTGTCCAAAGCTTTGTCTAACTCACCCAGCAAGACTTCGATAATTCTATCGTTCTCTTTATGCTATCTAATTTTTATACCAGCGTAAAACAAGTTAAGGTGTAGATCCTAACAAAATAAGGTCTAGCACTTAACAAAATAAGGTGTAGAAAAATAATAAGGTGTAGAAAACAAGAAAATAAGGTGTAGCACCTAACAAAATAAGGGGTAGAACATAACTAAATAAAGTGTAAAAATAACAGCATCAGGTTATAACCTTAGAAAGTGTCGAACCTAACAAAATAAGGTGTCGAACCTAACAAAATAAGGTGTAGATAATAACAAAATAAGGTGTAGAACATAACTAAATAAGGTGTAGAACATAACTAAATAAGGCGTTGAACCTAACTAAATAAGGTATAGAAACTAACAAAATAAGGTGTAGAAAATAACAAAATTAGGTGTCGAACTTAATATAATAAGATGTAGCACCTAACAAAATAAGGTGCGTAAAAATAATAAGGTGTAGAAAACAACAAAATAAGGTGTAGAAAACAACAAAATACGGTGTGGAAAAGATAATACGGTGTAGAAAACAACAAAATAAGGTGTAAAACCAAACACAATTAGTTATAGAACATAACAAAATATGATGTCGAACCAAACAAAATAAGGTGTAGAACATAACAAAACAAAACGTAGAACCTAACAAAATAAGGTGTAGAAAATAACAAAATAAGGTGTAGAAAATAACAAAACAAAACGTAGAACCTAACAAAATAAGGTGTAGAAAATAACAAAATAAGGTGTAGAAAATAACAAAATAAGGTGTAGAAAATAACAAAATAAGGTGTAGAAAATAACAAAATAAGGTGTAGAAAATAACAAAACACATTAAGTAAACTTCATTCCAGGCTCGTGTTTTCTTGTCGATTTATGGGTTTCTAATAAATCTTCATAAAACAAAGTTGTTTAGTTTCAAATCGAATCACGTGAAAGAAACTCATTCGACTTCATCATGTATGGAAAGCAGACAACATAATGCAACATATATGATATCAATCTGAAAAGTCAAGCAAACAAAATATTTAGTAAATTATTCGTCTGAATTCTCTTTACAACAGATTATTCAGCAATTATTGGAAAAGAATGACAGCCATTGTGTAAAATATAAAAAAAAAAAAGGACTGAGTACCAGAAATAGTTCTTCTAATATTGCCTTAATACCTAACAGATTGCCTGGAAGCTGGAACCATGGTTTTGTAGACAAGATGTATTCGTATTTAAAACTCACTAATTGTGTTCGCCTTACCATCGGTCATACTTTCTAGCCACGTCCGTGCCTACAGCGTTGACCTTTTACTGCCACAAGTGATGGGGACATGAACATCGTTCCAGAAGAGGTTCGTTATGCTGGCCGCAGTCCGCCCAGGGATGAATTACACAGATCGGGGTCCGTCACCCACAATCAGATATAAAACTGCCCTGTATTGCTCATGTCTCGTCTTGTCTGCTATCTCCCCAGACGATCGTTGGCCGAAATAGAAAAAATAATGTCGATAAGATTGGGTGTTTTATTTTGAGGCCATTGAAGGTAACACCAGCTTTGGGAGAGAGAATCAGGTTTGAAATGCTACAGGGAAGTAAAAAGGTGAAGATAACAAAAAATACTCTACTTCATTAAATTACCACATAAATGCCTCGTTTCGGAAGATATAGACTGATTAATTTGTCAAATTAAAAAGTGAGTTGCATTAATAGATAGCTGCTTGATTGTCAATATGATGTATCAAGATCCCCCTCTACAACCCCGCTTTAGCAGGTCTTAATATCCGTTGCGTGTTACGGGTCATTTCTGAAAATCTTGGAAGCTGTTTGCTATCTTAATGCCGAAATGTGTTAAGGATCTACATCCCTGTGGACCTGAGTGTTGTGATACGGAAACATTTTTAGTATTGAACTATTCAATGTGTCTATTTTGATTGGGAGAGAACAACACCAGTCCCGCTGTTTTGAATGATTGACTTCAGAAATTCCCCGACTAAACCAATTGATGTACCGACACTTTTTGTATTCAAGCAGCTTTTGTGACATACGATCCTAGATTAACAATGTATTTGTAGCACATTGCAGACTAGTTTCCTTTGACTTAATTTGTATTGTAGATATAATATAATCATCAATGTTTATAACGATGCCATTTTTGTCAATTGCAGGTGAACCGTTTTTTTGTTGTTGTTTTTTTTTTTTTGCATTTACGTGAAAATGTTAGCAGAATGATGCTCCTTCAATGACCGTGACATGGTTGCCACATTAAGTTTTCTTAATTGAGGCGATGTAAATGCTCCATTGACCTGAAAGGGACACCGCAAGGTTAACATTACGCGAGTGATTTAATTTCTTAACCCTATGTGTTCTGTTCTGTGGCGCAATTTCCAAATAAATTATTGATAGTCAAAGGAAAAAACTGTCTATTTCTTGCTCCTTTTCTTTGTTTTTATTTTCCCGGTGCTACCAAAGACTGCAAAGTATAAAAAAAAAAAACAACTTTCCGGCGGCTGTCAAATACGCATTTTTTTTAACCTTGTTCTTATTTAAACCTATTATTTTTTTTTATGATTTTCGAGTGATCTTTCTGTGATAACTAACAAAAAAGTACCCAGAATAAAATAACTGGCATTACGAATTAACCAATTCTTTTAAAAGACCCACATGGTCGGACATGTAGCCTCCATACCCAGGAAATGAACTCCGGTCGCAGTGTGTTACCACTGTGTCACATATTTTGATATTCAACAGATCATTCACAGTATCAGGATTTCAGTGATGCATGTTATAAGCGACATAGTACCAACAGGTGCAAGTTGATACAATTTGTTGGTTAGTTTCTATTGATAGTCAAATGGTATTCGAAATGCTTTATGTTTGTTTCCGTGAAATCTGTATCGTACATCATCCCGTTATTATATTTACTTAGGAAACACTAGGACAGCCTCCCTTGTGTGCAAGAAAAGGACATATTTATGATCATAAGTGTCGCAATGGACGCACGTCTATTTTGGTCACTTCAATTTCCCATAGTTTTTGACACGTTGGTATCTGTGTCGACACTTAAGATTATTCTATTACCATAAATTGTCTGAAGTAATTTCTCCTAATTTATTGACACTGCGCGACATATCGCCATTTTGTATTATAACACCATATATTGTATAAATTCAGAATTTTGTATGTATTGCATGTTTGGTTTGTATTGTTTAACGTCAACAGAGATAGTCATTTAAAGACTGCTTCCCCTGTGTGTGATATGCATACATGTGGTAAATGAATGTTTTTGGAAAGCTGTGGTTGTAGGTCATGTTCTCTGTCAATAAATTCTAATGCCATCAACATACACAACAAAATATTTTACCTTTTCTGATCAGGATATATGTATATGTTTGATCCTCACCTTTTAATTTCTACCAAATGCATTGTATTATCTACCTCATCATACTTTTTTTGCTTTGTTTTACATTGAGGTAGCACTATAAACTATAATGTTTCTCGCTATCACAAAAAGACAGACATGAACATATTGCAGCCTCTCAAAACACACACACACATTCAACACACGCATGCATCTCGAACACATGGGAGACCGTCCTTAAGTGACCTTAACTATTAGTAGGACGTTAAACAATACTAAACCCTATTTGAGAGAGTTTGAGTTTAAATAACATCTTTGTTTTAATGACATTCTCTTAGCACGGAGTCATAAATATAATGGTAGTTGTATCTAATGAAAATGGCCTGACCTAATGCACAAGGATAATAAAACAGACGAACATTCACACAACTAAATACACAATGAAATAAATAAATAAATGGCGCCTATATCCATGATAGTTGATAAATGGCGAATATATCCATAATAGTTGATAAATGGCGAATATATCCGTAATAGTTTTTACCCTTACCGATTAGACCTTACAAATTGCGGCCAATATATGCTTTTACATAAGGCACTATTCATGCATGGTAATACTATCAAATACAGACAAGAATCCCCTTTTAAACTTACGTAATCCAAGGGTCCTGCATGTATTAGCGTCCGGGGGATACTGCCATTTGCTATAATCATATCACGATGTCGAGTTACATACTGGAAGAGAACGATCTAATTAACATTTATAGAGCATTGATTAAGTTATGAGGCTTTTACAAATCACACCTTTTTGTCGTTTAGTCTTTAGATAGGGGCTAATAAAGACATGTGATCAACCTTGTCAGCTTGTGTCGTCTGGGTATCTGTAGGTGACATACATGTATTGTACTAAGTGGTACACAATGTACATAATTGAAATAAGGGTTTTGTAAGAATTCCGGACAGCTGTGATAGATTATATGGATATTTATATAAATACAGAACTATGGTACACGCATATCAAAGCGGTGCTATATAATAACCGAAAATGGGACCATGCTTAATTCACATTGTAAGCGTGGTATTTGTTCATTTCCCATACAATATCGTGATTCGTGACCATGATTATGTTTCCAATATCTCATGTCATATTTCTCAAATATTATACGTAATTTTGTCTTGTCTGTTGTGATTTGTCAGTATAGTCAATTCGAAACAAATACAAAATTCACTAAACTTTCTGGGTTTTTCCCCCATAAACAACCGAAGAAAGTTCCTCTTTATATATATATATATATATATATGTATGTATTTATGTAAACATCAATGTATTGCAAAAGACATAAAAAATGCTACGAAACCACTTATTCTCAAATTCATCTAAAGATAAAAAAAAATCCTCACTTATGAACAAAAATACGCATTGAATATATTTCAATCTGGAACCGTTCGGATATTTCAAATATACGGCTATCAGACCCAGGGGTCGATCATGATATCGATATTATATCGATTTCGTTTTCAGAAAAATGACCTGATTTGAGGAGAAAGGTTGATGTATTTGTCGGCATTAGCATGCTTAATCTGTTTCAATCGAGGCTAAAAAATATGTTATGCTATTATACTGCTGACTTCCACGTTTGTTAGGTATTGGTCATCCTGTACCTATGGAATATTGGGACATTTGTATAATCTGTTCGCACATCGATAAATAGGGCTTCATTGAAGACACAAATAATAAAATATCACCAGCGCGGGCTATTACATTGCATGAGTTTAGCCAAAGGTTGTTTTTGAGAAGTACTTTCAGTTTGCATACATTGTAGAGGAGACAACAAGGAAAGTTTAATGCTTGATATTGAAAGAGCATAGTTTTTTCTTGAAATACACGTCATTGATGCTGGATTCATTTACGTTGACACCAAGAAGAAAGTACCGAAGACGACAAACACTTACTCCATGGTTTAATTTGTTTTGATTTTTAATATTTTTTTGGTCATAAAACAAAAACTTGATAATGTTTGTTGCATACTGTGATATATATTTACTTACAATCACTTCATAACTGGCAAAGACAATTGCCTAAAACAACATATTCAGTATTAGATACCCATACTCTGCTGACAGTAGATACTGATTTAGCTACACGTCCCTATAGTGTGTTGCTAAAATCACAGTATTCACATCAGAAGGGCATGTTCGGTGATGAATAACCAGATAATCAGATAATTCGAATTTCACACGACGTCAGGCGTAGACATTCCTCCTCTTTGCGTTTAAAAGCAGCAATCATTTAAAACCGATCCCCATGAAAAAGAAATATATCCAATGGAGTATTAGTTAGCCAATGCGATCGGTGTCCCGCTATTACAGTTAACAATCCAATTTACTTTGTCTATTTCCGTACACGACAATCGCCTACTTTCCCTACGTAAAATCAATCAATTGCTTGCCAATCCCAGACACCCCCTGATCTCTTTCACAAACTAATACCTGTCATGGAATAATCAAGGACTGGAGCGAGAACAACTGTAAATGTTGGCACCTAGAGCTCATCCAAATATACCTACCTGGCCCTTATCTTAGTAAGATAGTGAACTGTTACAAGATGCTAGTAAACATTCGATATGAACATAATCTGGGTGCCAGGTAAATATAATGTCAACCATGCTAATATTTAAATTAATAGTGTGCGACTTTCGTTTCAAAAGATTAAATGTCTAATCGGTCAGTTCAGCGTTGCTAGTTAGCAGACAACGTTCACGGGGGTTCGGTTTCTGATTTGGAGTAAGATAGTCTTTGACATTACTTACAAATCCTGTGTGTATACACAGCCGAAAACTATCTTGAAACCCTGATTCTCACTTTTTTTCATCAATGTTGAATTCAAATGTTGTTGTACCTTGCATTTTTCAGTTCCAAACCGAACTCCTGTAATAACGTTGAGAATTTGATAATTTCATACCTAGAATAGCGCTTAAATAGCGACTAAATGCTTACAAATTTTGAAAGTTCAAGGGGGGGGGGGGGGGGGGGGGGGGGGCGACTAGATATGGGTCCCCATGCAAGGTACAACAACATTTGAATTCAACATTGATGAAAAAAGTGAGAATCGGGGTTTCAAGATAGTTTTCGGCTGTGTATACACACAGGATTTGTAAGTAATGTCAAAGACTATCTTACTCCAAATCAGAAATCGAACCCCCGTGAACGTTGTTACTACCGATAGTAACTGGCAGTAATATGCAATCTCATGACTGCAATTAGGCAAATGCTTATGCATCACAAAACGTAAAAATTACTGTAACGCAATTGACCATGTGGAAACAAACGTAAAAGTTTCTGTTTAAATGGGTGTAACGTCCTCGCAACAGAACAGAAGGCATTGGAGAAACCACGCCGACCCAGCAGGGGACCCATATCTAGTCGCCTCTTACGACAAACAGTGCGATACACAGTAGGCATAATCTTTTCCCACTCCTGCTCAAGTAGAAAACACATTATTTCTCCCCATATGTACTCATTTATTTGTGTATAAATTTTATACGCATCTAAATGTTAATCATGCTAAAGAAAAAATATCTATCATGTACGTTGTACAATGCTTATATGCGATCAGTTCCGCGTGAAAAAATATTTCGCTGCAAAAATTTCTTGCTGTTATGTTACTTTTCTAATGACTATTAAAACTATTTTCAGCATCACAAATATCTATCATGTGTTTACTTTAAACATGCGAAACCAGTGGGAATGCTCCGCCTAATAAAAATTCAGATCGCATAAATATTGAAAATTTGGGAATCAGGAACTGAAGGCTAACACCATACAACGCAAACTTGTTATGGCTACATTAGGGCAGTGTGGCCATTGGTAAACCTCTCTAAAATGAACAGCATAGGTTTATTTATATGGTAAATGGAGGCGTACGATTTCAAAAAGATGATAACTAGGTGATTTTGTATATTTGTTCATAAATAATTATTTAATGAAATCCCAACTTGTGTGGATTATTCCACCAAAAAGACATTCCGCGATAAAAACTTCACATTTCGTATGCATTTTATTCTATAGATATGTAACGGTTCAAATTCACCTATAACCCAGGTTCTTAATTATACTTAATAGTACCGTACTTTGAATGTATAAATCACACAACAACTAGATACAGGTCCTACATTTATTCAATAATCGATCATTGGCAATATAAAACAACTAGTAATCATGACTATTTACAGCACCACAGAATAAAACCATCTTCCACACTATCATACACAAAGCAGCTATTACCCCAAAACATAGACTGAGAGACTGAAAGAAAGTAACCAGCCAATGGCTTCTGTTAAGTGAAAGGAAAGTGTAGAAAGGAAAGAATAGAAGGGAAGTAAACAACCAACTTGTATAGAGATACCAGCCAATGGCTTCTATATCTTCTACAACTTCCCACACATACCTGTTACATTCACACATATAAACTAGCAACCTTTTCCATTCACAATGGTGCACATAGATTAGCATACACTGTTTTCAATATAAAATACACAATCATAGTTACTCGCACTCATTCCCCAACTAAATACATACTCTCATGCTACATATATTTTACATTCTGAACACATATATTTACACTCACAATTAATAATTCAACTATAATTCAACAAAATACTGTCATACATACACAAATATATACTTCTACTAAGGGACACAACTCTCAAACAAAGGTACATAACTCGCAAAATCCATTCCCGTTACAGATATATAAGTATTAGTATATTTAGTTTCTGTTCATAATTCGTAGTCTGGATGCATCATGACTTAAACCTAAGTTTGATAGCATCTTAAAATCTAAGAATACACGTAACATATAATATTAAGTCTATGAAACATGACTTTGGATTCCTAAACATTATTGTTAATACATATAAGTTAGTTAATTCTTAACGGCCCATCAACACTATGAAAAGTTATTCGGGCAAAACAAATTTTGACAAAAAACGAAACATTATCAAACAAACATAAAAACGCGTATAAATATTAGTACAATTCCGTATAGTTTAAAATGAAAAAGTGGATCAAGTAACTGTAAGTGTTTTGATACAGACCGACAGCTTTCAGGTAGTTCAAAATCTTGTTGATGTTGATAGTACTTTTAGACTTGCCATGCGGTTATAAAACTGTCTCTTGTACGTTGTAGATCAATGCAATCTAATAAAATGTATTTAACTTTTAATGGTTCCTTGCATGCTATACACGGAGGCTGGTCCTCACGCTATGTTAATATCGAAATGTGTCCAGATAGGGCAACTATTAAATACTGTATGTAGTAGAACTTGACTGGGCTGAACTCCGGTGGCCAAGAAGTTAAAATGGTTAGACCGTCCGTCTAGAGTTCGGAGGTCGTGGTCTGGCATTTGCATTTTCCCTCTCCTGTTAAATTTGGCGCCAAACTTAGAACCCACATAGGTAGTATAGGGTCTAGTATGTGTCTTCGGGTCGAAAACTTTGTTGAAGGAGGAAGGAATGTAGCAGAACTGGACTGGGCAGAATGCCGTTGGCCAGGTAGCTCTATAGTTCGAAGGTTCCGAGTTCAAGTCCTTGTCTGGTTGTTGCATTTTCCATCTTGTTATCCTAATGTCCAAGACGTATGATTGCACAAAACGAATGCAAACAATTTGCTTGCATTCTATATATATCGGCGCTTCCAATTTCAGCTTATTGTCGTTGTTTTAGGTTAATCTGGTAATATTTATAGAACAAATACGTATTTGTACCTACTAACCTCCGTAAGAGTGCTATATAGGAATTTATCAAAATGATACAAATTATGACACAATTTATGGACCTAAATATTTTATCGGATACATATAAAAGTATAATCAAATCATAACACAGCTGGTTCATGTCAGGAAACACTTGGCTGAATAATACTTCATCTCCTACTGAAGTGTAACTGCGGTTTCACATGAAATGTGATTATCTAAATAAGCGTCAGAACGTTTAGCATTCAAATCGAGCTCACACACTACATTACCAAAGTGTTTTGTTATTCAAAATTATGTTTTGTGCCCTCCGACCTTCTAGTCCCGATGGAAATCTTCCAATTATCAAAGGACAGTCATTTTAAAATCAATAACGAGTTCGAAATTTTCCGTTTGAACGTTCATGTCTAGTTCCTTTATATCTCCTAGAGGATGACGCCAGAGACTCATATAGTAAATATCACACCACAGGATTGTGCATCGATCACACATCTTAATTTTAAGTTCATGCTGGATATTAAATGTTTAGGTTTAATATATCAATTAACATACTATTGATAGCAAAGGCCATTTGAAGAAGGCCTCCCCTGAGTGCAAGATGCATGCGTGCACTGATGTACTTTTGGGGGGAGGGGCTATGGCATGTTTGTCTTTGTGATAACCCTGAACTGATGCCGACTTCATAGTACTTCCTAAAGGAGGTATACACCCGAAGACAGATATATTCTCGGTCATGGGACAGAACCCAAGGTCCTCTTCACATGGACGAACATTCCACTAAAGGCCTGAAGTGAGGCGGTGCCAAGGCGGTGACATTAGGAAGAATAAAAAGATGTCAAATTAAGTCGCCTCTTATGATAATGCAATTGGGGTAGCAGGTTCAATTCCAATTCTGTACCTGCAGCGCATGGGTATCAGAGTTCGGATGCTTCTTATGTGTGTGCCCTCTTGTGAAATATTTTAAACATACACTTCAGAAATAATTACAGTCGTATGTATCGTATAAAGTAAAATCTGAATCCCGTTACGTATCAAAACCCGTGCAACATACTGAAAGAGTCCGTGCAGGGCGAATATTTCCGATCTAACCTGTCTGTAGCGAGGTGTTTGTTGCAGAGCACACAACACCATACACATAACAGAAAGACACCCTAAAAATACCCGTTGTAGTAAGGGACATATGGTGGTTCTTGCGAATACATTTAATCTGAACTCTGCTGTCTCACCAGTTAAAACAAATATTTAAGATATCGTAGCATTCCACTGTTATCTATATGGCATCAGAATGTCAGCAATAAATGTTTGATATAGTCCCCTGCTGGTAGTACCTGCTGACCCCATTGCATGATAAGTCTTACACTTGACAGCCCTCACATTTGTCTTTCTTCATTTTAGTTTCGTATCTTTTCATTTCACGTCAATATGCGCATGTCACGTTATAACAATACAACACGCTTTTTGGCTGCGATCATTACAAGACGCAAGCCCTGCATGCTCATTTTGCTACTTCTGAAATTGAAAGAAGGCGAAAGTAGAGGACAAACATGGCGGATATAATCGTAAATATAAGTGAGGCTGTTATGCGTTTTGCGGAAGATAGCGTTTTCCCCCTGAGTGGAGTTAACCCTGTTGCTTAGGGGGTTTTGGCGATATCGATGCAAGCATATAATGTCACACCCTTTAATAAAAGTCCAGTATTGTTTACGATGAAGTGTCGATAAACAATGAATACCGGACCTATTCATTTATGGTGTGTCCTTTTCGTTTGAAACCGGTTCGTAAATTTCTTATTGTAACGTTTCCGGTTTAAATCTTGACGGACCTGCAGATATGTATGCTAAAATCATGTCTAAAATTAGCATCTCGAGTTATGTATATTACTGGAATATCATGCGTCTTCTGGAAATACAAACCGTTCATTCTTCGCGTCCTATAAGTCTGCTCACAGAAACGATTGACGATGATAAAAAACAAGGTGTTTTATGTGATATAATGAATCATCAGTTATGACACTGACGCAAACTCGAATTGTTTTCAGCCATATGTTACTAGACACTCAGACTTACAGCACCATTTTTCTATAGTAAAAAGTGTGTGTGTGTGTGTGTGGGGGGGGGGGGTGGGGGGGGGGGTGGTTAGGTGTTAAACGTCTTCGCAACAGCAGGGACCACCATATGCGGACGTATATCAACCTACACAAGAAAACAAAAGTACATAAAGAGAGTACAGCGAGGACAGAAAGGAATGACTAAAGATCCCAAGTGTTACAATAAAGCAAAAGATATATATTGGTCTCTCCAATGTCCCCTAAAAAGATCACACTAAAGAATGTCCAGAATTCTTCATCGACCCACGTTTAGTCGCCCTCTTCGACCAACAAGCAGTGTCTTTAACAGATAGGTTTGATATTTCATTCTCAACTTTCAATGACCACAACTGAAAAATACCGGATGTGTATTTCATATGACTGTTTGCCCTCAAGTACTACTGTTTAGGTGTAAGGCTGTAAGTCACCTGTTATCCCGTAGTATTTGAGTTGGCACTGGAGACGTTTGTGAGGGACTTTGTCAAAGTTCACAATGATGGTGTATGTCTGTTGATGTTGTTGTTTTACATTGAGTATGAATGTGATGAGCTGTGTTTCACAGGAAATAGAAGTTCTTAGGGCCGTGTTGTATTTCATTTAGTATGTTCCCCTCCTCCAGAGTCATTGTGGAGCTTATTATGATGTATTACATGGCTTTACATGTGATGCATTCAGTGACATCGGTCTATGATTTTTCTGTAGTGTAATTATTATCTCCTGTTTTGTATACTGGGTTGACATTTGCATGTTTCCAATTTGATGGTTGTGTTCCTGTATTGAATGAGCGGGTGAAAGTTGTTTGGGGATGGCTGGTGTGACGTCACATAATTCTTTAAGTATCCTATCGTGTAAACTGTCGGGTCCTACTGCTTTATGTGGGTTAATGCTGTTGAGCAGTGTACTAATGATTTATTGTGTACTATGTATTCCAGGCATAAGGGGACGTGAAGAAGGTCCTTTGTCTGGTATCGGGCAGTCCTGTTCTGTCGTGAAGTCATATTTAAATTGTTCGTTTAGTATGTGTGCCTTGGATGTGGTGTCAGTTTTGATAACTGTCCGTCTGTACGAAATGCCGTTACGTCAATGTATTCTTTTCTTGTGTTTTTTATGCAGGATAACAATATTTTGGGATCCAATGTTTTGCTAAGCGAGGGTGAGCTGGGTTTGTCTATCGGTAGGTTTATTATCATTTGTTCTATGTAGTTTAGAAATGCGATGCATGCCTTTTTTATAGTTCTGATTTTGTTGATTTGTATTTCGGTTTTATATTGCTTTCCTTGTGCAATTGTTTACATTTTAAGTAGGAGGGGGATGTGGTATCCGTGGTATTTTAGATTTATATGTGTTGTGTTTTTGTGGGAGATTTTTTTACTGAATTATTAAGTGTTGGTTTAAACATGTTCCATAGATTGTCTTCTGTTTGTTTGGGGTTTTTTGGGTTTTTTTTTTAATATTTTTTTGTCTTTAGAAGTGTCAGATCGTGTCTAATGTTGTTCCCTTCAGCTTTGTTGTAGAGGTTTGTGTTTCTGGGCCCTCTTCTTATTCTATTTAGTCGAACGTCAAGTTCATTGAAGGCTATGTCATGGTCAGATTTGTTAATAGTTGTTGTGGTTTTTAGTATCGTTGATGATTGATTGCCTGTTTGTAAGTGTCATGTCGAGTATGTGGTCTCCTCTGGTGTCATTATTTGTGTGAAGGAATTGTTGTCTATGATGATCGATGTGGCGATATAAGTGTGTTTTCTGTCCACACTATTACTGTGATCGTTGGAATACATGTCAACCTACATAAACAGGTAAATTCACTGAATTTATAATCCATCTCCCAGTTTTCAAACATTTCGCGGCCATATTTGTAATGTGAAACACGTGATTAGTGTCTCACAGAAAACTGTTTTCAGCGCGAGGAATTATCACGTGACACGTGAAATCTCGTTCGGTCACATGAACGCAATCATTATAAATATTATATTACAAGAGTTATGATGTTAGTTAACATGTTTAATTTTCAAAAGTCCGATTGGATATCAGAAACCTTCGGATTAACTCTCCCCAATCACGGATAGGTTTGAAGATATTGTTTGCGATTTGAAGGGTTGGTTGGTTTTATGACATCTACTGGACATAAAACATTGAAATATAAGAATGTACCGGTTCTTATCTTCGATGTCAGTACACGCTGATGACGCTGCTGACACCGTTATGAAACACGAACAAACGATCGTCACAATGTCTCATTCGTGGGCGGGTTATCACGGAAGCCATCGAATAGTAATTAATTACAACGAGATACTATTTAACATTTTCATTCTTTTTCTTTTTAAATGAATTTCCGGTGGATAATTTTACTGCGATTAAGCCTGGTTGATACCGGTGCCGCTTCACGGAGATATTCCGAACGCCGGAAGTTGATATCCCTGGAGGTTTGTGAAAGATTCACGATATGTTATACCGATAAAGTTATAAAATTTTATTGGTCCTGATATATTAGACTTTATGGATGATGGAATCTTTTAATCACTTCATCAGTAAATTTTTGTTAAGACCTTTAGAATAGAATAATGCCCCAGAATTCCAACAGAAATTGTAGTTACAGGAAGTCTTTTACATTAGGCGAGTTTTTGTTTTGTTTTTTTTTTTTTGTTTTTAAATATGTCTGTATCGGATCCAAGGATTCATTTTCATTTTGAAAAGTTGTTTAAGTATGTCTGTTTAAGATCCAATAACTCCTTTATATTATGTAAATGATTTAAATACCTGGGTATAACTGAATCAGATCCAAGAAATTCCTTTCATTGTGCGAAGGTTTTTAAGTATGACTATGTAGACTCAACACATTATTTTCATTATGTGAAGAATTTTAAGAATGACCATATCAGGTCAAAGGAATCCTTTTTATCAGGTAAATGTTCTTAACTATGTCTCTTTCACACTTTCATGTCCAAAGATTCCTTTTCATTATATGAAGGTTTTTAAGTATATTTGTATCTGGTCGACAATAAATACAATAACATTACTAACAAAGTGATATTATACTTCATGTTGCCTATCACTAAATTACACCACACCTCTAACTCTTATACAGTATCCTAACTTAATATATGAAAAAAAACTTTTTTCTTTCTATCAATATGCTCCAAGCATTAGCGTCTACAAGTGCACTTTGTATCCATAACACTTCTAAATGGCAGCAGTCAATCTGATGCGGTAGCCCTATCACTAATGTTAACAAAGAGCTAGAATCGATATTTGACGTAATGATCGGAAATCCTTTCTTAGAATAAACAATATCATAATTCCACATGAGTTAGGTTCGGTTCCTTAGGAAAACGTAAATAAATTATGCCGAACCTTGTGAGCGTTTCCCAGACCTACATAGAAACTTACTGCACTAACCGTAGTTGAGTCGTGACTATGGGCTGTCAGTACTCCCATAAATAGCGGGAGCCGCGAATTTCACGTGGTGGAACCAAACTGAATTAGGTTGATACCAGCAAAGTATAGAAGCATAAACTTGCTGTATCAGCCATGCGCACAGACCAACCGCCGACAATACTGATTTTGTCTTAAATATGTTTTCCAGATATCTGATCTTCTTGTTTCCTGATTTTCTTCAGTTGCTCACATAGCTTACATTTATCACAGGTTCTTCTTGGCAATTCATCAGCATTGGCATAAACTCGTCAAGATTGTTGGTGCATTTGACAGTTAATTTATCCAGCTACCTTGCTGGTTGTCCTTCTGAATTTGTAAACGTTCGTATCCAATCCAATGCCCTGTTAGCTACGGTTCGAAGGACAAAACGAATTTCTTTCACACTTATGTTGAGGCCAAATGTCATTCAATTCGGTTTTCGCTGGGTTCGAGGAAGGAAACTCTTTCCTCCTTGACCAGTAGAAACTGCTTTGAGGATATCTTATAGCATGCATCACAAGTCTTTCTCAGTTAATCCAACCATTCCAAATGATGTTCAAAGCCCCCGAAATTGATGCTATTTCATCAACATATCTCAATCATGAGTTGAGCTGCTCTTGTCGAATAGCACACCCCATAAGTCGCTCGAAGGTGGGTTCTGCGTTACAGAGTCCAAACGGCATAGCCTGAATTTTATACAGACGACTTGTAATGTCGAAAGCAGGTCTTGGTCTATCCCAAGTCTCAAATTTCACCTGCCAGTATCCACATTGCAGATGTCGCACCGAGAGGCAACAGGAGCCCCTAATAATGTCTAAGTAACCATCAATCCTTGGTAACGGATACGTGTCTTTTATTGTAACCTAGTCAAGTTTGCGGCTGCCAACGCAAAAACGATTTATCTGAATCCTTTGTATTTTGTGTTTAGATGGAGCTTCCCTTGTCGTTAGTTTGTGTTTCACAGTTGCCGTTTTTCCAAATAAAAAACAAAAAACAAAAAACAAAACAAAACAAAAACAAAATATTTGACAAACTCTTCGTTTCTTAAGCAGATTTGCCAGATATATCTAAGATAGAATAGAACCCTACTACTAAAAGCTCGACCTCTGAAGTGTCGAAAATCGTAATTGTATAAACATACTAGAACAAAATGTAGCACGCATTCATAAAAAGTTCATGACAGGTCACCTTATTCTTTTTTGGATTCCAGGTCAAGTCCGAATTATAAGAAATGAGAACGCTGATAGGGCTGCTACAGCAAAACGACATTAAACTCCAATATTTTGATTTTAAAGTATCGAACCGAATTAAATATTAAACTAGCGATGTTTAGGATCTAGCGGGCACGTATAGTTAAAGTAAAGCAAATCTTTGAGAGGTAGTTGCTCTCTTGCCTTTGTCCAATGGTCATATATACCTCACCCATATTTATATTTACATGTTTATCAAAAGGAAGATAAGTTTTTTTCCTGCCTGAGATCAAATTTTCCCATTCAAGCATTCTATGAAAGAATGCTTCGATTTCAAATAGACTCGCGATGCCTTTGTTAACATTACGTCTATGAAATGCTTATTTGTTACAATTCTAACATCATACCTGAGGGCTGTAGATGTGGACGGATGAAATGACGAACTGTCGAACGGACAATTCGTTGAATATCTCTTTCAAATCATCAATAATAGAGAAACAAATTTCTACAAATCTGGCCACAAAATAGCTAGCAGTACCTCTAGTGCCTCTAAACACTAGTAAACAGTGTCCATTACACTTTCACCTGTAATTTTTTTTTAAATGTGAAAACTTAATCATTCCTGCATTGTACTATTGATTGCGTTTGTAATGATCGATCAGTATGGCTCTTCACTTTCATAGTACACTTGTTTTTTTATCAAAATATATTGTTTATTAAAAGCTTTGGAAACTATGGAACTTGGTTGTGATGGAGGACAGTATATAACATTTGCTTTATTGCCCTTACAACAGCTTAGGTCATGTGAGGAAAGGTGTATGGGGATATATCAACGCTAGAGTCATATGAGGATGAGTATGTATGGTGATATCAACCGCCAGTCTCGTGTGAGGACTAGTATTTAGGGATAATCATATAAACAATTAGGGTCTATGAGGACGGCTGTTGGGGAACATCAACAGCCAGCGTCATGCGAGGCAGGTGTTGGGGAGACAATGCGAGAAAAACAATGTTAGAGTTTGGATTTTCAATCGATCGGAAGTCGTGTTATTTTGATTAAAGTTATATCATACACATATAACAAAACCACCCCGGATGGAAGATACTTAGGTAGTTAACTAACCGAGCTAAACAGCTATGTAGGAAACACATGTTGGGGATCATTATGTCAGAGCAGGAAGACGTGGTGTTGGAATGGGTATCACAGAGGCTTGGGTCTGGTTGTGACGTTCCAATCACAGCTTATACATTATCGTCAGTGTCATCTAGTGCAGATTCACAAGACATGACACTATACATCAGGGCTCCGGTTTTGATTTAATGTATATATTGGTACCACGGCCTCAAACTCGTGTCTCAGCTGTAAGTTAATTTGTTCACTTCAAGGAGAATCACACGCTAATGACATTTTTGGTCGAGAAACATGTTTTCAAGTAAAAGGAGGAAAAACTTACATATGCAAGTTTAGAATAGACGAATACAATTATGTGTAGAAATGTATACTACAAAGTATATTAATTATTTCAAAGACCATACTTGTTATTGCGTGGAGACATTGCCGTATATACTTGTCAGCTTATACTATCAGCTTTCCCGGCAAACCCAAATACATGAATAAGCAACTCGGTCATGAACAAGAGCGGCAGAAAGTAACATGTGATCAAAGGATAGCAGATTGCTGTTATACAGTATCATTCTATAAAAAGTGGGAAGAGGTATACATTAGTAATCTGTGTTGTACACTAGTTTCGTATTTAATCACAAGCCAACGTGGGAACTGATGGTAAGGCAACATGATTCAAATTTCATAAAAATCCGATTTTGATTTAAAGTTTCTATCCTGACGACACAGTAAGTCCATATCCTATGTCGTACTATTTTATTGTAAAGGGCTAATGTATGTTGATATAACCCACTTGCTTTGACGACTACTTTCGTTGTTAGGTCTTTTTTTTTCTTAAATTTTAGTATGTGTTTAATCTTTATCTAAGACGATGGTCACTTGATAATGTTGAAGTGAGACGGTGTTACGTCGCTTATGCCGTAATAAACAAGAGTTAATGGGGGACAGGTTACCATTCTAAATACAGAGAGATGGCGGCTACCTTGCACATGTGGGCGATAGGACACCGTATTAACCGCTGAAGTAATGTGAGGATTTCATGAGAATCGCCGCTATAATCACGACATAATGTTTCTGTTAACGACAAATCCCGAGGTATGTCCGAGTTGGCCATACATCGTAAACTATCGAAACCTTGAACTGCAAATTAGGCACATAAAATGTATAGCCTGAGAAGGCGAAACGTTGTGAGCCTGTAACCTCTCGGGGTTATAAATTCTGCCCCCGGATGAATTACAGTATGTCTAGAACAAATGTCAGCAAGTAATTTCTCTGGTGAAGAAGTTGTTACATGAATGCGTAATTAACCTACTTTTATAATGATTGGACGCCACACTTTACTATAAACCAAGAATAATTGACACTGTTTGTATTAATAATTCAAGGTCGTTTAATGTGTTCAAGTATACCTGTCTTTAAATTGCGTCCAGCACAACCCTTCACACCGTGTACACTTTCCTGACTCCTGAACGATCACTGAAGGTAATAAGTAAATGCTGAGTAGAAGTTAATCACAGACCCTGCAAATCCACATGTTTATACATTGTCTTTATTACAGTCCTTTGGTAGTTTCAATGAAAAGAGGAATCAATTTCATGATTTGAAATGAAAAAATTGCAACGTTCTGTTGTTCAGACTCAACTCTTTGAGACGCAATTACAGATGTATCGAATGAATTATTTTTACAACTACCGTGCCATGTTTAAATTTTAGGAATATGCATCAAAGGTTGAAAGTACATTAAATTTAAAGTTAAACTATTTTACTCTAAATAGATATTGTTAATTGATTTAAAGAAGAAAATCAATAGTATTATAATTCATAAAATGTGAATGCATCGTTAAATATATCTATGCATACTCAAATAATACATGCATTTTACAATTGTAATTGCCTATATTTGCAATTTACAAATGCATACATAGAAACATTTCCTCGTTTTTTGTTTGTTTTGTTTATTTAGGTTGCTTTTAGTATATTCATTATGAAGGTGCTCCAATCATCCATTCACTTTCTTCTACTGCTGTGGTATCTAGGAAAGAAGTAAGCATATCCACAAGCGCATACACACTTCTATTGATCAATTGTTATGGTCCCATGTTTCTAATTGACAATGTCATCTATTTCCTTCCGAATTAGGGCTTTCCTTAGCATGTGTAACTAGTTAATCGTTAACCGACTGAAATTGCATTCATATATAGAATAATTAAGTAATAAAATCAAGTTAGATGCATTTTCTACTCCCATACGATGCGTAATTGTTTTGCAGGGAATTACATTTGTTACTTTCTTGTCTGTATGGCATATACGTTCAATGTTTCAATTTAAAATAGAGATAGAAATATACGAGACTGCTAATATGGATAAACTATCATGAAGCCCACATTATCTCTGTCATCTCTTCACACCTCCGAAACAACAATACTACTTATATTTCAATGGAATACATAGAAGTTGTAGCGCTTGAAGACGTATGTCAAAGTCGATTAGTAGAAACCAGTGTGAGTGGCGCTGTAATGCATATCAGAAACCTATACAATACAGTGATAAATTCCTGATGAAAAACAAACCATTGGCAATTAATTGTAATTGGATATAATGTCTGTTGAGATGGTTGACACGTAAATTGAGTAGAGAAGCCATAGTGTGTGATGAAATGAACATTCTATTTAGTGTGATATACAGTTTGAGGCCACTAGGTTTCCTTCCGTAAGATAAGAATGATACAGCCGATAGATCAATATACATCATACATAGATTTAGTGTTTTGCTTTTTGACACCCCATTTTGTTTACTTCAGGTCATTAACATCACTGACGTTTTACCTCGGCTGTTTGAGAACCAACGATATGACAACTGACCCACCAGTCACACCTACAAGTATCGACAGAACGGACGTCAAAAGTAAAACATTCAAATGGTTTATCAATTTGCCTCTTTTGAAAACTATGTATTGTAAGTTTTAGATAAGGACGCAGGCATTAGAATAGATGTCTAAGCTTTTTTTAACAAACAAATCACGTCGAAAATAAACCCAATCAAACGTTCCTGGCTTGCGAGTATCAAGTTAAACTGAGACGATGTGCATTTAACACAAAATTGCTCTACAAGAATTCACGTTTTCCACTGATATGTAACATAAATGATATTGACAAAATTCCTATTATATAGAAAGATCAATGCACAAAAAGTGTATAACATCGATTGGAGATCTTCTGGGTTTATAGCAACTATTTATCTTGCTTTTGTTTTACTTCGTGGCATGGTTGTTCCGGAAACTCGTTAAATGTAATATCAATAATTCATCCACTGCCAGGCGATATCTCAAATATTAGGCACCGCCTTTCAATAGGAGCTAAATTAATTTCCAGTCACCAAATTCCCACAACAGATGACATTTATAAAGGTGTTGACAAGGTCGTCCAGCACTGTCAACACCGTCGGAGCCCCTATGATGTCGCAACACGCCATGATGAACCAACTGACCCTCACGATGTTGGTGATAGCCTCCACAATCACCCAAATGACCTCCATGACTGCCAGATCTGCTGTCAATCGCGCCAGCCTGGACGTGACAGTCCTATCTGCGTCAAACAGGTGTGCTAATGAAAGAGACTAATTGACCTGTCTTGTAGTTTGTTTTCACGAAATGCTGCGTAGTGATAATTGTAATCGTACCCGTTAACATCTGTTAATCATATAACCATAACAGTAGATGGGGACATGTTAAGTTTTAATCATATCATCTTGACATAAAACTGTGTCAGTTTTCAAGATTCATGCAAACTATATTAAATATTGATTAAAAGTGGTCACTTTTAAATAATAAAGGTTTTACCGACGGCTGCCACTGTATTTATAACGATTATGATTGCCATTAACCGTGCTATGTAATTTAAATTAAGATATTCAATGGATAAACATTCCAATACTTTATACACGTATAAGGTTTTTTGACATATAAAAAATAATGCGTGATAATGCTATTTTTTCAACTGATATCATTCTCATTAATCGAAATCACGAAACTTATCCTCTGCAGTAGAGTCCTTTGATTAAAAGTCGATATGTTCTAAATGTGCAGATACAGTGGGGGAAAATGTCTACAGTAGCTCACTGCTCGTCATATGTGGCGACTGATTAAAGGACCCCTGCAGCACAGGGTAGCGGGCGTTTTCCCTGTAGGGGACAATGCGACCAAAATATATGTTTAATTCCAACACTGTGGATCTTAAATCAGCATTTTCCTCAGTGATCTGTCGTCTGATGTTGTTTTTTTCCACTATAACTTTTTGTGTTTCCTAGGATTTGTAAACTTGTTTCTTTTACAACAATTGTGAAACAAGTTATATCAACTTTGTTAGTCATTCATGTTGGCCCGATTGAAGCTCGCGAGGGTGTTACTGTGGGAGGAAACCGTGGTACCCAGGAAAAACCCACCTCGTCGAGCAGCTGACCCTGTACCTAATTACGTCCGACCGGGGTATATAACCCCGGCCGTCTAGGTAAAAAAGGAAGTATGTTTCCAATGTACCACCCGACTATCCAACACGAATTTACATTCTGCGCCTGACTGAGAAATAACAGCATGTAGAAATTGTAATTTAGTTCAGCATTTTGGATTGGAATAACCGGTTCGTCAGTTGTCAGTATGATGTGACCGAGTTGGGTGTAGTCCTAGGTGCGCGCTACCAGAAGGCGACGAACACAAACATACCGCATCCTCCCAAAACCCAAACATACATTATTTGTTGATTGGGCGTTCATTTTATAAAAAAAAAAAGTGCTATTATGAAAGGATGCTAACTATTTCTTCCTAATTTAGAATATGAAATATGCACACCATTTATGTTAGTTTTGTTGTCATCTATTTCCATATTTCGAATATGATTTTTGCACTGATCATATGTTTGTTGCCGTTTGGTTGCTCTTTTCACTCACAGATGAAGACTCGGCTCCTATCGACATGCAATAGAGTCTCTAAAGAAGATGAATACGATTTTGGCAATTTGATTACGAACGGGCAACACAATGATTTGTCAGCGCGACACATGACCAAATTAAAATGAGGTACGGTCATACGTGAATGCATCTCATTACAACCAATAGTACCAACTTTGAAGTTAACATCAACGTACAAAAATATGTAAAAACAAATATTAACTGTTGTGAGATTTTGACAGGATTTTTTGTTCTGAAGAGCATCTTTCGGAACCCAGTAGTCACCGATAGCTGACTGTATGTCAAATTGGCCTTCGTTGCTACTCACAATGATTTTTGGTGATTGACACCCGGCTGGACGTTTTCCTCATGTTCCCGGAGGGGTGTGATTTACATAGACAAGACATGACACTGGGCCCCCTGAGAACTGGCAGGTGTTTCTTGTCTGGACAAATCGTCACAATACCACAAGGATGGATGACAACCTTTAATGACTAAAAGCCCAACAATCCAATTTATACAGGCCATAAAAGGCTATTTTACCTACCATGGTATATAACCTCGGACTGATGAACTAGCCTGATAAAATAGAACATCTCCGGGGTATATCAATATCCATCCACTAGAAAAATAATATCAAATTGATGAAAAAGCCGGTGCCTTCGATGGCGATTCAATTTGTATACATCATATTAGGGGAACGGCTGTCGTGCTTTATTTCGGATATGCTGATATAGACTGACAGTCCCGGGCGTCTGAGGGAATACAATTGTGGAGAATATTAATCTTAGTCAAATACGAAATTCATCATCGTTTGGGTTTTCTACATCCAATGTAGGTAATGTGTGGAGGAAGTTTCTATACTTACCATTTTTTTCAATAAATCCTAACAAAAAAGAATGACACAAAACAATATCACAACTTGTGTTTTTATAGAACAGCTCGTTGTTGGGCAGTCGCATGAATATTCACAAATGCAATGTTCAAATACATAAAATTTGTCAGAAACGCAGCTTAGCAATTGAAATTAGCAACAGTCTCATAATTTAATGATCGATAGCGTGACTAAATGCTCATTTCATTATTTGTTCAGTGATATTTAATTGTATTTATTTAATTTTAGTTATTTGATGAAGCTAACGAGTTATGTGTTCAATCATATCATCTGATAATAAAAAATCTGCAATTTCCGATAAAAGCAAAGTTTAGGTCTCAAAATGGCCTAAGAGGCAAACGCGATAGCTTGTATGTGTTATTGGTAGTCTCCGTAGTCCTACGTTAACAAACATAAGCATACATGTACGCAAGAATATAGCGCCTTTTTTGTGCCAAAAATGGAATAAGGGATGGTTTTGGAAGGAAATGCTACATTATCAATTAATTGGCGTGACAAAGATCAAAGCCAAAAATCCACACTTTGCACAGACGTTAAAGATTTGATCTCTAGGGAGAATTGGGGTAAGTGATAACGTTTTCTATACGCTCAATAATTTTGATCCAAAATGTCATTTGTTCACAAAAAAATGGACTTTTTTCACAAAATCCGTATAGTTTTAGTATTTAGGTATTAAGTTTTTGGTTCAAACTTACTATTTCGTTAAAATCAAATAAAAAAAATATCCATTTTATGAGAATCTGCGTTCTAAGTTCAGTAATTATGTTACGTTATTAGTTAAATAAGCAAGTGCATCGTCGATTAATTTGACTTTAATGTAAAGCAAAGGGAACCAACTTTGATGACACAAAGCAATATTTCGGTGAGTGGTTTCTGAGTTTAAACATGTTTTAGGCCGACCCCTATGAGAAATTAACATTGTTGGTAACCCCACGTTTCATGATATTTGTTTCAAAAGTAAGCCTCTAGTCGATTACGTATAAATGTACAAAGAGAGGAAGCAATGTACATGTTGTTATTAATTGCTTCTGTTAACCAATATGCTGAAAACAATCTTTGTATTAGCAAATTGTCTTTTACAGATCCATTCATGACGCATGATCTACTCCGCAGTGTGTTTATTTGCTCTGAAAGAGCGTGGCGAGGTCACCCATGCAATAGCTGTTGAGCACATTTTCGTATGCAGGAGTTTTGTTTTAATTTTGAAAAGTATTTTCTAAAGCTATGGTCATTGAACAATGGTCACAATGGGTAATAAATTGTGCGACGTTCAGCTTTAAGTGGGTACTTGTGGGAAAAATGAGAAAACCTTTGAGAATAAGTTGTCCTCCCGCGTTTGCGCATTGGCCACACATATATCATCCACACTCATAGTTCACGAAAGGAAGATTCTGTTTTTTGCCACGCATGCCATCAACTTCTTATTGCCAAGTATTTTTGATTGATTTCTTCTATTTCATAAGGAAATGCGTATTCTATACCATGTATGCATCGCTTATATTTGATTATGTATATGCATCAGATCTATACAACAAACATCTTTTAAAATAAGTTCGTTTTCAAAAAAAAAGAGTTTGATGGGGGTTTTTTTTGTTTTTTTTTTCTTTTGTTGGTGTTCTTTTAACCTGGTGTTGTTTGGCCCTGAATGACTCACATTGTCAATGGACTGTAAACATTTGATACATTTAAGGACGGCCTCCAATGCGTACTGTATGTGTGTGTTTATGAGGCTACGGTATGTTCGTGTTTGTCTCCTTGTGATAAAGCGTAAATGATATCTACTTTTTTGTGCTTGGTTTAGATTAAGATTATAATTGTTTAACGTCCTATCAACAGCTTAAGTCATTTTAGGACGGCCCGTTGTGAGTACAATCTGACTTGGTTGATTGTCCTGCTGGGTGTCTTCGGCAGTATGCTTCATTGAGGTAGTTCTTAAAGTCAGCATTCAGTTCCGGGCTATCACAAGGCGACACACTCAAATATACAACAGTTTCCCAAAATGCATATGTAAACACTTACGCAAGCATCTTGCACACTCGGGAAGCCGTCCTTTTATGACCTTAGCAGTTTATAGGACGTTTATACTAAATCAAACTAAACCATGCAGGACGGTCTCCCCTGGGTGCGATGCATGTGGTGCCACCACCCTGAAACATACTACCGAAGGTATCAATTAGGACACCTTACCCGATCACATTATACTGACAACGGGCAAACCAGTTGTTTAACTCCCAAAATACTGAGCGTTGAGCGAGAGTAGCAACTACCATTTTTATAGACTCTGGTATGTCTCGGTCAGGGACAGAACCCAAAGCTTTCCTCACAATAAAAAACAGAAATCCAGTCCTTCAACATTCCATTCCTTTGAGATAATCTCTGCTTCTACATTATATCCCGGATGTTCTGCCTTCTTATGTATGACGAAGGCATCCTCCCTATTGAAAGTATTCTTTCCCATTTTACAGTAGTACCATACAGCATGGATGGCATACGCATGGTCTGCATGTCTCGTCGTATTTTCTGATTTGCGTATGTTTTGTTTTATTTTGTTTAACGTCCTAGTAACAGCCAGGGTCATTTAAGGACGTGCCTGGTTTTGGAGGTGGAGGAAAGCCGGGGAATCCGGAGAAAAACCACCGGCCTACGGTCAGTACCAGGCAACTGCCCGACATAGGTTTCGAACTCGCGACCCAGAGGTGGAGGGCTAGTGGTAAAGTGTCGGGACACCTTAATCACTTGGCCACCCCGGCTCCTTTGCGTATGTCTTACCACAACGTAAACATGGTATCGTCAGATCACCTGCTGCATTCTCATGGACCATGGTGTTTATTTTCATCATTATAAAATGATATTTATGCCCCAGGACTCGGTTGTCTTCAATGTTAGAATCCACCTCTCCTTGGTTCTCAGCCTATCGGTGACGTCACTCACGACCGTGGTTATTCCCGCCACTTTGATGTCGTTGGCATTATGCTGGCCGACGTCAAATATATACTGCTGCTGTACCTATCTTTGTTTTTATATCATAAAGATGACTTCTGATTCCCATGTTCAATGTGTTTGAAGTCTGACCCATATGTTGAAAACCTTAGTTTTCACATGTTGCTAAATAATCTGTTGACACTTTGGCAGTTCACGGCTCTATTACTATATATCTTTCCCGTATTGTGACTTGTGAAATACTGGCTAGAAATGATGTGGAGACATATTTTACAATTTAGCACTGATTTACCACCGCGTTTGTCCCTGATGTTCCTAATACACATGTATTACTCCTGACCAGTATATTTGTAGAGGTTTAGGAACAGTAAAAGTGTCTGTTTCCGGATCGATCTCCAGAATGATTGTATGCTCCCTGATGATCTTCGCCATTGCCACCGCCAAGTTGTGTGGGCTATTATAAGGTAATATAATTGATAGAGTACTCCTTGTGTGATATGAATACATAGGTATTTGTTCAATATTTATTATAGGTAAAAATGTACAATTGAAAATCAACAAATAGTAATGATATAGCTCCTCACAAAATAGGTACAAGCCCTATTTATTGTATTTTGCGTTACTGTACATGCAATACAAATTACATCAATATCGAAAGCATTGTATTAACAACAGGAAAAACGGAAAGGTTGGTTTGTTTGATTAAAATTTTGGTAACATCAAAACTAAATTAAATATTTGACAAATTATAGCAATATGGATAGCATTGTATTAAAAGCAACAAAAACGGAAAGGTCGTTTGTTTGATTAAAATGTTGCTAACATCAAAAATAAATTCAATATTTGACAAACGAAGGATACCATTTAATTCAATATTCTACTATATGCAAATGTTAGCAACAACTATGTAGAATAGATTATAAATATGTTGAGTAACAATAAGATTATTAAAAACAACATTAATTAATGTTACGTTTAAATAAACTACTGTTTCATTAAGGGTGGTTGGGTTGTACAGTGGTTACACATTTTTTTACCTAGTTTCCCAGACATCTGTCCTGAGTAAACAAATACTTTACATCTGGTTTTGTCTTTTAAAATAGCACGGTTTAGTACGTACAAAAATATTAATGTTTCTTGAGGGGTATTAATAGCATTTTTTTTTTTTTTTTTTGCAAAACTTTGTGAATCTTATTAATCGGAATGAGAGAAGATTTAATGGTTTATCAATATTAAGAGACATAACAATTTCCTCGCTGCCAACGGTAAGTGATATCCAACTACTACCGCCTTCGCGTTAATTCATCAAACCTCGGCATTTCAGTAAAATAGCATTTTAGCTCCTAAATTGTATACATAAGGAACCTGTATAATGACAATAATAAACTATCTACAACTGGTATTCATACTCTTTTGAAAAGTGCTTATACTTTACAATGACAGATAGGTAATCAAAAGTGCTTAGGAATGCCTGCAATTAACTCGTATACATAATAACGTTTGGGCTTTGTATTTTGAATGATATATACTTTATGATGTCCGTTTTAAAATTGTTGTTTACATGTACAATTTATCATTGATCAACGTAAACCAAGACGCTAATGAATATGAACGTTCGTCGGCGAGAAAAACGATACTATACTATTTGCGTCCGTATATCATTATCAAACTTATGCAATATCTAAATACTAGACAAATATACAGTATATACCAAAAGTATATTATTACGTACAAGATGAATATATCACACTGTTCTAAACAGTTTTTGTAGCATTACATTGGTCTATTTAAATAGGTAATTGCTGTTCCTGACCGCGTGGGGTGTCCTGCTGGATGTATTTGGTAGTATGCTTCGGTGAGATAGTACTATACAGTCGACATCAGATTCGCGCCATTACAAACACAAACTGCAGCCACCCCAAAACACACAAATATTATTTATGCATCTTCGGTCCTGTCACAGACAACAAAATGAATGTACAGATTGAAAATGGCCCCCATATATGGCATATGGTGACATTTAATATCAATTCTAAACATATTACAAATTAACAATACAAAATTAACATAGCATAACACAATAATTAAAAAAACGTCCAAAAATAAACATCTAAAAATTACAATGGCAGTCAATTACAACAAAAGCCTGTGTGGGGGTTGCCAAACTCCGCCTTCAAACAGGCATGTGAAACATCATCCAATATAGTAGAAAAGAATCAGGGGAGGAAGTGGGTGGGTTAAGTGTGAAGGCCTAAAAAAAATTATAAAAATAGTAGAAAACTTCCAATTACAAAACTCTGTTGACAATTTTTTAATGGCGCGCGTCGAAAGCTGCTACCCATAATTCCTAGCTGCTTGACAGGGGCAGATAAGTATGTATGGAAATATAAGTTATAAAGGGAAATAACTCGTGTATAATTTGTAGCAAAATAATACGAAAATTTGGAAATGTGCAGGCCTTCCGATGCATAAATTAAGCTAAGTGCTTAGCTGCCCTTTATATACACTACACGCGTACAGCTCCCACGAAAGGGAACCCGTCTTTACATGAACTTAGCTGTTGATAGGATGTTAAAAAACCAAATAAAGTAATATGATTGTGTAATATTTAGTGTTAAATTGAAATACTTGACAGTATTATTATATCCATTAATGGCAATATATGCCTTTAAGAAAAGGCCTCTCCGTCAGTTCTGCCTTGAGCCTTACAACCCCTATATGATACCCAATACTACAAAGGCATCACCTGTACCCATGGTCACAATTTTCCTGTATCATGTTTCTCCAAATATTGTATCAAAGAGTGAAGATGCAGACGTTCTGGAACAGCGGTGGCCGAGTGGTTAAGGTGTCTCGACACTTTATCATTAGCCCTCCACCTCTGGGTTGCCAAATCAAACCAAAACAAACGCACCTTGTATCTGTTCTATCAGCCTTACAATTATGCTTTACATCAGTAAAAAAGGTTAAATGGTGCATCAACACATTGCAAATCATGGGCAATGATAAACAATGTAGAAAATAATCGCCGTTGCATTTATATGATTACACAAATTTGAAGGTGCATTGTAGTATGCAACTACCAAAGTCCCTACCTCTAAACTTTAAATTCTAAAGGAATGAACATTATGGTCCCGATGAGTGTGAGCCGATTTCGACAATAATGAATGGCATGATATAAAATAATTCGTAACCAAGCTGTTGCAGTTATGATTGATCTGCTTACCCGCCACTTCATAGTCGACCGCGAGTAAAACAATCCAGTTTACTTAGGCGAACAGTCAGTGGAACCATGATGGAGTAATGGGTAATAAAGGAGATAAATAGAATTTCCTCCGCACGGCTTTTTTGTTTTTCTTTCTCAGGATCATCACTAGTAGTCAAAAACTTTTAGCAGTATTTGTATGTAAGTCATGTATTCCCTATATCTGTTTACTACACCACACCAATCTGTTACAAACATCAACAAATGGTCTTCATCAGGTGGACATTCCGAAACAATACACATTTTTTAAAGAAGCCGTAATACCAACAAATTTGTAATTGCTCAGAAACTTCGAACGTTTGACGAAGCCATCACTAACCTACAAAGAACACCCCTGCAGATTGTTGATTTTTAGACTTTACCAAACAATATTCCTTCGGAAATAGAACCAAGGACAAGCATGCCGCTACGTTTTCTGGTATTTCCTCTCCCTCAAAATTCGTATTGATACTGAATCAAATTCTCTGCAATCTTTGTTTTTGAGGATGGCGGTAAAGTTCCCATCCAACGGGAAATCGACGTTTTCAAAGTAAGGCCATGTCAAGGGCGACATGAGAAGAAGAAAGTTCATGAGATAGAAGAGAAAAGATAAGCCCCTTATTGAGCCACGTTTTTCGATTATGCCTTTCGGCAGCAGGTACTTTCCCACGCTGGGCAATTATTCAGAATTCCGGTGGGTGCATTTGTGTATATGCACCCGAATACAGATAAACTTTTATTACTGAATATGACAATAAAGAATAACCGCTGGTATCTTGGACATTGCAGTATAATAATTAAGTTGCATTATTGTGTTTCACGACAATTAAAACTAATTTCTGAACTGTGATGCTTTAGTATGATTTAACGTCCTATCAACAGCCTAGGTCATTTAAGGACAGCCTTGTGAGATGCATACTTGAGGTGTATACGTGTTAACATTTTGATCCATCATATTTTGCTGTATATGTATTTCTTGGTTCATTTCGGCATCGGCGTAAATAGGACATGTAAATATCTGATTTTTATATATGATGTAAGTAATGTTTGTTCTAGGCTTCCCTGTGTTTAAAACCTGATTTTGGACGTCATACACCCTAGTAATACCGAAACCCCATCTGTTTATACTATCAAAACAGTTAAATCCAAAAAGGGCATCCTATATTCCCAGCCAATATGTACTCTCATTACACTACCAAAGGTCTTAAATCCTTAGACTGACGAAGCGAACAATTAAGCCTTCCTGCCTGGTAATAATTAGGATATGACTGAAGATACACGGGTGTAATAGACATCTTGCTTTGTTTTTTTAACTGCAAGATGTATTTCTAGAGTTGACATTCCATGATTTTTGTATTTATTTATGTTCGTTCATGTTTGGTATCGTTCCGTGAAATTTACAAAATGTACAATATACATCATTATAGCGATACTTGCCCATGAATAGAACTGCAGCGTAGATCTAATTGGTTCTGATAAATCGACGCAGAATACAGACCTAAACTAATTGTTATTTATGTCAGCGTAATTGTGATGAAGTATCTGTGCTTAGCATCCAAAGCTTGGAAAATGATGCTAGATTAGGAGCATTTGTTTTTCAGATTTGTAATCTACCTGGTTTATTAAAAGCAAACGAGAAAGAAAATAGTTAAATGATTATGAATTATTTATTTCTAGTTGTACAAACATATACATATAGTAAATATCACATATTTGCTCTCCTTTGCTATTTTATATTAATGGAGAAATGTGGATATGATAAAGAGAACAAAAAAATCATAGCTTATATAGAGGAAAATAAACGAGTAATATTAGGAAAGAACTAAATCAACTGCAGTAAAACACGCTCCCGAAATATCATGCCTTCTGTAATATTGCTTAATCAACGTTATATTAATCATTGGTAGTTATAATACCCTTAATTGACAGCTCGCTCCATCAGAATGGAGAAATATGATCAGACGTTGGATATGACAAATGAAGGATGATCCGGGGGTCTACTAGATCATTGTTCACTGACGCGATCACAGATTCCCCGGTACTTGATAGATGTGATTCTAATTGGTGGATGGTCATTAGCCTGCAGTGTAAGGTTTTATCGGTCACTGACAACCATCTTGTTTCTCCAAGTCTATAGTTCTCAACATTATTCAGGACGAGTTGTCTTGTTTTCTATGTGTAAATTGTTCAACAAAGTTATAAACAAGTAGTCCATTGTCTAAGTGTACACTGTTAAACAACATAAACAGGCGAGTTGTCATGTTTTCTCCAATATGGGACCAACCAAGTTATCGCCCCTTCTGGCTGGAACTCTTCCCTTTATGTCATACAACGCCACCATTGTATGAAGCACGCATCGCTCTCCTACTGACCTTTACAGTGTTGATGGGCCGTTAGGAATGAAATAATAACCCCTGTAAACAATCAAGGACAGTTACAGTTTATCAAAATCCCCCCCCCCCCCCCCTTCTTCATAGGGAGGAGTACGCTTTCAAGCAATTACTTTTGTGAGTATGTTTGCAGTTCTGTCTTCGATAGTACAAAAGAAGCATTTCCTTGAAACCCTTCAGTCCCTCAAAATACTCAAATGCCACGAACTTGAAGTAAATGATTGAATTTCCTTTTAAGTTTGCTGCTTTCGTCAATGTCCACTAACGCATCCTTTTGCTTTTGTAGAAACATATCCGTACATATTTCTCTTGCATAATTGTACATATCTACGATACTGTAGTTCTAATTGACATATGCTAAGGTGCATGGCAAACAAAGTCCTAGTTACATCTATACGCCCAAAATATGTCAAGCAAACCTTGTTTTCAAGTATCAAATTATGGTTTGACATCTTGTGTGACTTTTTTATCGCTACAACGCCAATTATTACTGGAATACGAACTGTTTTTTCTGATTGCAAAATGACCTTTTTTCACAAAACTCAATGGTACGGTACGCTTATCCAATAAAGATCATGTTTCTACATTTAGACACTTTGATGCTTAATATCGTAAACGGAAAAGTATTGTTAGTAAAGGCACCCGACAGTGTTAACATGTTTGATCAATTATAAACATGATATGCGCATGCGCCGCATATGCCGTCCCGTCAACGGAAGGGAAATTCTTAATTTTGAACTGAGCAAATTCAATATATAACTGACCGATTAAAAAAAATGATGGTTTATTTAGATTCCTCATTGACTGCTGTGGGGATAACTTGCACCATGGCGAGTGTTACTTTGAGAGTCACAACAATACTCAGATGTATATATTAAGGAAGACATTGGTAACAATTCCTCTTGAAACCTTCGTGTATCACAACTAAAGAAACCCTAACGTGGAGTTATATTACTATGATAATACATGAGAATGTAGTTGTCAACTTAATATTTTTTTCGAGGATGAAAAGCTCTTCGGCAGACAACTATTAACAAGTAAATAATCATATCATTACTGAAATCGCGATAACATCCACAGCATTTTATTCTAAGCATCCATTATAAATATTTATTGCATTTGTGCTTTTGATTATAAGATTTTTGGTTTTTGACCAATCAGAGCGAACCTTTGCATTCACGGTATTGAAACTTGCCGATTTTTCCAATCGGAGCGAAGATAGAAAAAAATGAGTTATTTTGCTGTATTTCTGAAGTATCCCGACTAGTTTTCCACAAAATACTCACTTGACGTTATCCTTTCATGCACAGATTTTCCGACAACAGCAGAAAACGCTTAGATTCAATGATCAGTCCTTTCAAAATGACACCGTCATGTTGAGGTGGAGTAACGTCACAAAGATAGGAAGTCATGAATTATGTCACTGATTCCCACACTTTTTGACACTATTAATTTTTCGATGTTTTTAATATTGTTTTTATCATAAAAAAAGAAATAAAAAGAAAGTTGAATGGTTTTCCCGTTGAATATAACCTGTAATGACAGAATATTTCGATATTTTTCACTCGTACTATGGCCGCGGTGGCCAAGTGGTTAAGGTGTCCCGACACTTTAACACTAGCCCTCCACCTCTACTTTCTTCGTATCATCGGCAGTATGGATCAGTGAGTTAACCTTATAAGGACATTATAAAACACACACTCGGCACACGGATGCCTCTAGCACACGAGGAGGCCGCCCTTAAAGGGAAATAGTTGTTTACAGGACATCAAATGCTAAACCAAACTACAAATAGTATGGCTCAGAAGTGCCTTACAATAAGAACCGTGTGCAATGTTAATTATAACCGTTTCTTATACACATGACAACAAATAAAATAGAAATGTTCATAGATTAATGTTAATAGATTTCTGCACATGTACATACATTTACAGATAGAGGCATTTTTTTTTATAATTCTCCAATCATATAATTTGTATTCGCGTGTTTTTTTTCCAGAAATTGATATTTCTTTTAAAACTACGTACTCCATCATTCATCTTATTTTAATATCTAATAATGAGTTACAATGCAGTTGGAACATAAAATACAACTTTCTGCATAAACGAGAACAATTTATATATGCTGAATATTGTGGGTCAAAAAATTCCAAGACTTCTTGTCTAGAAATAATTCGGGGTTAAAATTTCGCCATTTAGACAATCTTTTGTCTATGCATTAATGCATATAGGGTTGTTTGTAAAGACGATGATAACTACAGAATGCTACAATATAGATAAACAATGGCATGGAAATAAGTTCTAGTACATACAACTCGCAGCGAGAGAGCTTAATATAAAATAAATGATAAAATGTCATACTGAGGTATTCGCATATCACCATTAGCACTGTGCAATAATATAACATCGAAGATCTATTTCCATCAAGTGAACGAATTACACAAGACGGTTTCAAGCAGATCTCCACACACAATACTGTGGGACCAAATTCACTTCGCGGTTTTACGTTGCGAAAAAAAAAAAAAAAAAGAGAAAAAATAAAAGATGTACTATCACTAATTTCCCTCAACCGAAGGACCAGCATTGCCTTTTTGATGGAGCAAGAAAGACAACTCGCGTAAAGCAAATCCGATTTTCACTCACTCAATAATGATAAAATAACCAGAGGGCGATAAGGAATAATTAACAAATAAGTAATGGATAAAATGATGCTGAATCACTGTTTAACAAAATGAACAATCACTTTAAACGTACTAAATTACTTAGACACACTCTTTTACCGCAAACAAGCGACATGATGAATTGGCGCTTCTTTAATGCATGTAATAGGAAGCAGAAACTGCAATAAGCATATTCATAATTTAGCGGAATGCTCTCAAATAACAATATTGTTAAATATCGCAAAAATGAATTAAGCATGTATTGACCCTTATGTAATTTTCTGTGATAATGGTCCTCCAAGTAGTATAACGAATCGTTTAAGGGAAACATCAGATTGTACGATGTTCTGTAAATATTGTAGTTAAGTCGTTTAATACTTACATTGACATTTTCTTATATAATGCTATGACGAATCGTATAAGATTTAACACTATCGATGAAACAGCCATTTTGACATCAATTATAAACGTCAAATCGAGCTAGCGATATATTAAAAAAATCATGTAATATCGTAAGTGTTTAGGCGTAGAAGACTGATTTGCAATAATTGGGAACGGACTTCGTGTCCTGATGTAGGAAACCTTTTCTTAATACTATATGCACAATCATAATGACCGTAACTGTATCCGTCAATGTTTTATATATTGAGCTTATAACAGTGTATAAAGCTTCCTATGTATTGACGAATCCATGTATATTAAAATAGCCCAATATTCAAAAATAAATGGCTACCTTCTGACGCACAAAAGTCAATTGTACTATGGTTTCCTTAGAATCTCGACTTTTGTAATATCGAAACACTGCCACCATACGCAAGGGCTTTTTTAACTAATAACAATTTGGCAGTTGCAGTTTTTTCGTGGTAGAAAGTGTATAGTGTTACAAGTTAAAATCGTCATGCTTTGTCTTAGCCAGGGTAACAAGAGTTTGAGAGCCTTTTGCATCACCTATTCGGTACTTATATCGCCGACGAGAACGCCTTGCACCAAGCACTACAAAGACCACACAGAGAACAGACAGAAATAGACCAATAGCGATTACGAGGGGTATCACACATTTATAAACATCACAGGAGCTCTTGTTCTGCTCCTGTGTATCCACGGTTTTCCCTGACTCCATACTATTTATACTATTTATAATATCTTTTTTTGTGTAAACGGGTGAAGTCGTCAACTTTGAAACACCTGATGAATCAACTTCTGTACTACCATCAGACGTTAACGTTTGAGTTACATCAGATGTCTGTGTTTCCGTGATATCAGACTTGGTCGTAACTTCGGATCCAGTTATATTGAGGGATGCTTTGTCGGATTCTACCTGTGTTGTCGTTTTTGTTCTATAACCCGCATCTAATGTCGATGTAATATCCTCTTCTGTTGACATTTTGTTTTGCTTTGTATAGATTCCTTTGTCTGAAGAAGTCTCCGTTGTAGACAAGAGGAAATCCATTGAAGACATAGTTGTCAATGTGCTTTCTGTTGTTGACATGGCTTCCTGTGAAGGCAACAATGTATGTTCTGTTGTCAATGTATCGTCTGTTGTAGACCTGGTTTCTTGTGTAGAAAATAATGAATCTTCTGTTGTTGACATGGCTTCCTGTGAAGGAGACAATGTATGTTCTGTTGTCAATGAATCTTCTGTTGTAGACCTGGTATTCTGTGTCACAGCCACCTTATTACTATCTGTTGCTGGTGCCTCATCTAAAACAGACATGCTCTCCTCTGGTTTAGACATTCTATCCACTGCGGAAAGTTCCAACCCCGAGCCCATTAATTCTACAAAAGAGAGAATGTAAATTATCCGTCTATATATAATTGTCATATTTATGCTTTCCTCGAAAAGAATGTTTTCAAAAATCTGACCGTACGATTTGACACAAATTGGAGGCAAAAAACAAAAACAAAAACAAAACAAAAAATGTTTTTACACATTCATTATGGAATACTGGATCCCCACACCGTGACTAAAACAAAAACTACATTATATCTATTCACATATACACAGTATTCTAAGCTGTTTGCCATGTATACTTAGACAGGGTGTAAAATTTGTACTTGCTGAACTATTCGTCAGGGACGACTAAATTTAGGATCATATCTTTTCGTTCTCTTCTCATGTCTTTTTCCTAATATCGCCCCTAACACTACCTCACTGTTGGTCTTTGGGTGAGAGCTCGACCCTGTAATGAAGGCTTTTGGTTCTGTCCCCTGGCCGAGACATAGCCGAGTCGTCAAAAAGCTGGGCACTCATCATTTATGGAAGTGGGGCAGCTGCTTTGCCCGTTGTCAGTATAATGTGACAAGACTGGGTGCGTTCTAAAGGGCCCCGCAGGTAGGGCGTACGAATTGTACCTGCTGCCTCCATTGCATGATCGTAGAAGGCGACTCAATTTGGGATCTTATCTTTTCTCTTCTTTCTTCTCCCTTATGTCTCCCATGGCAATGCCTCACTTTTGGCCTTTAGTTGAGTGTTCGCCGCTGTGAGGAAGGCTTTGGGTTCTGTCCCCTAGCCGAGACATACCAGAGTCTTTAAAAATGGTAGTTGCTACTCCTGCTTAGCGCTCAGCATATTGGGAGTGGGACGATTGGTTCGCCCGTTGTCAGTATAATGTGACCGGGTGGGGTGTCTTCGGCGGTATACTTTAGTGAGGTAGCACTATAAATCGGCAAAAGTTCCGGCATGTCGCACGCACGGGAGGCCGTCCTTAAATGACCTTAGCTGTTAATAGGACGTTAAACAAATTAAACCAAACCAAACCAAGCGTTCTAAAGGATGCTTATATGAGGTAATATCAATTTTGGACACATATGGCATATTATTTCCCTGCTACCTCTTGACATATTAGTACAGTGACAAATACGTCTGTCAGTAGTCAAGCATTCTTGAGCTCGTTAATAGGACTTTACCATGAAACAATACTTAATCAAATCACACGCACTGTAACGAAGTAGAAATCCGGCGTAACTGGTATCACCGTCTGATATGAAAGTCAATCCAACACTTCCCGTGGAGACGAGCTGTACAGGGTCAAACTTCCAACGTCCAGAATACTTTATCGGTAAGGTTGAAATATCTGTAACATTGAATTAATTCTATAAAGAAATGCCTGGGAAAAGAACAATACACACACATTGCAAAATGAAAACTGAAGGGGTCTAACATTCTCGAGACAGCATTGGTCATACGAGTGACAAGGGGACACATAAAAAGGGGAAAATGTACAGAAAGACAAGATTAAAGACCCCCAGTATCGGAAGATGATTGTTCAGGGGTTCAGTAGTCGCCTCCTACGGTCAACATGTGATAGGGTACAGTAGACTTTAGTCAATGGCTATGTTGTTAAACGCCTTAAATAAATAAAAATATTCTAGGACTCGCTTATGTCCCCTGGACAGAAGATATTGGAGAAACCGGCATGTAACAGGCTTTTGTATGGATGCTCATTTGTAAAGATACATATTTTACAAGGAAAAACAATAAAATGATGTTTATCTTAGTAATGGAGTTATCCATATAGCCAAGCCAGCTCCCTATTACAAACGATGTTTCCTACAGGTGCGTTACACCCTCTACCTATATGACGTCACTTGGAAACTTGACTATATTCCATTATCATGTTAAGGTTCCCTACAAAACTAACATTATTACAAAAGTATGCACAGTCAAAGACGGAAAGAAATGTATTCCCATTCAAAAGTGATAATTCAAAGTAATGGCATATGTTATAATGTAGAGAAATATCAAATACACCCGACATGTAGTTGTTGACTTACTCGCTATTTCGCGTATCTGCAGGAAATCCACTGGGTCTTGTGGCGGTGTGGTTGCATACTCGATGTCGTATATGTCTAGATTGACCTGAATTGCATATCCGGGTTTAGACACAATCCTCCACTGACAGTTTAGATTTCTGTTGGATCAAATATTTTCTTATGTATCGCATAGGCTCGATCTATTTTTAAAATGCATCTTTCACGGCATATTGGCAATAAGTCACTTAAAACCAAAGTTATTTAAGCAGGTCAATTGGACCTTTTTTTCCATCTATATGAAAGTAGGCTACGACCAACAGTTTTTAATCATCATTGATGTTGTTAATAGTTTTTAAACATTCGGACAACATTTTGTTTTCGATTTATTTTCAACACGAAAATATCAACAATCAGATTTTTTTCTGTTTCGCATGAAGTAACTGTTGTTTTAGTTAGCTTTTGAAACATCTAGACCGTTATCAGGTCTGGTTTTGGATTGTTTAATGTCCTAACAACAACCGTGGTCACCCAAGGATGGCCTCCTGTGCATATACCGTGTTTTTGGTTATGCTTGCTTATTTTAAATTGACGAGCAAACCGGTCGTCCAAATCGCTCAAACGCTGAGCGTTAAGCAAGAGCAGTAACTCAATTGTATAGACTAGTTTGTCTATCCCAGGGAACAGAGCCCACATCTTTTCTCACAGAGGCGAACTCTAAAAGAAAGGTCAAAAGTGAGTCAGTGCCAGGGAAGACATTAAGAGGTTGTATGGAAAGAAGAGAAAAAGTAATATCCAAATTTTAGTCGCTAGGGTCGACGGGTCTTTCTTTTTCTATTGCTTATGGGATATATGAGAACCCGATAGTAAAGCCCGTTGTATATCAAAACATGCTGATGCCGTCCCCCCCCCCCCCCCCCCCCCCCCCCCCCACACACACACACACACACACACACACACCACCACCCCTTTCCCTCCCCTCGAAGAATCGTTTCTTCTTTCTAAGGGACATTGAAGTAACCAAAATAGATATCATGTCCCCGTTAACTAAGGATCATAACTCACACGGAGACAGACACTAATACATCGCAGCCTCCAAACGTAAACTTGCATCTCGAATACAGGGGTGACCGTTCCTGAACAACCATAGCTGTTGATAGGACGTTGAACGATATCAAACAAAACCATCAGACATGCTGTACATCAAAATATCAATCACTATCAAGCAATAACCTACAAGTAATATACAATTTGACCATATCACTTCCGGTTTAAAACAATACGTACGAGGGGTACTTGTTTGGAAAGTTTGGGGACATCAGCACTTTGGTTTTCTTCTCGGCTTGAAGCTCGACTTCGTTCTGCGATGTACAGGAATCGACATCTGAAAAAACAGGAACTTTATTATAATTTTCTTGCAATGATACATTGTGTGGCATAAGATACATATACAAATATAGTGTACCACAGTATCAACACACAAACAAATCAATATTTGATTATCCAATATAAAAAGACGAGGAATTACGTTATCGCTTGTCATATTATTTAGAGGAACATTCCAAAGAACAAACCTGTTCTCGATGTTATAACACAAGCAATCTTTATCTATGTGATAAACCATCTACAGTCATCACGGTGTACAATATCATTAGCAATCAGATTTCTGATAAGTGTCATGCATATATAAAGCATTTTTACATAAAGTAACGTTAAGATCAGTCTCCGCGATCACATGCATTGGAACATTTAAGGATTGATTATCAATTTGATGCTTGTATGGACCGATAAGGAGAAATAAACCATCGTCGAAATGACGTAAACTTCAGTGCACGTAAGATCACTTTGGTTGAGCGTTGTCAGTATAATGTGACCGCGTGTGTGTGTTTTGGGAGGGTGCACTATGTATTGTGTGTCTCCTTGTGATAATTCGAAACTGATGTCGACTTCATAGTGCTACTGTAGAGTGGAATGAGTTCCAACCAAGGGAGATAACTCTCCCGATTTTCACTACACTACCTCACGAGAGCATACTGCTGATGACACTCAGCAGGATACCCATCCGGTCATAGTATACAGACAACAGGCGAACTAGTAATCACACTCCCAAAAATGGACTCTGATATATCTTGGACATCGGACTGGATTCAAAGTCTTATCCTCACAAGGGCGAACGCTCAACAAAAGAAAGATAATTGATTTCTAAGATGACGTTCCAGGCCATTGTTTGTTTTTCTGTTCAGTTTCAAAATTAAACATCAGCAAAAAGGAACAAAGAGTCCCTACATATGAAATTTCCAATAACAAAAGGAACTTCATGAACAGTAGCAATAACAATTTTAATTTTCAAAATACTACCATTTTACTTTCTGATTAGTCTGAAAATAAAGGGAGTCTTACAAATGTGGGAAAGATACAGAGAGACACTATCAGTCTGAAATTTACAATTAAGGATTATGGACGATTAAATCAAGGACAAAGAAATATTTTAAGGTGGGCTAAAACTCCGTCGTATCACACAAGAATACAAACGAGATTGTAAATGTACAAATTTTAGAGCTGTTTAGAAAGAGTCTGAATTTTTACACGTGTGGGTGAATTATTCTGTTATAAAAGCGCGTGCTTACCCGAACTTGGTTTCGGAATACTGGTGACACGTACACGGAATCCCTTGTCGTTAAGCCTTTGTACAGCATTGGTTAAGAACTCAACCTTTAGACCCTCGGATTGAATGTAGACGTCACTTGTAATAGCATCCCCACAAAATGATACTATCTTGGTGTTCGTCTTTACTGAAAGAACACAGTAAGTCAGTACGTACATGTAGGGTATAGTACAACATATATAGAGTTTAAGTAATCAAATGGCAATGACATTTAGGTTCCGTTACAACAAGTTTACCTCCAATAATAGCATATATTGTTATGTACACACCCTGTATATACTGAGTAACTCAGAACTTAAATTTATAAAGACAGCAATAGTCCGGCGCTATCATAAGGAGACAAACATAAAAATACCGTACACTCCCAAAATACACAAGGGAGACCGTCCTTAAATGACCTTAGCAGTACATAGTATACCTGGATTATCCATTGAGAAGATGCTTTTACCCTACATCACATTTGTTGAGTAAATTGAGTTTACTTATATCGCTTGTTTTATACCTACTGAATGGAATATGCTTTGGGCAGTTTTGATATTTGTTATTGTTCTGTGTTTTTTTGTTTGTTTTTTTCTCTCTTTCTCTCTTTATGATGTAACCATCTATATGAAGTAATTTCTTTCAATCTATGAAATTATCATATTATTTTCAAGAGTTGGTGTAACCTTACAAATCAATATCATAAAAATATTTATGTTCAGCCAAATGTCAAATCTGTATATACTACCTTAAACAATATTTAACAACTTCAAGAAGTTACTTCCCCTTAAATATTATATATGTCTGTATTTCTTACCACATGTTGTTACTAAGGGGATGTCTAATCCTATTAACTTCAATAACATTTGTTGAAATTGAAATTGAAATGACCTCAGCTGTTGAAAGGACGTTAAACAATTATACCTATTATAAAAATGGAAAATCACATACATTTAAATCTGAGAAAGTACTGGAATATACATTGTATGTTGTCAAATACGAAGTTGATGCCTCAGATCTTTTCATTCATGGGTCTCCACAGTTTTCACACACTTTGCATTTGTGTAATATTCTTTATGTTTGTAATGAGTCTATAGCCATCATTCTACTTCAATAAAGCTAAGTAAAATGGAACTGATATATGATAGTACACTACGCCAGGCCCTTGTATAACACTTATAAAACATCTTACATGCTAACTTATCATTAATATTATTATATATCTAATGCTATCTACTGATGGTTATGCTTCAGAGCAGTTTAACACAATGTATTACACTTTAATACAATTTAAGTAAATCTACTTTTGTGCAATACTCAAATTCCGGCCATGTATTGCGAAGCGATTTGGACTACTAATACCACGAGTAGGTGCTTTGAACCGTAGTGTGTGTTCAAGTGATACTTCCCCCACAAACACTTGTTTCTGTGGGACTGATTTTCTTTTGTTTTGTTCGACGTCCTATCATATTCAACAGCTAAGGTCATTTAAGGAAGTCTCCCCTGTCTTCGAGCTGCATGCTGCATGCGTATGGTGAGAATTTGGGAGGCTGCGGTATGTTCTTGTTTACCTCCTAGTGATAGCGCAAAACTGATGTATTGCTACCTCACGGAAACATGCTGCCGAAGACACCCCCCGCACGACGCCTCAGTAAAATAAGGAAAGGAAAGAGAGATTGAAGATCCCATGCGTTGCAATTTGAGCAGAAGATATGTGTTGGTCTATTCATTGTCCTCTAAATACACGGAGGAAAATCCCTTCCAGGGGGCGACTTTGAGTCTCCTTCTACGATCAACATGAAATGGGATACCGCAGACCTTATTCTTGGGTTTTCCTATTTCCCCTGAACAGAAGCCAAAGAAGGAACCGCGTCTCCTACTATATGCAGCGAGATACAGCAGGCATATATTATTCCCTCGCTCCTGTACGAGTAAGATGCTGGTTGAAGACCATGCGACATAATGATCCTATTGAAATAAAAACAGTTTCCATGTGCAATCAGGTTTGTTGATATGTTTATTGGGTCCGTTATCACCACTCTTACTCTCATTATTTGAGATTGTGACTAAAACCCGGGTTTCACCTTGTATTGTTTTAGGCGTCTCTATGCAAAGATATATTTATCGTTTGCATTTTTCATAGGTTTTTAATCCAAGATATAATTATGGAATCGTTTTAATGTTGATAAAATGTTGTTTTTAATCATGGGTTGTTTGAAGCAATATGTATTTCAGGATAAAATCTGCTTCAGAAAAACACACAAAGACGTAGGTGAAATCGTATACTTACATTCTTTTAACAGGAGTGCGTCCCCATTACAGTCCACGAAGACATTTTCTAACCGTACGAACAAAATGTCCGTTACAGCATCAGAGCTGATTATCCATGAGCAGTTTAGATTTCTGAAAAAAATATTGATTTCATAAAAAAAACTTGCATAGTATTTTGTTAATTTCATGTTATACTGACCAAGTATCATCAAGTTAGCATATGGATACCACAGGACTTGACCTGTGTAAGTTTATATAACTATAGCTTTACATTCACATGGATAGCATTTACATTTTCACCGAAAAGATATATGATTTTGATTAAAAAACAGAACTAGATAGTGTTCCCCTTGATTTATGTAATTCAACTTCTTCTTGATGTCTGTGACAATAAACAACGGGTGTTGCCCAGTGTCAGTGTGACGTCACAACAACAATCTGCAATACTACGTGACTAAACTTACCAAGAACATCATGATGACCCAACATTCACATATATAGAGGATATCTAACAGTGTCTTCAGTAATACCAAATATATAGAGGATATCTAACAGTGTCTTCAGTAATACCAAATATATTTCACAAGTGGGGCTAATATTTTGATATTTAAATATCAAAATATTAGCCCCACTTGTGAAATATATTTGGTATTACTGAAGACACTGTTAGATCTTCTGTTTATTACATTTTTTATTAACGAAAAACCTACCCCGTATGCTAACTAGGCCTACAGCGATAATTTGTAAACAAAATCAGTAGTTCCCCCTGTCCAGGTGCTGACATATATGTCGGGCTTTCTGATTGGTCAATTATTTTGGTATTTTCTAATCATGAATTTGATTGGTCAAATCAGCAAAAGTGATATTTTTCACTAGTGAAAAATATCACTTTTACAGAATGAATAATTTTTGATATTTCACTGGTAAAAATGTAATAAATGTTCCACTTGCTGGTTTTTATCAGATTATCAAGGTGAGAAGAACGGAAAAGTAGAGAGAAGATCAGTCTGACATAAAACAAAGATTATTAAGTGGTGGGTGCCAATATCCCTCTGGGATCTTTTGTTTCTCGGGAGATATAGCATTTCATGATTGAAAAGGAATGTTTTACAATAATCACTGACATATCCAGGTGAACGATACAGGCCATCAACTCCTCTTGTTTACTGTGAAATGTACAGTATAGATATGTTGTATTGTAAAACCACGCCATTGATGTAGGTCTGTTTACGTTATTTGGGGAACATAGGTCAAAGTGCGGGCCACTCAGAAATTCCTGCGTATGCTAAAATACATGCTGTTTTCCGTCATAACCGAATACAGCAAAATTATATGTGGTAGGTTAATTCCGACAGTGGCAGCACCGTTTGTAGGATAGACGGTCGTTAATAGGACTTTAAACAATACAAAATCATACGTATTGCCAACAATATTGTATTTACATGTAAAACAAAGGCGACTTATTATAAATGTTGTATTTTATTAAAAAGACATAAACACGAAGGACGGTGACGAGTGAATCTTACAGCTGGCCTACACACATACAAATCTAGCGCGCACACAGCAGACTAACTAATCCACATAAAACGATGAAGGCGAGGAGTAAACTAGCTTTAACTTAACTCCCGCAAGATATAAACCAAATGAGACCACTGTAGAACTATAAAGATTGATTTACTTTACAACAGGTGTATTTTATTATCATTGTTACGGTTATAGAAATATGGAGCCCTGTCCGCTATAGCTACATGAGCATGTTATAGTGTATAATGCTGATCAGTTTTATGTTTACTATCGGAAGACAGCCAGGAGATGTCAAAAGGTCGTTGATAGTGTATCACTTTCAAAGAAAACACCAGTGATCACGGATTCTTTATATACGGATACTTCTTTCAAGTATTGAGCATGCACTGATATAATTAGTTTAAGGATGTTAGAATATAGTATGTATGTACGAGAGTGTCTTTGGTAGTGACTTACATGCCGTAGTTTGCTGGATAGCCTGGGCTTCGGATGTCTATGGTTTGATAGTAAGGTACGTGGACGGCAACAGGCGTGTTGTCACACTGACAACTCACGCAGACAACTACAACAATGGCACAACAAGAGATTTTAGAGAGACATGGATGGCAAGAGAGCTGGGATAAACAGACACGGTAGAGATTCCTCGAGAAAGACGAGCGCCACACGTGCAAAAACCAAACGTGCTTAACCGATTGATAAACAAACAATAGTACAATACATATGGAACGTGTTCAATGATTGCATAACGACATAATATAACAATGCATCTTATCAATGAGTTCAAAGGGCATGGTCATTGTCCGTTAACCTGTAGTATTAATGCCACAATCATATTACTTATAAACAGGCACAAGTTATACACTCCTTATCAACTTAAGGCTGATATTTGTTGATGAAAACTGTACATAATTACATTAATCGTATTTATCTTTTAGATGACTATAATAGAAGGCATATCTATAATATCGTGCAATGTTTTAGGTAAAGAGGATCATAAGAAATACAGCGTCATTTCGCGATGATTACTTGCCTTGAATCAGAGTGACGATGATGTTAGATAGAGTTCGTCCTGGGAATGCCATCTTCTTGTGACAATGGATATTCGACCACGCAGACAGTATAGTGAATGTTCATCTGTCACTTAAAAACATTGGCGTTGTATGATATATTACAGAGCCCACACACGCCCCTCAATATTGCCAATCATTGCATTTGTATTTCGTTGACGTATTCCAATGTGTCACTTGATATCTTTAATCACTAAAAACACACAAACCACAGAAGAACTATTCTTAAGTATGCCTCGTGATTCTGAGCACATTACAAAATATATGTGTTTTTCAGCCACGCCCGAGATGACGTATACATCAATGACATTTTATATGTTTTGTTTAAAGAAAAATAGCATTATCAAAATTAAGGATTAACACAGAATAACGTACATTTGTAATATTGACAAATTGAAGTTAAGTGCATCCATTATACCGGTTCTTTAATCAAATTAAAACGCTAATTATGTTATAAAATACCTATATACATTATCATGTTGATAGAATACAACTGATCTTGAGTTACTTCCCCTTATGTGGTCAGACGAACGATACCCACCAATGATGACGTAAACAGCTACTAACACAACAGATTCCGCCTGTTCCAAAGAGCACCAGAGCTAAGGTGACATCTCATTCCACGGTGATTAGGTACGTTGTTGATTGTGGTCACTCCTCGGGTCCAGACAGGGTAATCTGTTGCAGCAATTTAGTGACGTTGCGACAACAGTCGACAAAGAGAAAACGCTTATCCAGAGAGGTTAAAGATATTGTAAATCCAGAGAGGCTATAGACACCGGAATAGGTTATCTACACTGACAATACGGGGATATTATATAATCTGTCAGTCCGGAGAGTTCATCAACACCGTCTGTCCTGAGAATTAATTGACGGATCCAATACAATGCCGCAATGGCTGATGTAGTAAAACTGTAGCTAGGCAATGGACACTTACAATCGAGAATTTACAAAACACAGCCGTATGTAGGACTCCGGATGCGATAAACCTTACGGATGTACGGTAATCCCACCGTCTGTAAGGAAAGTGATTTGATAACGCCCTGCTCTGAAGTATTACACTAAGCACTCGCCCACAAGTATATTTCATCAAGTACGTGCATTATAAGGGCTTGGACACTAAGCTAGTCCTTCCCAACGCGTTGCGAAATTCCGAAATGAAAAACCTTACAATAGTGACCAGGGTTTGGGAGGGGGTGCTTCAATGCATAAGAGAAGTTTTTAGTATAAAGACATGCATACTTCACGGCATAGTTTAAAACCTGATCTGGTCTGGCCTGGTTTAACTTTAAATTTCTGTTTCTTTTTCTTCTTTTATTTACTGGAAATCAGAGCGAGCAAGGGAAACCAATACTTCAATATTCTGTTCTGGTGACAATTGTTTATTAGACACAATATATATAAATGAATGAATCCAATCGAAATGTCAAACTGTTAGGCCATGCTACCATTTCTAAACAAGAAACCTCAGAAATATGACGAATTTAATTATCGGTATAACTTTATGATAGGGACGGGTAACAGCACCAACCATCAGTATTTATACATAGGGACGGGTAACACCAACAGTCAGTATTTATACAATTCAATTATCGGTATAACTTTATGATAGGGAAGGGTAACACATACAGTCAGTAGTTATACAATTTAAATACCGGTATAGCTTTATGAAAGGGACGGGTCACAGCAGCGCCAACAAACAGCCAGTATTTATACAAACCATACTACCAATTAACTCTGACATATCTACCTTTCATGCTGCATTGTAAAACAATACGGTCAAACACACTATGAGTAGCACAGTCTAATTGGTCAATGTACAGAACGTGCCATTTTAAGGGGTACGTAAATATGGATATACACAATTAATCAGCGATATATTTCCCTCAGAATTAAAGCTGAGTGCACGTTAAAAGCCTTCCAATTGAGTTTTTAAAAAATATACGAAGTTTCAATATTCAGAAATCTTTGAAATGAGATATACCCCCTGATAACATCATGTTTTTGTTTTAGCTTGCACTGTCAGCTTCAAGGTCACCGTTTTGTTATCTAAATAGCGTCATATTATGTTACTAGTATTCGTAAAATAAGAAGTATCGTTATACTCCTGTGAGGCACGAGGCTCCGTAAGGATAAATATGATTGGATGATTACACCTGTAATTCTGTAAACGAGTCATACATTTCTAATTACAAGGCATATTATTTGATATGTTTGGTTGGCATTATTTAACGTCCTATCAATGGAGAGTTCTTGTGTAATTGGAAACGGTGGCATATTCGTTCGTCTCCTTGTGTTAGAGCGGATCTGATGCCGACTTTATAAGGCTACTTCACTGAAGTATGGGGTTGTATATTTCGTATTATTTTAGGGCACGTTGCTGTATCACTCGAACTTTATGATGGTGTGAGATGCAGGGACTAAGTGTAGCTTTATTTTTTCTGTAACTTCCTATATATTTCTTTTTCAATTTAACTGTGCTGTTGAAAGGCTGGCCTTGTTTGAAAATGAATGCGCATTATATTTATCTTTAATATGTAATCCGTGGAGTGACCGATGCGTGCTAGGGGGTTCGGGGACATCCCACAATCCAGTAGAAATATTGTTTTTGCAGAAAATGCACATCATGCAAAATATGTTACCTTATATTGTGTAAATGTCAATGACTGAACTGTATATCAATTAACCGCTTTGACATATTCAAGAGACGAGTTAACTTGGCATTAACAGTTTTAGACAATAACCATTATATATAGGCTTAGACTAAGGATAGTGTTAATGATACTTAAGTTGTTTTTTGATTCAGTGTTCCACGTGTTCCTTCATTGTTAGAGACGAGTGCATTACAGCAGTATCTCAATTTGACAAACAATGAACAAATGCAACTGTATTTGAACAGCCTAGAGGAGAATAGAATAATTTAGAAGTAACTGGTGTGGTTTAAAACATCAAGCTGCTTCCACGTGAACCTGTGTCGTAATACATGTACACTTTGGTTTGATTAATATGCGGCTATCTTTCCAAATCTGACATATCACGTTATGTTTGTCCGTCACTCGATGGCAGCTATTGATAATTTTATTTTTCATCTGTAATATAGGTTAATGTCTCACAGTAAATTGTGTACCTAAAGTACATAGTGATATTATTACCACGTCTGTGCAAATCGTCTGCCAAAAATTTCTTTACAATGAAGTAAGAGCCTCATTACATATGATTTATTTTCTGATTAATAGGAAATTGCATTTACCTGTTATTTGTATTCGCGATTTATGAATGTTTTTGTTTAAATAAACGTATTGGAATCCGTATCGAGGTTCGAGGGTCTTCGGTCCGTCATGGTCTTACAGTTTGAATACGCCTATATTATGACAAATAAACGCATACACAATTGGTGAAATGGTATTGGCGCAACAATACGTTACCCAGCGGAAGCTTTGATATTAGAATAGAGGTAAATGGCGCGAAGAGAAAAAATACAAAATTGTGTTATTTTCTATATGTAGTTAGACTTTACGAGGGCCGTTCAGTGATTAAGACATTAGTGACGTCGTTAATTCCATGTATGATTTATATTGTTTATTCAAATGTCACAATCTATCCCTTGGCAGATACGCTGTTTTTTGCTTGAAATAAGGTATTAGCGGAAGTCTTCCTTTTGTATACTGGCGAAATTCTTATATATTGTAAGTCACTTTGATTTCGCGAATGCTTTATTTCGTGAACTTACTTTTTCAGACATATTCGTGAATAACTGATTTCGCGAACGCTGATCCAGAAATGACTTTTAATATGCAAATTATAAGCTATTAGAGTATGGATTCTGTAAAGTCAATAACTGTTTTGTTATATTAATCGATTTGTATACCACTGATAATACTATTTTGCTAAGTTCTGAATTTAAATCAAACTTTAAGTTAAAGATATATATATATAGTTCAAAATTAACACGTCTAATAAAAAAAAATCAGCACAAAATTGCAGAGTTGTTTTGGCATTGAATTGAAAAAAATGAAGCTTTCCTTTTTTCCAGTTTAAGGTCGCCGAGGTCAGGAAATGCACATGTCTGTTGCCTAATCGGGAGTTGCTGCTGTCATACGTAAAACCATCCCGATATTCTTTCCACGTATTGTAAAACGCAAACTTGCTGGAAAAGTGGCGATGTATATAGATCTGGGGAGAAATAGCACTGAGAATGGTGGAGGGGTTGTCGAGGGGTGGGCGTACTTCTCTGTTTCGTCGTTGTACGAGGACGAGCTTATTACAAAACAGTTGGAATACAGTACAGTGTACATATTAATATCAGCTTTTATAATTTCTATGTTTTCGTACGAACACATGATATTTCGCAGTGTACACGCTAAATATTCCCCGGTATATCAATCAGATATGTAGCTCGCCATGTCACCTATCAACAACTACAGGTATTAAAGTTGCATTTTGTGGAAAACAAAACGAAAGTCATTATGTGAGTAAGTATGTGGGTGAGTGGGGGATGGGCGAGATATGTATGTTTAACGGCCAAAACGTAGCTATGGTTACTCATATCATGTGGTATAGACCGACATCATTAAGTCATCGTATGTAAAACAAACTCATGCTGACTTGTTAAATATCGGGGGGGGGGGGGGGGGGGGGTGTACATTTACACGTACGTATAGTTAACTGTGGTTATGGTTATTAAAATGCTGCCGTACCACCCGACAGTTTTTAGATAGTTCAAACATTTTGTATACGTTGACATTTTCGAAAAGAAGTTTAGATTTGATATGCTGCTATAGAATTTCTCTTGTAGGTTGAAGGTTAACATGTGTTTGACTGTAAATGGTTCATTGCACGCGATACACAGGTGTTTCAGTATGTAGGAATGCGTTGAATATGTAGGGCCCACCTAATTAGACGGACAAGGACAACCTCTAGTCCATTCACGTATAGATTTTTTAATTGGAAGTGGAACATCATTGCTTTAGATCATGTATTGAAATATCTTCCTTGTAACTGGAAATCACCTACATGTATCTGTAAAGTGAAGCTAGAGATTATTTCTTGTTTAGTCGTTGATGACTAAGAACCATTCCTCGTCGTACAGTGTAGCATACGTAATAAAAGGCATTTGAAATCGTCCTTTCACCATTTCGGTCACCAGAATTCACTTATTTCCGTCGTTTAGTAAATAAGGATATGTTAAAATTCACTTATTTCCGTTGTTTAGTAAATAAGGAGATTTTAACATTCACTTATTTCCGTTGTTTAGTAAATAAGGAGATTTTAACATTCACTTATTTCTGCCGTTTATTAAATAAGAAGGTGTTAAAATTAACTTATTTCCGTCGTTTAGTAAATAAACAGACGTTGAAATTAACTTATTCCCGTCGTTTATTAAATAAGAAGGTGTTAAAATTAACTTATTTCCGCTGTTTAGTTAATAAGGAGGTGTTAAAATTCACTTATTTCCGCCGTTTAGTTAATAAAAAGATATTAAAATTAACTTATTTCTGCCATCAAGTAAATAAGGAGATATTAAAATTCACTTAATTCTGCCGTTTAGTAAATAAGAAGATGTTAAAATTCACTTATTTCCGTCGTTTAGTAAATAAACAGACGTTGAAATTAACTTATTCCCGTCGTTTAGTAAATAAGGAGATGTTGAAATTAACTTATTTCCGTCGTTTAGTAAATAAGGAGAGGGTTGAATATAAGATATACTTATGTCTGCCTCATTCTATAGGACATTCACGCGCATTATTACGTTTTGTAAATTTTACGAATTCCATACAGAATCCGCTAGAATAAGACCCACTCCGTAGATATATCTAGGGGTGCTCGCCCTTACTACGGGGCTGTGAAGAGTCTGGTGTATTTCGTCAGATACAATATAGTGTACAAAGGAACACAGGCGCATAACCTGGTCACCTGGTCCAAGTACAGTGTGTAACAAAAGCCCGAGCTATAATACAGTTCTACTTTCTGTAAGGAGTCCGAGATTCCGTTATATATATTTTCAGTAAAACCTGAACAACTGTGTCTAGATTAAGACCAATTAGATCAGTTCAAACATTCAAGGGAAGTAACTCTTATAGATAATATTTTTGATATAATTAACCACGGCTGTGTCCTGTTTGGTCCCCGATACTTAGGACATGTACGTACAATTGTATATACAGCTTCCATTTTGAACTTGTATGGAACTTTCTGCATTACAATTGTATGTACAGCTTTCGCTTTGTTTAGATATCGACATTGTTAAAATATCTATTTCAAGTTTGTCTCAACAATCTGTCTCAAATAGGCGGTGTTGTATAAATGTTTAATGCATGCCGTAAAAGGGCGATCATTAACGTTATCAGAAGATCTGTGTAAACAACAAGGAAAGTTTGTACAGATATCAGAGATAATATTGATTTTCGTCTGTGTTATCAACATGTACTCCAAGTACCGTTAGCTACAAAATGTATGGTATTTTAGAAGTAAGAGTCGTTCCTCCGCGAGTCTTACATGGCTGAATAATCTCCTAAGGCAATTAACACTTTAACACCTAAGTAGTACTGTCAATAATGAGACCGGTAATTTTTTGAATCTACATATTTACATTATTTGTATAATCGATAAGCCTCTTTGTAATGAGCTGAATGGGCCTGACATGATGTATATACAAACCGGACCTCGCATGGTTAGTATATTATCACTGGGGAATTTAAAGTAATGTCTTTTCCTGGTATAACGTTCGTTGGGACATTGCGGGTATTTAATTGTGTGTGGATGTCGGTATACAGACACATAGGTATACCCGTCAACTGGCTACCTGTGTCGGTTGACGATAATTATTTCACTTATTCGGGACCATGCCACCGACACGACAGCAGCGGTACACTTGTCAGATATCAATAGGGAGTACCCGTAAATCTCCCGGAACAAACAGTACTGACCCTCCGGATGTTGTCCTGGACTCGGAATGGAGACAGATCGAGGGAAACACTTACACAGGGCGAACAGACAACGGACAGACAAGTCTTCAAAGTGTAAAACAGGAAAAATCAGTCAGTCCTGAGCTTGAACAGTTTAAAAGAGGTACATGTACGCAAACATATACAGAACGGACAGACAGACAGACGCATCCCAATCATGTACAACAGGAAAACAATTCGAGATCAGCGAGTCCTGAATCTGGACAGTTAGAAGGAGGTATAAATGCAGTTATAACAGAAAAATCATGGTCGAGTCCTCTAAGTGAACAACAGACTGATAATTCAAAATCAGCGAGTCCTGAACCCGGACAGTCAGAAGAGGGTACATCCGGAGGTAGGACGGACGACAAAGGAACGAGTCCTGAACTCGGACAGTTAGAAGGAGGTACGTCCACAGGTAGGACGGACGACCGAACGAGTCCTCTAAGTGTACAACAGACTCGCAATTCAAAATCAGCGAGTCCTGAACCCGGACAGTCAGAAGAGGGTACGTCCGCAGGTAGGACGGACGACGGACGGACGAGTCCAATAAGTGTCCAACAGAATAACAATTCAAAATCAGCGAGTCCTGAACCCGGACAGTTAGAAGGCGGTACATACCAGAACGCAAATAGAACAGAGAAAGGATGGATACATCCTGAAAGCCTACAAAACGGAGTTGATTCAGTTAGTCCAGATCCCTGGCAGTTAAAGGAAGTTATAAACTCAGGTGTAACAGATAGCGGACGGACGCGTCCTATAAGTGTACAACAGACTGATAATTCAAAATCAGCGAGTCCTGAACTCGGACATTTAGAAGGAGGTACGTTCACAGGTAGGACGGACGACGGACGGACAAGTCCTCTTAGTGTACTACAGACTCCCAATTTAAAACCAACGAGTCCTGAACTCGGACAGTTAGAAGGAGGTACGTCGGACGACGGACGGTGTGTACAACAGGAGGAAAATTCAAAACCCCTCACTCCGGAGCTCAGAGATGGAGTAGACGACGGACGGGCGCACCTGCAAAGTTTACAGTGGAAAGGAAGTTCCAAACTACTCAGTCCTAAACTCAGACAGTCTTATTTAGATTTCTTCAACAAAGCGGACATTTCCCATGTTGGTCAGTTGACTGTCCACCAGTTCCGAGATGCAGTGGTCAAGCTTGGCTTCACCGGAACAACTTTACAGATTGCTGTAAGTACAGACATCTATGAAATGGTTGGTTATTGAAGGTTGTCTCTAAGAATAGGTTCAGTTAGCTTGAACTTAATGCCAGGGAGTATTTAAACATGAATGTTTTATAATATAATTTACATGTCTAAGAATAATAAATATATGACTATTATTCATAAATGGGTTGGTGGTCGCAACTACAAGGAGGCGAGAGTTTGGATGGGAGGATGTAGGGAAACATTATGAAGAAGGAAGTCGCCAAGGTGGGGATGTGGGTTGGGGGAGGGTTCACTTAAACCTTTTACGATCTATGTTACGGGGTCTGCCATGATTAAAACTAATATAAATATGAAGTTCTTTATACCGTCTGAATACTCGCCTCTCAGCTCTTGAATGGTCTAGACCCGAGATGACGTTTATAGATATACCCTTGAATGGTCTAGACACGAGATGACGTTTGTAGATAGACCCTTGAATGGTCTAGACCCGGGATGACGTTTGTAGATAGACCCTTTAAAGGTCTAGACCCGGGATGACGTCTGTAGATAGACCATTGAATGGTCTAGACCCGGAATGACGTTTGTGGATAGACCCTTGAATGATCTAGACCCGGAATGACGTTTGTAGATAGACCCTTGAATGGTCTAGACCCGGGATGACGTTTGTAGATAGACCCTTGAATGGTCTAGACCCGGGATGACGTTTGTAGATAGACCTTTAAATGGTCTAGACCCGAGATAACGTCTGTAGATACATAGACCCTTTAAAGGTCTAGACCCGAGATGACGTTTGTAGATAGACCTGTAAATGGTCTAGACCCGAGATAACGTCTGTAGATACATAGACCCTTTAAAGGTCTAAACCCGGGATGACGTTTGTAGATAGACCTTTAAATGGTCTAGACCCGAGATAACGTCTGTAGATACATAGACCCTTTAAAGGTCTAGACCCGAGATGACGTTTGTAGATAGACCTGTAAATGGTCTAGACCCGAGATAACGTCTGTAGATACATAGACCCTTTAAAGGTCTAAACCCGGGATGACGTTTGTAGATAGACCTTTAAATGGTCTAGACCCGAGATAACGTCTGTAGATACATAGACCCTTTAAAGGTCTAGACCCGGGATGACGTTTGTAGATAGACCCTTGAATGGTCTGAACCCTAGGTGACGTTTGTTTTTCTATGCTAAAGATATCAAATGCATGTAGTACCATAATGACGATCTGCCATTGCCTTTACTATCTGGATAAAAGATTTTATATATTTATACGATTATAATAGACGGTCTATTTATATATTCGGGTCAGGTAATTACACCGTCCAGAACATGTCCAGACACGACCTTCACATTCCTAAACAAACCGACAAAGTAGTGTTCCCTGATCAATGTGGACCAATTATTGAATAATAGAATTTTAAATAGAACGTGACACTTCTTAAGGCTGGTAATGTTGGGTAGTACGAGACTACTTATATATGTATATAGACTGTCAATTAAATCTCCCCAGGTATACACCGTGCAAAACTGTAATAAAGCTCTGTTCACCAGGCCTTTCATACCCAGACCAAACACTCGCAATAAGATCGATTTATAATTTCGGGACTTATTTAAATATGTACATTTCAACATCAGATAGCACGGTAAGACCGTCGTGTAGGCTTTTATAATTAAATGTATCTTTTATACGATATAACACAAACGAATGCAATACTGATATTATATTTAAGAATAATAAAAAAGTTACATGTATACAAGTGTATAAAAATTATGTGTACTGATCGCTCTCCGTGTTTAAATGAAAGCACGCGAGGGGATTTGAAATGTGAGGAAACCAGGATACCCAAATAAACAAACGTGGTCCGACAGATGACCTCCATAAACTTTTCGATATTGATCTGATAACCGATAACTGGTCGCCTATAGAAAATATATATTATGTAATCCTACTGACTCCTCCTTCTGTTTGTAACCCCCTATGTACATAGGTGTTAATGTTATGTCATTTTGAACATTCCGAATCGTAGAATCATCAGACGTATATGTATAATAAAGGTAATGATCTTTAAAGTCAGTCTGAGTATGTATTACATACGTTGACTTTATCACGTCGGTCTGTACCACAGGGTTTCAGAAACCATAGCCGCATTTGTCATTTTAAATTATATACGTGATACCAATATATATTTAATTTCATTTTTGTTTATTTAATCATTTTTATTTCTTTTTTTTATTTATTATTATTATTATTTTATTATCATTATGTTTTTTTTTTCATTATTATTTTCATTTTTTTTTATTTATTATTATTTTTATTTTCTAATTATTTTTTATCATTTTTTATCATTATTATTTTTTATCATTATTATTTTTTATCATTATATTTTATCATTATTATATTTTATCATTATTATTATTTATTACTTTTTTTATTATTAATTATTACATATTTTGATTGACGGTGTTTCGTTTATGTCCGATTTCCACTCACCTCCTCTTGACCTTAATGACCTTTACAGTGTTGAGGACCGCTAAGAACATAATAGCTAACTAAAATTAACCATCCCTTACCCGTCGTCCTCCACACGTAATTGTTGGTCAACAACACTGTACTGGAGGAAAGTTGAACTTATCAGTGTAAAAGTTTGGGTTTTGGGGTTTGGGGTTTGACCCGAATCATACGGGGTCCATTGTGGCATGTGTAGGACGCCGTACAGTCCCGACATGTGAGGAGGAATCCAGTATTTTTATATAATTATTTTAAACGAGTCAAGGACACAATTCCCCAAATTTTGATAAGTCCAGATACTAAGATATATACATGTAGGTGAGTACTCAGAATTTGATTGAATTCAACAAGAAAATGAGTTAATGACTCGATATTCGAGCCCCTAAAATCACTGAGGTCATGTGGTGATGTTCTCCATTTGCTATAATGCCATCGATCCCAATAGCACTCTTCATTGAATAATTCATCTTTTTAAATCTCGTATAAAGTTCGTGGTGTACATTCGGTTTTATTAATACTGAACGCTTATTCTCGGGATTATACCCATATTTGTGTATGTTTCAGGCGATGTTCGCTGATTTAAATCCTAACGATGACCTTGTCGTCACCTTGGACGCATTCATGACGGAGATGTGTAAATCGGACAGTAGAAAATGGACGTGAGTATCACTCAAAATGTTCGCTTTAGATATCAAAATACTCCGAAAATATATCAAACAACACGAATTAAACAAAACAACGAACACGTGATGTTAACACAACACAAGGAAAATTAATTTGATTTAAACGTATTTTATTTGTCAAAACACAAATGGGATTAGACATAAGTATAAAACTTATAATCCGTCTTTTCCCTTATAACATAAATGATGAAATGAATATACATGACCGAAAATAATCAGGACAGTTGTCGATGATGTGAACATGTCAAAAATAGCTATAAGATCAAATTTACCACATACATATGTCATATTATGAAGTCACTGTACCCGCATGTCTAAATTGAATATGAGTCAAGTTACAATGTAAAGCTATGGAGATACATTTTTTAAATGCATTTAGCTAAATTGCTTGCTCTAATAGAATTTTCAAATAATGTTCATTGTTATTAGGATCAACAATAGTGAATGCTGCACATATACACAAAACGTGCTGCATGTATTACAAATAAACTTCAATTATCAGAGTAAATAACTATATTACTGATTAACATATTCATATGTATACAATTACAGATAATATAAATAAATATACAAACATATTGCCAGCTTCGATAGACTTAGAATATTGAAATACATTGCAGAAAATTAATGTGAACACACTACAATGAAAGTTAATATAAATACACCAAGTAATAAGAAAACCTCAAATGATTAAATATCTGATCAGCACATTAAAATAAAGTATTTATTGTAAGTAAACAAACAGCACGTTCTGTTACGAAAAATACGTAAACACCAATTAAACCGTATGCAATGGAAACACCAGAAAATATGCAAACCTGTATATAAATACCAAAAAATGAACACATGCGAAATCAAGTCATATACATGCAACACAACCAAAGTATAATAAAACTATCAATTGTATCCCGAAACAATTTAGCCAATATGCTGTTATACAATAGATTTCCGTACACACGTGTTGCAAATAACTGTCATTATTTTAGGGTGATTTACTAAGAATACTTTCTGACGACCCATCCATATAAGACAATGCGATGCCTTACTTGTATATATTACCCATAAGGAATTAATATTATATTTTAGCCCACAAGACCTAGCGGACATCTTCCACTTCCTGGATGTAGACGGGGATGGTCTGATCACAGAGAAGGATATCGAGACGTCATTGGAACGCCAGGACAAGGTCAAAATGGACGACATTATACATCGCATGATCCACGAGTACGATTTCGACCGTGACGGCGCGCTGTCACTTCAAGACTTCCAAAAAGGCTGTCAGCGCGACCAGCGGAAGCATGTATCGTCGGTAATAACACCTGCCCACACGGATTAATTATATAACGCTCATATGAATAATTGTGCTGCAAGTTTCACGAAATCAGACATTTAATTTTTGTCCGCACGTGACGGATTTACACGTACATTACAATGTTCTGTGCATGACGACTGTCATTAACATGATATATCTTCAAAACAAGATAATCGATAAAGTTGACATTGTTGTACATTTTTGAAAACGTCTTTTATCCTTGACAGAAATGAACACAATCGAGAACCATCGGCACTTTCCGTAAACGAGAAAATACCCTGAGGTGTTTTCTCGTTTGCGGTAAGTCCGACGGTTCCCTTTGAAATGAACAATCAACTCGGAATTTTGAATGAACCATGATACAGAAACAGCTGTTGTTTCAAATCGTCCTATCAAACCACCGGGACTTAAGATGAATTCCTCTCCCAAGGTTCATGTATAAGATGTATCAAAGATAACAATTCCAAAAAGAGAAAACCCGAATAAGGACTTATCCTATATTATTGCATGATATGATGTAAACATCAACGCAAAGATATGTTTCTAATTTCAAATATGTAATCACAAAAAAAACCACTTAAATATTGAGTTAATTAAAAGATGAAATGATTTTTTTAAAATACGTACAATGTAGATTAGGCTAGGTTGATAATCACTGATGGTTAGCTACATATCATCCAATACAAGTATAGATACAAAATGTATTTGCCGGTTGTGGTGCAGTCAACTATACCAGATCAAATCCACATGCCTTACTGAGATATTAGTATAACATGTCGTTCATAAGAAAATCGTTTATGAATAAACTATCTACATCCGGTCGGGGACTCGAACCTAGTCGAGTAGGTTCCGTAAGCGACCCCCGCGGACCAACCTATGATAATATAAGTATGCATACATTTGATTTAAACATATTTTTATTGATAGATATGACAACAGGAATGAGAGACAACTTATTGCAACTCATACACGTTTTTCCCCCATTAATCATTATCCTCAAAAATATAAATCTACAACAAAATATAGTGTATGAAATTTGTAAACGACTTAAGAAGAGAGAGATACAGAAGGACAGAGGGAGATACAGAGAGAGAGAGAGAGAGAGAGAGAGAGAGAGAGAGAGAGAGAGAGAGAGAGAGAGAGAGAGAGAGAGAGAGAGAGAGAGAGAGAGAGAGACAGAGAGAGAGAGAGAGAGAGAGAGAGTCAGAGAAAGGACGAGGACTCTTGGTTTCAGAACTCGTTCTATTATGAATAAAGGAATTACAAGAAAATTACTGAGTCAGTCATGCATTTCAACGCCCAGGAGACACTGTCGGAATATTGTTTTTCTAAAGCAACAAGTTTTTTTCTTCCATTTTTTCTATGTTAAGCCGGGGTTTCAAAACAGCCTAAGAAGAAAATATTGATAGCGTGTATGTGCTTTTTGTAGCCCCTGTAGTCCTACGTTTACAAATAAACATTTAAGTATGTTTTTGTAGAGAATGCTACAATATAATTTCATCTTTATTTTAGCAACTGAATATGAACATGCTGATACTAACATATTATATATCATATATGCAAAGCAAGAAGTTACATTATGGAATACATTAGGAACAGGATATAATCATGTGATATATTTTAGTAAGAACATGCTCTTTTGACATTAAGCGATTTTTTCTGAGGGTCAAAAATACAACTTCATATTGCAGTTCATTCGTATTATGTGCCAAAAACATTTCCAAACTGTAATAAACAAATTGCCCAAAAATAGTAATTAAGAATTTTGCGCAAAGTAATTATAATTGATTAACAATATTGCTATGTTATTTTAAAAAAAAAACGAGCATAGGGTGAAATGTTTTGCATTAAAATAGTGTAAGGTAAATCGAAATAAGTTGTTTACACATACTTGGTTTTATTAGTACATGGGGATTGACACCTACAGTAACAACCAATTAAAATAAAATTTCCACTTTCAAAATGACGATCATTTTCCCTGACAAGCACAAATACTAAATGTTCTTACAATCGAAGAATCAATTTTCTGGCAAAACCTCTACATGACAAATGTATGTTGGTTAACACGTCCCGTGCTAGAATCTGATTGGTTATGTCAGTGTTGGTCTACATCGTAGTACTAATTGTCCAAGTCGACCATACCTATTACCTGGAAGATGACTGTTGGTAGCGAAGTCTACATTACTTGAGGTTTGTCTTACACCTTTTGGCTTTTGGATGCAAAGGCTTACTGGTTTCAAAATACATGTAGTATCCTAAATAGCATAGGATACTGGCTACGTGGGCACATACCCCCATGATTCTCTGTAAGTAGGACACATATAATAATAATCCTTTATGGGATTAATGGTGTCTGAGCAGTCATGCTGGATCCAAATATTGTACTTCATACACTCTCTTATACCTCGAGTGGATCTGACATCGTACAATGCCCCGTGAATGCTGATAGATCTAGGTCTCATAGTCAACATCATCATTGCGTTGCTCACTAATGTAGCCAGCTGCCAGTGATATTTGGTATGTGCCACAGGAAATTGTCCGAAGGTATTCCATATGTCTAACTTTGGAAAGTCACAATTATCCGCAGCCGCATCCATCTTGTTTGACAAATATTGACACCATTGAAATACTAAAGTTAAATAGGTGGAGGCAACTTGTGTTTTAAAAAACAGCCGGTGCATGAATCGTCCGTGATATGACACCACTAGCCATCTAGATTTAGTTATAGGTCTAACGAGCTTAGCTTATAGGTCGTCATGTTGAGTCTGTACATGTTATAGATAGGACGGCAGCTTTGCTGTCATGCAAACTACGTGATTCCAAGTCTTGCTAATCATCCCTAAACCCTTGGTCAACATCGACATTGTCATCTTTCTCAAGCAAAGAGAGACTATCAATTATGGCTTTTGTAATCTTTGCATCATAATCGCTTCCAGGAAAAAGTCCTGCTGTGTGAAGAATGTAACCATCAGGCAGGGCTATGCACATGAACTTCAAGTAGTTCTGCTTCTTCTTGCCACAGTAGGAGATTCTCTGGAGCTTGTGATCAGAACTCTTCGGAATAACGATATGTGTACTGTCAAGTACGACAGTTGCCCGCTTGACACAAATTCTTCGGAGAACACGGTGTTGTGCTTCTCTCTTGTTAGATGTGCATGTCCAAGGAATAATGAAACAATAGTTATGTCTGTTGTTTTTACTATCGAATGAAGTATTTTTACATACTTGAAACTGACATGTTAAATAGAGTTGAACACCCTTTCCACGATATCTCCATCTCCACTTTTATCAAGAATAGCAGTAGTGTATCCTCGTGGTTTGGAGTATAAATACCAGTGTTAATAGAGGACGAAAAATGTGAAAGAATTTCTAGAAACTATGTTCTAGTCCAACCTGTCCAGGCTTTAATCTACATCATCCAGAGAGGAGAAACGCAGAATAAAGGAAGATTCCTACCTTGATACCATATCTATATATGTGTGTGCTATCTCCAAAAGATCATTAATGATTTCCTTTGATCTGGAAGGTAGCTTGGAAGTCAACATTTCTATTTCATCAGTATGAATTTCAACGTTAGGTTTACGGTCTTTCCCTGTAAGATGATGTGAAAAAAATCATGAGGACCAAACTTGGACACCACCGTGTGTGATAAAAGATGAGTTGGGTGTTTTGCGCTCTTTAGCAAAATAGTCGAGTTTTGACTGAAGCTCTCCACACATAGTGTGCATTTGGCGTTGGAAGACTGGCCATAACATAGTTCTTCTATGGGTAATAATGGGATGTTTCACCGCGTACCATCATCAACACCAACGTTTTTATCTTCAGGTTGAGGTTTTCGTTTCTGATAATTCTTGAAACACTTCGCGCACACGTCAATCTCTTCATCATCATAAAGAAACCAGTTATGCTAGGCGTATCTAGCAGATAGAGTTCTTGGTTTTAATGTCTGAAGACAATCTTACATGCCTATCTCTCATTATGAGAACGGTACTGTATTAGCCTATCAGGTGTATAAAATATCTGTCAGTATTGATTTTATAAATAGGATAGAAGCGCTTTAATGTAATATTTCAAATTATGGACATAGTAGTTATTTACTTGAAGAAAAAGTAAAGTCAAAAAGAACAATGAGATCGGGGAATATGGGGTATATTGTTGCAAGATTTGTTTAGTCACTATCGGTCATGTAATATATCGTATTTAACGTCCTCATATTAATTATCAACGGTGGTCATTAAAGGATGTGGCCTATATGTCAGCATTACTTGTGTGCGTGCTACGGGTTGTTATAAAGGTTTGGAGTGTAACAAAGTGATCTGTTATGGCCACTATCGTTCAACAAGTCATCGGGGTGACACACATCAAAGCAAAACAATCAACACATGGTAACAATTTAATCTTTGGGCAGGATTACGGTAAGTGATAAAGCTCTCTATACGCTAAATAATTTTGAATCGGCTAAATTTGGAAGACATTCAAAATGTTATTTGTTCATTAAAAAAGGGGTTTTTTTTCTTCGGAAAATGCTAAAAAATAAATATTATCGGAGGTGCAATTACTGTTTTGGAATTTTGTATCTAGTTAATGGTTCATAATTTCCTATATCGTTAAAATAAATAATTATTTTGTATCTGTGTTGTAACAATCTGGGTTTTTAGTTTAGTTATATAAGCAAGTGCATCATCGATCAATTTGGGTTAAATGTATAGTCAAGGGAACCAATTTTGATGTCTCACTCGGTGTCAATCAGTGAGGACAAGGATGTCGCTTTCCGTCAGATCGATTAGGTGATAAGCGAACGCTACAACACATGAATTTGGATTATTTGTCCGAACTCAGCGTTTTTATTCCAGATCGATACCATATTGGTCCCATCAAAGATCAAAATTGATAGCTATGCTAATAGATGTTTTATTAATTAAAATATATATGTATAAAAAATATTACTATTTTATATTTTTCTTTCATTTGCATGTTTCTCCCTTTCTGAGTTGCATATTCGGCCTTGTATCTGATTTACTAATGCATATGTATCTTTAAGGAAACAAAAAACAAAACGCAAAACAAAGACAGAATTTTTACTCTGTGTACATACTGCAGTAGACGAGTTACTTCCCTGGGGGCCGCGGTGGCCGAGTGGTTAAGGTGTCCCGACACTTTATCACTAGTCCTCCACCTCTGGGTTGCGAGTTCGCAACATATAGGCTATACGTGGGGCAGTTGCCAGGTACTGACCATAGGCCGGTGGTTTTACTCCGGGTACTCCGGCTTTTCTCCACCTTCAAAACCTGGCACGTCCTTAAATGACGCTGGCTGTTAATAGGACGTTAAGCAAAAACAAACAAACAAACAATCCCTGGAAGTGATTTTTCATCGCGGCGACAAATCTTACTAACAGTGTGATAAAAATCGGTTGACTTCTTTTGAAATAGATTTTTAGTTTTTCTATTCAATGCAAATATATTTGAATTAATGTACAGAAATGAAATGGTTTACTTACGGTGTAAATGATCCCATTCCGTATTTTAGTGTGACCGTTTTAATCCGCGAATGATCTGCGCCAATCCTTATTTTTCCGTACTTTACCCATTACCTTCCAAGATGGCAGCCTCCTTGTGTAACGTGTTGTGAAGGAGATCTGAAGTTTACATATTCCGCCTACTAGAGAGGTAACAGACATTTTATCTCTTTGGATATATATATATGTGTGAATTGAAAGTGTTAATGCTGACAGTATGCTATAATCCTCAGTGTATCCCATAATCATTACAATAGTGAAACTGCCGCAAAGGTTGAGCCACAGGGGCACGGTACAATATAGCCAGAGTTTCCTCTGGCCCTGACACCAGACATATGGTGTCAGGGCCAGAGGAAACTCGGGCTAGGAACAATAATAATGTATACATGAAATGAATAAAAATATATGTGGGTCAGTATGAATATAATATGTTTATACTGACCCACATACATTTTTAATCATTTCATGCAACATTAATATTGTAACGTGCACCGGGTGTACCGGGCTTGACTTTTTACTCAAATACACTCAAATATACTCAAATACACTCAAATATACTCAAATACACTCAAATACACATAAATATACTCAAATACAAATAAAATTCACTTTTATACCATCATTCTGTACGTGATGTGGCCATTAATGTGTAAATATTACAACATAACGTCTGATAAAACAAAACAAAACAAACATCGTTGCAAGGGAGGTAACTCTTTTTCCTATACAAGGTCTCGCACAAGTAATTATTTCACTATATGTTATTACCAAAGACACAATCCCCTCAATTGCTCATTTGAATTTCAAATATTGTGAAATACATATCAAATTAAAAGTTGAAGATTTTCTTACCAGAAAAATGATGTTATTGGATAGGTTTTATAACATATAAGAACACACCAGTACTTGGAAGACAGTAACCCTGATATTTACAGTGGACAGGGGAATCCCCACCTAGATTCCTACATCTTTCTATTTATACCTCGATTGTTTATTTTTTTATTTTTAAAATTTCAAGACCCTACTCTTTAATCTTGTATTTATAAAGTACCCATTGTTTGTTATTAACTTAGGAAAGAGCTACAAACTCAAGAAACACATTTTCTGCAGGGACTTGGTTCAGTGTGGCTGAATTAGTTGTGAGACCTACAACCCATAATATTATTGAAAAAGATATACCTATTGAAAACATAATGGTTTTTTTAAGGCTTGACTCTTTCCTCCATATATATGAAATTATTGTTATTTTAAGGATCTTAGTCTGCCTGCCTCTTTCTACTATATATATTAAATTACATGTATTATTGTTACTCAATAAAAATACTCTAGATTTCTATACATAAACCATGAAATACTATGTATACAAAGAATGTTTGCTCATGACAAACATTTTTTTAAGTTGACGAAATCTCTGACTTGTTTGTCTGGTTATAGTCACTTTCAGCATTGAATATATATAATTATCATGAATTAAGGAAAAGGTTCTGTATGTCTTTGTCTTAGTGTCACTTATAACAATACTAGTGACTGTGTTTGATGCACTATTGTTATATGTGTTCTTTTACTGGAGGCATTTACTGAATACTATACTTCAAAAATGGGACATGCTGATTTCAGAGTTATTTTTTATCTGGCATTAATGACAAGTGTTGATTATGAAATTAAGATTTTTATTAGAAAGACCGAATATGTTTGTTCCGTCTCATCTATTTTTATGGCATGCTGCAGTACATCCATCCTCTGTAAGCTATTTGGATTTCAATCTTCTTCAAATCTAATAGGCGAATTATAAAATTTACCAGGTGCCTGAGGGTTGGGACAAAAACATAAAAATGGTGTGATCTTATGACAATCACCTTCATTAACTAGCATTGTTTTGAATTTATAAAGTATAAAGGAAATTTGTTATGACTTCATATAATGTGTTCTGTGACCTATGGAGCCCCAATAGGAAAAAATCCTTAAAGCCTTCCTTTTGTAGGAATGACATGGTATATCAGGTCCATACAGGTGCCCTATAGTAATCACTGTGTCTGTTTGTTTGTCTGTTCATCCACATTAGTTCCTTAACTTTCATTCTCATTGACTGATTGACATATACCGTACCTAATGAGTGACCAGGGAGTAATGAGTGTCCAGGGAGATACTTTTCACGCCCAGGAATTCGTTAATGAAGATTTTTTGAAATTTTTTTCTGTAACGTACATATTGTCCCATTATCTACCACCATGCAAAATCTCACTTCGATCGGACCAGTGCATATTATTAAAATGCACCGATGAAGTTGCAGTGCAGCGTGCACTCGGGTGTCCCGGGCGTATTTTACACGCCCAGGAAGTCGTTGATTGAAATTTTTTGATTATTTTTTCTGAAACATACAGATTAAACCTTTATCTAACATCATGCAAAATTTCACTTCGATCGGACGTGTGCATAATACTAAATGTTACCATTAATCTTACGAAGTTACGATGAAATTGCCCTGTATTTCGGCTGCGGTCAGCACGTGAGTGTCCAGGGCGTATTTTTCACGCCCAGGAAGTCGTCGATTTATATTTTTTGATTATTTTTTCTGAAACATACATATTATACCTTTATCTAACATCTTGCAAAATTTAACTTCGATCGGACGAGTGCATAATACTAAATTTTACCATTAAATCTTACGATGTTACGATGAAGTTGCCCTGTATTACGGCTGCGGTTGGCACATGAGTGTCCAGGGAGGTTTTTACACGCCCAGGAAGCCGTTGATTTATATTTTTTTATTATTATTTCTGTAAAATACAGATTATACCTTTATCTAACACCATGCAAAATGTCATTGCGATCGGACGAGTGCATAATACTAAATTTTACCATTAAATCTTACGAAGTAGTGTACTCCAAAGATTGGAAGGGAAGTAACTCTATTGTTAAAACAAGAATGTTACCAGACTGCGATGAGGACGCGGTTCTACAAAGAGTCCATTATTTATTTATTTTATAACGAGTATAACTAATATATTGGCTATATGTAACACATTTACTTTATTTTTTTTGACTCTCCATAATTTTATTTTATTTCTTAACACTAAGATATTGTTTATGATAAAGTTTTTCAAGTATAAAATCAGAATATACTATTTGGAATAATTTCCTCACTTTGCATTAAAACATTATTTATTTGATTATAGATGAAGATGTAATTTATTATAAAACTTATATTATGTGTATTTTTTACTGAATAATGTCACAATGTTTGATGATGATTTAATATCTTAACCAATTTCTGCATTGTACTTTGCATAATAGATATTGTTGTAACTCATAATTGATTCATCTATAATCATGTATTATTTTTTATGATATCTATTTATTAAATGTTTGATAATAACTTAATATCTTAACCAATTCATGCATTTTAATTTGCATAGTAATTATTGTAAGTCATGATCTATTCATCTTTATTAATGTATTATTTTTTATGATATTTATTTATTGAATGCCTTTACATGAGTTATATATACTAACTGTTTTAGACTTTTAGTTAATTTTTGTTGTTGTTAGTTACTTAGTTATTGATAAATTGTTCAATTGGATATTTATATAATTACATTTTTTAATAAACTGCTGTAAAACTATTCTGATGTGAAAAATTTAGTATTATGCGATCGCCTGATCGAAGTGAAATTTTACACGATGTTAGATATAGGTATAATCTGTATGTTACCGACAAAAAAATAAAAAAATCTTCAATAACGGCTTCCTGGGCGTGTCAAATACGCCCCGGACACTCAAATGCACGCTTTAATGCACCTTCAGTGGTGCATTTCCGTATTATAAAATCATTTGATCGAAGTGAAATTTTGCATGGTGTTAGATAATGATGTTATTAATATGTTACAGAAATTTTTTTTTTAAATCTTCATTAACGAATTCCTGGGCGCGCCCGACAACCGAGTGCACGCTGCACTGCAACTTCAGAGGTGCATTTCCATATTATGTAATCATTCGATCGAAGTGAAATTTTGCATGGAGTTAGATAATGGCCTCATAAGTATGTTACAGAAAAAATTATTAAAAAATCTTCATTAACGAATTCCTGGGCGTGCAAAATGTCCCTGGACACTCCCTGGTCACTCATTAGGTACACCGCGTGCACCTGTGGTTGAGCTGTAAGTGTAGATCTAGAGCAGTTTTTTTTATAAAAATGTGCTGAGAAAGGAAACAATTTTTTTCCCGCTGCTGTTGTGCATCTGTCAGAATTTCCAGTGACGTAGGCAGGAAATTACTAATGTAATTAAAAATTAGATGTTCAATTATCCACTCTGTAAGCAAATCCCAGAACATTGATACAGGCCCCTGCGATAGAAAAAACTTCTGCAAAGTCATAAGGTGGTTAATTGTTAATCATCTCGTTAGTTAAAATTGGAAGTTAAAAATTGATGGTGATTTATGTATAATCAGTCTTGACTAATGAGCATGCTATACATGTGTTTACATATATTTGATGATTTATTAAATTGTATAATATGTATATTTACAATACATCTTCCAAATAATTTTAATGTACACTGTACATGAAATTTTTTTGCAGGTCCCTATGGCAACCAAAATTTTAGAATGGATGAAATCCAATAAGGTGCTTTTAACCGTGTTGGGAAATGTTGGTATCCTGTATGGGGTAACAGTGGCACCAGGAACAATCAGTCTAACCACATACAGACAGTACTATCAGCTGAGGATAAAACAGCCAACATCAGACACACCCACTGTGTGCTACCCTGATGAGAGACTGAGGTCTTGTATTCATGAGGTAAGACTAGGAGGTGACTGCCCATTACAGAATTCTGTTTTTGTATTCCTTGAATCATAGCTCTTACATTGTGAATTGGTGTAGTTTCAGATTCTGTTGTCGAGCTTCTGAGCCAAATTTTCCTCTGGTCCCAATACAAGATATCAAATATTTGATGGATAAAAGATGTACAGCATCTTGTACCAAACATAAATCCATCAAAATATTGAAGATTTGGTGTACACTGTTGAAGCCAGAGGAAACAAGGCTTCCCTCAAATTTCATTTATTGGTGTATTATGTACTGGTCTGCTTTCTGTTGTACAAAGCTAGAATAAATAGGATTTGATCAAAGTCTGAATGTAATGTTTTTTGTTGTACATAGGTGAAAATGGATTTTCAGGAATGGAAGGCAAAACAGAACAGTGAGGTAAGAATCATGAATATTCATGATGGAAAAAAATGTCAAAATTCAACTTTCGACAAATAAACATATACATTTGTTATTAACTCATTCTAATATCGTCAAAGACGATTGTGTGTCACTCTTGTGTAGAAAGGATCTGAAGTTTGTTATATGAGATTTGTGAAAAAAAGTCTTAAAAATGTTTCATTTTATCAAGCTCTTATTCATATGGATTGAATTAAAACCAACATTATAACATGTAGCAATGGAATGTATGCAAAATTTTTGAAAAAGAGCTTTTTATTAGATTTTTTTTCCCTGAAAATTCTCTAAGTACTGTTTACTATTTAATTCAGGTGAAAGAAGACTTGGAAGAGGAAACAATATTGAAGGATAGAATAAAATTCATGATAATTCCAGGTTTCCATCCATGTCATAAAGGCAGCATTGATAGTAAATTTGGATGTCTGATAAGTATACCTCATTACTTCATGAACTGTATACCGGAGCATGTTGACAATGTGCGTTCACTTTCCAAAGGGAGATTACTCACTGTGCTATCAAAAGGTCAGATAGAGAGGACTCCTAGAGTACCAGTGGATGTGAATTCTGAAGAAGGTATTGCACTTAAAAAATCTCTAATCTTGACAGATGAAGAAAGAAAATTTGTTTTGATGAGAGAGTTGCTTTCATGTCAAAACAATCCTGATAACATGATCGCTGCCCTCCGTATTGTTACTGCGACAACGTTTCTAGGTCTAACGTACTATGCCAGGGAGCTCATGATACAAAATGTTGGAATGCGATTCTCTGCGCTGGCTAAAACTGACTTGCATGAGATCTCAAAAATTTTTGCGAGAGGACCACTCTATGTGTTTATCCTCGGGACAGGTTTAGTGACATATTTTAGTTTGTTATTTTTGTACAAGAATCGTTTGGAGAAACAGTCGGACAGGACAGTTGCATCAATGGACAAGAGCTATGCTGAAGCGGGGAGGGACTATTATCAGCGTATCATAGCGAGGAATCAAGTTTGTAGGAACATCCTGGGTACTAAAGATGGAGACTACTTGTTCACCGCAAAGGGTGACACGAGACCGTGGTTCTTTTCACAGGAGACACCAGTCACAGAACGCCTTGTCATCATGGAGAGTTATCTGTCTAAATATGCTGAGGGGAATGACAAAAGCCAAGTAAGAAGTGAGGATCAGACAGCTGTAAATTGATATAAAATCGGCATTTTATATGAATGTTTTATCTATCATCATAAAACTGACATCACCAGTTGATGGTCCGCCTAGTCTATAAAATCTTTTTGAGAATGTCTTTTGTTTCAGATTATGAAATACTTTGACTATATTTGTTACTAATATTGAATGTTGACAAAAGTGTGAAAAGGAACTATTGGATCAACCACAACCAAGAAAACTATGGTATAGTAATAATGTTGACTCATTATATATGTTTTATATTAAAACTTTTGATTCAAAACCAAAATGTAAATCATTTATCTTTTTTTATATCTTCAAAGAGTCATATTTCTGTGGTCGTTTTTTGTGTCGCCTATGTCAGTCACTTAGGAATCACTTATTACCTGTCGTCAGACATTATCAGTCTAGTAATAAAACAATAAAACTTGTGGGACGCTGGTGACACAATCACATCTGTGTAAGTCTAGTATGACTTAGATCAAGGTGATATCATATCACAATGGTGTTCACACCATATAAGTCATATGACAAGTGTGCCCCCAAAACAGTCAATGATATTACAACAGGATCCACACAGCAATTAATGACATGATATCAAAGTATTCACAATAGTCAACGACATGACAACAGGGTATACACAATAGTCAATGACATGACAACAGGGTATACACAATAATCAATGACATCACAACAGTATACACAATAATCAATGACATCACAACAGGATATACACAATAGTCAATGACATGACAACAGGGTATACACAATAGTCAATGACATGACAACATGGTATACACAATAGTCAATGACATGACAACAGGGTAAACACAATAGTCAATGACATGACAACAGTGTATACACAAAAGTCAATGACATGACAACAGGGTAAACACAAAAGTCAATGACATGACAACAGGATATACACAGTAGTCAATGACATGACAACCATGGTATACACAATAGTCAATGACATGACAACAGGGTATACAGAACAGTCAATGACATGACAACATGGTATACAGAATAGTCAATGACATGACAACAGGATATATACAATAGCCAATGACATGACAACAGGGTATACACAATAGTCAATGGCATGACAACAGGATATACACAATGACATGACAACAGTGTATACAAAATAGTCAATTGCATGACAACAGGGTATACACAATGACATGACAACAGGGTATACAAAATAGCCAATGACATGACAACAGGGTATACAAAATAGCCAATGACATGACAACAGGGTATACACAATAGTCAATGACATGACAACAGGATATACACAATAGTTAATGACATGAAAGCAGGGTATACACAATAGTCAATGACATGACAACAGGGTATACACAATAGTTAATGACATGACAACATGGTATACACAATAGTTAATGACATGACAACAGGGTATACACAATAGTCAATGACATGACAACAGGGTATACACAATAGTCAATGACATGATAACAGGGTATACACAATAGTTAATGACATGACAACAGGGTATACACAATAGTCAATGACATGACAACAGGATATACACAATAGTTAATGACATGACAACAGATTAACACAACAGTCAATGACATGACAACAGGGTATACACAACAGTCAATGACATGACAACAGGATATACACAATAGTCAATGATATACAATAGTTAATGACATGACAACAGGGTATACACAATATTCAATGTCATGACAACAGTATACACAACAATCAATGACATGACAACAGAGTATACACAATATTCAATGTCATGACAACAGGATATACACAATATTCAATGACATGACAACAGGGTATACACAATAGTTAATGACATGACAACAGTGTATACACAATAGTCAATGACATGACAACAGGGTAAACACTATAGTCAATGACATGACAACAAGGTATACAGAATAGTCAATGACATGACAACATGGTATACACAATAGTCAATGACATGACAACAGTGTATACACAATAGTTAATGACATGACAACAGGGTATACACAATAGTCAACAACATGGCAACAGGGTATACACAGTAGTTAATGACATGACAACAGGGTATACAGAATAGTCAATGACATGACAACATGGTATACAGAATAGTCAATGACATGACAACATGGTATACAGAATAGTCAATGACATGACAACAGTGTATACACAATAGTCAATGACATGACAACAGTGTATACACAATAGTCAATGACATGACAACAGCATATACACTATAGTCAATGACATGACAACAAGGTATACACAATAGTCAATGACATGACAACAGGATATACACAATAGTTAATGACATGACAACAGGGTATACAAAATATTCGATGTCATGACAACAGGGTTTACACAAGAGTCAATGACATGACAACAGGGTTTACACAATAGTCAATGACATAACAGGGTATACACGACAGTCAATGTCATCACAACAGGGTATACACGACAGTCAATGTCATCACAACAGGGTTTACACAAGAGTAAATGACATGACAACAGGGTATACACAATAGTTAATGACATGACAACAGTGTATACACACTAGTCAATGACATGACAACAGGGTAAACACTATAGTCAATGACATGACAACAAGGTATACAGAATAGTCAATGACATGACAACATGGTATACACAATAGTCAATGACATGACAACAGTGTATACACAATAGTTAATGACATGACAACAGGGTATACACAATAGTCAACGACATGGCAACAGGGTATACACAGTAGTTAATGACATGACAACAGGGTATACAGAATAGTCAATGACATGACAACATGGTATACACTATAGTCAATGACATGACAACATGGTATACACAATAGTCAATGACATGACAACAGTGTATACACAATATTTAATGACATGACAACAGGGTATACACAATAGTCAACGACATGGCAACAGGGTATACAGAATAGTCAATGACATGACAACAAGGTATACAGAATAGTCAATGACATGACAACATGGTATACACAATAGCCAATGATATACAATAGTCAATGACATAACAACTGTATACACAATAGTCAATGACATGACAACAGGATATACACTATAGTCAATGACATGACAACAAGGTATACAGAATAGTCAATGACATGACAACATGGTATACACAATAGTCAATGACATGACAACAAGGTATACAGAATAGTCAATGACATGACAACATGGTATACACAAAAGTCAATGATATGGCAATAGTGTATACACTAAGGTCAATGACATGACAACATGGTATACAGAATAGTCAATGACATGACAACATGGTATACAGAATAGTCAATGACATGACAACAGTGTATACACAATAGTCAATGACATGACAACAGTGTATACACAATAGTCAATGACATGACAACAGGATATACACAATAGTCAACGACATGGCAACAGGGTATACACAGTAGTTAATGACATGACAACAGGGTATACAGAATAGTCAATGACATGACAACATGGTATACACAATAGTCAATGACATGACAACATGGTATACACAATAGTCAATGACATGACAACAGTGTATACACAATATTTAATGACATGACAACAGGGTATACACAATAGTCAACGACATGGCAACAGGGTATACAGAATAGTCAATGACATAACAACTGTATACACAATAGTCAATGACATGACAACAGGATATACACTATAGTCAATGACATGACAACAAGGTATACAGAATAGTCAATGACATGACAACATGGTATACACAATAGTCAATGACATGACAACAAGGTATACAGAATAGTCAATGACATGACAACATGGTATACACAAAAGTCAATGATATGGCAATAGTGTATACATTAAGGTCAATGACATGACAACATGGTATACAGAATAGTCAATGACATGACAACATGGTATACAGAATAGTCAATGACATGACAACAGTGTATACACAATAGTCAATGACATGACAACAGTGTATACACAATAGTCAATGACATGACAACAGGATATACACTATAGTCAATGACATGACAACAAGGTATACACAATAGTCAATGACATGACAACAGGATATACACAATAGTTAATGACATGACAACAGGGTATACACAATATTCAATGTCATGATAACAGGGTATACACGACAGTCAATGTCATCACAACAGGGTTTACACAATGTCATGACAACATGGTTTACACAAGAGTAAATGACATGACAACAGGGTATACACAATAGTTAATGACATGACAACAGTGTATACACACTACTCAATGACATGACAACAGGGTAAACACTATAGTCAATGACATGACAACAAGGTATACAGAATAGTCAATGACATGACAACATGGTATACACAATAGTCAATGACATGACAACAGTGTATACACAATAGTTAATGACATGAAAACAGGGTATACACAATAGTCAACGTCATGGCAACAGGGTATACACAGTAGTTAATGACATGACAACAGGGTATACAGAATAGTCAATGACATAACAACTGTATACACAATAGTCAATGACATGACAACAGGATATACACTATAGTCAATGACATGACAACAAGGTATACAGAATAGTCAATGACATGACAACATGGTATACACAATAGTCAATGACATGACAACAAGGTATACAGAATAGTCAATGACATGACAACATGGTATACACAAAAGTCAATGATATGGCAATAGTGTATACACTAAGGTCAATGACATGACAACATGGTATACAGAATAGTCAATGACATGACAACGTGGTATACAGAATAGTCAATGACATGACAACAGGGTATACACAATAGTCAATGATATGACAATAGGGTATACACAATAGCCAATTACATGGCAGCAAGGTATACAAAATGGTTAATGACATGACAACAGGTTATACACAATAGTCAATGACATGACAACGGTGTATACACAATAGTTAATGACATGACAACAGGGTTTACACAGTAGTCTATAACATGACAACAGGGTATACACAATAGTTCATGACATGACATCAGGGTTTATACAATAGTCAATGACATCACAACAGGATATATACAATAGTCAATGGCATGACAACAGTATATACACAATCGCCAATGACATGACAACAGTGTATAGTTAATGACATGACAACAGGGTATACACAATAGTCAATGTCATGACAACATGATATACACAAAAGTCAATGTCATGACAACAGTATATACACAATAGCCAATGACATGACAACAGTGTATACACAATAGTTAATGACATGACAACAGGGTATACGCAATAGTCAATGACATGACAACAGGATATGCGCAATAGTCAATGACATGACAACATGATATACACAATAGTCAATGTCATGACAACAGGATATACACAATAGTCAATGACATGACAACAGGATATACACAATAGTCAATGACATGACAACAGGATATACACAATAGTCAATGACACGACAACAGGGTATACACAATAGTCAATGACATGACAACATGATATACACAATAGTCAATGACATGACAACAGGATATACACAATAGTCAATGACACGACAACAGGGTATACACAATAGTCAATGACATGACAACAGGATATGCACAATAGTCAATGACATGACAACAGAATATGCACAATAGTCAATGACATGACAACATGATATACACAATAGTCAATGTCATGACAACAGGGTATACACAATAGTCAATGACATGACAACATGGTATACACAATAGTCAATGACATGACAACAGGGTATACACAATAGTCAATGACATGACAACAGGGTATACACAATAGTCAATGACATGACAACAGGGTATACACAACAGTCAATGACATGGCAACCATGGTATACACAACAGTCAATGACATGACAACAGGGTATACACAAAAATCAATGACATGACAACAGTATATACAATAGTTAATGACATGACAACAGGATATACACTATAGTCAATGACATGAAAACAGGGTTTATACAATAGTCAATGGCATGACAACGGGGTATACACAATAGTCAATGACATGACAACGGGGTATACACAATAGTCAATTACATGACAACAGAGTATACACAACAGTCAATGACATGACAACAGTATATACACAATAATATTCAATGACATGACAACAGGGTACACACTATAGTCAATGACATGAAAACAGGGTTTATACAATAGTCAATGACATGACAACAGGATATATACAATAGCCAATGACATGACAACAGGGTATACACAATAGTCAATGATATGACAATAGGGTATACACAATAGTCAATGACATGACAACGGTGTATACACAATAGTTAATGACATGACAACAGGGTTTACACAATAGTCAATAACATGACAACAGGGTATACACAATAGTCAATGACATGACAACAGGGTATACACAATAGTCAATGTCATGACAACAGGGTATACACAATAGTCAATGACATGACAACAGGATATACACAATAGTCAATGACATGACAACAGGATATACACAATAGTCAATGACATGACAACAGGATATACACAATAGTCAATGACACGACAACAGGGTATACACAATAGTCAATGACATGACAACATGATATACACAATAGTCAATGACATGACAACAGGATATACACAATAGTCAATGACACGACAACAGGATATGCACAATAGTCAATGACATGACAACAGGATATGCACAATAGTCAATGACATGACAACATGATATACACAATAGTCAATGTCATGACAACAGTGTATACACAATAGTCAATGACATGACAACAGGGTATACACAATAGTCAATGACATGACAACAGGGTATACACAACAGTCAATGACATGACAACAGGGTATACACAATAGTCAATGACATGACAACAGGGTATACACAACAGTCAATGACATGACAACCATGGTATACACAACAGTCAATGACATGACAACAGGGTATACACAAAAATCAATGACATGACAACAGTATATACAATAGTTAATGACATGACAACAGGATATACCCAATAGTCAATGACATAACAACAGGGTATACACTATAGTCAATGACATGAAAACAGGGTTTATACAATAGTCAATGACATGACAACAGGATATATACAATAGCCAATGACATGACAACAGGGTATACACAATAGTCAATGATATGACAATAGGGTATACACAATAGTCAATGACATGACAACGGTGTATACACAATAGTTAATGACATGACAACAGGGTTTACACAATAGTTCATGACATAACATCAGGGTATACACAATAGTCAATGACATGACAACCGGGTATACATAATAGTCAATGACATAACAACAGTATATACACAATAGCCAATGACATGACAACAGTGTATAGTTAATGACATGACAACAGGGTATACACAATAGTCAATGACATGACAACATGATATACACAAAAGTCAATGTCATGACAACAGTATATACACAATAGCCAATGACATGACAACAGTGTATACACAATAGTCAATGACATGACAACAAGGTATACACAATAGTCAATGACATGACAACAGGGTATACACAATAGTCAATGACATGACAACAGGATATACACTATAGTCAATGACATGACAACAAGGTATACAGAATAGTCAATGACATGACAACAGGGTATACACAATAGTCAATGACATGACAACAAGGTATACAGAATAGTCAATGACATGATAACATGGTATACACAAAAGTCAATGATATGGCAATAGTGTATACACTAAGGTCAATGACATGACAACATGGTATACAGAATAGTCAATGACATGACAACATGGTATACACAATAGTCAATGACATGACAACACTGTATACACACTAGTCAATGACATGACAACAGGGTACACACTATAGTCAATGACGTGACAACAGTGTATACACAATATTTAATGACATGACAACAGGGTATACACAATAGTCAACGACATGGCAACAGGGTATACAGAATATTCAATGACATAACAACTGTATACACAATATTCAGTGACATGACAACAGGATATACACTATAGTCAATGACATGACAACAGTGTATACACAATAGTCAATGACATGACAACAGGGTATACGCAATAGTCAATGACATGACAACAGGATATGCACAATAGTCAATGACATGACAACATGATATACACAATAGTCAATGTCATGACAACAGGGTATACACAATAGTCAATGACATGACAACAGGATATACACAATAGTCAATGACATGACAACAGGATATACACAATAGTCAATGACACGACAACAGGGTATACACAATAGTCAATGACATGACAACAGGGTATACACAACAGTCAATGACATGACAACAGGGTATACACATTAGTCAATGACATGACAACCATGGTATACACAATAGTCAATGACATACAATAGTTAATGACATGACAACAGGGTATACACAATAGTCAATGACATGACAACAGGGTATACACATTAGTCAATGACATGACAACCATGGTATACACAATAGTCAATGACATACAATAGTTAATGACATGACAACAGGGTATACACAATAGTCAATGATATGACAACAGGGTATACACATTAGTCAATGACATGACAACCATGGTATACACAATAGTCAATGACATACAATAGTTAATGACATGACAACAGGGTATACACAATAGTCAATGACATGACAACAGGGTATACACATTAGTCAATGACATGACAACCATGGTATACACAATAGTCAATGACATACAATAGTTAATGACATGACAACAGGGTATACACAATAGTCAATGACATGATAACATGGTATACACAAAAGTCAATGATATGGCAATAGTGTATACACTAAGGTCAATGACATGACAACATGGTATACAGAATAGTCAATGACATGACAACATGGTATACACAATAGTCAATGACATGACAACACTGTATACACACTAGTCAATGACATGACAACAGGGTACACACTATAGTCAATGACGTGACAACAGTGTATACACAATATTTAATGACATGACAACAGGGTATACACAATAGTCAACGACATGGCAACAGGGTATACAGAATATTCAATGACATAACAACTGTATACACAATATTCAGTGACATGACAACAGGATATACACTATAGTCAATGACATGACAACAAGGTATACAGAATAGTCAATGACATGACAACAGGGTATACGCAATAGTCAATGACATAACAACAGGATATGCACAATAGTCAATGACATGACAACATGATATACACAATAGTCAATGTCATGACAACAGGGTATACACAATAGTCAATGACATGACAACAGGATATACACAATAGTCAATGACATGACAACAGGATATACACAATAGTCAATGACACGACAACAGGGTATACACAATAGTCAATGACATGACAACAGGGTATACACAACAGTCAATGACATGACAACAGGGTATACACATTAGTCAATGACATGACAACCATGGTATACACAATAGTCAATGACATACAATAGTTAATGACATGACAACAGGGTATACACAATAGTCAATGACATGACAACAGGGTATACACATTAGTCAATGACATGACAACCATGGTATACACAATAGTCAATGACATACAATAGTTAATGACATGACAACAGGGTATACACAATAGTCAATGATATGACAACAGGGTATACACATTAGTCAATGACATGACAACCATGGTATACACAATAGTCAATGACATACAATAGTTAATGACATGACAACAGGGTATACACAATAGTCAATGACATGACAACAGGGTATACACATTAGTCAATGACATGACAACCATGGTATACACAATAGTCAATGACATACAATAGTTAATGACATGACAACAGGGTATACACAATAGTCAATGACATGACAACAGGGTATACACATTAGTCAATGACATGACAACCATGGTATACACAACAGTCAATGACATGACAACAGGGTATACACAATAGTCAATGGCATGACAACAGGGTATACACAACAGTCAATGACATGACAACCATGGTATACACAATAGTCAATGGCATGACAACAGGGTATACACAATAGTCAATGACATGACAACATGGTATACACAATAATCAATGACATGACAACAGTATATAAACTATAGTCAATAACATGACAACAGGGTATACACAATAGTCAATGACATGAAAACAGGGTTTAAACAATAGTCAATGTCATGACAACAGGGTATACACAATAGTCAATGACATGACAACAGGATATATACAATAGTCAATGACATGACAACAGGGTATACACAATAGTCAATGACATGACAACAGGATATAGACAATAGTCAATGACATGAAAACAGGGTTTATACAATAGTCAATGACATAACAACAGGATATATACAATAGTCAATGACATGAAAACAGGGTTTATACAATAGTCAATGGCATGACAACGGGGTATACACAATAGTCAATGACATGACAACGGGGTATACACAATAGTCAATTACATGACAACAGAGTATACACAACAGTCAATGACATGACAACAGTATATACACAATAATATTCAATGACATGACAACAGGGTACACACTATAGTCAATGACATGAAAACAGGGTTTATACAATAGTCAATGACATGACAACAGGATATACACTATAGTCAATGACATGACAACAGAGTATACACAACAGTCAATGACATGACAACAGTATATACACAATAGTCAATGACATGACAACAGGGTACACACTATAGTCAATGACATGACAACATGGTATACACAATAGTCAATGACATGACAACAGTATATACACTATAGTCAATAACATGACAACAGGGTATACACTATAGTCAATGACATGAAAACAGGGTTTATACAATAGTCAATGACATGACAACAGGATATATACAATAGCCAATGACATGACAACAGGGTATATACAATAGTCAATGACATGAAAACAGGGTTTATACAATAGTCAATGTCATGACAACAGTATATACACAATAGTCAATGACATGACAACAGGATATATACAATAGTCAATGACATGAAAACATGGTATACACAATAGTCAATGACATGACAACAGAGTATACACAACAGTCAATGACATGACAACAGGATATACACAATAGTCAATGACATGACAACAGGATATACACAATAATCAATGACATGACAACATGGTATACACAATAGTCAATGACATGACAACAGAGTATACACAACAGTCAATGACATGACAACAGGGTATACACAACAGTCAATGACATGACAACAGGGTATACACAATGGCCAATGACATGGCAATAGTGTATACACTATAGTCAATGACATGAAAACAGGGTTTATACAATAGTCAATGACATGACAACAGGATATATACAATAGTCAATGACATGACAACAGGGTATACACAACAGTCAATGACATGACAACAGGGTATACACAATGGCCAATGACATGGCAATAGTGTATACACTATAGTCAATGACATGAAAACAGGGTTTATACAATAGTCAATGACATGACAACAGAGTATACACAACAGTCAATGACATGACAACAGGGTATACACAACAGTCAATGACATGACAACAGGGTATACACAATGGCCAATGACATGGCAATAGTGTATACACTATAGTCAATGACATGAAAACAGGGTTTATACAATAGTCAATGACATGACAACAGGATATATACAATAGTCAATGACATGAAAACAGGGTATACACAATGGCCAATGACATGGCAATAGTGTATACACTATAGTCAATGACATGAAAACAGGGTTTATACAATAGTCAATGACATGACAACAGGATATATACAATAGTCAATGACATGAAAACAGGATATATACAATAGTCAATGACATGACAACAGGGTATACACAATGGCCAATGACATGGCAATAGTGTATACACTATAGTCAATGACATGAAAACAGGGTTTATACAATAGTCAATGACATGACAACAGGATATACAATAGTCAATGACATGAAAACAGTATATACACAATAGTCAATGACATGACAACAGGGCATACACAATGGTCATTGACATGGCAACATGGTATACACAATAGTCAATGACATGACAACAGAGTATACACAACAGTCAATGACATGACAACAGGGTATACACAACAGTCAATGACATGACAACAGGGTATACACAATGGCCAATGACATGGCAATAGTGTATACACTATAGTCAATGACATGAAAACAGGGTTTATACAATAGTCAATGACATGACAACAGGATATATACAATAGTCAATGACATGAAAACAGGGTATACACAATAGTCAATGGCATGACAACAGTATATACACAATAGTTAATGACATGACAACAGTATATACACAATAGTCAATGACATGACAATAGGATATACACAATAGTCGATGACATGACATCAGGGTATACACAATAGTCAATGACATGACAACATGGTATACACAATAGTCAATGACATGACAACAGTGTATACACAAAAGTAAATGACATGACAACAGGGTATACACAATAGCCAATGATATACAAAAGTTAATGACATGACAACAGGGTATACACAATAGTTAATAACATGACAACAGGGTATACACAATAATCAATGACATGACAACAGTGTATACACAATAGTCAATGACATGACAACAGTGTATACACAATAGTCAATGACATGACAACAGGGTATACACAATAGTCAATGACATGACAACATATACACAATAGTCAATGGCATGACAACATATACACAAAAGTAAATGACATGACAACAGGGTATACACAATAGCCAATGATATACAAAATAGTTAATGGCATAACAACAGGGTATATACAATAGTTAATGACATGACAACAGGGTATACACAATAGTCAATGACATGACAACAGTGTATACACAATAGTCAATGACATGACAACATATACACAATAGCCAATGACATGGTAATAGTGTATACAATAGTCAATGACATGACAACAGTGTATACACAAAAGTCAATGACATGACAACAGGGTATACAAAATAGCCAATGATATACAATAGTTAATGACAAGACAACAGGGTATACACAATAGTTAATGACATGATAACAGGGTATACACAATAGTTAATGATATGACCACATCGTTTACACCATTGTGTATGACATACTAACTGGGTCAACACAACATAATGGCATGCCAACAGGGTTCGTACAACAGTCAATGATACGACAAGAGGTCGTACACAACAGTTAGTAACACGAAAATATGATCCACGAACAGTTTATGATAATAGTGTGTCAACACAACAGCTAAGGTCATATAAACGTGTCAAAACAGCATTCAAGGTCATACGATTGTGTCAACATAGCAGCTTTTGGTCATGTCAAGATAAAACAAGTCCATTCATCAGCTTAGGTCAAATACCAAAAAAGGTATCGAAGAAAGTATAACTCCAGTAAATTGCAATCATTGCCTAATCTGTATTTTATTCAAGAGTTGACAGCAAGCACTGTATATATAATTACAAACATTTTCATTGGAAGTGAAAAACAGGCTTAGAACTTAGCTCGCGAAAATAGATATACATACAGATAAATAACTATATACAGAGAAATACATATTTTTTAGATAAATAAACATATATGTAGGTAAATTAGTATGTACATGTGTATAGGTAAATATGGGTCAAAGAAAAAGTATAATCGGTAATTTTGTGGATAACAATGGATCCTTGCAAACTTATGCAGTAGGATACGAATTACTTAAAATGTTGATATGGGACAAAGAACTAATTCCAACAGCATGGACAATGAAAAATGTCTTTTTTTTAAGTCAATCCGCCCCTTTTTCAAGACACAAAGAATACAAATACAATCACATGATATATAAACAGTACTAGAAAAAAAAATAGAATGAATATATACAGCAGCATTAATAGTTTGGTTTATCTATATATCCAGTCGTCTACACGTAGTTGTACATGTACATCTCTCATTGAGATTTGCACTAGTGTAATGTTTACTAGTTCATTGATCTAGTTTCTCGCATACAGGGACCAATGCCCCATCGCAGTAATAATCATCCCAAAGAAAGCCATAGTACTTCGGCATGCTTAGGCAATCAGCGTGACGTCCCGGTCTGCTAATACCGTTCGGCTCTCCTACTCTCCAGTCATTGTATATTGATATCGAAGAACCGGAAGTCGTCCATACCCAAGTGCCTTCCTCAACAATATCGGATCCGCCCAACCACAAACCAACTAATTCTATGGAACAAACGGAAAATCAACATTCATACATGTGTGTTACCCAGAGAATATTAATATCATATATAGCAATGACTTAATTATGTTTCAGGTTTTAATATTTTCTGTCTTAGTTTCTATCTCATTGACTAAAATTTGTACAACGGAAATAAATGGAGTCGACTTACTGACACTGACATGTATCTTAATATACAGATTTCCTAACACGGGTAATCAGAGAAGCGAAGGAGAGAAAGGGGCGCTCATTGTCAAATGTTTGGACCTAGCAAACGCCTATGGTTCAATTTCACACCAGCTGATATCTGACTTACTCTGGAGTGGAATTATGGGACAGGAAAGATATGATATCTGTTAGAAACTACTTCAACATACAGACAGCGGCTGTGGTTCATAGTTTAGGACTTCACAACCTTGTGACAGCGGCTGTGGTTCATAGTTTAGGACTTCACAACCTTGTGACAGTGCCTTGAAGAGGGAAAAGTCACAGGCTGTATAGTGTTAGTGATCCATTTCTCTGCAGTCAAGAATGTAATGGTGAAGTCTGTGCAAAAGATGAGTAGAAACGGACCAAGTACAAAGATCTGGTGGCAGACTGTCGGTAGCGAAGATCAAAAGTGTGGCGCCTTCCAGTGGAGGCGGGATGCCGGGGATTCGTTGGGCAGTCTAAGAGAAGGTTCAGCGGGTCAATGGTATCATTGACGCAGAGGGACGGAAGCAGATAGGACGTCCAGAGAATCTGGTAAGGCATCAATTTGGCGACAGAGGAAAAGAGATGAACAGTAGAAAGTGTAAGACCAGTGACATCTTTTTCAATGAACACGCCATGGAGACATACAAAGTGTATTGCTGTCACAACAGGTGACTAGCGGACAGCAAAGTTATTCCAGGCTGGGACTTGATCACCCCAGTCGGCGCACCTCTGGAGATTTTTGTTTAATGCGCCGGAACATTCGAAGAAGTATCGTTAGAGATGACACCATAACAATCACATACTGAAACCAAGTTAACAAGTAACTTACTATACTTTAATATAAATGACAAATAAACACAAGCACCATTTGTTTAGACTTTGGTTTTTTCATTCGGTAAACAGAGCTTTTAACCCTCCTCTCCTAGAAGGACCCTCGACACCACGACTAAATGTTCTTTTTCTGGTGGGGCGCTCAATACCACAGCTAGATGTGGGGTGTGGCCGATGGAGAGTGCAGTACGGGTATTTTGGACACTAAAATACATTTTCATTTTTCAAAAAGGGGTCTAAGATCGGAAGAATAGCGTGTTGAATCTAGCATGTTGTGACAAACCATTGCAGTTCAACAAAGCAACTTTGCCAAAGGTCCACTGTCTCGTTACGTACCTGATCTAGAGACTGCGATTTCCCGAAGAAAGGTTGCCTTCGGTTCATTGTCTACCTCGGCCAGCCTGGCGTCCCATTTCTGGCAGTATGTCTAGGTAAAGTATAGATAATATATCACAGTTATCAATTATTAAGGAGATGATAGTCAAGGTATATTCGATACACCAAAAAGGCAGTAAAAGTCGGGTTTCCTTTGGCTTTATACAATGTATATAGTTTCCACGTAATGATCAAAGCGTAGCTTTGTTTGTCTACCTTATGTCAGCAGCACAACTCTGTTTCAGCGCTTATATCGTAACAGGACAGGTTTTACCATTAATCTTTCTTAATAAAGAAGGGAAAAAAATGAAGCGTGGTTATGATACTGATACAGTTGCTCTACATTGTAACCAAAATACAATCATGCCATTCCATACCAAAACAGACTGTACGACAGTCCTATTCATAACAGATGGTTTTGTTATAGTGTATTGAAAGAATATTCCTACCACAGATTCCGCCCAGTTCATAGATACGTCGGCAAAGAGGAAACATGACGCTTCAAATCTGTGCCATCCGAGTGGACAGCCGACATCATTCCCCAAGGTATGTGGCGTAGAAATATTTGATCCTTGCCAGACCACTTGACGAAATAACAAAAACAGTAGTTGCAATCTGAACTATCCCGGTGCTACATATATCAGTTTCAGTTCTCCTTGTATTGGTCATATAAAACTAGTGAAAAATACTAATGAATGGTGTTTGATAGAAAAAATTCTTGTTCTTACATGTTTTCTAGAGAAATGTATTCTCGGTTGTTATCCGTATATTTTCAAATATTACCACGAAACTTTGCCTTATATCAGTTGTAATTGCTTTGATTTAGGATCCCGAAAAGTGCTAATGAATCTAAACTGATTGGAAGTTGAAATGTCTGAACGAATTGACATTAATACATTGTAGAATATTGTCAATACAATATAATGCAATCAATCAAGTTGTTAAATTAAATAGAAAAGAATAATGAACATTTTCAATTAAAATGGTTCTGCTTCTCTAGACGTTAACACATGTAAAACTTCTTTTCGAAACCTTCATTTTGAACTACAATCGAATATATCTAAATGGTGTCTGTCTGAACCATAAGATATTAAAAGCAATAGTCACATACGTGAATGAACCAATACAGTTTTTTTTTTTCTTCTTTTTTACATACTGTAAACGTGATTATTTTCGCGGGGGATTAATTTCGCGATTTCAATATGTAAACTATACGCGTGGGTGGGGATAATTTTCGCGATCAATCCACTTTCGCTTGTAGTTCAAGATTACGCAAATTGATATCAAAATAATACGCGAGGGGGGAATTTTCGCAAACAAAAGGAGTCTGCGTAATTAGCGTAAATTTCCCCCTCGCGTAAATGTCAACGTTTACAGTATTAAATTTGTTTGATGTTTCGTTTCATTATCTTCCGTAAATGACATGTGATATGCATAACGTATTATCCGTCATAACATAAAACCAACGTACTTCGACTCCAGACAGAAGAGGAGTTCTGCGGTTGGTGTTCTAACCATTTTCTGTGGCGTACACAGACGGAAGTGACAGCTATATAGGAAATAAAATAGCATTCGTCCGTCATTAGACATTGTGTCATACAGTTGAAAAGAGAAGAGACTATCGTTGAGACGTTTTCGGAGTCAAGTAGATAGTTCCGGAGTAAAGGTGCTTCTCTCCAGTAGCCCTCAAGACAGCTGACGTATCGGAATATACAGCACAGCAGAAATCCTGTCATAAATATCAATAGATTCTACAATAAAATGAAGAAAAATAAAAAAAAAAATAAACTTTAAGTAAGATAGATAGGTATATTTGTGTCTTCGTATTGATTGTCGGGTTTATCGTAATCACCCAGGATCATTTTAAGGCTAGGTATGCTTGTAGTAGCTGGTAGCTACCTTACCGAGTAACAACATACGGAGCGTCGGATCCCCGCACCTCGGATCTTCACCTGGGGCTACAAAGGCCAATGATCTAACTGAATGAGCTCCCGCAGGCAAACAGGTAGGCTGGTGATTTCAGTTTATTGTAATTGGGCTTAATTAGGGCACTACACCAACGTTTAGCGGATTATTATTTTTGACAGATTAGCGCAATGATGAATTGTCGCACCCATATTAGTTATTATAGAACTAGTTTATTGACATGGAATTTGCATTAAACGCAATTATAATTTAGCGCAACGCATTCAGCGGGAAACAAGATTACCGCTAAAATACACATATGTATCGTAACAGCACACCCTCTCTTCTCTTTTTCTTTGTAAACTTTATCTATTTTTCAGCAATTTCGAAACAAGTTTTATCAACTTATATTTATCACGCTTGTTGATCCGGATTGAAGCGTGCGATATGACTCACTGTGGGAAGAAACCGGAGAACCCCGTGAAAATCCACGTGGTCGGGCAGGTGAGCCCATGCCTTTTCAGGTCCGATGGGGTAATCGAACCCCGACCGCCTAGGTGAAAGCCAAGTGTTTTACTACTATTTCTACCCCAAAACGTCATCTCTATCCAGAAATTCCATACTCGTATTACACTGTTTCGGGTTCGTTAGACTATTCCTGTGTATCATTAGAGTTTCGATTATGACTTACCTTTGCCTAAACGGTTTGTTGACGCCTAATACATATTAAATATTGATATCTTGTTTAAAACACCTGTACATAAATGTTTGTAACCTTCTAATGATGAAAAAGAATCAATAGTCTTGCTTTGTTTGCTGGTTTATTACCCCATGAACGACAAAGGTTATTTTTGAGGCGAGGTATCCTTTTAGTTTTCAAATTATTTAGTGGTTACAATCTTCCGTTTTTAGCATACAACAATATTAAAGTGTACAATAACACATACAGCAATTATATTGTATTTGTATTTCTGGTCCCCTACCGACCACGAAAACAGCGAAAGTTTATACACAACGAATGTTTCATGCTATACAGTTCAGTTCGTCATCATGAAATCTTTAAATGGATTTATATTTTTCAGGTAACACACCAAAGGAAAACTGAGACTTCTCAAACTATGAGCAGGTTACATCAGTTTAACGCATTTGAGATCGAAATCTAAGAATTAAAATAACCCACCAACTATATAAATTTGATATCAGTGTAAAACGGTGTGTTTATCCTGAGATACAGGAAAAGTTAAAACATACTTACCTACAAGACGGGATGCTGTAAGTAATTGGTATATAAATGCTATCGCCGCCATACTGTTGCCAGTAGGACCACTAGAAAAACAAGTAGAAGTTTATATATGTTTCTACACTGGTAGTATTTATGTGTAGGTATCTGAGTCCACCAGTTTCTGTTGTAGGAAACATCAACGCTGTCAGCCAATCAGTAAACATTTAATTACAGACTCACAAGTCTTTGAACTGAAAATAACACATAAACTGCATGAATACTTTGTATAAACTTTTATATTCATTTTTAAATATTAATGATTTTGATGCGGTTCATATAATGTATATTAGACATATACTCTATTTTGTTACACATAACCAATGACACCATGACACGCTGTTGAAAATTCTTATCGTACTTCTGTATCTTACAATGTTCAATATTGATGAAAACTATCTTGGTTTATTTTTGGAAGGCTTATTTTAGCTAGAACACTGTATATCGAATTAACTTTCGAGTATAGGTTATCAAGAGGATGTCTCTCTGAATGCCATGTCTTTAAGTTCTATGGAGGGCAATTATTATTCAAATATCAAAAAATACCGACATGATAACGAAACCATAATTCAAACAAACAAAATAATTAACTTGGCAAAAATTAACAAACATAAAGATTTTCATGGAGACGCCTGATAAGACAAGAGTTCCGGGACAGTAAGTGCGTTCTGCTTCATTGAGGACACCTGTCATACACATCTAGGTCAAATCCGGGTTAAATCACAATCTCAAATGAGAGCTAATGTGGTGAACATGAACCACTAGGTATGTAAGCAAGTATAAACAATTCATACTGCATAAGGAAATAGAATATTCCTAAAACATGCCAATAGTCTACATCAACCTGTTTCTCTGAAAACCTTGTGTTGGTAATTTCTCCCTCAGTAGTAATCTGTCGCGGTAATTATGATAATGAAACAATGAATATTGAATCAAATAAGACATGAAAACAGAGTGGGTAAGGAAAACGAGGGTGTTGCTAAAAAGAAATGGAAAGTAGCAATTTGGAAATCGAATTCATCGTGCGTATCAAACACCTTAGTTGTAAGCTGTGTCATTGTTTCCGTTGTAGCACAGGGCCATGTCTAGTCTTATATTAAAAAATAGCCAGAAATACCTATATATTAAAACAAGGGAAGCATCTGACCACCATTGAAATTCTTACCTCCTTTTTTTTCAAACTAATTTTTCCGTACAAAATCTCCACCTACCTACATAATCCTACTGCCAATCTGTTCAGAAGACTTCAATCTATCGGCTCATACACATTTTATGTATCTAACATTCGTCGCAGTTGTTAAAATCTAACTTTAATCGGGGACATGCTACAAAACTTCCAGCCTCCAACAGGGCTAGTTGGACAATCTGGTTGTAGATAAAGATCAAGGTTAGTGTCTGATGTTGAAGAGTCTGCCCTAACCTTGATTTAAAGTTTTACAAGGTATATCCGATTGATTGGTCAATAAAGTTATTGTTATGTAAAGATAACACATCGTCAATATACGTATATGTGACACTGAAGGAATTCATTTTCCTTGAATGATTCTTGGTGCTAAATAACTGGACAAGTTATCTGTAAACTCACCTAATGGCAATAAGGCACAGTAATTCTTGAATTTTCTCGAATTATCTTCATTTATTATGGTAATACGTTCGAATTTTCAAATGTTAATACGTTTTATTACGGCTTTCCAAGTATTATAAGAAAGTAATTTATTTTGTCATCACATATCTCTTTGATTAGCCATAACTGCACAAACTACGTATACATTTTGCTATCCTGCATTTGTAGTTAATATTATTTGTCTTTATTTAAGATATGTTGTTATTATTTTAGATTATGTGTGTGTGTTACTATGCTATACATCTAATTACTTACATAATGTATTATATTAACTTTGTTTTGTTGCTCCGAAGATTAAAATTTTAATTCCCTATGCGCCACTATTTGGGGGGAACACAACCACAACACAGCTCGTAGTGCGAGAGGAACATTTAATAATAATCCGGAACATGAGGAGGGAGTATAAACAAGGGATCAACAAATAGATCCGGACTGCAATCCGGAATGTACTAAACGTTACTGTTCTAATACTGGCGTCACCACTTTCTTCTTTTTGAAGACAGACATATTTACTGTAACTAAAAGTTATAGAGGATTGTTGGTTAGTTTAACAGAAACAACACAACCTTACGAACACAATTAAAAACAATCATTGGGTAGACTGCCCTCATGTTTTGGGGATTATTCTGCCCCGAACACAACACACGTAAGATCATATTAATATACTGGATAAACACTTGCAAAATGTCACTTCGGAACTGAAGTAGCTGTAACGTCTATTTAGGATAGCACTACTTAAGATATATAGTCATCAAGCCATTTCGGCGGTCTCCGTTCCCGCCGTGGTCTATCAGAGGGCATCGAGTCTGGGATATCAGTACACACATCCTTGGTAGATGCGGGTATATCGGATATGACACCAGGGATATCGGGGAGTTCTTCAGGTTGAGGAAATTCGTTCAAATGCCCGTCGGGGGGAAACTGATCATGTTCATGAGTAGGTAGTGAGGTGGAAGGCGGTTCACTGAGAGGTGTATCATCTTCACCGGAGGATTCCGAGACGTTGGATGAAATACATTGCTTTTTAGATCTGGTACCTCCGAGTGCAGGAACAGTGTAAAGATCAGAGTCTTTGACACGGTATGACGGTCGACGCAGTTGAGATCCAGCAAACTTTCGAACATTTCGCCAATGACCATCACATGAAACAACGAGATATCGGTCTCTTCCGACAGATTTGTTACGGTCATTGTTGAGGTAGACAAGATCGCCAACTTGAGATTGGACAGGACTAGGTTCATGGACAGATGGTGACTTCGATTTTTCGCTGTAAGGATGATTCTTAAGTTTCAGTTCATGTTGGCGCAAAATCATGTCCTGGTCTGTGACAGGTATTTGGCTATGAGAAAATTGATCGCGCTGTGCCACATCTCACGAGCTGACAAACCTCGGTTTCTTAAGCGGGAATTCATTCTTGCAGTGGCGAGAGTTAGAGAGAGTGAGGTTACAGCCCTGCAACCTGGGTCTTGGCGGAGTATTTCGTCCTCAAGTTCTTGGATTGCTCTTTCAGCAACTGGGTTTTTATTTGGATTTTTGACGCGACCAATGTCGATACACAACCGATGACGAGATAGTTCGTTGTTACTGGCAAGAGATGTGAAACCGGGAGCCCCATCGGTACGTATCATGGCATAAGGCCGTCTAATGGGTGCATTCCCGAGCAAAGGTGTATCAGTCCATCACGCAAAGAGTCACGCTTTTCGTTCTCCAAAAGTAGCGTACGTGTATACGATGTGACGTATTCCCTCACAACTAAAATAAGTTGTCGCTCTCGCCTTAGGACGTCGGCGGCAAATAGAAATCCCACTTTGTCCGGAGGATCACCAGAAGATTGAACCTGTCTATGACGATGGACTTTACGAAGGGACGCACATTGGTAGCAACCAGATGATGTATTCTCGAGAGCTTTGTCCATATCCAGGGCGTAGAAGTATCGCTGAACAACGGCCTTGAGTTGATGTTGGGACGGATGATCCAACTTGATGTGTAGAGAAGTAAGTAAACCTTCCAATACACTGCGCGGAACTATGATGCATTCCCGCTGAGATTCGAATGGAATATCCTTTCTTACAACAAGAAGTCCATCCTTAGCGATAGAAGCACACTGAAGGTAACGTTTGACATCCTTGATGTTAGTAAGTTTTTTTGAAGGCCTTGTGCCTTGTTTCAGGTGTGCATGGGTGCGACGTAGATCAGGACATTCGCTTTGGAAAGCTAGCCACGTGGGTCTACTAATGAATGGAAGTTTGATGGTATCATTCAAAATGTCTTGGGTAGAAATGTGGCGCACAACTGAGTCATCAATCGACCGAGCAAAAGTGCAGATTTGGCAGTTAGGGTGCTCACATTCGGCGGCGTTTCTACTGGCAAAGTCGGAAGGTAATATGGCGGCACCAGCTACGTGTCTGATGGAAACCTGGAAGCGGCTGGCCGTAGACAAAAATGTAGATACTCTTGGGCTCGCAGAGAACTCACCTCTACACAACTTCTCGTAAGCCTGTACACACGGTTTACTGTCCGTGAGGACGCATGCTTTAGTTGCGGATTGAATAATGTAAGGGCTGAAATGTTTAACGGCAGAGGCAATTGAGAGAGCTTCTACCTCACACGGAATCCATAAGCTCTGGTTTTTTCGTAGTTTTGCACTGAAAAATCCTGCCAGTAACACTCTGTCGTTACGAGTAGTGTAGAGAGTAGCACCGAGACCTTTGCACTTCGCAGCTCCATCGGTGACTATCCATAACTGGTCGCTCGAACGCGGTAGAGTAATTGACTTGTTTGAAGAGAGGGCATCCTGAGCTTTCTTGAACGAAGTCAAAAGCTCCTCAGACCACGAAATAGAGTCTTTCGAATCACGGCCTGCAGTAACTTCGTCTAGTGGCGAAAGCAAATTGGAACAACCTTTAATGACGCGTCCGAGAACTTTATAAGTTCCTATGAATGATCGGAGCGAAGTGACAGTGGTGGGAGGTTGGCATGAGGCAAGAGATGAAATACGGTGTGGGGACGCTCTGATTGACCCTTGATGCCATATCCACCCAAGGATAGGAATTTCCTTTGGCGCGATGACTGTCTTTGAGGCAGATAGATTAAGCCCTGACTGTTGTAATGCCTCTAATACGCGAGAAAAGTTTGTGAGAAGATCTTCAGCTGAGTCACCCCCACAGTACAGATCATCGGCAACTTTCGCAACGACACCCTCTTGTACAAGATGGCCGAGGACTCGACACGTTAACTCCTCTAGAGCAGTTTCGGAACCAGGCATGCCCATTGCTGAACGCGCGTATACGCGAACCCCTCGATAGGGGGTAACAACGCCACAGTATTTCATGGATTCCTTGGCGAGTGGGATCTGGTAGAAAGCCTTGGTAAGATCAGTAACAGCGATGAAGTTCCACTGAGCAATTTGTCTTAATGTAGAATCAATGTCCGGCATAAGAGAAGGTTGGGGTTTGCTATATCGGCCAACGTCTGCAAATGCAGTAACGAGGCGGAAATCACCACTGGACTTTTTAATAAGAAACGATGGGTTAACGTATTCGACATTGACAGCAACGTCCTCTGGCCGACGAAAGACACCCAGCTCTTCCAGCTCATCGAACTTCTCGTGAAGTTGGTTCATTTGGTTTTTAGAGTACTGTGGTATTCTTCCTTTTCGTTGAGGCGGTTGTACCGGACCCATATTTACGTGGGCCTTAAGGGAGCCCGCAGAACCGTTGTATCCAGAAAACGTGGGCTTGAAAACAGTGTCATGTTGGTACAATAACTGTTTGAAACGGGTCCCCATCTCCTTGGGGAGGATGCCGTCCGGGTTAACGCGCACATTTTGAGAAAAGCTTGTAGGTTTTGTTAATTCGGTTTTGTGTACAGGAGGTGGTGCTGCACTAGATGTTTCAGGACAGAATGTTGACCGAATCCTGCAGAAATGCTCATGACGTTTAATAGTCTGTGGTTCAGGTGTGAGGTTTGGAATGCGAATGTTTCCAGATACACTTGAAATAAGGCCAGGTGAAGGCCATGAGCTGTTATCAGTCTCATGAGGCTCAATACAAAATGTGTCATCATTGGGTGCGATTTCCCGAGGCAGCTTGACTTCAAGAAATTCGCCAGGCCATACTGTCGTCGCTTCCAAGACAGGACCACGGAGGACGTGTGCGCGCCGGATAACATGGCGACCATTGTTGTTCGTTTGTATGCCGTATGTATACACATATTTGCCCGCTAGTACAACCTCGTGACATGCAGGTCGAATAGAAATGTCATTCCTCTCCATGAAGGGAATACCTGCTAAAATGTCTGTATCAATATTGTCAACTACAAGACCCTCAAAATATAAGTCATATCCATTGTGATGAAATGATAAATGAGTTTCGCCGACCACATGTAACGGAGATAAACCGTCGGCCTGGTGTGCGGATTGTGCGGTTTTTTTTATAGGCGCACCTAATCTAGTAGCTACTGTAGAACGGATCATATTCCCCGTTGCTCCGCTGTCAATAGTTAAACGCACAGTATGGTGACCATAGAATACGTCGATATAGGGAGACTGTCGGATTTGTACTCTACGGGCAGCTTGACCCTCCGATGGTTCGTTGGCCTGCTCGTACCCATTATCATCATCCTCGCTGGAATAGTCATCGGTCCCCAAAATACGACGAGCTTTCGCGAGATATCGACGGTCCTGTGCGGGTAAAAATGAGCACTTACTGAGAAAATGGTTGCTTGGTCGATTAGCCTCCTTACACAGAGGGCACACTCTAGTAGAACTAGATAGACCAGAACGTGTTGAAAGTTTAGGTCTCACAGGAAGCCTACTGTTGGTGACAGCGGTTCTCAGAGTTTTAGCATCATCACTCGATCTTATTTCTTCAAGTAACGACTCTAATGCCTGCGATATTTCAGGTTTGATAGAAGCGAGAGTTCTACTGCGTAACTCTGTTCCATATCTTTGTTTCACAAGACGCGGAAGGTCTGAGTGGATTAACCGTAGCCATGTGAGAACAGCAACATTTTCTAAGGTGGGAGTCATTTCCTCATCGTCGTTTATGGCTGCACCATTATGAGTTATTCCCATATCGCGCCGTAGAAGGTTATCATCAAAGAAGGCCATTATTCGCTGAAATAGGTCTTCTGGACGTTCGTTCGGTTCAAGTTTTATTGACGCTAGATCAAGGAAGTGAGCGCCGGTTGATTGAAATCCAAAATGGAGACGAATGGTTTGCCAAATAGAACTTAATGAGACAGAGTTTTTGACGATAGTGTTCCTCGAAATAACCGGACAATAATTTGCAATTTGTCCAAGCATTAATTCTAGCAAGTTGACCTTTTGTTCACGTGTGCGACGCCTGGGCTGTGCCACCCCTTCCCCATCATTCACAAAGCCTCTAAACGGTGCATCTCTAGATTTTTTTAACCACGTAGCACCATCGATGAGAAAAGGGGCGAAATTTTGGTCTAATGAGAGAGTATATGTCAAGTTCTGTTTCCAATTTTCGAATGAGTTTACAGTTTCGATTTTGCTTAAGCACCACTGTTTCGGAGCTCTGTTTATGTTAGCCATATTCGTTTGGCTGGAAGTTACACACTACGGCTGCGATCAGGGTAAACTTTTTCTACGCTGTGATTTTGTCATGCATACGGTGTTACCTTGAAATATTGTTCATCTGTGTACTGAAGAAAAGACGTGAGATCGGGTACCGCTGCCACCACGCCACTATTTGGGAGGAACACAACCACAACACAGCTCGTAGTGCGAGAGGAACATTTAATAATAATCCGGAACATGAGGAGGGAGTATAAACAAGGGATCAACAAATAGATCCGGACTGCAATCCGGAATGTACTAAACGTTACTGTTCTAATACTGGCGATGGATTTTTTACTATGTTGATTATGTATACAATTCGCATCCATGTAAGTATATACATTACGATCCAAGTATTCATATCATCTAATGGGCGATTTGCGACTATGATCATGTCAGGATATCGGACCGACCATCACTGAGCCATTGAAACGTTCTTTTTAGAACGATGATGTGACGCAGCGTTATTCTATACGGGTATTTCTTGCTAGACGATTAGGTGTTCATGACCCAGTCAGGGCGCGAGTCAAAATAAAATTGTCTTCTTCATCATTTGTTATACTATATGATATATATATTTCAAACTATTTTTTTTTATTTAGTGTTGGGTTTTTTTCGAACAAAGGTTTTTTATTTTCATTTTTTTTTAATTAATGAGATATACATTGTACCACTGAAATGAATATTTTATGAATTGTAATTAAATAGATAATATGCAAGTAGAATGAATGTGAAAAAAATGAATGACGTGTGCAAGCCCTCCTGTGAGAGGACATACGTTTGTAATGTATATACACGTTTTGCCTTAGTAAAAAGATATTAATAAAAAAAGAGATTTAGTGTCGAGTCAATTTTCTTAAATATCCACAGATACAGAAAACAACGTGAGATTATTACACATAAAAGCCGGCATGAATGGTAATTGTGCCATATGCTATGCCTACATTACCTGCACATTATGAACTATGCTGTAATTTGGTTCAGGTTACACTAATACATGACCATCTCGCAATGATAATGTAAACTTTGGTCATGGCATTAAATGTTTATGAAAAATAGCAAATTTGTCCTGCAATGATATTTCAAACATTCTCCGGGTTCTGTTTTAGAAAGATATATATGAAAAGTGCCAAAGTCCAAAAATGCACAAGCACAGCCCTTTATACTAAGGTCCAAAGAAAATTTCCTGAAAAAGGCATCAATTTGTTGATGATGCTCATATCGTTTACTAATCAATAGTTGTATAACCTTGTCGTTCGATGTATTTGGCTGATGCATACAATCTAAGTATTTCGATCTATTTTCTCTGTTTACTGAAAGATATCTTATTTTAGCGAAATAAGACCTCTATTTTGTATTCTGCCTTCCTTTTCTGTTTTTTGTATGTGCACAATAATTCAAATTTGAAAATCTTCCAATTATTTTATTCAGATATAAACACATACACATGAAAAAATAGAACTTAAGTCTGATAACTTTAAACCTTGATGGTGATGTCTCAGCTTGTGAGCGTATTGCCTAGTTTCACCGGTCTCCGTTTTCTGTGATAGCATCAAGAAGATCACAAGTTCATTTCCATGATATCCGTTATGTCTACCGCCTATTCTTGTCGCAGTTATTCCCCCTAAGCTATTAGAGTTCGATTCATTATCGATAATAGCAGTTCGATTGTGTACAACTGCCCCTCACAATTTGCTTTAGTTTTAGTTTGACTGTACTGAAGTCAATATCGCTTCATAGAAATAAATTGTACAATATCACATGAGAGACACGTTTAATATTTTCGAAAGAGACTGAACACAAAAAAAATGATCGTCAATCAAATCCATATTGTTTAATTTAAGCTCTTGTGCGCATATCCTCGTATTGAACAGCTATGAGATGTCGTTGGATTTTTCTATTCTTTTTTAGTACGACAAAAGAAAATTACATATGAGAGCAGTTAGGAAACTCCAGGGAACGATATCTCATATTTACGATGACTGGTTCCTCTGGAGAACATGTTTCGGAGCTGTGACTGAAGCAGTAATGTGTATCTGCACACTCCCATAGACACGATGAGGACGGATTCTGTCTGGAGTAAAATTAAGTGCCGTCTTCCTAGTCAGTTATTACAACAAAACCAAAGGAATGAAAAATATGTACGAGAAAATCAAGAAACTACAGCATCTACTATTTGTTTTATTATCGAAGAGACCTGACGACCTTTGGAATATTAAAAATCTTAAGCATTTAAAGGGGCATTCCTTCGTTTGAATAAAGTTTAGGTCGTCAAAATTAAACTTACTGGAAAATATGTATTTTTCCACGTAGTTAAAGTTATAATCTTAACAATAAAAAGACAGTTTTACTCTCAAGATAAAACAAAGTTCTTTGAGTATTGCGTCCTGAACATTCTTCATTATACCTGAAGTATCACTAATTACCGCAAAGACACACGGCATTTGTATAAGATACGCCCTTTTCTTGTATATTTTGGCGTTAATTCCATTACATGTAGGCACAGACACTCATATGATCATTGTTCGGACATATATTTCATCAAAACAAATTGTGCACCTTTCTGATGTCCGAACGAAGGAATGCCCCTTTAGATATTTGTCTTTTTTCCCATTGTTGTCCATATTATTAAATTTTGCGCTGTCTGTGACAAAGCTGCATTACATTTCTCTTGAAAACTAGTTTAAAATCAACATTCAGATAAAAAGAACTGTAATACTTATGTCCGATTTCCGTAAATACTTATTTGAAAATAGATAGTATAATTCAGTAATGAGAAGAACTATATCTAAGGAGGATGTTGTGATGTCTTGTATGGTGTTTCCAGTAGAAAGACTATATGACTGGTTTCTCACACACAGGGGCCTGCTCCTCCCAGCAGTTACAGTCGTCCCAATAAAACTTTAACCATGACCCGATGCATATGCAGTCAGCGTTTTCCCCCTGTCCGCCATAATTGTTTGGGTTGGTAGGAGCCCAGTTATCGTATTTTGTCATCGACAAATTGGAAGCAGTCCACAACCAGGTATTTTCCTGATCGCTATCGGATCCACCCAGCCAAAAGCTTCCGGATGCTACGAGAATTTAAAACAAAGAAAATGATGATAATTAATATCTTTAAATTTATGATTTATCTGTTGATTTTATTTGATAAAAGTAAATTACAATAATACTATCACCAATATTTCTGACATTAGAGGTAGAGTTACATGTGAGAATAATGTGTAAAGTCTTGAAACAAAACAAAAAAACAAAAAACAAAAAAAACAAAAATCCACTGTTACATGTACGATAAATAGAATGACGTCAGACTCTGGGTGTAAAGAGGCGGATATTCCATATGTTCAGTTTCTCCTTCCAATAAAACCATCAGTGTGACTGACTGTTTGTCTAGTACCGGTGTGTTTTAATGCCATAAACCTGATCCAATTGCATATTTTTAGGAAGGGGAACTAAGTCGTCAGTCAACATTTTCTTTAAAACCCTACTTGTCTTGAATCGCTGATTGGATTTTGATAAAATTTAGTCTTTAGCATTATACAACAGAGGGTCCAGCTCCTATGTATCTAAGCGCCGGACCTTAGTAGCAAGCCGAGGTAAATTGTCTTTTATTTGCCCGGTTCCATGGGGTCAGGTCCAATTTGGTCCGGGGTATGATTTGGTGAAGTATACTTAATATGTATGACAGAGAGCGTGATTATCAAGGGAATGGAACAGCGAACCCTACAAGGCATTAGACGAATGATTTAGTTAGTTCCCCTACTTCTATATTGGTAAAGGGAATTAACTCTAATCTAATCTAATCTAAGTATTAGTAGGGAAAGAAGACTCAACATGTTTTGCAAACGAATTATCTGTCTCCCCTTGAGTAAAGGTAATCCGCCCTATAGGGAAATGGAGGTAGATGAATTAAAGCCCTTCTAATTTGAATGTAAACATATATTGTGACTATCTCATTCCTGGGTTGAATTTTGGTTATAAGTAACCAAGTAACCGGTATAAGTACGTTATAAATACACGTGTGATAATACTACTGTGGTGTTATGTCGTCACAGATTCTTTATGACCTCACAATCAATCTATGACGTCGCACTATTGTCTCTGTAGAGAAACATATATCCTCCAAACTCTTCTGTGTTACAAATATAGAAGTTGAAAGTTTCGCTCACATTCTCTTAAATATAGTTGATGCGATAATCAGAATACATACTCATGTCTGTGCAAACTCGTTAAATATTTTAATATGCCACTTGCCTGTGACATATAAAGTTACAGTATAATAAAGCTCACATTAAATATAGCCACTCATTTATTAAGTTCCTCTATAAATGTATATGAAAAGTCTACATACAGCGAACAATATTATAACTCGAAGTCGATTTGGAAAAGAGCAAATGACGATACATTAGCAATTTTGGTTAGCATTTTACAATACATCGGTAGGTAAAACAAAGATAACAATGTTATCATTGTATACACACACCTCGTTACAATATACGTACTAGTGGCTGCGATTCCTCGAATGAAGGAGTCCTTTTTCTTACTGTCCGCCTCGGCTAGTCTAGCATCCAATATCCGGCAGTATGCCTTAAATATACAATGGCAATTTAGTTTAATAACAATATTTATTTAATATAATGGTAATGGTAGTTTAGTATAATGATTTATACGGTGAACTTTTTACTCACAATATCATCAAGGGATTTTATCCTCGATTTTTGTATGTAATATTTCACGTTTATTTCAAATGCTTTGTTTCGAAGACGATCTTGACTTAGTCAAAGTCAATACAATAACGCTAGAAGTAAAACTGTTTGTTTAACTGAAATAAATACAGAAGTTTTCCATTATGGAACTATATCATAATGAATTAAAGGCATCCCACTTTTTTGTAAATCTAGAAAAAATACACTTACAACGGAGTCATTCCATGTCATGTAGATGTTAGTGAAAAGAAAACACGATGCTTCGAATCTGTGCCATCCACAAGGGCAATTGTCATCGTTTACTTGAGAACATATACATAGTATGTTACTGAAGTTGACTGAAGTGACTGGAAATTATCATGATTTTCGATGTGGTGTCATTATTTGTAAAATCAGTTGTAATTTATTTAATATATACTTATATATAAGTTAAAATTCCTTGCATGTTCTTGACACGCATGGATAGGTAAGTAAAACTGTATTAGGAAATATGTCAAATTGAATCTCTTTTCAGCCTCAGGATTTGAATGATAGTGAAAAAAACTAATAGAACTGGCATCGTTGATGTAAGTGACTGTTATATTCACCCTGCGGACGCAGTGAATTAAAAATCATGCATTAGGTTAGTATCAAATATTTGTATTTACTTTCCAGAATGTAAATAAAAATTACATACTGATATACCAGACGGATGACGACTCTTGCGACTGGACATTCCCCATACCGAGATGACGTACACAGGTGGAATTGACTGTTACATAGGAAATAAAACAACATCCGTCCGTCATTAGACATTGCATCATACAGGCATAATGACTAGACGCTGTCGTTGAGACGAGTTTGGAGTCTGGTTGATAGTTTCTGAGTGAAGTCGATTCTATCCAGTAGCCCTCAAGACAACTGATGTGTCGGAACAGGCAATACAGCAAAATTACTACAGAATATAAACAAGTCATTGTATTATCGAAAAGGTTTATGTTAAACTGCTGAATATGGTAAGTATTTATTGGCCATTTTACAGCTCGTAACTATGACAATGTCTTTTGGAATATATTTATAAATATCCAAGGTGATCACGAGCAGGTAATTGCCTGTAGATTGGTAAAAGTTAGCATTACCAACACCCTATGTAAATCCAGATATAATCCTAATGATCGTTGTTCTCTATGCAGGGGGTAGTGATCATAAAAATGTCAACATTAGCAAGTCTCAAAACCTGGCACGTCCTTAAATGACCCTGGCTGTTAATAGGACGTTAAACAAAACAAAAAACAAACAAAAATCAAATATGTCAAACATGAAATCACGCAGTGAAATTGAATATGTCACAATTAGACCATGACGTCGACCATAATAGTTATGGTCTTCATAGTCCATCGACCCTTTGTTGCATTTTTTTTTCAAGTAGATGTCTGTCACTGAAATTGTACATTGGGGGAAATGGGATATATATGACTTTCGCATGGTTTTTCAATCTGTTAAATTATCCGGTCTTGTTTTCCTCTTCCCATTCTCTTTCTCCCGCCACAAATTCTTCTTTATTTCACCGATTATTGATCTAAGGTTGTACCTTAACGTTTTTATGTGTTTATCAATGCTGTCGTTAGCAGAGTCGTGGGCGGCAGGCACGATGGGTAAACAATTCCTGCAGCTTCATCAATGGTTTACACGATGTTAGGATTCGGTTCAACACATGTTTAAGTTGAACATTAACCTTATAAAGTGCCATGTGATGACAACCATCAGAGTGTGCTTTCCATAGCTTCAACTTGTTGTTATAAGGACATTATATGAGTCGCAAATATCAATATTCTTAATTTCTCTGTAGCTGTAGCGATACTTTCTAATACTTAAGGTATCCATCATTAGCAATCTAAGCGCTCTGTATAAAAAGGATTTTCTTTAGGGAGACGTCAAATGATCCTGTTGTTCAAGTCCTTTATCCTATCATCGTAGGTAAAAAGAAGATCTATGTCATAGTCATACAAATAAATATTGATTATAACTTGAACTCAATTTGATGTTGTTTACAAACAACCGTTATTTTTTTAATACTGATACCGTAGCTTCTTAGGCTTTACCAACTGTGACTCGATAATCTAACAGGTAAACAAATATATTGGTTGTGTGACGTCACTTATTAGCTACTAATTTCTTCATAGTGGCATAATAAGAAATTGCGATTATGAATATTAATTGTCTAATTAAACGCTCGAAGAATCATATCGATTATATCAAAGAGCTTATTTGAACAGGTAAAAGCGACTTTGCAAAATCCTTCAATTTCACTTACAGTTAAAATTGACGATGTGTTTTGATCTAGTAACAGAAACTTTATTGCCCATGTCGATAGAATGATTTTAAATGCTCAATTGTTAATTGTCCATGACTAGTTAACAACGTCAAATTAATGCATTCCCTTACGGAACATTAAAAGCACAAGGTTTCGCCAAATTCAAGACAATGGGAATATTGAATGGTTGGCATCATGGTATAAGTTCGTTATATTCTACTTCCCTATGCAATATGAATCAGACGTGTTTGATGATTGTTGACGTATACCAATTAGTTCCGATGTCAACATTCTAACTCTCATCTGAGATCGACGACGTTTACTCTTAATATTAACTTTTTTCTCCAAGCGATTCCATGTTATTTTTTATAATTTGACAACGTTTAATCGACTTTGAGCTAGAATTATGGTTCGGGTTTTATGTCATTTTATTTGGGGGGGGGGGGGGGGGGGGGGGGGGGGGTTCGTTGATTGTCCGTTTGAGTGGCATACATGAATAGTCAAGTCTGTCTCTCTGTCTCACTACATAACATATTTTCCAGACAACTTATTCCTTTACTTGATCCATTTGGTAACCCGACTTCAAGTGAATTGTATAACTGCCCTGTGAAGTCGTACTTCAGAGTATTATCTTATTCATTTCTATAATTTTACAGTTTTCAGTTTTTTTTTGTTTTTTTTTTTTGTCGTCATAGCTACCCAGTAGTGTTCTAAGCCTGGTGAAATTGTTGTTTTACCCATAAAATCTATTCGGAACTGGTATATGAATGTAATGGAGGGTGTAACACGTTTTTGTCGCCATGTCAACCCGAACCAAGTTTTTTCTTGTTAAAATTAAGCTCTGTCTTGCTACTTAAAAACTGGTACATCGAAGTTTCGAAATATTAATAGTGGAACTGTTCCTTTTATAATAACCTCTTTTTGCCGAAATAAAGACAGTTAAGAGCATATATGACATTTGTTGTGAAATCACTATAACTTAACATCATCATGGCGGTTGTAGGATGTAAAGCACGAAATCTTTACTCCTCCAGAAGATATTGTTTGGTTCTATGAGCATTTTAACAAAGCTCTGTACAAATATTTCCTTTTATATATATATGGTTTCACTGGGTCTAACAATAATTACTCTTCACATTTGGTTTATAGTATTATAATTGCCTTCAGATGTCATACTATTTGCGCCTGATGGACTGCCGACTGCACAATTTACAACGCCTACAGAGAATACTGACATGCCAACAAAACCTCAAATTTATCTCTAAATTTATTTTAACGAGAGAAAAGTATTGACTACAAAAATGAAGAAAACGTATAAATTAGAGCATATGCATAGAGAAAAGGACAAGGTGTTTCGGAAGGGAATATCTATTTCCTTGATCACATTAATCAATATTTTTTAAATGACTAAATGTAGAATACAGTGTTTGAGAATATTATCGGGCGTGATATCTAAAATATTATGACTAAGACTTTCCCTATATTACGGCAATTAAATGTGTCCGCAACCGTGTCTTAGAAAAACCTTAATCATTCCAAAAACGTTTCAATTCCATAGGTACACATGTACTGCAAGAATGCATCTGTTACCAGGCTCTCTCAGTGTAGCATTATTTACAATGATCAACAGAAGTAAATGGTGTTTCAAATGTCGTAAAGATATATTTACAAAGCATTTGTACGGCATAGACTCGGATATCCGTATTTCTTCAAAACACTTCACTTTATTAAGAAGATATCGCCGTGCAATGAGCATGGCATCTATAGCTAAAGTCGTTTTTAAAAAAATGTATTTTACGTAATAACGAGAGTATATTACTCGAAATTTTACAACATATAATCGAAAATGAAATTAATCCGCAGCCATGTATTGTACAATGAATTTGTTAACCTATTTTAATATTATTATCTTTATTAAAGTGGAATATTTGAAATTGATCTGTAATAAAAATAGATAAATGAATAAAAAAAAAGACATACTTACCTACAATTTGGGATACTTCAAATGCTCGATATAGCCATGTCGCCGACGACATACTCTTTTTGTGATTGTATATATTAGTATATTAGTAATACGTATCAATGAACGTGATGTGTATGTGAAGGAATCCGTGTCTTCCGTTGATGAAAATATCCTGTTTTATGTTAATGTAAACAAGTTATATTGTGATAGTTTGACCTTCCTTTATCTTTGTTTTCAATAACAGAGTCATTGGTGCATAAGATGCGGCTATTGCTTCAAAAATGTACATGCATATAAAATGCCTCTTTAATAACCCATATAGTTTGCTGTCGTGGTCTAGAGATAACATAATATTTACATTAGTGTTCCATTTTTTAAATATAATGAAATCATGTCTTGACAAGCATTTACTGAAGGCTATAAAGTTTAATAACAGGTTGAAAACATAATTCATAAATGGAAAATTTAATCTAATTTACGCTTGTAACGACTCGTCCTTACCCGCCTATACAATGTTTACAAACATTCGATAGAACCTTTGTTTTTAATTTCTGGGCATTGGTAAACATGTATCGAAATACGGTGTCTAATAAAAACGGGTAGGTCATGTAAATATAACTACATGATGTTCCATTGTTTTATTGCTATGCCTGATTAATAAGTATCAACATGCTATTAGAAGCATTTGAAAATGTAAAAAAAAAATACAACTGCGAATCAAATTATCTGCTATTAGAAGCATTTGAAAATGTACAAAAAAAAACTGCGAATCAAATTATCTACACTGACATTGATAATTCCTGTTTGTCTGGGTTGTAGCAGGTCTGTCGGACTGTTCATCCCATATCTTTCCACGTGCGATCGTGAAAATTCGAAAGATCTGTTGACTATGCACAGAAAAATATAAACTGCAAACCGACAATCGTGCATCAATACGGCACTAAATGACTCTAGTACGAGCACAGATGTAGACTGTAGACGTTATCATGTGATATCTGGGAACAATAGGTTCTTAAAGTGGTAGGTTAGGGAGAGCTCTGTAAAGTTTAACATAAATAACTTTACTGCTCAGATAAAGGTAAATGTGGGTCCTAGGTAAGTGTGACAGTTGGGTAAAGGTGAGTGCTAGCTAAAAGTGAGAGTTTTGTAAACGAGCTACGTAAAAGTGAGAGCTAGATAAAAGAGAGAGCTAAATAAAGTGAAAGCTGAGTAAAAATGATAAAGGTGAGAGCTTGGTAAAATTGAGATCTAGGTAAAAGCGTGAGCTAGGTAAAAGTGAGAGTTAGGTCAAAGTGAGAGCTGGGTAAAGTGAAAGCTGGATAATAGTGATAGCTAGGTAAAAGTAAGAGTTGGGAAAAAGTGAGAACTTGGTAAAAGTGAGAGTTTGGTAAAAGTGAAAGCTAATTGAGAGTTCAGAATTGTGAGTGGTCGGCAATGGAGTTATAGATTGATCAAAACCACTTTATTTAGTAGCTCTACTGTATGACATATATTCAATACTATGATCATATCCATGAAAAGGACCGTTCTTTTTATATGGGACACACTAGGTTACTTAGGATATTATAATGTCAAATCGGATATACATTTTTATGTGTGTGCATATCTTCATCGCCTATTCAAAATACCATAAATAGGTTTAATGAACTGATATTACAGAGTAGAGCTGTAGACAAGCTGTTCATATGGTGATATATTTACACTGAAATACAGATAACGTTATAACTAATTAAGAGGGACAGTAGTGATTGATGATAACAATGTAAAAGTCACTAAATAAAAAAAACAATGAATCGGATTTAACATTGAACAATCAATCTTTATTTAAACGGCATAAAACACACTTTGTCTTGTAAAACAAATGAAACAAATACATGTTTACCCCATCTGCCAAAGTCTCGATGATGTCACCTGCATACACCCCTCTGTCAAACTTTTGCTGAGGTTACCTGCATATACCCCTGCCAGAGTTTCGATGATGCAAACTACATACCCCATCCCCCAACAACGCTAAACTCTCGATGATGTCACTTACAATTACCCCCCCCCCCCCCCCCCCCACCCTTACCCTCCCCCTACCAAACGATCCATGATGCTACCTTCATATATACACATCATTGTATTATAAATCCTGTGTTATACGTCATGAGAGCAACAGATTTCCTGTCAGTCATGTGTAGCGATGGTAACCCTACATCCAGGGTTATACGTCACGTGTAGCCATGGTAACCATCTATCTAGGGCTATACGTCACGTGTAGCCATGGTAACCATCTATCTAGGGCTATACATCACGTGTAGCGATGATAACCCTCCATCTAGGGCTATACGTCACGTGTAGTGATGGTAACCTTCCATCTAGGGCTATACGTCACGTGTAGCCATGGTAACCATCTATCTAGGGATATACGTCACGTGTAGTGATGGTAACCCTCCATCTAGGGCAGATTTGATGTTTCTTAAGTACTGGTTTGGTCACTCTACGCCACCGCTGTAATAAACAGAAAATTATGTTACTGTTATGATTTTAGATTGAGTACTTTTTATACAATACTGACACGGTACTGGAATATCCGAAAACCCAGGCATGAGGAACAGTAATTGATTAAAATCTTTTATCAGTGTTAATGACACTTACAGATTCAAATTTCTATGAAATTTATTTGATTCCATGATAAAGGATGATGAACGATAATGGAGATGAATAATATTGTTATTACGTTTTCTAGAATTTTTCGTCAAATTGAGAATCTCACGATCGTATTCATTCTCATTTCGGTTCGTGTTTATTTAACCGGAAACGAAACTTACAGCAAGGTTATCTATGTAGTGATAATGAAGCGCAAATGTAGTAAGGGATTTCAGTACAGATATGAACTATTTTGCCTAATAATATATAAAGCAGATTATATAAACACTTTTGAACGATATTTTTGTAGGGAACATTAAAATGTTAAATGAAGTTACATGTAGATACAATAGTAAAATAAACTGCTAGCCCGTAATTTCCCTAGGCCGGGTATATCATTAAGAATTACGATTGTTTCTATAGATCCTTTGTATTTTCATTTCGTTTAATATCAAAAAAATACAAAGGTATATTATTATTATTTAAGAGAGATACATTGTATACTCTACCTGAGCCAATGATCCTTCAGCAGTGACCAGCTTATAAAAACCGTATAAGGGGATGCACAACATGGAGGACAGTGATAGCATGATGCCAAAACCCTGAGCCCAGTCAGGGTAGTCGTAGGTCTTGTTGTACTTGAGGGGCCGGAACATAATCAGCTTAGCCAGCAAAAGACCCTTTTAAATAAGACATTTGACATATATATGTATCGCATATAGATTTAGCGTCCATTCAGAGTGACATATACATATAGCGTCCATTTAGAGTGACATATAGATTAAGCGTCCATTTAAAGTGACATATAATTGAAGCGTCCATTTAGAGTGATATATACATGTAGATATCGCTTCCTTTAACGCTACCATTAACAATACACGTCTATGAGATGACTTTGTTTTCGTCGAAAACAGATGAAACCATTATATTAAGTGTGAATTTGATGTGTTAATCAATAATGACTTTAGCGTTAAACTATTTGTTGACATCTTCCACTGGGATTTTCATCTACCTCTTTATAAGACATATATGTGTATGTTGTTACAAGTGCGCTGTGAAACTAGGACCTTACTGACCAATAATGATACGACAATGGTTTGTATTCAGTTGTATTTACCTCATTCCTTAATCAGTAATATTTATATTTCCACTTAATTCAGACTCAATGAACCTACCACAGTTAACTCGAGTCATTTTTCAATGAACTATATCAAGTCCGGCGTAGGAATACATTTGTCGAGCTTGGACTATATTTTTTTTACTTCCTTTTAAAGTGATCATACGTCTTTAAGAAAAAATTCTTTAAAACTAATATTTGTTTTAATTTGCTATTAAGTTTGTTCACGAAAGAAATCCTAAAAGTATTAACCATATGTAGACGAAGAGTGATTACGTACATTTCGGTAGGTTCTGTGGTAGACTTGCACAAGTCCCTATTTGTCAAGGACAAAATATTGTACAAAATGTAAAAAAAAAAAATATAAATATAAGGATTGAATAAAGTGATGTTGAGGTGTATGGGGGTATAAACCTCAATAGGTCTTGAGACAAATTTATTATGAACTGCTTCGCAGGTTTATACCCCCATACACCTCAACATAACATTATTCAATCTTTAAATATTTACCAACACAGAATACCAATCCGCCTTAAAATCTGCGACCGAATGCATGATATTGCACTAGATAATATATCGTTATAATGCATGCAGCCATTAACACAAGGTGTTTACTATGTATGTACGATCTGCGGTAAGCACATTTATGGTGCGCTGTGTGCATCTGACAAATATATAATAAACATTAATATTAATACATTAGAGTAAGCCTTTATGTGAATACAATTTTTATCTTATCGATATTACCAGACATAGAAGAGGTGATAGATATTTCCAGCAGACATATAGGTAAGGGTTGATCCGGGATCCTATCATCATCTCGATCGCGTCATAGAACCGATCGGCACCTTCAGATCAAAGGAAATGCTAACACACCAAAACACACATGAGTTCATATATTAGAAATGTCATTTTTTCACGTTTGTCATTTGGCAAATTAACGTGCAAAATATGTTGTCGTTCTGTGAGCAATAGTATTCATACATAGTACAGAAACATAGCACACCTGACTAGTACTTTGCCTAAGCAAGCATTCGTGATACTCTTTTCATAGGATTTCCTTTCAGAAAAATATTCTTTCAGAAATTTCCCTACTGGCCAGAACATACCCCTCTGACTGATTTGTATGTCCACTCTTTTATATATCGCTTACTACATCAATAAAACTCGCGAATATCTAAAACATATCAAGGGTTTCATGATATTCAGTATTAGATACAACGGTTCATTGACAATACTTCTTATTTTATAAATGACGTCCAAATTAATGAAATAACAACTTTATGAGAGTATTGGGCCACTTTACACGATGAAAGGTAAGGAAAGTTATACAAGTAAAATTTGATATATACCGAATACCCAGCCAATAGCCACGAGCTCAAATAATACTATCCACAGAACGACCATTCCACTGCAGGAGTAGTAATCGAACAGTTGGAAAACGTATATTCCACCCTGAAAATAGCACATGCGTATTACAGGTAGGTAGGGTAATAATGAAATTCATCCTACATTTCTCATTTCATAGATATATATAATACATATAGGATATATTAGGAGAATAGGTTTCGATCCTGGCAGAATTAATAATCAATAGTAAAAGATATGTTATTGACAGGGTGAAATAATGAAACTTACATTTACTAATTGACAGCAATGCCTTATAGGTATAACACAGGTCAATATGTGCAATTAACACCTTGGGAAACATGTACTTTACACGTATTTCATACTATCATCACACTGTTCAAAGTGTTCAACTTATTGAGAGTAAAAAGTATGCTTTTAAACACATATTTACCAAAGCATATCATATGTAAATTTAAGTTTATTGTGAATATAACCTTTTTTGAAGTTTTCCTTATCTTCAACAAAAATGTAGAAAAGTCAGTTCATGCGGGTTTATTACCTTGTAACCATTTGATAAGATTTCCTCGTTGAGAAAGACATTCAATCAGTCCTTTGCGATTAAGAATTATATGAAAGGATTCATGGAGCCGGATTTTATTATTGCACCGACGTTTTGTTGAATACGGTTCAGTTAGATAGAAATAATTTAGAAATCATAAAGATACCTGTGTTTTTTCTGAGATATATACATCATTTGGTACCCAACTTACCCTTGAAGCCATGGATAGGCCAAAGAGGAACGAGATCAGACAATATGCGGCCAATAGTATCAACCGACGATTCTTCTGTCTCATTAAGCTCGGGAAATAGTCCATGATTGAGGTAACAATACCTTCAACTGCAACAAACTTCAAAAAGGGAATCTGATAATGATGGAAGGATGACAATTCGTATCTTCAATCTTTACATAATTTGGTTAAAATACATACAAACACGTTTTCGCTTGTTACTTCCCACACCTTTCCCCGTTTGTTTCAATTTTTAAAACATATTGGAAATATTATTCTTGGTGGTTTGCTTATATCTTATCGGAACAAAATCTGAATTGATCAGATTTAGATGCAATGATATTATCTAGATTTAATTTTTGCTACCGCTGAAGACGCTTTGCCTTCTTGAACACGTAAGCTTAATCACAATATACTGTAAATCACAAAATATGATCAGTGCGATGGCCGCGCGGTTAAGGTGTCCCGAAACTTAATCACTAGCCCGCCACGATATCCATGTGGGGCAGTTGCCTGGTACTGACAATATGCCGGTGATCGTTTTTCCGTCCTCCATTCCTGGCTGTTAATAGGACGTTACAAAAAATAAAACAATAAACCAAACCTGGTGGTGTTAAGTTTAAGGTATATACGGATACATGTACATACCTGACTGTCTAGCCCCAGAAGAACTATCATGAAAAAGAAAAGTGCCGCCCATAGAGGAGAAATCGGCATCTGTGTGACGGCGTTAGGGAAGGTAATGAAGGCTAATCCTGGACCTAGAGTTGAATCAAAGTGTTGATGGTCAACCAGAAATTGATGTAAATTATACATACATTTTTGTAAATAGAGCAGGATCTGTGCAACCAGATTAAAACGCACAATCCTACATTAGACATAGTTAAGAGTAAAAATGTCGAAAATAGAATACCTATCTTGCTAACTTTAGGTAAGGTTTGGATTAATCCAGTTTAATGGGATAAATACGTTACATAAATACACAAAAAACGTTACCTGCGTTGGCCACATCTTCTATTGGAAGGTTGTGTTGTTTGGCCATGAATCCTAGTACAGAAAACACGGCTAATCCCCCGACCAGACTTGTACCACTGTTGATACACGATAACAGGATAGCGTCTCTGTAATGTAAAAATTAAAACAGGATAGCGTCTCTACAATGTAAAATTAAAGCAGGATAGCGTCTCTACAATGTAAAAATTAAAACAGGATAGCGTCTCTGTAATGTAAAAATTAAAGCAGGATAGCGTCTCTACAATGTAACAATTAAAACAGGATAGCTTACCTGTAATGTAAATATTAAACAGGATAGCGTCTCTGTAATGTAAAAATTTAAACAGGATAGCGTCTCTCTGTAATGTAAAAAATAAAACAGGTAGCGTCCTCTTGTAATGTAAAAATTAAAATAGGATGGCGTCTCTGTAATGTAAAAATTAAAACAGGATAGCGTCTCTCTGTAATGTAAAAAATAAAACAGGATAGCGTCCTCTTGTAATGTAAAAATTAAAACAGGATGGCGTCTCTGTAATGTAAATATTAAACAGGATAGCGTCTCTCTGTAATGTAAAAAATAAAACAGGTAGCGTCCTCTTGTAATGTAAAAATTAAAACAGGATGGCGTCTCTGTAATGTAAAAATTAAAACAGGATAGCGTCTCTGTAATGTAAAAATTAAAACAGGTAGCGTCCTTGCAAAGGGGATATACAGTACATTATAGTCTATAGACTGAGTACCTTTGAAAAGCCTATATTCTGTCTATTTACTTCGGCGCTTACTACAAAACGGTAAATTTGCGGCGACGTCTTAGCGATTCAAACAAATTATTTTAACGTACTTGTTATTTTTAAATTGTATGAATAACTTTGTGTTTTAACTAAACTGTATATTTTCTCAACTACAGGTGTGTGATCGCACAAAGTTGCACAACACTCACGGTGGGTGCACGAAGTCTGCACGGCGCACGATATGATAATGCGTGATTATATCCTACAGGTAAATGTACGCACGATGGACGTATGATGGCGTGATAGTTATTGTGGTTGATGTAAATTTAGAAATTGGTTTAGAATAATCTTAACGAAAAGATTTTGAGGATAAGATTGCATTAGGTCTGTGTGTTGCAATATCTTACATGAAAATAAATGGTAGCCGACGTATTTAGAATTTATTTTATGAAATCAAATGTTGTGGAAAATATTTGATCAAACAGATCTCAGGAGAAGATTGTGATCAAAATGTTGTCCATCTTCGAGACATCATTTATTTTATCACTCGCCAATTCAGGCGGAAAATGTCGGGCGTCAGACATAAAAACCAAACTGACCATCACATTTAGTGTCTTTTCCACGTGCGAAGATTATCAGAGACAACTTGATCAATTGATGCCGTGTAGTGTTTTAATGACAATAAAATCGTCGATTCTGCAATTAAGTCAATCAGCAATACTGCAATTCATCTCCTGATCGGCGGTTATATACAATATATTAGACCCTAAAATTAAAACAGAAAACTTATTACTCCTGATAAGTATATATGTATATTCGTCAAATAGTTTTTTTTTTTGTCAGGTAAATGAGTTTGTGTTTTTTACTTCACGTGGAGCATGTCCTGATTTTGTCATTGTGCAATATTACTCACAGCTACGATAAAACTAGCCTGAGTTTCCTCAGGCCCTGACATCATGCCTGGTGTAGGGCCAGAGCGCACTACTATAAGACAATGTGGAATTATCCGACACCGTTTTGTGTCGCTAAGATTTTGGTGAAAACAAAATATAATCGGACCAGACATGGTGTCAGGGTCAGGGGAAACTCGGACTATGACGAAACATGTGCTTAGGTGCCAGGGCCAGGGGAAACTCGGACTATGACGAAACATGTGCTTAGGTGCCAGGGCCAGGGGAAACTCGGACTATGACGAAATATGTGCTTAGCTTCAGAGTCAATGTATTTGCTTATGTTTACCTCGAATTCAGTAGATAAAAAATGATATAACTTACCTGTAAAAATTGCTTTTAAATTTGTTGTAACTTCCAAGAGTTACCATAGCATTGATGGCAATGGCGTATGAGAAAAATACCTGTGTGCCTCCATCCACCCAAACCTTTAAAAACAAATTTGTACGTCTTAACGTACAAAGTCATGTGTTTTCACCAAAACAACGGAGTATAATTAGTGTGTGCTTTAGATGGGGACGGATGTTAATCACGATGGAATAATAAATTGCTACAGTAGATAAAGTCAAATCAAGAGCAGATCTGTACAAAACCAAAATATTTTAAATATTGCTAGCATGCCAGCCCAATTAGGTAAACGGCAAATACTGTTACGAAATTAACGTGTGATCATTATGAAGAATATTTTATTTCATATATAGGCAATTAATATTTCATTTATTTATTTGTTTTCTATATATTTTTTTATTTTGTAATATAATTTTGGCGGGCTGTAACGTAAAAGAAATCCTCTGAACAACAATATGTGGCGCCTACATGAAAGAGACATTTGTTTCAACCTTTACATATATGTTCATAAATTTTGATGAAAAGGCAGCGTAACAGGCACTCAGTTTTACTATATCTAATACTCTGTAAGACCTGGCACTGTAATTGCTTTCACACATTGGCAATATGTCGTAAATTAACAATTGGGACAACTTCTCGGTTCCCTATGCTAGACAGATGAGAAATAATGGCACCTTGTTTATGTTTGAATACGCTTTGTTGCTGAAATGGCCACGCACTTAAATAATTTGTATCATTGTGTTGAATTAAAAAAATCAATGTGCATAAATGATTTGACTGATGTTGTCATAAATAAAAATGTTTAAGTTCATAAATTAAGATAAAGTTCGGATTTACTTGTACACCAACATTACAAGTTTGAACTGCAGTTTATTTTTAGCAAAATATAAAAATCCCCATCAATGATGACTATACACCAAATAAGGCCCTGATAAGACAATCGTTTTGGTGTGGAAATGGTTGGCAAAATATCATCTTAGTTAGGATATATTGTACAATAATAAGCAAACCTGTATATCAGCCAGTCGAGACACGTCCGGCTTAAGTAAGAAGGTTATACCGTCAATGGAACCATCTAATGTTAATCCTCGCACCAAGAGCACAAACAATATGACATATGGAAATAAGGCCGTGAAGTACACAACCTGAAAGGCACAGGAAAAAAATAATCAAAACGTACTTATCTTAGTTAATATTTACAGAGAGAGAGAGAGAGAGAGAGAGAGAGAGAGAGAGAGAGAGGGGGGGAAACAGACAGACAGATAGACACGGTAGGAAGGTTTTCTGATGATCACATTCTATAAAAGATTGTCGTCAAATGTCAGCTGCTTATATGTATGTGCTTCCGTTGACCTGTTTCACATTAAGCCTTTAAGTCTTTACACACCTGTAAAATGTGATTTACAGATATTGTCCTGAATCATTTAAGGTCGTTTAGAATGTACGTCGAAATTCATATTCATGAAATGTAAGACATCATACAAACATGTGAGGAAGCGCACCGCTTTCAGTAAATGGCTAGTCAATCAAACACTGTTGTCTGGCTATAATTTGATGGCTATCCAAGTGAGCGAGTTATTACTTACCTTACCTGTCCATTTGACTCCTCTCCAAACACAGAAGTAAACAGTTACCCATACTAGTAGTAAGGATAGGGCTAACTGCCAGACAATTCCCACCGCCTTCTGTGATTTCATTACTCATCTGCAGAACGGCTCGTCTGTAGGAAAAATTCTTCATGTCAATTCGCGTAATATCCTGAAATAAGTCTACCTTCGGGTATGGGAAGTTGAAGGATATTGACAAATCTGTATTAATTGTTTCTTACATGGGAAAATAAGCTTAAGATGTTCACTTTGAAAATCAAATATGTAAATACGTATTTAAAAAGATAAAGATAACATGCACATATATAATAGTGTAGAACTGCCAATATCTTCGACTTGTGATACATTTTCAAATACATGATTTTACGTAGAATTAAAATAATTAAGTCTTACTCCCAAAACTCAACAGCAGGATCAACGACCTGGTCACTAGAATTCCCTAGAGATGTATTGGTTGATGAGATGTTGACGGCCTCATCAAAAAGCGAACAACTGTAAATGAAATATGCAGCTTTCTGTAGATACATTAGGTCAAAAACGGTTCAAAAGGAAGACAAAATCACTAAAGTATCCATTACAAGTGATACACAATGCATAACCTGTATTTCTTAACCTGTTATGGTAAATATGCGACCCGTATTTGGTCAAAACTAAATAATAATCAGAATTAAAAACAGAAACACAGTAATTATTCAGTTAAATAATAAGTTGCCTAATATTGTGAAATAATATCAACTTCTTGTGATTTACCAGATGATCGCGATATTGTAGTACGGATATACATTTGTACCTTGGTGTGTTCCAATCGTTGTTGCAGTTATACCAAGGCAGTACAGATGTTAAACTTAACACGAAGTAGTAGGCAGCCCAAGCTAGAACCATGATATAGTAGATGTTGCCAAAGAAACACGTGAGAACGGTCGAAAATCCTATTCCTGGAATAGACCAGCATACAAAAGTTAAAATATATTGACATCATTAAAGAAACTGTATGATGGACAGACGGTTCTGATGCATAAATAAGACAAAATCAATATCAAGGTTTACATATTTTCTTAATAATAATGAAGCAATAAGGATACATAACCTGACAACACAACCGGGATACCTGATCATAACACATTAGTTCTTTTCCAATTGTCAATGTATTTTGTTTCCTAACCGCCCTCGAAACTGTGATTCTAACTGATAATAGACAAAATTAGAGGAAAATGTGAACAGTGATGTAGATCCGTGCGGAGATAATGAAAACAGGAGTACAAGGATTAAAATAGGCATATGCTTTCCCTAAATACCTTTCTCTCGATATGATATATTAAACATTCTTACTTTTCAGTTTATGTTGGGATATTATTACTATAAATTGCCTCTCTCACCTGGATATTTCAATAACCATGACTAAATAGGTATTACCGATATTTTCCTACTTTTGAGTTGCCTTTCTTAAAAACAGAGCTCAAACCAAATGGGGACCGAATCCTGCCATTCTTAAAAACGGAAGATGGATTTGAAAAAAAAGTCAAGGCATTTTCCTATTCTGGAGCCCGCCTCTCCGGCACCAGAAGAGTCACTCAATTCACTTTTACAAAACTGGCTTTCCTTTCCCCAGAAGAAATTACATCAAATTCCGTTCTGTCGTTCAGAACAAGTAACATGTAAAGGACTTACCTCAACTTTACCCATTAACCCCCGTCCCTCCCGCCCCAGGAAACCGCACCCTCCATTTATGCAAAACTTGTTTTCCTTTACCCAATCATGCTTCTGACAAAAAACGATCAAAATCCATTCAGTCGTCTAGGACAAGTAGCTATTTAAAGGAAATGTTGACAGACGACGGACACTGCGCCAAGGCATAACCACAGTGGTCTTTTGAAGCTAAACTGAGAGCACTGTATATGTATGACAGCGGGAAATAATTCATTGACTGAAATGAATATTTGCAATATGCAAATGAAATAAAAAGAAAGAAAGGATAAATAAAAGAGCAATAGAATTGATATTATTTCATGAGTAAGGCAGTAAAATGTGAAAATCACATGGTTAAAAATAAATACCTTGGAATACAGGACATATTGCCCATGCCTTAATTCCTGAAAGGCCCATGTACTGTCCCAGTCCCAACTCCAGCATGTACATTGGGACGCCTCCCAACAGGATGAACACCAGGAACGGAACGAGGAAGGCACCTGAAATTGGGAAATTAAAGATCATTATTTGTCACCTTTCTTGTCTGTATTTCCATCAAGAAATACTGGATATTGTGCAACACATTTGTTCTTGATGTTGTGGTACTTAACAATTGCTTGATACAATACCATGTGTATTTAGAACTTTGAAATTTTGTACCTTTTGTTCAGAAAGTTGAAGATTTACATTTCCTGTTGTAGTAGTACTGTGTCATGTTATTTGTGTACAATTTACATCTGTATCTGCACATACATTGCGATCCAGCTATTCATAACATCTAGTAAACGATATGATCATGTCAGTGAATCAAGCCGATCATCACTGATACATCATTTTAAAAGAACGTGGATGCGACACAGCAGGTATTTCTGGCTAGGCCGAGGCCCGGTCAAGGCACGAGTCTTACTTTGTCATTTTCGTTATTATGTATAATGAAGAACTGAGATTCAAGAGGAATTTATTTCTTTTGTAATTGATAATTCTACTAACCTCCTCCATTTTTGTAACATAAATAAGGGAACCTCCATAGGTTACCGAGGCCCACTGATCCACCTACACATGCGAGAATAAAGTCCAAGTTTTTGCTCCACGTCTCTCTTTCTATTTTATCTTCCTTCTCTTCGATGAATCTCTCAACCACAGTTATGTTGGAGTCATCTCCTGAAACGATGTAAATGGAGTCTGTATTTTTGGTGAATAAAAGAACGCTTTATCTAGTGTCGTTTCACTTACTGAAACAGTCAGAATTGTGTTAAATCTAAACTTTATTTATTTTTCAACAATTGCGAAACAAGTTATATCAACTTAATTAATCACGCTTGTTAGCCATGGATGGAAGCGCGCGAGGGGTCAAAACCAACATATGGTCGGGCAGGTGGCCCATACATTTTCATGTCCGATCGGGGAATCGAACCCCGACCGCCTAGTTGAAAGTCAATAGTGTTACCACTGTGCCACCCGACCACCCAAGTGAAATGTGTTAATGTAGGACTAAAGGTTGCTGAGAGCAACAAAGACTAACCAGTTATCAATGGGGATAATGTTTTTACTTACTTAAAACCATTTAAAGCATGGAGGAGTAACTAAGTTAATTTTGCCGTGGAATGTAGATCAAAAAGACGTGCATTGATGAATATTCTCATTTAATAAAGCCTAATAAAACCTACAACATAATATAAAATATAGATCAAGATGAAATATATTAAACAATCCCTGTTTATTGGTACATCCACCAAAGATATAGAAAGTATTTAAATAACTTTGCCTAATTTTAACAGCCCAGGAACACAAGCAGGTGATGACAATTGTCTATCCCCACCTGTACACCTGATATCTTTATCTATGAATCTATTTCATAGATTGACGTATGTGACAATATCCCTTCATTCTATTCAAGTAAAGTAATAAATCCAACACAGTTTCAGTCCAGTGGCTCTCAATGCTGCAGACGAAAGGTTAGAAGTCGAGAGACGGAACAGATATACCTGTCTAAAATGGGGCAATATACATAAAAAAAAGGGAGGTGGGTATGAAATGCATAAAAGTGTTTAAACTCTATCACATAATCGTCTTGTTATCCAGTTAATGTGGCTGTGTAATATTCTTTGCATATGGCACTAATGTAATATATGTCCCTTCTACATTATAAAACCGTGCAAGCTCTTGTTTTTTATTCCCCGTCCCCCTTTCTAATTCACTGACGAGTCCTATAACTGACAAAACAGCTGTGAAGTCGATCCTTGTTCATGATTCGACATAAACCTGTGAATTAATGGTGTTTTATTCAAACAAAAATCCTGATAACATCTCAGTAAAGAGGAGGAATCGGAGTCGGGGAAACTATGCTTAATGATATTGGAACACCGGCATCTGATTGCACATATACACAACAGGACAGGTAACGTGACAGACCGGTTATTTACACTTAACACTGTATACTTATTTAGTTTTTTGTCATTTTGATATCATAAACAAACCGATGTTTACACCAATACAGCATGACAATGATACAACAAGGGCCGTCTATAGACGGAAAATAATATTGAATTTTAAAAACGAACAAATATCCATAAAATTGTTCAGTTTGTAGATGGTGTCAATGACTTTGTGGTAAGATTCAGCATTAAACAGTTATAAGTCACAGAAAATAATTAAAACCTGAAATATAACCATACCGTTATACTTACATGTATATATAACACAGCAGGAACATTTATTTGACCGAATCTTATGTGTTTACGTATGGAAACTGATATCGGGTGTGAATAACATTAGACAAATATGGCATAAAGGGAGACATTTCAATCCATAAAACGTTCCTATTGTATGATTTTAAGACACCTTCACAGAAATGTCTTATCTCATACTCAGTGGTTGAACAATTTCCCCTAAAAACAATTTATTCTGCCATGTTCAGAGTCTAATAAGAACATTTCTGGTGTTTGAAATACCTCCATACAAGCCATATTGTGTGGTATTGTTCAAAACTGCAATTTTCAATGTAAAAATAGAATCAGTGTTTATGTGTTCAAATTCAAATCCGGTCGAACAAATGTTCCTAATGTGTGTCATAGACACTGGTGAGCAGACGTATTCAGTTTATTATATGTGATACGAAGGAGCTAATTGTGTTCCCCTGAAACATACATTTTTTCCTAGTTTTTTTGAATTATTAGCCTGAAAGATATCACAGGATTTGTTATCTAGTTAACTATTTAGAGATTATGATCAGTGTACAATTGTCGAAAATACAAATGTAGCTCAACTAAAGCATTTCATTTTAACGCAATTTGGCACCAAGACAATGTTCAATAGTAAATAGTAGATAGTAAAGTGTAATGCTTTGATGGAATGATACATTTAAATTTACTGCAATCAGGCTTACCTGGTTTATCGCTTATATCCAATGTATGAGACATTCTGGCCACGTCTACAATCATGTAGACGTGGCAAACTTCCTGTTCTACCTGGCTGAGTGCCTTGGGATCTGAACCCTTGAACGGAACATTCCTAAGTATATATCCATGTGAGTGGGTCTCGTATTTCAATATGCATCTTTAAATTTATATACCTGAATTCACCCGGCGGGACATTTGATATAAAAATCACATAGTTGGTTTGTGTTCTATTTTTAGATAAAGAATATAGATACTTTACTTATGAATAGTAACTGAGCATTTTGACGGACATCAAAATTGAGAATGATTCAGACACGACATTGCATCAATCCACTGAGCACCCAAGAGGCAAATATAAAGGTGGCCCCTCCTCTCCAGAAAGAATGGGGGAAGTGAGAGGAAACATCAGCACAGGCATGCTGTATGAAGGAACGAATGGCTCTCCTACCTAGCTCTGATTTTCTCTTCCCGTGTTTCTCTATTTGTTAGACTTGCCTGGAATAACTATATCTGACCAAAGGCGACCCATGTGTCGAAAGGCTGATACTGGGGACATGGATGTGACGGAAGTGCAGGGCTCAAAGTGGCACCTATTTAAGTGGATAAGACGCCTTAAATTCACCATTAGCGACCATATATTGACCTAATTGGTTAATCTTTCAAAGGTTGCACACAGTCAATGCTAAAATGATGTTCATAATCAAAAAGGTTACGGAGATGTTATACTGATCTCAAGAATTAAAATTTTTGTTTCAAATTCATGACAACTAGGCTAGGCGATTTACCTTTCCAATTGGCTCCTAGATTTGATGACTTGGTAGCCAAATAGGCCACCTGACAGGAACAACATACGTTCGCCACATTAGATTGTTTTAACCACATGAGGGGCAACAGCAAATCTGGTCAAAACACAGATACTTTTGAAAAGCCTATAAATCCCTGCTATGGTGCAATTTAGCAGAAATAACCATATGATGTGTTAGCATGTATTATGCCAAACCGCGCAATGGGACTTACTGGTGGCATGTAACTTGTTAAGCTGTTTGTAAATTTCAACAAAACATGCGAACAATGCACGTTTCAGGGGGACATAATTAGCTCATTTGTATAGCATATATTACACAAAATAACCATGTCGTTTTGCTCACAAGTGTCTAAAGCACAAAATAGGAGCATTGGTTCAATCAGATTTGACTTTTATAAATACTGTTTTCATTCTGACATTGAAATACAAATGGCGGTTGTAAATAATATCACACAAACATGGCATATAAGGAGCGAAACAGCTTGGCTGTTTTTCGGGTTTGGTTATTTGTGTGACTTAGAATTATTCCATGCTTCATCTTACCACAAAGTAACTCTATAATAACAGTTAACATCTACAGCAAATTATTGGTGATTGTAAGAAACTATATGTCCAAACGAACATTGTACATTGTAAGTTGCTATTTGTATCCTTAGCAATGACCGCCTTAATCAATACATAGACATCAAAGTTTAACTGTTGCAACTTCAGGTCTGTAAAAAAGAAAACAAAAAAAAACAAAACACAAAACAAACAAAAACAAAAACAAAAAAAGACAAGGAAACGTTAACCAGTGTGTAGTGACTATTAGTCATGGCAGAATCGCAATATCTCGGAATTGATCAATATGTTTTAGATACTCCTATCCCTGGCCATGTCCTCAAATTTCCTTCTAACACCCACCGGAACAAGAGATCTGGTTCTCTGTAATCCAACCATTGGCATCGGACAACTCTCAACTCCCAAAAACCGCAGGACCCAAATCTCCCGGAAACAATTATGCATGAAGGAAACACTTGAGGACTTTGCATTTAAAACTGCAGCCTCGGTGTCACACATAATTTTAACACGCTTTAATACCGATGATTTGAAATCTACAATCATTGGCAACGACTCTACAGCTTTGATATGCAATTCCAGAATCAAAATCTGAGGAGGAAAGCACGGAGTGAATACACTCTCATATAACCTTTTAAACTAACATCTTCTAAAGCTACCACTTAATCTAGGATCGCAGATGATCCAATTGTTTTTTTGTTGTTGTTTTTTTGGTTTTTTTTTGTTTTTTTTGGGGTTTTTTTTACGAACCGAGACCACTATAAAATGCCAAACTTCTGAGGCTATCTGAGGCCCCCTGTCTCTAGATTGTTAAAATTATATATAAAATTCAGCTTCGTGATTTTGGTTTCTATGATATGTCTGACCCTAGGTTTCAAACAAAGGGGAGATAATCTAGTTTTATTAAGCTGAGTAAAAAAAAAAACCAAGGGGATGCTGGTCAGTCTTAATGAAACAGGAAGTGTAACTTTTCAAGCAAACTTGGTATATCATAATTAAGACAAGTCATATATTATTCTAACTATTCTGAGACAAATTCCAGTGTGACTTTTATCATACTGACAGCGTGAGCTCGACCGTGTTACCACAAAAAAACGCCATGTGCACTTCCTGACACTCTCCCAGCAAAATCATCTAAGAAATGAACTGCCTGATAATCCTTCGACTATGATCTCGAAAACACTAAATTGGATAAAACGTCTATTCAGGGTGCGCGGTTGACAAGGAAATGGCCAAGACATGAAAAAGGCAACACTTATTTTCTGAAATAAAAAATTATCATTGTCCAATAAAAAAGGATTATATATATATATATGTATTCACTTAACAACTGATGAAATAAGTCCATGTCCACACAACCGAAGCAGACTTGATATGTACTGCATTAATCATTCTTAGAGGCCTCCCTATATTACATTAATCATTCTTAGAGGCCTCCCAATATTTCATTAATCATTCTTAGAGGCCTCTCAATATTACATTAATCATTCTTAGAGGCCTCTCAATATTACATTAATCATTCTTAGAGGCCTCCCAATATTACATTATCATTCTTAGAGACCTCCCAATATTACATTAATCATTTTTAGAGGCCTCCCAATACTACATTAATCATTCTTAGAGGTCTCCCAATATTACATTATCATTACTAGAGACCTCCCAATATTACATTAATCATTCTTAGAGGCCTCCCAATACTACATTAATCATTCTTAGAGGCCTCCCAATATTACATTAATCATTCTTAGAGGTCTCCCAATATTACATTATCATTACTAGAGGCCTCCCTATATTACATTAATCATTCTTAGAGGCCTCCCAATATTACATTATCATTACTAGAGGCCTCTCAATATTACATTATCTTTACTAGAGGCCTTTCAATATTACAATATCATTCTTAGAGGCCTCCCAATATTACATTATCATTACTAGCGGCCTCCCAATAATACATTATCATTCTTAGAGGCCTCCTAATATTACATTAATCATTCTTAGAGGCCTCCCAATATTACATTATCATTCTTAGAGGCCTCTCAATATTACATTAATCATTCTTAGAGGCCTCCCAATATTACATTATCATTCTTAGAGGCCTCTCAATATTACATTAATCATTAATAGAGGTCTCCCAATATTACATCATCATTCTTAAGGGCCTTCCAATGTTACATTATCATTACTAGAGACCTCCCAATATTACATTATCATTACTAGAGGCCTCCCAATATTACATTATCATTACTAGCTGCCTCTCAATATTACATTATCATTCTAAGACGCCTCCCAATATTACATTATCATTACTAGAGGCCTCCCAATGTTACATTATCATTACTAGAGACCTCCCAATATTACATTATCATTACTAGAGGCCTCCCAATATTACATTATCATTCTTAGACGCCTCCCAATATTACATTATCATTACTAGAGGCCTCCCAATATTACATCATCATTCTTAAGGGCCTTCCAATGTTACATTATCATTACTAGAGACCTCCCAATATTACATTATCATTACGAAAGGCCTTTCAATATTACATTATCATTAATAGAGACCTCCCAATATTACATTATCATTACTAGAGGCCTCCCAATGTTACATTATCATTACTAGAGACCTCCCAATATTACATTATCATTACTAGAGGCCTCTCAATATTACATTATCATTCTTAGAGGCCTCCCAATATTACATTATCATTACTAGAGACCTCCCAATATTACATTATCATTACTAGAGGCCTCTCAATATTACATTATCATTCTTAGAGGTCTCCCAATATTACATTATCATTACTAGAGGCCTCCCAATATTACATTAATCATTCTTAGAAGCCTCTCAATATTACATTATCATTACGAAAGGCCTTTCAATATTACATTATCATTCTTAGAGACCTCCCAATATTACATTATCATTACTAGAGGCCTTTCAATATTACATTATCATTACTAGAGACCTCCCAATATTACATTATCATTACTAGAGACACCCAATATTACATTATCATTCTTAGAGACCTCCCAATATTACATTATCATTAATAGAGACCTCCCAATATTACATTATCATTACTAGAGACACCCAATATTACATTATCATTCTTAGAGACCTCCCAATATTACATTATCATTAATAGAGACACCCAATATTACATTATCATTCTTAGAGACCTCCCAATATTACATTATCATTAATAGAGACACCCAATATTACATTATCATTCTAAGAGACCTCCCAAAATTACATTATTATTACTATTATTGTTGACATTGTACTTTTAATTCTTTTTTTTTATTAAACTTTTACTTATTAGACTAGTTTTACTTATTTTATGTTAGTCACCTATATAAGAAACATAACTAATGCCCTCACTCCCCACCCCCTCCTCCTCCACCACCCCCACCCCCTCCTCCTCCCCTCCTTCTCCCCCTCCTCCTCCCCCCACCCACACACTCTTTCCATCCCACCTCCACAAAAGCGGCACATCATCCGTGCCAAGTACCATTGTACCAAGCCATACGGAGTTGTCTCCCGTGTAACACATTTTCGTTGTGTGATGTGTACATGTATACACCATCACATTCACTGTCACGTGACACGCCTACACCAGGCGTCATTTGTGGGTCTGATCACTCGACCGAATGTATTTATAATACACACACATGTACATGTGTGGTGTGGTGTGTGAGTAAACACCATTCGGAAGTTGTTTGGTATTGTCACTCTCCTAGCTGTCGTGTACACAGTTAAAAGTATCGACTCGGAGTTATCATCACCCGTTAACAGCTGGCGTTAACATCTGATAAAACATTCACAAGAGCGTGATTCGAGTCGCTCATCCTGTTTTATCTATTCGGATCGCCTATCATACACTGGTAAATGAAAAAATGTTGGTTTTATTGTAATCAATGGACCGCTCTGATAAGTCGACTTGGTACAGTACTATCTCGTGGTGTTTATTTATACACATGTCCATAGTGTTATCGGTAGTAACTGGTCTTCCGGGCCTGGACAGGGAATTTGAGTGCGCAACCTCTGGACCACTATATACTGCCGGGGACTGGTGAGTACATGTACATGTAGTCTAATTTTGACAGTAACCCATCACAGTACGAGGTGGGTAAAGTGACACTGTCCTGTATATAGAAGCCGGCGGGACGTGAGATTACATATTACAAAAAACAACCCCTGTATGGCATGTGTTTGTTGACAAGCGGCGTTCCCGATACACGTCTGTACTTTAATTGTATTAGTCATGTTGAGAGAAATCGAAGGTCACTTTCTCTTCCGTTTCAATGTAATTCACAATTATACGCCTTTAGATATATATTGACATGTATATTGAGTTAAGATGACACTTGAATAACGAGGGTATTTCGTAAGACTCTATTTCCTTATAGCCGTTATACAAATGTATGTATGTATGTATGTGTGATATAGACGTTATACAAATGTATATATGTAAGTGTGATATAGACGTTATATGTGTGTGTATGTATGTATGTGTGATATAGACGTTATACAAATGTATTATGTATGTGTGATATAGACGTTATATGTGTGTGTAGTATAGACGTTATGTCACCATAACAGTACTGTTATAGATTAACTACGGGGATAGATAGATTTTATTAATCTTTCTGATATCGTACTAATATATCGGTTGTAGGAAAACGTATTAGACTGTCTATAATGTATACATGTCCGTCGTCAGATTATCGCAACATCTCGGGGGAAATTTCCAGATTTTCCGGACTTTTGGAAATTTCCCCCAGACGTGACGATTGTGTAAGTAGACTAAATGATTGTATCTAATGTATATGTATACGTGGCGATGAACATCTCCAATCAAGTCGACTAACAGATACCCGTTATCACGGTCTGCAACAGAACTTGAAGTTTATTTGGCAAAAAAAATGCTTTTGAAAGACTAAAAACTTTAAAACATAGTATGTCCACACACAAAAAGAATGAACATAACCAATTCGAGGAAACAATGTCCGTTGAAAATGTTCAAACAATGATACGAAGTTTTCCGACAGGGTAAGTCTTCTTTATGGATAACGCATGCCTAGTAAAATACATTTAGATTGATGTTGATAAACTCACCTGCCCGAAGGGCAAGTGAGCTAATGCCATAGTACAGCGTCCGAAGTCCGGCCGTACGGCTTCAACAATTTCTTTTCAAAACCAAGAGTCCAAGGGACTTGATATTGAGTCTGAAGCATGTTTGGATGAAGGGCTACCAAGTCTGTTCAAATGAATGACCTTGACATACTTAAAGGTACATGTAACTGCAGTTAATTTTGCCAAAACCTTTTCACAACTTCTTTTCAATGACCAAGAGGTCCAAAGACATGTAACTTAAACTGCGTCTGTAGCATTCAAATGAATGACCTTGACCTACGTTGAAGGTCAAGGGGATCAAAAGTGTTAAAATCACGCCTTACAACGTTTATTATGGCTTGGGATGCAGTTGATTTAATCACAGGATTGTGGGCCATGAAGGGGTATCGCTGTAGGCCACATGAAAAATACATTTTTTCATGTACACATTTTTCATGTAAATATTTTTCTAATATGCATGTATAAGGCGACAGCTGCTGTCGGCCGGCGTATTTTTAGTGATTTGTTTACTGTTTACATAATACGTTGTTGTATGTGTGGATTGTGTACAAAATATATACTCGCTATGATATTTAAAAAAAATACTGATATCGCAATTACGCCCAACACAAGAGCAACTCTTTCGTACACATGTCGGTAGATAAAAGGGAATTCAGACATCATGTTTTCCAAGGACTATCGGCCCGATATCGGGTATCGCGACCATCGGTAGACTAACACCATGTTATATACCGGATGTTCTTTGTATGGGCATGCCATCTCGCGTGTTTTGTTGGAGTTCTGGCCCCTTTTTTTACCTCGCCGTATGTTTATCTGACAGGTGTACGTAACAGTCATATCATGATTATACAATTGCCCACATTTTTTATTTGGGAAGGACACATACATGTACTATATCATGTGGTGGGCGGCAGTCTGCGGTAAGACTTTCAGTTCCAGTTTGTAACCTTAGCATACGCCATGTACGTGAATCTGTACTGAAGCTTATAGATTAAATCGCCGTTATCCGACTTGTTGATTACCTAGGTCAGAGTGAGTCTTTGGAATACACCAATATCACGCACCTAATCCGTTTACCAGTATCTTCACGTGCTGTGCGTGAACACGGATCAAGGGTTATCCATTCGATGTGAAAGTCACGTTACTTAGCAAAGTTTGTGCCTTTCTGTGATCAATTTCAGGACGTACTGTTTCACAGTTTTGAAGTTTAGAGTGATAGTTTTAGGGATCTTTAGAAAACTTTGCCAGGTCGAGGAGTCTTTAGAAAACTTTGCCAGGTCAAGTATACCTCTAACTGAGATTGGTAATGATACAAATTTCACCGTGTAAGTATATATGTACATGTATATTCTGTTTCAGTCCCCAATTATACCTGATCAGTGTTAATTATAGATTTATAGTTCATTGTGAAGTTTCGACTGTCTCATTTTGTTGTCGAGTATTTTGAGACCTTTCTCCTTTGTCGAGTATTATATTAATAGTTTTTGAGACCTTTCTCCTTTGTCGAGTATTATATTAATAGTTTTTGAGACCTTTCTCCTTTGTCGGGTATTATATTAGTAGTTTTTTAAAACGTTTCTCCTTTGTCGAGTATTATATTGATAGTTTTGAGACGTTTCTCCTTTGTCGAGTATTATATTAATAGTTTTTGAGACGTTTCTCCTTTGTCGGGTATTATATTAATAGTTTTTGAGACCTTTCTCCTTTGTCGGGTATTATATTAATAGTTTTTGAGACCTTTCTCCTTTGTCGAGTATTATATTAGTAGTTTTTGAGACCTTTCTCCTTTGTCGGGTATTATATTAGTAGTTTTTGAGACCTTTCTCCTTTGTCGGGTATTATATTAATAGTTTTTGAGACCTTTCTCCTTTGTCGGGTATTATATTAGTAGTTTTTGAGACGTTTCTCCTTTGTCGAATATTATATTAATAGTTTTTGAGACCTTTCTCCTTTGTCGGGTATTATATTAGTAGTTTTTGAGACCTTTCTCCTTTGTCGGGTATTATATTAATAGTTTTTGAGACCTTTCTCCTTTGTCGGGTATTATATTAGTAGTTTTTGAGACCTTTCTCCTTTGTCGGGTATTATAGTATTATGACATGTATATCAATAGTTTTCCTCTCCGTCCGTCCATTTATTTTCCACATTTTTCTCAGCCATGCTTCAAGGTATATTGGTAAAAGTTAAAAGTTATGTTCAGTATAAGTAGCTACAAATCAAGTTGGAGTTTCAAGGTCAAGGTGAATGTCATTGTTACTATTTTAACGAGGGGACATACATGTTTAAGTGTACATTTCTGCTACTCGCTGATTCAAAATGTCAGTTTAGTTGTGTCTTTACGATAGATGTATTGGTCTACCACCGACATTCCTTACGGGCTTTTTAAAGTATCTTACGAAAAGTCGAGCCACGAACAATTACATAGAAAATGACTCGGTTAATACCTGCTCGTTTAGGTTTTACTTGGATACAGTAATACGTATTACAAACAAAGTGGCATTTAAATTGCCTCTTCACAATAAACTATTCATAGCCTGCAGACTTAGAGTTAAAGGTTTGCTAATCATCGCCTGATATTGAATACACCATTTAAAACCGTTAGAACTCATTTTCTGCCCGTGTTAAAATTTATAGAAAGAATATTCGTTTATGGGACATGCAAGATCTCAATTATGTACGACGTATAGCTGTAGAGAAGTGAAAATCATGGCCCGAGGTTACATAAGTGTTTCACGTCACCAGATTTTAAAGCCACCGGAGACAAAGTCTCAAATGACCTATTGTGATCGCCTTTTGTCCATCTTTTGTCCATCGTCTTATGTCCATCGTGCGTTGTCCGTTTGTAAAAAAAACAACTTATTCGCAATAACCACAAGGAACATGGTACGATATTCGACCAGTAATATGTTGCGATGAAGGGTACAAAGTTTATTCAAATGAATGACTTTGACCTTCTTTCATAATCACAGGGGTCATATATGTTAAAATCTTTAAGCGGCTTCTTCTTACGCAATGAGCATGAGATTGATGATCATGATATTTTGGCCAGTAGCATGATGGGATGAACGGCTTTGACCTACTTTCAAGGTCATAAGGTAAAATGAGTTTAGATAAAAAAAAAAAAAAAAACTACATCTACTAGTATAACCAAATCATTAACTGATCAGTAGTATTGTTCATATACTTCGAAAATGCGTCTAGTCAATTTTAGATAATATCATGTAATGTTTAAGCAATTTAATGTAATTCCTGACAACATTCATCTCATTGGACACGAAAGCAAGTGTAATACGCGACGCATTCGAAGTTCTAAACGGTATAAACAGTTAATCAACTTTTCAGATTAGATATTATAATGTTGAATATTTTAGGTGTAACTTTTCTGTTCTTTGTTGATAATGAATATCACGGTATGTTATTTGTATATTTGTGATATCAAAGTCTATAGATGCCATGAAATCGTTTGGGATGATTAAACCAGTTGAATGCGTTAAGCGGCTACTATGACAGGTCAGATAAGAGTAGAAATCGCAGTGGGATCGAAAGGTCTTACGCCACGTTACACCGCTATAACTGGGTAGAGTGGGTTAAGTATACTGGTGATCCCAATGTATACAGATTTAATTGAGGATTTTTCGAGCATGAAGTACAGAAGGGAATGCCAATTCCGTCAAGATTAGCTTGTCTATTTTGACATTTATTATTGATATAATGACCTGTTGAAGTGTATGTATGGTCACGTCTGTCACTCAAACGTTTGCTTTGCTCTCCATGGTAGGTGGGGCAAAAAAAGCACCAAAAGAACGCTGAATCATTTGCGGTCATCTGTATAGATCTCAGTTTACGTTGTAACATAAACGTCTGGTGTATCACCAACTGGTAAAAGGAGCGCTGTAGGTTTCTGATAACTGAGTAGATGAGACGTTTCCACATCGGTAATTTGACTTTATCATCGAAACATTGCTTTTGATATTGCCTTAAGGAAATGTTCGGGTGTCTATTTTAGCATTGGTAGATTTGTGGTAGGGTTGTTTGTAATTGTCCGCCACAAAGCTCTCAATTGTGTGTGCTCGTGCACGTTGTTTTCCTCCTTTCCCGGTTTCAGATATAGGTGTTATTGTCGGCATTAACCTCGCAAACACCTGAGGCAGGAACGTCAGGCACAGTTCCTTCCTATAAGGACCTTTTGACACAGGTTAGGATTCAGATTTAGTTCAGTAGAGCCACAAATTGAGTTGTATCATACAACAGTTTCCTCCTTCAAAGTGGGGTCAGTGGTGTTAAAGGCCTAATGCTGAAGAGACGTCTGCAGAAAGTCAAATAGATCAAAAAAATGTCAAAATCTGGACCAGGAGGTAGAGTATCCCCATTATTAGATAATTTAATAGTTTTCAATATTGCATTGTTAATTCTAAGTAATTCAGCACAATTATGACGATCCCCGCGGCTCTAGATTTGTAGTCTCGGGACATGAACCTTGCCGCTTATCGTTAGATTCAATATTGAATTTATATCCGCAACGGAGAGAAGCAAACCAAACAATGGTAACATACTCCAGTGTTGATCTTTCTCTCGACATCTATGATGACCTTCAAGTCGTTGTATGGCAATGATAAAGGTTGCGCCTACAGAAGCCATGCGTTTATGCTGACTGTCGACGACAAGCACTAGGTTTAACAGCAAAACTTGTACATAATAAAAAAAAATAGAAACTAATGCCGCTCTGGTGTAGGCTTTGCCGCAACAAATGTATAAAAAAGGAATATCCAAAGAAATAGTTTCATCAATCATTCTGCATTATATCAAATCAGACATATGCTGTGTAATACCCCCCCCCCCCCCCCCCCCCCCCCCCGGTCATGCTACATCCTTTTACGATCACTGTTTGTGGAGTGTATGAGGAGAGTACTTAAAACCAATCTACGCGTACTTCAAATTCTACTTAGCATGTTCCAAACCCACGTAGGTATGTTGTCATTAAAAACCTTCCATGCGTTATAGCCCTCCTTAGTAATTACTAGTGTGACGGTGTATATATACCAGTATTTATAAAAGAGAAAACAAAATATGAACTGTACTTTGTGACGTCCGAACTCCACTTTGTGTATGAAACGTTATGTGTATGAAAAACACATTACTTATTTCCCAAGTACATTAAAACAACATTTGGTATGTATATTTTTCAGGCGAGGCATGCGAGGCTATCTAAATGATGACGTTTTATAAGAATGACGGTCAGTTGGTGGAAATCAAGCCGTTTGTCCATCAAGTCGGCGGGCATACGTGTTTGTTTGAAATAACACAGGAAACAGTATGTAAACCATACCAGGAGCGGGAGTTCCAGTTTTACCAAAATCTTCCCGAGAATATGAAGGACTTTACTCCACATTACAAAGGTATGTCTTTATATAGGAACATTTACATTTTTTATCTTCCAATAGTCAATTAAATCTGTATTGTATTCATAGGACTGTACATACATTTAACATTATTTGGCAAGAATATCCTGACGAATTATAACTTTCGTTCTCGCCAAAAATTGATAAAACTAGATATAATACATGTTAATTACATGATATAACTAATACATGATATAACTAATCACATGATATAACTAATCACATGATATAACTAATCACATGATATAACGAATACATGATATAACTAATCACATGATATAGCTAATCACATGATATAACTAATAACATGATATAACTAATCACATGATATAACTAATACATGATATAACTAATACATGATATAACTAATCACATGATATAACTAATCACATGATATAACTAATAACATGATATAACTAATCACATGATATAACTAATACATGATATAACTAATAACATGATATAACTAATCACATGATATAACTAATCATATAATATAACTAATCAAATGATATAACTAATCACATGATATAACTAATCACATGATATAACTAATACATGATATAAATAATCACATAATATAACTAATCACATGATATAACTAATCACATGATATCACTAATCACATGATATAACTAATACATGATATAAATAATCACATAATATAACTAATCACATGATATAACTAATACATGATATAACTAATACATGATATAACTAATACATGATATAACTAATCACATGATATAACTAATACATGATATAACTAATACATGATATAACTAATACATGATATAACTAATCACATGATATAACTAATACATGATATAACTAATCACATGATATAACTAATCACATGATATAACTAATACATGATATAACTAATCACATGATATAACTAATCACATGATATAACTAATACATGATATAACTAATACATGATATAACTAATACATGATATAACTAATCACATGATATAACTAATCACATGATATAACTAATACATGATATAACTAATCACATGATATAACTAATCACATGATATAACTAATACATGATATAACTAATCACATGATATAACTAATAACATGATATAACTAATCACATGATATAACTAATCACATGATATAACTAATACATGATATAACTAATCACATGATATAACTAATCACATGATATAACTAATACATGATATAACTAATCACATGATATAACTAATCACATGATATAACTAATCACATGATATAACTAATAACATGATATAACTAATCACATGATATAACTAATACATGATATAACTAATAACATGATATAACTAATCACATGATATAACTAATCATATAATATAACTAATCAAATGATATAACTAATCACATGATATAACTAATCACATGATATAACTAATACATGATATAAATAATCACATAATATAACTAATCACATGATATAACTAATCACATGATATCACTAATCACATGATATAACTAATACATGATATAAATAATCACATAATATAACTAATCACATGATATAACTAATACATGATATAACTAATACATGATATAACTAATACATGATATAACTAATCACATGATATAACTAATACATGATATAACTAATACATGATATAACTAATACATGATATAACTAATCACATGATATAACTAATACATGATATAACTAATACATGATATAACTAATACATGATATAACTAATCACATGATATAACTAATACATGATATAACTAATACATGATATAACTAATCACATGATATAACTAATACATGATATAACTAATCACATGATATAACTAATCACATGATATAACTAATACATGATATAACTAATCACATGATATAACTAATCACATGATATAACTAATACATGATATAACTAATACATGATATAACTAATACATGATATAACTAATCACATGATATAACTAATCACATGATATAACTAATACATGATATAACTAATCACATGATATAACTAATCACATGATATAACTAATACATGATATAACTAATCACATGATATAACTAATAACATGATATAACTAATCACATGATATAACTAATCACATGATATAACTAATACATGATATAACTAATCACATGATATAACTAATCACATGATATAACTAATACATGATATAACTAATCACATGATATAACTAATCACATGATATAACTAATACATGATATCACTAATCACATGATATAACTAATACATGATATAAATAATCACATAATATAACTAATCACATGATATAACTAATCACATGATATCACTAATCACATGATATAACTAATACATGATATAAATAATCACATAATGTAACTAATCACATGATATAACTAATCATATAATATAACTAATCACATGATATAACTAATCACATGATATAACTAATCACATGAAACGTTAATGCAACGCTTTGTACGTCGACTCGGATAACGACTACATGTATTTGTTTTTGCATCAAGAATCCAATTGATTCAGGAATTCCAAGAAGCTATACCAGTTGATAAAAACTTATAACTCTCTAACTTTATCAAATTGACAAAAGTTGAAAAAAAAATTATGATGCTACATGTACCATAGCATTACTATTTGATTTTTCTTTCTATTTTCTGTGTTGTTTACCATTTAGCCCGACCTCTTTGTCAAAGATATATAGCCTGTCGAGGTCGTTGTAACATTAGTAAGCCTAACATGTAAATCCTGTAACCCAAACTTAGGGAGCTTAAAAGTCGTGGTCACGCAATCCAATATTGTTATTGCCATTTGCGAACAAATGTTCAACAATACATCCTTGTTACCAGAAAACGTTTGAAACAGAAGTAAATAGAAAAGTTAACAGGAAACTTACACAATACCACAACATGGCTTGCATATCTGTTGAGGTTAGGAACAGTTATATTATATTGCTGTATCCATATAAATATTACCTGGTGAGTTGCCATATGAACGGAATCTTTTCCTTAAAGTGGCATTTCTTCGTTTGAATAAAGTTAAAGTCGTGAAAATTAAATTTACTGGAAAATATGTACTTTTTTCAAGTAGTAGAAGTTATAATCGTTACATTAATACGACAGTTTTACTCTCAAGATAAACCATAGTTCTTCGAGTATTAAATCCTTAAAATTCTAAATTCGACCCGAAGTATCACTAAATACCGCAAAGACATACGGTACCTGTCTACAATACGCATTTTCCCGTACATTTCGGCGTTAATTCCATTACTTGTAGACACAAACACTCATATAATCATCGTTTGGACATAGATTTCATGAATAGAAATTGTGCATGTTTCTTATGTGCGAACGAAGGAATGCCCCTTTAAATATTTAATTATATTGCAAATACTGTTGTCAGCCTGGGTAAATATTCAGTAGTTTCCTTCTTCCTTATCTCCAGTCAACCGTATATTGTAGTGACGTAATACTAACTCTGAATCGGGGTCAGACACAGAAAAATAAACACTGGACTTAGCGGTGTTTAGTAATCAAATACTGCCATTGTTTACCTGTCCTCGTACTGATTGATATATTTGTTAAACTAATTTCGGAGTTCTGAAATCAATGAAATATTAATTTATGTGCTTGTACATTCAGCATATATTTTTCGGAGTAATACATGCTTCCATTTGGTGATTCAATTATCCCCCGCTTAAAATATTCAGACAGGAAATCTGATGTTTCTTCTAAAATAAGTAATAAAATGACAAAAGTTACTGTCATGAACATGTTTTATATAGGTTAAATGTTTTCTAAAATGACATAATACTCTTTTCAATTATGGACGTTTGTTGAGGAAATTATGCCGTATTATTATCATAATGAATAGTTACTTACCGAGATGAGATGCTATCTCTTGTAACAACAAATGGACCCAGCTGTATATCTTAGCCGTAGCGTTTATAATGCTCTCACAAAAAAATGTATCGAATGGCACCCATAGTATAGAAATATCTTAATTAACAACCAGGAATGGAAGAATAATTGAAGGAAGAGTGTTCGTAAAGGCATAATCTTTCACCCTTTTCCTGTTAACTCATTTTGATTTGATATACATGTATTAAATGTGAAAAAAAATGAAAAATGATAGCAGCTTCCTGATATCGCTTATAAGACCGAAAAAATAGAATATGAAACTTTCCGGTGATGATTATGCTGTGAAGTATGCAATTTTGGTATTATATAAGATAAACAACAGCCTACTTCTGTTTTCAATCGACCATAATTTCTGTTTGTCTCATATGTAGCAAACATCTTTAGCACTAACCGATACTATACGTGACAGGGGACATCGTGATTTAATAATTCATGTGACACGATAAAATCGATATAAACACACGGTTTCTAAAGCAAGTAGAATTCGACATGATGATGGTTTGATTTAATATCGAATCACGTGACCACATTTCAGCCAAGCAGAGCAATATTGACCTTACCTGTGTAGTAGTTTACTGTTAACATTTATTACTAATAGTTCGTTTCAGTTCCTCTTAAGTTTCAAATAATGACTCAGTGTGTCAAGTCATTGAATAACCAAACCAAGCTCTATATGAAATCCACAAACATCTAAATAATCTTGGTTGAGAAGAAATACAGGTGAATGCTATGATTTACCGCCATACAAAAACAATTCTACCAATCTATAATAATAGCACATAGAAAGACATTCTATGTCGGTATTAGTGACCTGGTTCTTGGTTCACTGCCTTGACACTATGCGTCGTGTGATAAGTACAGAAAACCTACGATTTTGTATTTAAGCTGATTTCAGTGTTCTTGTGTACTTGGTTGACGAAGCGCAACCTATTGTTTGCTATTCTTAGTATATTACTGTAATGAGTTAGACACTATCTCACATTATGATCGATAAACCCTCTCATTAGCTTTCATTGGATCCTGATCACGTATTGTTTATTTCTCGAAGGTCTGGTCGGTGTCAAGTGTTGTCATGACAACGACAGTCCAACGTTCTACGCTGAAGTACCTGGGTATATCCTTCGGAACACTGAACAACAAAGGTACATGTAAGTCCAGAGACTACCCGAATACAACATTTCATTCTTGTTGGATTAAAGTTGTCAATGCATATAGTACGTACCTTTTCAGTTTTGGTGTGTGAAGTAAATTGTAACTAGACTTCAGTTTTGTGTTTGTGAAGTAAATCGTAACTAGACTTCAGTTTTGTGTTTGTGAAGTGAATCGTAACTAGACTTCAGTTTTGTGTTTGTGAAGTAAATCGTAACTAGACTTCAGTTTTGTGTTTGTGAAGTAAATCGTAACTAGACTTCAGTTTTAGTGTGTGAAGTAAATTGTAATAAGACTTCAGTTTTGTGTGTGTGAAGTAAATTGTAACTAGACTACAGTTTTGATGTTTGTAAAGTAAATCGTAATAAGACTTCAGTATTGGGTTGTGTGAAGTAAATCGTAACTAGACTTCAGTTTTGTGTTTGTGAAGTAAATCGTAACTAGACTTCAGTATTGGGTTGTGTGAAGTAAATCGTAACTAGACTTCAGTTTTGTGTGTGTGAGGTAAATCGTAACTAGACTTCAGTATTGGGTTGTGTGAAGTAAATCGTAACTAGACTACAGTTTTGATGTTTGTGAAGTAAATCGTAACTAGACTTCAGTTTGTGTGTGTGAAGTAAATCGTAACTAGACTTCAGTTTTGTGTGTGTGAGGTAAATCGTAACTAGACTTCAGTTTGTGTGTGTGAAGTAAATCGTAACTAGACTACAGTTTTAGTGTGTGAAGTAAATCGTAACTAGACTTCAGTTTTAGTGTGTGAAGTAAATCGTAACTAGACCACAGTTTTGGTTTGTGTGAAGTAAATCGTAACTAGACTTCAGTTTTGTGTGTGTGAAGTAAATCGTAACTAGACCACAGTTTTGATGTTTGTGAAGTAAATCGTAACTAGACTACAGTTTTGTGTGTGTGAAGTAAATCGTAACTAGACTTCAGTTTTGGTTTGTGTGAAGTAAATCGTAACTAGACTACAGTTTTGATGTTTGTGAAGTAAATCGTAACTAGACTACAGTTTTAGTGTGTGAAGTAAATCGTAACTAGACTTCAGTTTTGTGTTTGTGAAGTAAATCGTAACTAGACTTCAGTTTTAGTGTGTGAAGTAAATTGTAATAAGACTTCAGTTTTGTGTGTGTGAAGTAAATCGTAACTAGACTTCAGTTTTGTGTTTGTGAAGTAAATCGTAACTAGACTTCAGTTTTAGTGTGTGAAGTAAATTGTAATAAGACTTCAGTTTGGTTTGTGTGAAGTAAATCGTAACTAGACTACAGTTTTGTGTGTGTGAAGTAAATCGTAACTAGACTTCAGTTTTGGTTGTGTGAAGTAAATCGTAACTAGACCACAGTTTTGTGTTGTGTGAAGTAAATCGTAACTAGACTACAGTTTTGTGTGTGTGAAGTTAAATCGTAACTAGACTACAGTTTTGTGTGTGTGAAGTAAATCGTAACTAGACTACAGTTTTGTGTGTGTGAAGTAAATCGTAACTAGACCACAGTTTTGGTTTGTGAAGTAAATCGTAACTAGACTACAGTTTTGTGTGTGTGAAGTAAATCGTAACTAGACTACAGTTTTGGTTGTGTGAAGTAAATAGTAACTAGACTACAGTTTTGGTTTGTGAAGTAAATCGTAACTAGACTACAGTTTTAGTGTGTGAAGTAAATCGTAACTAGACTACAGTTTTGTGTGTGTGAGGTAATCGTAACTAGACTACAGTTTTGTTGTGTGAGGTAAATCGTAACTAGACTACAGTTTTGGTGTGTGAAGTAAATCGTAACTAGACTACAGTTTTGGTGTGTGAAGTAAATCGTAACTAGACTACAGTTTTGGTGTGTGAAGTAAATCGTAACTAGACTACAGTTTTGTGTGTGTGAAGTAAATCGTAACTAGACTACAGTTTTGTGTGTGTGAAGTAAATCGTAACTAGACTACAGTTTTGGTGTGTGTGAAGTAAATCGTAACTAGACTACAGTTTTGGTGTGTGAAGTAATCGTAACTAGACTACAGTTTTGGTGTGTGAAGTAAATCGTAACTAGACTACAGTTTTGTGTGTGTGAAGTAAATCGTAACTAGACTACAGTTTTGGTGTGTGAAGTAAATCGTAACTAGACTACAGTTTTGGTGTGTGTGAAGTAAATCGTAACTAGACTACAGTTTTGTGTGTGTGAAGTAAATCGTAACTAGACTACAGTTTTGGTTGTGTGAAGTAAATCGTAACTAGACTACAGTTTTGGTTTGTGTGAAGTAAATCGTAACTAGACTACAGTTTTGTGTGTGTGAGGTAAATCGTAACTAGACTACAGTTTTGGTGTGTGTGAAGTAAATCGTAACTAGACTACAGTTTTGGTGTGTGTGAAGTAAATCGTAACTAGACTACAGTTTTGTGTGTGTGAAGTAAATCGTAACTAGACTACAGTTTTGGTGTGTGAAGTAAATCGTAACTAGACTACAGTTTTGGTTTGTGTGAAGTAAATCGTAACTAGACTACAGTTTTGGTGTGTGAAGTAAATCGTAACTAGACTACAGTTTTGGTTTGTGTGAAGTAAATCGTAACTAGACTACAGTTTTGGTGTGTGAAGTAAATCGTAACTAGACTACAGTTTTGTGTGTGTGAAGTAAATCGTAACTAGACTACAGTTTTGGTGTGTGTGAAGTAAATCGTAACTAGACTACAGTTTTGTGTGTGTGAAGTAAATCGTAACTAGACTACAGTTTTGTGTGTGTGAAGTAAATCGTAACTAGACTACAGTTTTGTGTGTGTGAAGTAAATCGTAACTAGACTACAGTTTTGTGTGTGTGAAGTAAATCGTAACTAGACTACAGTTTTGGTGTGTGAGGTAAATCGTAACTAGACTACAGTTTTGTGTGTGTGAAGTAAATCGTAACTAGACTACAGTTTTGTGTGTGTGAAGTAAATCGTAACTAGACTACAGTTTTGTGTGTGTGAAGTAAATCGTAACTAGACTTCAGTTTTGGTGTTTGTGAAGTAAATCGTAACTAGACTACAGTTTTGTGTGTGTGAAGTAAATCGTAACTAGACTACAGTTTTGTGTGTGTGAAGTAAATCGTAACTAGACTACAGTTCTCTGTGTGTGAAGTAAATCGTAACTAGACTTCAGTTTGGTTTGTGTGAAGTAAATCGTAACTAGACTACAGTTTTGTGTGTGTGAAGTAAATCGTAACTAGACCACAGTTTTGGTTTGTGTGAAGTAAATCGTAACTAGACTACAGTTTTGGTTTGTGTGAAGTAAATCGTAACTAGACTACAGTTTTGGTGTGTGAGGTAAATCGTAACTAGACTACAGTTTTAGTGTGTGTGAAGTAAATCGTAACTAGACTTCAGTTTTGTGTTTGTGAAGTAAATCGTAACTAGACCACAGTTTTTGTTTGTGAAGTAAATCGTAACTAGACTACAGTTTTGTGTGTGTGAAGTAAATCGTAACTAGACTACAGTTTTAGTGTGTGTGAAGTAAATCGTAACTAGACTACAGTTTTTGTGTGTGTGAAGTAAATCGTAACTAGACTACAGTTTTGGTGTGTGAAGTAAATCGTAACTAGACTACAGTTTTGTGTGTGTGAAGTAAATCGTAACTAGACTACAGTTTTGGTTTGTGTGAAGTAAATCGTAACTAGACTACAGTTTTGGTGTGTGTGAAGTAAATCGTAACTAGACTACAGTTTTGTGTGTGTGAAGTAAATCGTAACTAGACTACAGTTTTGGTTTGTGTGAAGTAAATCGTAACTAGACTACAGTTTTGTGTGTGTGAAGTAAATCGTAACTAGACTACAGTTTTAGTGTTGTGAGGTAAATCGTAACTAGACTACAGTTTTGTGTGTGTGAAGTAAATCGTAACTAGACTACAGTTTTGTGTGTGTGAAGTAAATCGTAACTAGACTACAGTTTTGGTGTGTGAAGTAAATCGTAACTAGACTACAGTTTTGGTTTGTGTGAAGTAAATCGTAACTAGACTACAGTTTTGTGTGTGTGAAGTAAATCGTAACTAGACTACAGTTTTGGTTTGTGTGAAGTAAATCGTAACTAGACTACAGTTTTGTGTGTGAGGTTAATCGTAACTAGACTACAGTTTTGGTTTGTGTGAAGTAAATCGTAACTAGACTACAGTTTTGTGTGTGTGAGGTAATCGTAACTAGACTACAGTTTTGTGTGTGTGAAGTAAATCGTAACTAGACTACAGTTTTGTGTGTGTGAAGTAAATCGTAACTAGACTACAGTTTTGTGTGTGTGAAGTAAATCGTAACTAGACTACAGTTTTGTGTGTGTGAAGTAAATCGTAACTAGACTACAGTTTTGTGTGTGTGAAGTAAATCGTAACTAGACTACAGTTTTAGTTTGTGAGGTAAATCATAACTAGACTACAGTTTTGTGTGTGTGAAGTAAATCGTAACTAGACTACAGTTTTGTGTGTGTGAAGTAAATCGTAACTAGACTACAGTTTTGTGTGTGTGAAGGTAAATCGTAACTAGACTACAGTTTTGGTGTGTGTGAAGTAAATCGTAACTAGACTACAGTTTTGTGTGTGTGAAGTAAATCGTAACTAGACTACAGTTTTGTGTGTGTGAGGTAAATCGTAACTAGACTACAGTTTTGGTGTGTGTGAAGTAAATCGTAACTAGACTACAGTTTTGGTGTGTGTGAAGTAAATCGTAACTAGACTACAGTTTTGTGTGTGTGAGGTAAATCGTAACTAGACTACAGTTTTGTGTGTGTGAAGTAAATCGTAACTAGACTACAGTTTTGTGTGTGTGAGGTAAATCGTAACTAGACTACAGTTTTGTGTGTGTGAAGTAAATCGTAACTAGACTACAGTTTTGTGTGTGTGAGGTAAATCGTAACTAGACTACAGTTTTGTGTGTGTGAGGTAAATCGTAACTAGACTACAGTTTTGTGTGTGTGAGGTAAATCGTAACTAGACTACAGTTTTGTGTGTGTGAAGGTAAATCGTAACTAGACTACAGTTTGTGTGTGTGAAGTAAATCGTAACTAGACTACAGTTTTGGTGTGTGTGAAGTAAATCGTAACTAGACTACAGTTTTGGTTTGTGTGAAGTAAATCGTAACTAGACTACAGTTTTGTGTGTGTGAAGTAAATCGTAACTAGACTACAGTTTTGTGTGTGTGAAGTAAATCGTAACTAGACTACAGTTTTGTGTTTGTGAAGTAAATCGTAACTAGACTACAGTTTTGTGTGTGTGAAGTAAATCGTAACTAGACTACAGTTTTGTGTGTGTGAAGTAAATCGTAACTAGACTACAGTTTTGTGTGTGTGAAGTAAATCGTAACTAGACTACAGTTTTGTGTGTGTGAAGTAAATCGTAACTAGACTACAGTTTTGGTTTGTGTGAAGTAAATCGTAACTAGACTACAGTTTTGTGTGTGTGAGGTTAATCGTAACTAGACTACAGTTTTGTGTGTGTGAAGTAAATCGTAACTAGACTACAGTTTTGTGTGTGTGAAGTAAATCGTAACTAGACTACAGTTTTGGTTGTGTGAAGTAAATCGTAACTAGACTACAGTTTTGGTTTGTGTGAAGTAAATCGTAACTAGACTACAGTTTTGTGTGTGTGAAGTAAATCGTAACTAGACTACAGTTTTGGTGTGTGAAGTAAATCGTAACTAGACTACAGTTTTGGTGTGTGTGAAGTAAATCGTAACTAGACTACAGTTTTGTGTGTGTGAAGTAAATCGTAACTAGACTACAGTTTTGTGTGTGTGAAGTAAATCGTAACTAGACTACAGTTTTGTGTGTGTGAAGTAAATCGTAACTAGACTACAGTTTTGTGTGTGTGAAGTAAATCGTAACTAGACTACAGTTTTGTGTGTGTGAAGTAAATCGTAACTAGACTACAGTTTTGTGTGTGTGAAGTAAATCGTAACTAGACTTCAGTTTTGTGTGTGTGAAGTAAATCGTAACTAGACTACAGTTTTGTGTGTGTGAAGTAAATCGTAACTAGACTACAGTTTTGTGTGTGTGAAGTAAATCGTAACTAGACTACAGTTTTGTGTGTGTGAAGTAAATCGTAACTAGACTACAGTTTTGTGTGTGTGAAGTAAATCGTAACTAGACTACAGTTTTGTGTGTGTGAGGTAAATCGTAACTAGACTACAGTTTTGTGTGTGTGAAGTAAATCGTAACTAGACTACAGTTTTGTGTGTGTGAAGTAAATCGTAACTAGACTACAGTTTTGGTGTGTGTGAAGTAAATCGTAACTAGACTACAGTTTTGTGTGTGTGAAGTAAATCGTAACTAGACTACAGTTTTGTGTGTGTGAAGTAAATCGTAACTAGACTACAGTTTTGTGTGTGTGAAGTAAATCGTAACTAGACTACAGTTTTGTGTGTGTGAAGTAAATCGTAACTAGACTACAGTTTTGTGTGTGTGAAGTAAATCGTAACTAGACTACAGTTTTGTGTGTGTGAAGTAAATCGTAACTAGACTACAGTTTTGTGTGTGTGAAGTAAATCGTAACTAGACTACAGTTTTGGTGTGTGTGAAGTAAATCGTAACTAGACTACAGTTTTGTGTGTGTGAAGTAAATCGTAACTAGACTACAGTTTTGTGTGTGTGAAGTAAATCGTAACTAGACTACAGTTTTGTGTTGTGTGAAGTAAATCGTAACTAGACTACAGTTTTGTGTGTGTGAAGTAAATCGTAACTAGACTACAGTTTTGTGTGTGTGAAGTAAATCGTAACTAGACTACAGTTTTGTGTGTGTGAAGTAAATCGTAACTAGACTTCAGTTTTGTGTGTGTGAAGTAAATCGTAACTAGACTACAGTTTTGGTTTGTGTGAAGTAAATCGTAACTAGACTACAGTTTTGGTTTGTGAAGTAAATCGTAACTAGACTACAGTTTTGGTTGTGTGAAGTAAATCGTAACTAGACTACAGTTTTGTGTGTGTGAAGTAAATCGTAACTAGACTACAGTTTTGGTTTGTGTGAAGTAAATCGTAACTAGACTACAGTTTTGGTGTGTGAGGTAAATCGTAACTAGACTACAGTTTTGTGTGTGTGAAGTAAATCGTAACTAGACTACAGTTTTGTGTGTGTGAAGTAAATCGTAACTAGACTACAGTTTTGTGTGTGTGAAGTAAATCGTAACTAGACTACAGTTTTGGTGTGTGAAGTAAATCGTAACTAGACTACAGTTTTGGTTTGTGTGAAGTAAATCGTAACTAGACTACAGTTTTGTGTGTGTGAGTAAATCGTAACTAGACTACAGTTTTGGTGTGTGAAGTAAATCGTAACTAGACTACAGTTTTGTGTGTGTGAAGTAATCGTAACTAGACTACAGTTTTGTGTGTGTGAAGTAAATCGTAACTAGACTACAGTTTTGTGTGTGTGAGGTAAATCGTAACTAGACTACAGTTTTGTGTGTGTGAGGTAAATCGTAACTAGACTACAGTTTTGTGTGTGTGAAGTAAATCGTAACTAGACTACAGTTTTGTGTGTGTGAGGTAAATCGTAACTAGACTACAGTTTTGTGTGTGTGAAGTAAATCGTAACTAGACTACAGTTTGGTGTGTGTGAAGTAAATCGTAACTAGACTACAGTTTTGTGTGTGTGAAGTAAATCGTAACTAGACTACAGTTTTGGTGTGTGTGAGGTTAATCGTAACTAGACTACAGTTTTGGTTTGTGTGAAGTAAATCGTAACTAGACTACAGTTTTGTGTGTGTGAGGTTAATCGTAACTAGACTACAGTTTTGTGTGTGTGAGGTTAATCGTAACTAGACTACAGTTTTGTGTGTGTGAGGTAAATCGTAACTAGACTACAGTTTTGTGTGTGTGAAGTAAATCGTAACTAGACTACAGTTTTGGTTTGTGAGGTAAATCGTAACTAGACTACAGTTTTGTGTGTGTGAAGTAAATCGTAACTAGACTACAGTTTTGTGTGTGTGAGGTAAATCGTAACTAGACTACAGTTTTGTGTGTGTGAAGTAAATCGTAACTAGACTACAGTTTTGTGTGTGTGAAGGTAAATCGTAACTAGACTACAGTTTTGTGTGTGTGAAGTAAATCGTAACTAGACTACAGTTTTGTGTGTGTGAAGTAAATCGTAACTAGACTACAGTTTTGTGTGTGTGAAGTAAATCGTAACTAGACTACAGTTTTGTGTGTGTGAAGTAAATCGTAACTAGACTACAGTTTTGTGTGTGTGAGGTAAATCGTAACTAGACTACAGTTTTGTGTGTGTGAAGTAAATCGTAACTAGACTACAGTTTTGTGTGTGTGAAGTAAATCGTAACTAGACTACAGTTTTGTGTGTGTGAAGTAAATCGTAACTAGACTACAGTTTTGTGTGTGTGAAGTAAATCGTAACTAGACTACAGTTTTGTGTTTGTGAAGTAAATCGTAACTAGACTACAGTTTTGGTTTGTGTGAAGTAAATCGTAACTAGACTACAGTTTTGGTTTGTGTGAAGTAAATCGTAACTAGACTACAGTTTTGGTGTGTGTGAAGTAAATCGTAACTAGACTACAGTTTTGTGTTGTGAGGTAAATCGTAACTAGACTACAGTTTTGTGTGTGTGAAGTAAATCGTAACTAGACTACAGTTTTGTGTGTGTGAAGTAAATCGTAACTAGACTACAGTTTTGTGTGTGTGAAGTAAATCGTAACTAGACTACAGTTTTGTGTGTGTGAAGTAAATCGTAACTAGACTACAGTTTTGGTTGTGTGAAGTAAATCGTAACTAGACTACAGTTTTTGTGTGTGTGAAGTAAATCGTAACTAGACTACAGTTTTGTGTGTGTGAAGTAAATCGTAACTAGACTACAGTTTTGGTGTGTGTGAAGTAAATCGTAACTAGACTACAGTTTTGGTGTGTGAAGTAAATCGTAACTAGACTACAGTTTTGTGTGTGTGAAGTAAATCGTAACTAGACTACAGTTTTGTGTGTGTGAAGTAAATCGTAACTAGACTACAGTTTTGTGTGTGTGAGGTAAATCGTAACTAGACTACAGTTTTGGTGTGTGTGAAGTAAATCGTAACTAGACTACAGTTTTGTGTGTGTGAAGTAAATCGTAACTAGACTACAGTTTTGTGTGTGTGAAGTAAATCGTAACTAGACTACAGTTTTGTGTGTGTGAGGTAAATCGTAACTAGACTACAGTTTTGTGTGTGTGAAGTAAATCGTAACTAGACTACAGTTTTGTGTGTGTGAAGTAAATCGTAACTAGACTACAGTTTTGGTTGTGTGAAGTAAATCGTAACTAGACTACAGTTTTGTGTGTGTGAAGTAAATCGTAACTAGACTACAGTTTTGGTGTGTGTGAAGTAAATCGTAACTAGACTACAGTTTTGTGTGTGTGAAGTAAATCGTAACTAGACTACAGTTTTGTGTGTGTGAAGTAAATCGTAACTAGACTACAGTTTTGTGTGTGTGAGGTAAATCGTAACTAGACTACAGTTTTGTGTGTGTGAAGTAAATCGTAACTAGACTACAGTTTTGTGTGTGTGAAGTAAATCGTAACTAGACTACAGTTTTGTGTGTGTGAAGTAAATCGTAACTAGACTTCAGTTTTGTGTGTGTGAAGTAAATCGTAACTAGACTACAGTTTTGTGTGTGTGAAGTAAATCGTAACTAGACTACAGTTTTGTGTGTGTGAAGTAAATCGTAACTAGACTACAGTTTTGTGTGTGTGAAGTAAATCGTAACTAGACTACAGTTTTGGTGTGTGTGAAGGAAATCGTACTAGACTACAGTTTTGTGGTGTGTGAGGTAAATCGTAACTAAAGACTTCAGTTTTGGTGTGTGTGAAGTAAATCGTAACTAGACTACCAGTGTTTGGGTTTGTGAGGTAAATCGTAACGAGACTACAGTTTTGTGTGTGGAAGTAATCCGTAACTGAAAACTACAGTTTTGTGTGTGTGAAGGTAAATCGTAGACTAAGACTACAGTTTTGTGTGTGTTAAAGAAGTAACTAAAATAATTTTAAGTTTGTATTTTAAAAAAAAAAAGGAAACGTAACTTACACATTTTTTTTAAAAAAATAAATTTGGGTTTTCAATTTTTTTTTGAAAAATTTTTAAGAACTACATTGTTTTCTCGGGGAAAATAATTTTAAAACTATTTTGGGTGGGTAAAAAAATTTTAATTTTTGGGTTTTAGGTTTAAAAACCCCGGTTTTCAAAAATTTCCCGGTTTGTTTTAAAAAAATTAAAAAAAATTTTTTTTTTAAAAAAATATAAATTTTTTTTTAAAAAAGTTAAAATTTTTTTAAATTTTTTTAAAGTCAAATTTTTTTAAGTTTTTTTTTTTTTTTTTTTTTTTTTTTTTTTTTTTTTTTTTTTTTTTTTTTTTTTTTTTTTTTTTTTTTTTTTTTTTTTCCCCTTTTTTTTTTTTTTTTAAAAACAAAAAAAACTTATTATTTTTTTTTTTTTTAAAAAACTTTTTTTAAAATTGAAGTGTAACTTCAGTTTTGTGTGTGTGAAGTAAATCGTAACTAGACTACAGTTATGCAGTTAATATTCAAATTGATGTTATGTTTCATATATGCTGATATATTATTTTAAGTTAGAGGTGGTATATAATGGATTAAAGGTCACAAACGTACATATAACTAGCATAATGACATTATTATCCTTTTAGCATGAGCACTGGACCTAAACTGACTTTCGAAATATTCAAGGATTAGCTTGAAAGAACTTGTTCACGTTACGGAGCAATTACATAGATTCTACTCTTATTCAGCAGTTGTTTAAAACGAAAGTAATGATTTGTTAACGTAAACACTTAACAGAATCATTGAAGTAAATCCTCAGATTTAGATTTTTAAGATACGGTCTCAGCCACTGATCTATAGCATTAAAGTACATATTGTAGGTCAATCCGTACAATTTCATCTTGTGTTAACAGACCACGTGACACTTCTCAACATTCTATATTTAAGATATATGCTATTCTACCAACCAATCAAAAGATATGTTATAAACTGTAATCTATGACAACATATTATTTAAAGGAATATATACAATGTTGTATGTACTAATTATTATTTTACTGTAATTATTTAGATAAGTAACGATACACCTACTGATGCTACTGGTGATACACATACTAGTGTTAAAACGTATCTTCGCAGCTGATGATTAATTATTGATTATAGTGTTAAATCGCGTTAAGCAAATTTCTCCTTGTAAACATTACCTTCCCAAAGTATATATTTACAATGTTATTCGAAATCTTAGCTCAGATATATTTAGTCTTTCTCTAAAACAATTATATGAGAAATCTTAGTTTGAAGTATTAAGTCTTTCTCTTAAACAATTATTCAAAATCTTAGTTAAGGATTAATTAGTCCTTCTCTCTAATAACAATGATATTCGAAATCTTAGTTTAGAATTTAGTAGTCTTTTTCTATAGCAATGATATTCGAAATATTAGTTTAGAAGTAATGAGTCTTTTAATAATGTCAAATTATGAATTCGTGTTTGGTTATGAAAACAATGGACAGATGTAAGAAAAGTATTATTTGTTCTGGTATATAAACGGTTTTGAACTTGACTAAAATTCGCAAAATTCTTGTTATCATTGTACAAAATAACATATATTCATATGAACACAAAATACCACACAAAGACAATACTACACTCTAGCCACAGTCTATTTTAACAGATAACGTCAGTAAATAACAATACTTTACTGTATACTCCAATGCGTATTACACTATAGTTATTTAGTTGTAGTTAAAACTGGGCTTTAAATGACCTTGGATGTTGATATGACGTTAAACAATACTAAACATATGCCTGCAGTCATCATTCAAGTTATTATATTTTCGGAAATGATTAGTGAATTGAACTGTAACTGAACAAATTTAATTAGGAACGAATGGCGTTGGAATAAGATCACAGCTCAAATATATTTATTACAGCTAATCCTTATGTTTTTAATTGTTTTTATATCCTGCAGGCAGAGGAGTGATGAGGTGAAATCAGGACTAAACAACTGGAGTGTATCCTGTATAGATAGACAGATACAGCGAAATGGCTTCTGGTCCGACAATGGTGACCAAAGTATCCTTTATTAGGCAGTCAGACAGTTTCAGATACAAGTTCTTATTAGGTCATCTGACCCAAAGGGTCAGGATGACCTATAGTCATCGTGCTTCGTCCGTCGTCGTCCGCCGTGCGCCGTGCGCCGTCCGTAAACTTTTTCTTTCAAAACGCTACTCCTCCTTAACGCTTGGGTGGATTACTTCCAAATTTGGTTTGAAGCATCATTGGGAGAGGGCAATCATATTTTATATAAATGAGGCTGGTCTGACCCCTGGGGCCAGAAGGGCGGGGCCCCAAAAAGGGAACTTAGGTGAATATTACTATAAAATCCTACTCCTGCTTTACCCTTGGGTGGATTACAACTAAATTTGGTGTGAAACATCATTGGGGGAGGGCGGTCATATTTTATATAAATGAAGTTGGTGTGACCCCTGGGGCCTGAGGGGCGGGGCCCCAAATGGGGAACTTTGATGAAATTTTGCTATAAAATCCTACTCCTCCTTAACCCTTTGGTGGATTTCAACCAGATATTGTGTGAAACATCATTTGGGGAGGGTGATCATATTTTATATAAATGAGGCTGGTGTGACCCCTAGGGCCTGAGGGGTGGGGCCCCAAATGGGGAACTTTGATGAAATTTTGCTATAAAATCCTACTCCTCCTTAACCCTTTAGTGGATTTCAACCAGATATGTTGTGAAACATCATTTGGGGAGGGCAGTCATATTTTATATAAATGAGGCTAGTGTGACCTCTGGGGCCTGATGGGCGGGGCCCCAAATGGAGAACTTTGATGAAATTTTGCTATAAAATCCTACTCCTCCTTAACCCTTTAGTGGATTTCAACCAGATATGTTGTGAAACATCATTTGGGGAGGGCGGTCATATTTTATATAAATGAGGCTGGTTTGACCCCTAGGGCCAGAGGTGCGGGGCCCCAAAAGGGCAACTTTGATGAAATTTTGCTTTAAAATACTACTCCTCCAAAACCCAAAAGTAGATTATTACAAAATTTGGTGTGGAACATCATTGGAGGAGGACAATCATATTTTATATAAACGAGGCTGGTCTGACCCCTGGGGCCAGAGGGGCCGGGCCCCAAATAGGGAACTTTGGTGGATATTTGCTATAAAATCCTACTCCCCCTTTACCCTTTGGTGGATTTCAACAAGATATGGTGTGAAACATCATTGGGGGAGGGTGGTCATATTTTATATAAATGAGGCTGGTGTGGCCCCTGGGGCTAGAAGGGCAGGGCCCCAAAAGGGGAACTTTGATGAAATTTTGCTTCAAAATACTACTCCTCCTAACCCCCATAGTGAATTATTACCAAATTTGGTGTGAAACATCATTGGAGGAGGACAATCATATCTTATATAAATGAGGCTGGTTTGACCCCTAGGGCCAGAGGGACGGGGCCCCAAAAGGGGAATTTTGGTGAATTTTTGCTATAAATCCTACTTCTCTCTAACCCTTGGGTGGATTAATACGAAATATGGTGGGAAACATCCTTTGGGAAGGGTGGTCATATTTTATATAAGCGAGGCTAGTGTGACCCCCGGGGCCTGAGGGGCAGGGCCCCAAAAGGGGAACTTTGGTGAATATTTGCTGTTAAATCCTAATCCTCCCTAACCTTTTGGTGGATTACAACCTAATTTGATGTGAAACATAAGGTGACGGCAATCATATTTTTTAATGAGACAGGTCTGACCCCTGGGGAAAAAAAGATGGGGCAAAAGGAGCGCTTAGGTTAAACATTTCTTAAAAATGCAATTCCTCCTTAATGCCTTAATTGATTACAACCATATTTAGTATGAAACATCATTGGGGAAAGGCAATCCTAATTGATATAAATGAGTCTTGTCTGACCCATTGAGACAGAGGGGCATGCCCCAAAAATGGGAACTTGGCTAAAATTTTGTTTTATGATGCTGCTCTTCCTGCACAAGCTAAATGGATAAAAACCAAATTTGATCTAAAACATAACTGGCTGAGATAAATAATTTATGGTAATAATGCTGGATTGAGGGGTGTGTTCCTGCTGTAAGTGTAAGTGTTTGTCAGATGACCGTTAAGGCCCATGGGCCTCTTGTTTGTTAAATTGTGTTACTGTACCTCATTTACAGGACAAGACATCTCCAACACTACCAGTGCCCAGTCTAGCATATCATGCATTACTCACATACGCATATAAGTCGAGGGTTATTAACACATACAAACACACACACACTTGCACATGCATTCGAATATACAACACACACAGTCATATTTACAAACAAACACACTTTCATACAGATTAATACAAACAACATCATACATATACCCACTCACCTTTGTATAGAGATATTCTCATACTAACGGGAACGTACATATTTATGTGTGAGTACGTACACAAATAAAAGAAAAAGAAAATGTACACTCTCCCTATCTGACCAATGTATGCTTCACTAGTTTTAAAACCGCTCGTTACATCAGTACAGATAATGGCACTGACTGAATATATACAATATCTGTCTAATGCCAAAAGTATTAAAAATCCTCAAAAATAATCGCTTATACATGTAGGATTAAGAGTTAGGTACCAAATATAGTGCGGAGCATATCTAGTAGTTTTAGATTTAAAAGATGAAAAGAAATGCTTAAAACTTTTGTTTGGTGCTTATAATATCTATTCTTGTATTCAATCGATCGTAATTTCTCTTCATCACAGATGTAGCACCTGTAAGTGTATTTTATTTCAACACCAATATCGGACGGATATGTTTATATACATATTTTATCTACATTTGCCTGTAAACTACCTAGTCAAGTATCTGATAAATGTTCATACATGCTTAAAAATATTTTTATCATTAAGTGTAAAATCATCACATCCTGATATAACGGCGAAAATAATTGCTAAGGATTTCTGATTCGGTCAGGTGCTGAACTTCCCATGGTATTTACGTACATTGTTGATAATGAGAAAGCGTATAGCCAAAGTTCACATAGGCAAGTTTTATCTCTTGGGAAATCTGGTTATTGTGACAACGCCCGAAACAGCCGGGCCTCCATAAGGGAATTCGAAGTATACCACGCAGTTAACAACATAGCTTGTGTACAATAATAACAGAGGCAAGGATTATTTATCAATAGCGATTCACATTTTTTTTATGTGGAGTGGCTTTATAAACCGATTAAGAAAAATATGCTCGTGATTATGAATACTACATATATGTTAACAACGGATGAGATATGTCTTGTTTCTTACGGAGGTCAAAGTATGCCAAGCCTATTAGCATGTGATAAGCATTCTCTTATTAGTAAACAAATATCCCATTGGAAACCATTGTTTACATCTCAATATGATTTTTTTATGAAGTTAGTCAAGAAGAACTTTCTAATTTTCTGAATACCCTAAATCAAACAGTGATGGATTTACAAAAATCGGACAAGCGAATTGCGCCTTTATTATCAAATATCAAATAAGTTTTTAAAAAATAATGAATCATTGGTTTGATGTAAACTTCTGCATTTAAAGTTTGTTTCAGGCCAGCTCACAAATATGATACAGTAAAATATGGCACGGACAAGTATTAATATTTTGGTATTATTTTGCAACAATTGCAAAACAAGTTCTATCAACATATATTAATCACGCTTGTTGACCTTGATGGAAGCGCGCGAGATGTCTTAGTGTGGGAGTAAACAAAGTACCCGGGAAATCCCAACTGGTTGGGCAGGTGATCCCCGTACCCAAAATAGATATGATACCTGATGAATTGATAGTCCTCATCACCGTAAGGTTTGCTTGGTGTAAGCTACATGTGTGACAACAAGCCTAAAGTAAGATTTTCTATCCACGTATCCTTAACTTCCGTAGAATTTATCATGCTGGGGAATCTTGTTGGATCACTGAGGATGCCTTGTATATTGGACCTCAAGATGGGAACCAGACAACATGGAGATGATTCATCAGAGGAGAAGAAAAAATTGCTAAAAGATCGATGCGCACAGTCCACATCTGCTACCCTAGGTCTTCGTATCTGTGGCATGCAGGTATGTTTTCCTGTACCGTGTTGACTAAAGCAGTTTGTTTTTCAAAATTGGAAGGCTTCAACTGATTCTGTTAAAATAGTAAATGATAATTTGTATTCATATTTAAATCAACGTAAGGCAAAAGAGCACATCAACCGTGACGTGTATGGGGTATGGACAATATATCGACATTCTGACAGCTGTAAGCTTGATGGTGTAGACCGGGAATCTCTCATTTTTGTCTGCGTCGGTCCATCCTAAGTGATGGTTAAGGTTTCTGATAAAAGCTTTTAATTTCCAACTTTTTACTTCATAGATATTTTAATAAGTTCATGCTTCGCAAAGACATTAGGGGATCTTCATTTATGTTTCAGATTGAAACTGGAACAATATTATAATTTTTCTGATTTTTTGGCATGTTTGGGACAATCGTTTGCCAATATCGTTATGGCAAAATTCATTATGTTAAATTTTCGGTTAAAGTTTTGTACTTGTTCATCATTCATAAGTACCAGTGATAAGTTTATGTCGGTTATATGTTGTCTTTTGATACCATTGTCTACTAGAGTATTTGATTTTCTTTATATCAATATTTGTAATGAAACACAATGCACAAAAACTGTAGTTCAACGTACAACCGTACTAAATGCAACTATTAGTGGACTAACACTAACGTGAGAAAACTGTTTACCTTTATGATGAATATCTAGCTTCTATAGAACAGTATGTCGATTTTTCTTGTTGACAGGTCTACCAGGCAGAAACCAATACCTACCTTTCTTACAACAAGTACCATGGTCGGGCCTTGGACGACAATGGTCTTCGTCAAGATTTACGGCAGTTCTTTCACAACACCGGCTCTCTAAATATACGTGAGGTGTCCCGGATGATACAAAAACTGCGCAGACTCCATCATGTGCTATCTACACAAGATACGTTTTACTTTTTCTCCTCTTCTCTGCTGCTTTTTTACGACGGTTATATTGAGGATTATCAGAATTACGACCAATCAAAACAAACAACTGCATATTCTGAACAAATTTCTGACAAATCAGAGGAGGATTTGTCCGTCAGCAGTTCATCTCGTGATCTCCCCGAAGGATGTAAAATGGAAAAAGCTGATGATGGGAACTTCTACCCGTTTGGTTGTGACGACGTTTCAGGCACGGCAGATGCCCGGATGATTGATTTTGCGCACACGGTTCTGAGGACGGACGTACAGGAACACCAGGCTGGCGTAGAGGAAGGAATTTTATTTGGTTTAGTTAATCTTATAGACATACTGCAGTCAATCGCCGACGGCTAATATGTACCTGTTATTGGGTTTTTAAGTTTTATTGAGGAAAATTTATTGCCACAGGTTGCCTTGGTATTGCCTACTTAATTTTTCCATATTCAAAACGCATGTGGAATTTTACATTACATCTGGTAAACTATTTAGATGTTAATTGAAAATGTCTAATTATTAACGATTTTCAAAAAAAAAAATAAGATTTAGACACATTTTTTTCAATCAATTATCATTCCGTGAGAATTAAAATAACATTGTTAATCCCTTTATTATCTCTATTTTAAATCTGCTGAAAGTACCCCCACTGTAATGCAACTTTGTGTTTTATTTTACCAAGTATTGTTTTAAATATATCTTTAATGTATTAACCATGTTATCGGGGTAAGAACAGATATCATCCTGCTGATTTGCTATTTTTTTAATCTTTTGAACAAATGAAATAGCTTAAACATGAGTGTTCAATTTTACATGACATTTTCAAGGATGTAGAATATATTTACATATCGAGAACAGAAGTCGTTGTTATGATATTCATGTGTACATATATTATTGGCAGCACATGTAATATTTTTCCATATTGATACAATTGTTATATTTTGGAATTTGAATTTTTACTTAATTAACTTTTACATACCGAACAGTGCTGCCATTTTGGAATGCTATGAGAAATGTGGCAATATTTGTAACATTGGGACCTCTATGTACTTGTTGATCCAGTGATCGTGTTATGGTTAGCCGCACTCACGATGTATACTTCGCCTTTTAACTTGTAAATAACAGAAAACTGTTCTAGTTCCCATTGACAGTGTGTGTGACTCACGTGACATTTTCATCGTACAAACCGCTTCATGTTTGTTTTATTCCAACGTTCGGTTGCAAAAACATATTTATATACCATATTTGTACGTTCTAACCAATGTTTGCGACACACATTCTCCATCTTCTCATTGATAACTTCACCAGCTGGTTTTGTAGGCCACTTTGGTGGCTGTTTCCTGTCAGTTAGTTGAGTTTCACTGAGAAACAACAGGGGGAATCTGGGATGGTATCACAAACATAAGTTAGTAGGTACAAGTTTGATAGGCAGTTTAGGCTATATATCGTGTAGATAATATGTTGCTGTGAAAGAAGCTATAACATAAAACATACCTGATGCTGCTATCAGCATTTCATTTTGTCACCCACGCACCGATTGAGGTCATTCCAGTTAGGAGTAAATGTTATTTTGCGAATATTAACACACACAAGTTGGCTGGGCATCAGAATGTTTTGGAAAAAATGTTACATTGTATTCATGATGGTGACATAGTTGTTTTATTTTTGTATTGGGATGAACGTTTTCCCAACAGCTGACGTTTTTCAAACACGTGTAAACATTAACAAAAACAAAACACAGATTACGAGAGATGGGTTACAAAAAAACGGAAGAAAATATCAATTGAATGGACAATGTGATAATGTTAGTTTTTCTGTTTGGCCCCGAATATCCTAAAGGGGCCCATATCCCTCTCCTTTTAAAAATACAACCATCAAGATTCAACAGGGGCCCCATATCCCTCTCATTTTAAAAACACAACCATCGAGCTTCTACGGTGGTCCATATACCTTTTCTTTTAAGATACACAGCAATGGAATGCGGCAGGTTTTAATGCATATTTTTCCATTGAATCTTAAAACAGAAAACATGGAGAAAACAACCCAGGTTCTGCAGGTGCTTCCATATGAGGAAACCAATATGTAGCAGCACATTCGATTTTCTATAATGGACGTATATTTAGCAGGTTGTCTCTTTTTAATCAATACGTTCTCCTACTAGTAAGATTTTTAATCGATATAAATATATTCTCTCTAATAAGTTAGAATAGGGATACCTAACTTCTTGTAAATAAACCCGATATTTTTATGTCGGAATCAAATGTTAACAATATTTTTACATTCGCATTTTGTGCGTATGTGGTATTTACTGCATTGATCTATGATAATATTTCCATTATTTCATTGTATCAAATAAATGTTCGGTGCGTCTAGCTGTAAGGTGAAAGTCCATACGGTAATCTTGCCAGAGTTGTCTCCCATTAATGATGCAGTCCTAACGTGCCTGACGTTAACGATAACCATGTCTGGCTAATCTTCCAGTGCATGTCATACAGCTTGCCAGTTATGCATCAATTAATTGTCAACGCATCCTTTGTTCTTTTTCATAACCAGCAAGTCTTAATTAAATACACTTTTTTTTAGTAAATTAACGACATGAATATTGCTCAATTAAACAGGGTTATTTTTCCAAGCCAAGTGTACTTTTTGTTTAAACTTGGAAAAAATTAAAATGAGATAATAACTATTTCATATAAGTTTGTGTTGTTCATGTTATACGTATGATAAAAGTTGAATTAAAAAAGTAATTTTGGTAAAAAGTTACATTTCTATCAAACTTTTTTATTGATATTTAATTGACCAACTCAATGTGCATCATTCCTTTCTTTGTTATGTTTAGACAGTTTTTATCTCTTAGATAATATTTTATTTGTTTGTTGTCATTAAATCACATTTTTTTTATATTTTTCATTTTTTACTTCGGCCTAAGCAGAGTATCAAATAATGTATTGAAGGGTTTAAACAGTTCCTAGTACAAACGTTTAATAATATATAATCGTAGACATACTGAAACACTTTAACCATTTACGCAATACTAAGTATGTCTTTTTATAGAAACACCACACGTGTTCATTTTGACGTTGGAATAGTATACACTGTATATGGTTTATGTATTTTTAGTCTGCAATTTTTCATTAATAATTACTTATGTTCACGTCTTTCTTTTTCAATCAATGTATTGTTATTTCTAAACATGCTATGTTTCAATGTTGATAACTTTATTGTTACTGTTTCAAACATATAACTCTATTTTACTGTAATTATATAAAGATTGTACTAATGACAATGATTTATTCTTATTCGTCGTAATATCAATGATAAATGAATTTATTAGGTATATTTTATACAAATTATAAAGTAATATTATTTATGAATATTCGCGTAATTGAAGATATTTGTTGACATTCATTTTAAAACCATATTTTTATAATATGTTGTATTTCCTTACACCATAGTGACAAAACAATGCGAAACATCTAATTGCTAAGACAAACAAACACGTTATTTTCATGCATCATTGGAAAATGATGATTTAAATATGTCTATTTTCTACCTGAAATGAAATAAAGTCTCTTATCGAAATATGGTGTGTTACTCTTTCTTGTTGGTGGTGATAATGCGTTTGCTGACTCCCGGAGGAATGAATGAGCTATTTTGTATTCTACCATGTTTGCTATGTAACTGCGGTTTTGATTGGTTTAAAACCATGTATTATTTTCCAATAACCCACGCTCGTGCCAATAATACACGGTCGTGAGTCACGGCTGTCACAATTTTAAATATCTAATATTCACCCGTTTCATAAAAGGTTACTATAGCCGAGTGGGCTAATGGGATAGCAATATATTTTTATCACGACGCGAGTTCGAATCCTACGGAGGCCCTCCTTTTTTTTTTCTTTTTCTTTTCTTTTTTTATCCTTTTTTTTTTTAATTTTCAAAATCAATGCCATATGATAGATACTCTTGATCGTAGTACTGTATTGCCTGTATATTTCATCAACAAATAATACAATACTCAAGAAATAAGGTTTTCCTGGGGTTTCTTTGCTGTTTTTCTATTAGAAAGAGGTCGATCTCAGAACTAAACAGTACATGGTAGAATAGAAATAATCAACTTTGACTCGTGTATTGTTGCAGGATATACAACTCTGACTCGGATATTTTGCAATTTTAATTAATAACTCTTGCCTGCGGCCTTCGTTATTAATTTAATTGCAAAATATCCTCGTCATCGTTGTATATCCTGCAATAATACACGAATCATCGTTAATTTTTTCTTAAATAAGATATTTGTTGATATAGATTATTTGGCTTGACAGCTTTGTAAGAATAGGAAAGGATATACCAGAAATTCAATGTTACGGTGTGAAAATCATTAAATTTAATCTTACTATATGGCGCTTTAAATTTTAGCCTGACTCGGCAATCAACGGACAACTTTACCATTTGCACCATTAACGACACTAATTGCCAACCATTACATACCATGGACGTGGTTGGTTTAGTGGTATCCTATAAGTTAATTGTAAATTGACTTTAATTTGTTACACGTTTGTCAAGTAGGTCATGAACAAATATACGACGAAGTATATCGAATGAGATCCGTATGAAATCAACCCAATGCTAGTACGAGGGATGATTGATATGTTGTCAGCGTCGTATTGAAGGAGGTACTCAAGTATGTTCTTTTTACGTCCTACTATTCTCTGACTATATAGGGACGTGTACCCAAGGACTGGTCTCATTTAGTTAGTTTATATCGACGGGGTAGCAATCTAGAGTGAACAAGACAAGCGGCTTTTGCAAAATGGACAAAATCTGTAAAAGAGCAGTGATCCAATATTTTCATTAAAAAGGTTTAACACCTGAGGATATCCATATTGATATGGTAGCAACACAATGGAAAGATACCCCTTCATATGCTACAGTAACAAGATGGGTAGCGGCATTTAACCGCAGCCGACAGAGCCTTGAGGAAGACCCCCATCATGGAAGGCCTGTCAATGTTGCAACCCTAGGAATGGTCACAAAAAGATATATAGCCAGTAAAGTCGGCATTTCACAGGCAAGCGTACATTCCATTCTGACCGAGGATCTTGCAATGAGAAAACTTTCGGCCCGTTGGGTACCAAGACTTCTGACAGTTGATCAGAAGCACACCAGTCACACATTATCGCGTGCTAGTCTTAACTTGTTTAGGAAGATCCTGCCAACTTTCTTCCGAGAGTTGTCATTATGGATGAAACATGCGTCCATCATTTTATCACAGAAGCCAAACAACAATCGAAACAAGGAAAGCACCCTGGCTCTCCCCCGCCAAAGAAGGCGAAGACAGTTCCATCAGCTGGGAAGGTTATGACCTCGGTTTTCAGGTTTGCAGATGGTATTCTGCTGATAGATTATCTCTAAAAGGGACAAATAATGGCACATACTATGCTTCACTTCTGAGGCAGTAACGGGGAAATAATGTTATTCCATCAGGACGATGCTCCTGTTCACAAGTCTGTCCTTGCCATGGCTGCCATTCACGATTGTGGCATTAAATAGATTGAGCATCCGCCTTATTAACCTGATCTCGCTCCATCAGACTTTTATCTATTTCCAAAACTGAAAACAGCTATTTCAGGGACCCACTTTCAGACTGATGATGACGTCATACATGCAGTGGATGACTTTCTGAACAGCTAAGAAAAGGAGTTCTATGAAAAAGACATTGAGGCCCTTAAACACCGCTGGCAAAAGTGTATAGAAACTGAAGGAGATTGAGTTGAAAATCAATACAAAATGTCCGACAAAACTCAAATCCTTCAATATGAGGCTCACAACATATCAATCAGCCCTAGTATACCAGTTTTAATATATGTCGTCACATTTTACTGAATACGTATTTATATTATGGTGCACTAAAATTTTCGCGCATTTCCAAATTAAAACAAATTAGCACAATGAAGAATTAACGCGTTTCTGTAAAAAAAGCACATAGATAATGGAATTGTGCAATGCTTCTAGAGCGAAAAGCGCAAAAGATGATAACCGCTAAAACATGTACGTTTACAGTATTAATACTTTGGATCTCACTTTTATTTATCTTTAATCACAAGTCACGGGTACATTCTGGTTAACACACCTCTGAAATGCTGATATTCTGGTACCATATCGCGAAACGTTACGTTAACATTTGCAGGTCGAACCTGGGAACACGCGATAGCGTTGTGTCAATCATGTAAATTAATGAAATCGTACATGGGTCTGTTCTGTGGACAGGGAAGAGATCTATATCTCGACCCGATTGCAAGAGTTTGACTTCCAAGCACGAAGTTTGCCAAGTGCTGGCAAGCCAAACTCGAGGGTTGAATGCTGGGAAGAGTTGGTATATGACATTCCACACAGAGAAGTACATGTAGGTACGTTACCATCATCATCTCCCAAAAAAATCTCCAGACACTTAACCGTACACACTCCATAGGAACACACCAAGGAATGTTCCAGTGTGCAAGTACTTGGGAGTTTACATCAGTCAGGACTTATCTTGGGATAAACAAATCATACGGACAGTTGCGAAGGCCACCAGATCTCTCGTAAACCCCTGCGACCACTATCGCAGCAGAGAGCCAGGATGGTTTTTGATTTAAACATATTTTATTTGTAATTTACAATTTGTTACAAAGGGATTGGACACAAGTTTTCCAATTTATATTAAGCCCTCTCCCGATACAATTTTACATTGAGAGAAAATTCACATAATGGCAGTTTTATTTACATATTTACAATCTAATTTTATAAGAAATAGAGAGAAAGAGAGAGAGAGACATAAGGGGAGGGAGACGGAGAGAGTGACGGAGAGAAAGGGGAAGAGAGGGGGGAGTTGGAGGGGGAAAGAAGAGAGAGAGACAGAGAGAGATTTTATAAAATATTGATACAAATAATCTTATATATATGGGATATACATGTATATCTAAATACTTCATAAAGACAAATAGTTTTGTGGTAGACCTAAGCGGACTCGGGCAACAATCACTTTGGTACACAATTCGACTTTCCTTTCGTTCAAACTTGTCTAATGTCTATGATAATCCATGCCAGTGGTGTCTTCCTCCTTTTTTACTGGTCCTTCCTTTATAACATTTCACACACACCCGAATGTCACCCGAGTCCGCAAAGACAAAAATATAATGTACATTAATTTCCAATAAAGATATTTTTAAAATCTATTTGTATTTTTAATAAATAGTTGGGTTGATTGGCATATAGTTACATTTTCTTGATGTGAAAGTTCATTTTTTTCCGAATAGCAGAAGTTGCAGGTCTAGTGGGATGAATAATTTAGATCACGAAACAGTTGCAAACGCTGAACAGAGTAATTAATACATTCAAAAAAGAAATGATATGCATCTTCAACAGGGTGTCCACATTGGCAGTGTTTAAAATTAATCAAATTTGCATGAAATAAATCGTTGTTTAGAGTACTAGATCTGTTTCTTAATCTTGCATGCATAATGTTCTGTTTTCTGTCACCAATTTGATAGTAGAAGGGAACTTTTGTGTCTGTAAAATTTTGAAGAGAATGTTTAAAGGCCGAGTACGTAACACTTTGTCGGATTTCGTTATCTAAATGATTCCATAGTTGGATAGTAGAGGGAAAGAAAGATGAATTAGTAAGATGTAAACGGTAATTTGGTAACGAGTAATTATTGGCATTTCTATGGTTATATTGAGAATTTTCTGATACTAAAGGTGGAAGAAGTGATGTTAGGTAATTTGGAGATAATTTATGTTTAATTTTATAAAAAAAAAAAAAGCTGCAATTTTCGCCTAGAGCGTCTAATAGCAAGAGGTTCTAAACCACTTTCAGAATATAATGACTGTATACTAGTGTAAGATGGTAATCCCGTAATCACACGTGCAGCTTCTAGTTGAAGTTTTTCTAGTTTGTCTGAGTCAACGAGACTACACCCATCCCATACCTCACAACAATATTCTAATAATGGTATAGTATACGAAGTATATATTCTATATAAAGTATGGCGATTTAATATATATTTAAGTTTACGCAAAACACTTATCTGTTTCGATACCTTTTTACAAATACCATCAATATGACTAGTCCATTTACAATTTCCGTCCAATATAACTCCCAAGTACCTATGATTTTCCACGAAGTTCACACTAACATTATCAAATTTAATATCAATTGCATAATCTAGCTCAGAATTATGGATAAGCAGTGCCTCTGTTTTGGAAGGATTAAACTTTACTAACCATTTATTTGCCCAATTTTGAATGTGCTCTAAATCGTTGTTGATTACAGATTCAACATTTTGAGGGGATGGATTAGAATATAATAATTACGTATCGTCTGCAAACAACTTTGAAAGACTTTGTAGATTATCGGAAATGTCATTAATGTATAAAATAAATAACAAGGGACCAAGTACAGAACCTTGTGGAACGCCAGCGTTAGTAGTTTTAACAAGTGATTTAGAGTCACCCACACAAACTTGTTGTTTCCTTTCACTTATATAATTTAAAATCCAATTTAAAAGTTTGCCGCTAATACCATAGTTTGCTAGTTTCACCTCCAGTCCCTTGTGCCACACACGATCAAAAGCTTTCGATATATCACCAAAAACTAAACATGTAGGATGTCTTTTTTCTAGATTTTCACATAAAGTGTGATAAATTTCAATAAGTTGATGTCTGAACGGTCTGATTTATATAATTTCAACAGTCTATTTCTTTTCCTAATTTCCTTACGTAAAGTTGAGTCAAACCAAGGTTTGTCATTTGATCTGATCGTCACAGTCCGGGTCAGTATACATTCTCTGGCTATGTCGAGGTATCTACATGTAGTCGTAAAAAGATTACACATATTATCTGGTGAATTAGCATTCGCAAAAAAGTCAACCCAGTCCGTCTCGTCTAATATACTATTGAATAAATCATAATTTGCATCATTATAGCATCTAATCTCCCTGTCATACGTCCTTCTGAAATTCGTTCTAACAGTCAATTCAGCAGTTGTCGCCTTATGGTCCGAAATGTCACTTTCAACGTCAATAATATCTGCATAAGTAAAGTTACACGTGTCGGACAGTATAATGGGGTCAAGTAAGGTCGAGCTAGTGCGACCTACACGTGTCGGTCTATCTATAATATTCGAAAGGTGAAAGGAGTCGAGAATATCAACAATTGCATGATTTCTACTAACAGTTAAAAGATCTACGTTTATGTCACCAACAATTACTACCCGTGAAGTTTCATTAAGAGCAATTTTAATAGAGTGTCGGAAATAATTCCAAAAAGTAAGAGCACTTTGTGGAGGTCTATACACTGTACATACATAGAAGGTATTTTTGCCAGGATGTTTAACCGCCATGCTGCAGAAATTCCTTTGTACCTGTGCTCACGATCGGATGGGAACCTCTGGGAATACGTCATGCTAGAGCTAGACCTGTCAGGTTGTACAAGATTGTGCATCACTAAGTTGCCATTCCACTTCATGTTCGCTAATGCCAGGAACATAAGATTCTCACTTAGCCAATAACATTCGGCACATACCATCCAGAACCGACACTTATAAGTCCTCCTTCCTGTTCAGAACTATCATCATATGGAATGGGATAGCAGCAGAGACTCGATCCAAACCAAAAGTCGAGGGTTTCTGGTCCGCATTACAACCAACGGATTCGACCCCATGGGTAGTCTCAGGAGAAGAAGAAGAAGAAGAAGAAGAAGAATCACTCAGTGTTTACTACACTAACACGTGCTTTGTACAATGTGGGGGGAAACCCCGAAATACACGGTTTATTTGAAAGATCGCAAATCAAATTGACGTATGCACGGCACGGCAATAAACAAATCATACAATACAAATAAAAAAATCGTATTGAAAATAAATTAAAACATGATACAATAGTATGTAAAATTTTAAAGACATAAATAACGTTTTTTATGATGCAAATTAATCAGTTATAGAATACAAGTGTGATTTATAGGATACAAATGGAAAGTTCCTGAATATAAAAAAAAAACATAATTAATACAAATGTGAAATATAGAATATAAATAGAAAAATATACATTATTAACAGGGACGTACCATACATGTATGTAGTTATTAACAGGGACGTACCATGTAGGCACATAAATATGGGAAATATACAATATATATGAAAACATTAAATATAGACATAAAATTATTGAATAATGCATCGTTTGACATACCATTTGCGGTTAATTCACCGTTGTCAGTGGATCCTTAATTGTTTATAAGGCAGATTAAAAAATGTATTGGTCCGCATTAATTCGATATTAAGAAGAAAATAATTCAGAAATAAAACTTAGGATTTATCCTATAATAAAATGTATCACTTTAAATAAGAATTGATATAAAATTTTCCCTCCAAATCGATACACCAACTAGATTCCGGATATTTTCTCCGCTTTCAATTTGTTGTCTGACAATTTATAAATTACTTTGTGTCAGATTGGAGTGATCTCCCTTACATCAAAATGTCGGAAGGATTGGAAGCGCAGTTAGCTGTGTTAGCAAATGAAAATGCTTTTCTAAAGAAATATTTTTCGCTTAGGAAGAAATGTGAACAACTTCAACAGGTACGTATCACGGTACATTATTCAGACGTGTTTCTATCTAATTAAATAATCGTTTTGATCATTGTTTTTAAGTTTGTTGCAACGAATCGTCAGCCATCCTTTTTACATCGAACTATCAACAGCATGATGATAGGCTTAGCTATTGTTGTCACATATAAACCGTTCAAATGTTATGATGATATGTAACATTAGTTGATCATTATATACACCGTTAAATATTTAGGATAGATAGGAATCTGAACAAATGAAAAAGTGTGTGTATGGGGAGGGGGAGGGGGGTGGGATTTCCTGCTGATCATTAGTAGTCGAACCCCTGTGGTCGAACCCATATCTCTGGCGTGATAATCCACGGTAGAATGAGAGAAACAGTACATGTACCGGTAAATTTTTACATATGGCCACGTTTTTCATGAGCAAATTCCATTTTCCCTCCATGTTTAAATCATATCATTAATTGGCATGATAAATCAATTTAGTAAGTTTGATCATCAATTATTACAACTTATATTACAGGCTAACGAAAAAGTTGTCAACAGGATTCAGCATGTGAAGAAGCTCATTAAAAGATGGAAGAGAGAACGAAGGTATTATGTATTAAGAAAGCAACATTTTAATAACTCTTTTTGTCTTGTTTAACAGCTTGATAGTATCAGAGACATATATACAGAGAGATTGGCAGCTCTCTATTTGCCCTTGTGTTTACATAGTGGCCCCTGGCCTTCCCACAATCCTTTGCGGTCGCTCGATTCAGTCTTCGCTAGACGCCATATTGGAGAAAACTTGAAAACCAGACACATAATTATCGATAATTTCTATTTGAAATCATCACCAAGATCCAATTATGTGCTTTTATTTTATTAATATCAAAGTGCAGAAGTGTCATCAATATGAAATATATCACAATTTGCTGTCCAAGTGTTTGTATTTTGAGTATGAAAGTCAAGCACAACGCAGGAAAGATCGGCGGGAATCTCCAATTTTCGAAAAGTCCCTATGGGGTTTTCGAGAATACGGATAAATGACAACAATGTGCATGATAATCAAGACCACATTCCATAAGTATGATAGTTTTTGGTTAATGTGGTAACTTTTGTAGTGGCCTAGATAAAACAATGTGCTTTTTGTGTGCGTTTAAAATTGACGATGTTTTGGTCGGACGTAATGGCTGCTTAATTACAAAACTTGGACATGTCGAACAGGACCCAATGGATTTTAGAAAATACGGATAAATGGCAACAATATGCATGATCAATAAGACTATATCCCATAAGTATGATAGTTTTTGGTTAATGTGGTAACTTTTGTAGTGGCCAAAATAAAACGATGTGCTTTTTGTGTGCGTTTAAAATTGACGATGTTTTGGTCTGACGTAATGGCGGCTTAATTACAAACTTGGACATGTTGTATAGGACCCAATGGATTTTAGAAAATACGGATAAATGGCAACAATGTGCATGATAATCAAGACCACATTCCATAAGTATGATAGTTTTTGGTTAATGTGGTAACTTTTGTAGTGGCCTAAATAAAACGATGTGCTTTTTGTGTGCGTTTAAAATTGACGATGTTTTGGTCTGACGTAATGGCGGCTTAATTACAAACTTGGACATGTGGAATAGGACCCAATGGATTTTCGAAAATACGGATAAATGACACCAATATGCATGATCAATAAGACTATATCCCATAAGTTTGATAGTTTTTGGTTAATGTGGTAAATTTTGTAGTGGCCAAAATAAAACGATGTGCTTTCTGTGTGTATTTAAAATGACGATGTTTTGGTCTGACGTAATGGCGGATTAACCAGAACATGTCGAATAAGTTCCAATACTACGATACACACATGCGCATAGCCCGATATTACCTGCGCTCGCGTGTGTTTGATAGGAGACAGGACGCTCTCGATAAGGGATATGCTTGAGTGGTCACGAATAAAGGGAGCCACTATGTGTACGGGGAAATAGCGATGTTACTAATCTCTCTGTATATATGTCTCTGATAGTATATGTTTTAAATTCCCCAAAATGAGATTTGACTCTCAGGTTTGAAGGGAAATGTCTGCATAGACTATGATTTAAGCCTTCAAATTTCAGAAAAACAGTTATTAAACTTATGAAATAGCTTAAACCTATTGGTCAACTGGATGCCCTTTAGCATGTACTCAATATCATTTATATGTATAGATATGTATATGCATTCATAACATGAAAGAGAAATGAAAGTAACCTTTTGAGGTCAATAATCAAAATAAGCCCAGAAGAAGTTTTATTACGACACGGATAAGGAACAAGTGTTATTTTGGATTTTAGAGGAAAACTTCCGGGGTGAAAACCAATGTGCCATCGATAAAGAAACAATAAACATCATCCCCTGCCACCAACGCGTCTCAAAACCCATCTTATATGGGGGGGAGTGGTCTAGATCTGAAGCTCACACACAACTGCACTCGCTACAGCATTCTACTGTCGATGCATTAGTGATCACTGCTACCAATGATACGTAATAACATAACAACCTTCAATTCTCTATTGGTAATTTGTAAACTTACTACAGTTGTGTGATCGCACAACGTTCCAAAAACATTGTGCGCACATTGTATAGATGCCGTGCGCACATCGTGCAGACATCGTTCGCACAAATGTGCAATGTGCGATACAAACCACACAACTGTGCGATGTAAACCGCACCGCTAAAGATAGGTTTATAAATATTGCGAAATAACTAGTTATAAGAAATCATATACGAAAAAAAAATATATTACGATATAAGATGGTCGCTATTATATATACGTGCTGCATAACAATTGTTTTCATTCATGGAACATGTATGACCTGTTAATTTTTGCCATTTAACTACCGTCATTTTGTCTCGCAAGTATTTTTGATGTTTTTCGACGGGCTGGTGAAACATCTACATGACGTACATGTACCAGAATGGTAGATGGACTCCACTATGATTATTTATCTTACTTAATACATAAATTACATATAATATGTATTTTTAAACAAAAAAGAAATGTTTCTATTCAAAATAAGTCATTTATATAATCTGTTGTTTAGTTCTACATGTATTAAATAGCCTGTATATTATAATCTCGCTGAATACACATTTCTTCGACTTTCCTATAGCCTAGAGGTGTCCTCGATGACGTCCGAGCAAATTATATAAAGTTTTTTAAAAATAATTAGATAACTTATTTAATTATACAATGGTACATGTATTTAGTTTCATTCCTAATAATTATTGCATATATTTCAACAATCATATGGTAATTAGCTGCCTCGTAAAATGTTAATCGTGGTATATCTTTTACAATCCTTCCACATGTTTAGATAATTAGATGATGCATTCCTCATTTTATATCTACCACGATACCTATCGCACATGTACCATTCCAATCGCCCATCGTGCGCACATTTTCCTGCACGATCCGTATAGCACATATCTCACATCGTGCAGACATCGCACATCGTGGAACGTTGTGAGATCACATATCTGTATTGACTCTGCTGTTTCAGATATCTTGCCAACAAGTTAGATGAGTATGGCGATTCTTACCAGGACTCACAAGTGCCCCTCATGTGGGAGGTAAGATACCTTGTATAGGTCTACATTCATTTAAGAACCTTTCAGATGTGGCTGAACCCTCTCCTTACTAATGTATAGACTCAGTTTAAAGATAGGTGAATCATTGATAGGTTTAAAATTTAAACCAGGAAAAGTTTATTTTGGATAAGATTTAGAAAAAAATGATGCAGTAATTAATTGAAATCCAGGTAAAAGTTGTTTCTTGTAACAATCCAGGATTCTATTTATCTAATGCCACATGTCTAAACTTTCAATTAACCAACCTCCTGATGTGTTCCCATGTAAGATTTCCTGTTGCCATGAAAACGCTTTTATGAACATCTCTGATCACACTTCCTGTTCCCCAACCCAGTTCGAATATTTAGTGTTCTAATGTAAGAGCAAATATCATGATATTCTTTAGGAGGATCAAATCTTTAAGAGGGTACGACCAACAAAGAATGGAGGGGAGCTCATTCCAGATACAAGTCCACCAAAAGTAAAACAGGAGCGTCCTGTGGCAGACATTTTATCAACAATAAATCCGATCCTGGCTGCTCATGGTATGGCAGAAGTTGGATCTCACAGTAGTCCAACAGCCACATCTTCTGGAAAGCCCAAGAAGGGAAAGTCAGACAAGGAAAAGGACCCAAGTGCTCCTAAAAAACCAGCTAATGCCTTCCTCATGTTCTGTCAGCAACAGAGAACGACTGTTCAGGAGACATACTTCAAGGTCGGTGAAAGTGTCAGTGCAGCTATTTTTGTGTCTCAATATTTGTAAAGTTTCAGTCATATTTATTATTATACAAAAAATATATTGGAATGTTGATTACAAAGAAGAAAAAACTTTACCCACAACTCAATATGAAGCTATCCATGTGCTAGTTGATATGGTTAAAATATTCAAAAGGTTTCCATGGCTTCATTGATGACATTTACTTTAATTCAGAGATCCCAAATAATCATTTAGATGGGTTTTTTTTAAATGAGTGATATGTACGTCAAGTGTTTTTCTTTCCCTTATAAAGTCCAGATCTTAAGCAATCTTGATGTAGAAAAATAAGTAGGTATTCGTTAAGTATTTTCCTGTTAGTAAGGTAATGACTTTCATTGTAAACATTCGGTTAGAATTAACAGTTTTTTACCATCACAGGAAAACAAAGAGGAGATCTCCAACCATGAACTGACTAAAAGATTGGCTCATCTATGGAACAGTTTAAATCCAGAACAAAAAAGGGTGAGTTGGGGATTGGATGAAATAATATTCATTTTCATTTTATCTATGAGATTAATGAAAACTCAAAATGATGATACTGATAGACAGCAATGAACTGGAGTTTGTTTCAGGAAAGCTAATCTGTGATCTTTAACTTGTGTTCACTTACTTTGATCAAATTTGAATTGTATTTTTATATTCTGAAAATGTTGCGTTAATTCATAATCATCTTGAAACTTGTTGGTAATCAATATATTGTATAAATTTTATGTACATTGATCATGCAGAAAACATTGTACATTGTATAACCAATATACTTATGTTGTATTTGTTATCTATTCTGTAAGTGGACCCCCGGGTCTGTTGAATTGGAAATAAATCAATAAATAATTGTTCAGCAATTGTTCATCATTTAAAAAGGAATTGGATATTATAATTTGGAAACGACCGTTTGAAATGTTTGTAAAAAATGGAAATTATTTGTGGATTTATTGATAATATACATTGATCAAATGTATGTTATATTCAGTATTTTACATAATATTAAGGTTTTACTCATATTATTTGCTCTAGTTTTGATTTTGTTCTTCCATGATAACAACAAAACAAGTTCAGATTGTGAAAATCTACCAAGCAAGGATGTTATATAACTCGCTAGACTATCTCTGTCTTTATAGCTCAAATGACATCTGTAATTGATTATTATTTATTCTTTGTTACAGGTATTTTATGATCTGTATGAACAGGAGAAAGAACGATATGACCGCGAGGTAAAAGAATACCATGAACGAGAGGGAAACGTAGTGGCCGACAAAGCCGCCAGTGAGGCGAGTGCAGCTGCCATGGCGACCGAGGCCCACAGTGCCGTTAGTGCCATCATTATGGACTCGTAGAATCTCACATGTGTTCAAACTGAAGTCGGTTGTATTTTTGTTTGTGGATATGGCTTGAAAATATTAATTTTTTTACATGATTTGAAAATATTTGCTAATATCCTGTCCATCAGATTCATTTCCTACTTTTTCATCCTACATGTAAAAAGTGCAATACTAGTACAAGCAAAGGTTGGTCATTCATTTGAATTATAAAATTCTGTTTAATGTCTGCAGTTCAACAGCTTTATATCAGTTACAGATTCAGAGGGGAAATAGAAAAATGTTTGTTTTAGATATTTCTAAGAGAGTCATTCAAAAAGATTTTTTCTGGAGTTTTGGAAGTCAGGAATAAGTCATACTCTTAATTTAGATCATTTCATGTTAAAGACAAATTCCTGGTTGTTTTACTACCTAAATTTGCTTTCCATATCACCAGTTTTCTTTCCATAATAAGACAAAACGACAAAACGACAATACTTTAGTAAAAAAAGATTGCACAATGAACATTGCTCCATTTGTCCACCATTTGATTGTGTTTTAATCTTGACATATGGTGTGTGTGTGTGTATCGTGCAAATATCAGCTATACATTATGTAGTAGCTGACATTGACAAATTTGCAAAAGTACTGGTAATTCTCAAGATAGATGATCGCAAAATTTCAATCAGTTGTGCAAGTAATACCTTATATAATAGATTTAATTATTCCCAACAATTTCCCAAAAATAATCTATCAGTATTCATTGTATTTTAAAGTTTTGGAACTATTCAGTATGGTTTCTTAAAAAGTAAACTATTCTGTTTATATTGTTGCCCCCCTGTAGATATGTACAATGGAGCTTTGTGTATAATCTGCATAGGCAGACTAAAACTTAAAGTTAAACTAATAAAATGTAAAAAAAGAAAAAAGGGATAGAGCCACAAAATAGCAAATACAGTCCTGAAAAATCATACAAAATAAAGGCAGGACAGGAAAAACTGAGTATGAACAGGCATTGTAGTTCAGCAATGAAGTGTGAAATCAGTAATACAGTATATAAAACGATCTACAACATCCAGAATCATTCCAGAATTATCAGCTTTTTCGCAAAATTTCATAGTTTTGTGAAGTAAAATCTGATTTTGATGGTATGCTCTTGGAACAATGATGGCATTTCAGAAATTACCATTTTTCGCTATGATGTTTTTGCCCCAAAAATTCTGTGGTATGTATTTTATATCAAGTTAACGATTTTCCCACTTTTGTTATTTTCCAAATGGATTTTAGCATCCCATTTTGTGATGATATTTTTACCCCTTGTGGCTCTACCCCTTTATTAGGTGATACATATTTTATATCAAGTTAACGATTGGCTCTACCCCTTTTAAGTTTATCAGGTACATGGCAGCGTGAGGTTTAAATTCTTGAGGAGAATGAGTGTCACATGTATAACCAATGATTGTGTTCCCTTAGATTCCTGGCTATACTGTTAATATTAGGCTACATGTAGATGTTTGTAAGTAGAGACTTGTAAGTGTTAGACTAGAGTGTTAAAATATTCGCCTATATTTTGTGATACATATTTTATATCAAGTTAAAGATTGGCTCTACCCCTTTTAAGTTTATCAGGTACATGGCGGCGTGAGGTTTAAATTCTTGAGGAGAATGAGTGTCACATGTATAACCAATGATTGTGTTCCCTTAGATTCCTGGCTATACTGTTAATATTAGGCTACATGTAGATGTTTGTAAGTAGAGACTTGTAAGTGTTAGACTAGAGTGTTAAAATATTCGCCTATATTTTGTAACATGGTTGATTATTTTAAGTGATTAAAGCTTTAGGCGTTAAACTATTATGTAGTCTGTTATTCCCGTGTGTTTGATATAAGTTTACCAGGACAGTCATTTGTACTTTAAAAGTTGAAAATTTGTTCCAAACCTAAATAAAGTATTTTCGTTGTGTTTTTCAACAACTGCCTGTTTTAAAATGACGAATTTGTTTTGTGTTCATTTGTAATACGTACAGATATTTACATAAAAAGCTTGAATTTAGGTGAAATAAATGAAAACAGATGTCTGTATACGGACGTTCCCATGGCCACCAGAAAACTAATATCTGTTCAGATGCAATCCAGTATTCTTGAAAAAAAACCTTCAGATTTTCGAACTTATATAGAACATGAGAGTGAAGAAATGCAAAGCATTTTAAGCTGTTTTGTTTCTATAAAAACTTTGACTTTTCTAAATTTCTTTGCCTACCTTCTTAGTTAATACTCGTGGTAAACCTGAATGCATAGCTACATTTACCCCACAGGAGGAAGGACAAAGGCGTATGCCCCAAAACACCACGTGATGTATATGTTGCCATTCGAGAGGCTGTGACAATCTTTCTTCAGTTTTCCAGGCCTGATATAAGTGGTCAGGAAACATTAGTTGTCAGGAAATTAAAACCTTTTTATTATGTCTAGTTAAATAATTGGTGTAGAATGTTGGAGACTTTGTCCTCGGCTGTTAACACCATCACTATCGCAGTGGAATCTTCATAGTCCATGTCAATGTACTTCCCTCCTAATCAAACAAGAGAGGTTTTGCCGTTCACGTTTGAGTTGAAGACATTCGTATTAATTGCAATCGAGAAAATGAAAACTTATAAACGAAGATATGGTCCAATGACGTACCTCGGTCCAGTAGCAGTGTCACTATCCCGGTACAGTGTGGAGATTGGAAGCTTCGTGGTCGATGTCCACCTACTTCCCCTATCCGTTTATATGTCTTTTTTGGGGAAAGTTGAAGACATTCGTACAAATTGCAAGCGAGAAAATAAGAGGATTATCGCCCTTATTGCTCTTACCGGGTGCTCAAAAGTGCCGATGTAGGATATATTCTGAGCATGCCTTGCTCAAAGAATGGCAGCAATAATATGTACACACACCCTTACTGAGCAGAACTGACTAAAATTATTTACAGATATCAGCTAGGCTAAAATGTAGAGAAAGGGCAAAACGTTTCTACCTATAAACTTGCTACTTATTCATTAAGCAACACTTAATATCAACTATCAATATATAAACTATATGGGAGCATGTAATATACAGCTTTCCTAGGGACCCAGTATCCCATGTACAAATAAACAGCTGGAAAAGTGAGAACGTGCCTGTCACAAAATTTATGAAACTCTAGCTAAAATAATAACTACGGGAATCTTGACAGGATTTCAAATTAGCCAAAGTAGAAGTACATACCATGTTTTGTTATATACCTCCGATAGGATAAGTATGTTCGCAGTTTTCTTTTGTTTGGCAGAATTATATGAGTTTTTGAAAATGTGCGTTCGCGACTATCCTTAAAGGAAATTACTTCAATGATTTCCAAAGTTTTGGTCCTTAGAAAGAGTTAAAACTTGTGTGGTACGCAAACAGATTTGTTCATCCTTACAAGTGGAGCAGTTGCCTGGTACTAAATGTAGCCCAGTGTTTTTGTTGTTTTTTCTCCGGGTACTCCAGCTTTCCTCCGCCTCCAAAACCAGACACGTCCTTAAATGACACTTGCTGTTAATAGGACGTTAAACGAAATACGCCAAAATGTCATCCATACATCCGAAGCAGCATCACATACGTGGTTGTTTCCCTTGTCTGGCTATGGTCGGCTGTCTAATGTACAGGATCGCTCACAGTAAACATGACGTAAGCTTTCAAGTTGTAATCGCCGACAAATTTTGAGTGTCTGTTTGTTCTCCACTCCACCGTAGATCAACCCACAACTACCTTTGTGGACAAACCTTTCGGAGTCGACCTCTCTGAGGTGAAATCCAGTCTGTTCTCCGAGTGAATCATTCATCTTTCGCGCATGTCTGTGGATCTCTTACCGAAATCGAAAAAAAATACTTACTCGCCCTCCTTCACCCATAGCTAAATACCCACATTGTAGTACGTCAATAATTATAAGGGATCGTACAAAAACATCATATGTATACACATTGCAAGACAAATTGAAACTTTGTACAGTGGAGCCAAATCTAATTAAACTGCCCCATGTAGTTGCTGATATTAACAGGTGTTGATCAGAGGAATCGATAAAAATATCCAAATAGGCCGAAATAAAGGTGAAATTATGGGTCCAGTTGTTCAAAAGGTGATTAGGCTAATCACAGTTAAACAATGATTTTAAAATTCCGATTAAATTATTTTTGGCAAAGAACAAACTTGGCATTTTTCTATTGAGATCGCCTTTTGTCCGGCGTCGTAAACAATTTACATTTTCAACTTCTCAATTACCTAGCAGGCCCAGATACCTGATATATTAGGTCTGCTGTATGCTGGGATGAAGGACTACCAAAGTTTTTTTTTCAAATTGATGACATAGATCTCCATTCAAGGTCACATGGGTCAATATGCTTAAATCTTTAAACGACTTCTTCTTGATAACCGAAAGGTCCAGAGACCCAATATTAGGTCTGTATTATGCTGGGATGAAGAGCTACTAAGTTTGTTCAATTGATGACCCTGACCTTCGTTTATTCAGTTATTAAATGAACCTATAGTCATGCCAACGGCTATCAAAGGAACCTATAGTCATGTCAACGGTTATCAAAGGAACCCTTAACCATGTCAACGGCTATCAAAGCAACCTGTAGCCAGGCCAACCATTATCAAAGGAACCTATATCCATGCCAACGGTTATCAATGTAACCTGTAATCATGCCAACGATTAATATTATCAAATGAACCTGTAGTCATTTTAACTGTTATCAAAGGAACCTGTAATCATGTCAACGGTTATCAAATGAAGCTGTAGTCATGTCAACGGTTATCAATGTAACCTGTAATCATGCCAACGGTTGATATTATCAAAGGAACCTGTAGCCATGTCAACGGTTTATCAAAGGAAATTGTATTAATGTACATGAGCTGGCATCAGACATGATTGGTGTACGTACATATCGGTAGACGCATATTGTAATTTTTCCATTGGCAGTCTTCGTGGCTATGCATTGCAAATGTTGAGACCGTAGTAGACTTTGACAATATGAACAATTGGGTTATAAAATATAGATGTCTGCAAGGTTGTTTCTGTGTTTGTATTATTTTGCGCAAACGTTGCCTTTAGAAGTGTACAAATATAAGATATTAGCATCCTTCAAAACATATTGAAAGTTAGATACAGTAGAGTCACAAGGAAATACATATGTAAAAATATAGATCCTCCCAAAGCATTCATAGCACGCATATAGAGAACCATAATTCATAGTTATCGATTAAAAACAATTTATACAAAAAAAAAGATCAGATTTATTTGACAAAACTATTCGAAACTACATATATTCTTTACAGTATGAATCATGTACGGTTGACAAGGGCAATCCCGGTTTTAGAGTCCTTTTCACTTGAATATTTCGTGTACCACACCATGATAAGTGCATTGGTTAGTATAATGCAAGATTCTCCAAAATTTATATAACAAAACCACATCATTGATGTCTCCATCATGAATCCCAGAAATAACGGACTTATCATCGCCCCTGTAAACGCCGAAATGAACATCGAGCTAGATACTTTCCCGGTGACGGGTATAAGATTAGTATTAGTCCAACTGACAAATCCGGGCCAGAGTACACCGAGGGGAACGCCAATCACACATACGGATATCCATATCCCAGTGTCAAACCGGACAGCGGCACAGATAGCGAGTCCTACAAACCCTAGAGTACACACAACCGTCGATAACATCAGTAGTGCATGAGAACTTAGTGCACGAACAGCAAAAGCACCAAATATCCTTCCAACAAGTTGTGAAAATAATATCAAAGAAGTCAAAATAGCCCCGTGTATCTTTTTCCAGTTCAGATACCGGACACAGAAGACTGTCAAATATCCGCCAAATGTTAGATCGATAGTGCTGAACACGGCGGAAAATACCATCGCGTTCAGGAACTGGAAGCATTTCAAACTTCGATGACGATTTCCTATGAACTTACTCTTAACGTGTTTCTTGACTGTGATGATAGAACACCGAGCACCAGATCTCAGAAACAAAATAAGGAACGGAAACGTTACTATAACTGTGAGTCCGGCAGACATAGAATAGGCTATATAAAGTCTCGATGTTTCCTGGATCGCCATGGTGGCGTTGTCACTATGCTCTGATTGGTTGTTGCTAAGGATCATATTGACAGGTAATGACGTATTGGTGCTGTTCCAGGATACACCTGTGGTGTCAGTTGGGAGTAAAAATGGCGCCGTTGCCATTGGAGCAAATATACCGGAAACTGCAAACGCTGCGCACAGGATCTGGAAGTAGGAGCGACCTCTGTCGGAATCTCCCCAAATAGATACTCCTTCCGAGGTGACAGCTTCAAACAAATGAATGATAGTAAGAGCATTTTTAAATCAGAAGAGTTTCAAAATATCATGTTATAATCAAATTTCAAACAAAAGTTTAGCGAACAAGATTCTGATATGGTATAACCGCTGTACCTCCTGATACATAAAACCTTACTCAAACAAGGTGATTATCATACTTGTAATTGGGATTTGGCATCACATAGAATGTCATACAATTGGATTTATTTGGAAATAGTCAGACGTGTACGATTCTTGCTTACATGCCTATCGTTTCCATTACCACCACCCACGATAACTCAGCCGTAGCCTTAGGTGAAGGTCCGAGGTGCGGGGTTCGACACATCATACCAGTGTCGGTTTGTATTTCTCGGAAAGCTCAGAAACAGACTATAGTGGTTGGGTCCTTGAGCATGACATTTTACCCTTAATACTCTGGATGGCATACGATGGGCCTCCCGTATGTTGTTCAGGGAGGTAGTCACCAACTACTACAAAATGACCTCGCCTGAAAATGACCCTGGCTGTTCACGGGTTACCAAGCAGATAAAACTAACACACAAACAGTCACCTCCCTATTTTAGCTGTGTGTTGTCGATGAAGCAGAAGACTTTACCCTCCGGAACACCTGGTTCTATTCTAGAACTTTTTCACGTGTCTCCTATCAAATTTGTTTGAAATTATCTTACTTTTTCACGTGTCTCCTGTCAAATTTGTTTGTACTTATCTTACTTTTCATGTGTCTCCCATCAACTTTGTTTGTACTTATCTTATTTTTCATGTGTCTCCCATCAAATTTGTCTGGTTATCTTACTTGTTCACGTGTCTCCTCGCTTTGTTCGTACTTTGCCCTCGTCTTGTTGATTTTATGTCAGAATAACTGTTTCATTTACGTGTGTTCTCTGATGTTATTGATGTGTATCCATACTGGTTAATGACATTCGTTTACGTGTGTTCTCTGATGTTATTGATGTGTATCCATACTGGTTGATGACATTCGTTTACGTGTGTTCTCTGATGTTATTGATGTGTATCCATACTGGTTGATGACATTCGTTTACGTGTGTTCTCTGATGTTATTGATGTGTATCCAGACTGGTTAATGACATTCGTTTACGTGTGTTCTCTGATGTTATTGATGTGTATCCATACTGGTTGATGACATTCGTTTACGTGTGTTCTCTGATGTTATTGATGTGTATCCAGACTGGTTAATGCCATTCGTTTACGTGTGTTCTCTGATGTTATTGATGTGTATCCATACTGGTTAATGACATTCGTTTACGTGTGTTCTCTGATGTTATTGATGTGTATCCATACTGGTTAATGACATTCGTTTACGTGTGTTCTCTGATGTTATTGATGTGTATCCATACTGGGTAATGACATTCGTTTACGTGTGTTCTCTGATGTTATTGATGTGTATCCATACTGGTTGATGACATTCGTTTACGTGTGTTCTCTGATGTTATTGATGTGTATCCAGACTGGTTAATGACATTCGTTTACGTGTGTTCTCTGATGTTATTGATGTGTATCCATACTGGTTAATGACATTCGTTTACGTGTGTTCTCTGATGTTATTGATGTGTATCCATACTGGTTAATGACATTCGTTTACGTGTGTTCTCTGATGTTATTGATGTGTATCCATACTGGTTAATGACATTCGTTTACGTGTGTTCTCTGATGTTATTGATGTGTATCCATACTGGTTAATGACATTCGTTTACGTGTGTTCTCTGATGTTATTGATGTGTATCCATACTGGTTAATGACATTCGTTTACGTGTGTTTTCTGTTGTTATTGATAAGTATCCAGACTGGTTAATGACATCGTTTACGTGTGTTTTCTGTTGTTATTGATAAGTATCCAGCCTGGTTAATGACATGTGTAACTGATCGGTAAGTTCACTGACATTTACGGCCTGTCAATTAATCTTTATCGCAATTAAACCGAAAATTGCGAAAACAAAGGCTTGATACCTTTGTCACACTCACTCCTCAAAGAATAGCTTATTCAGGAGCAATGTTGATCCGAAACGTTTTAAAAGATATACAGATATTGTATCATTAGATAAAACACTGCGTCAGTGATATACTAGTACAATATACTCGTTTTCGTACGCTAACTAACGGTATACAATTACCGACGTCAAGTACTCCTCCAGATATACCATGGAGAGCATGCGCAGTCATCATCAGTTCATACAGGATACACCAAGGAATGGCAGCGACGGCAATGGCGTTCACAACCATGGCGACCACAAATATTAAATATCGGTTCATCTTAGAATGTATAGCTCCCGCTAAAATGGCTCCAACCAGACGCCCAGCAAAGTATGACGTCATAAACCCTGACCCCCTTTTCAAGTCTGTGTTTGATATGACCAAGAGATCTAGGAATGCAGGTCCAAGCTGTCCTTTTGACCAGCCCTGAAAACAGGCGCGTGTAATAGTATTAGCAAACCTTCTATTTCTGTACAAGTATCTGATTCGACGGGCTCAAATAAAAAACATAATCACATTTGTATTTCAGTTTCTTGACGCTACAATTAACAACGCTTTGCTTTATTTCCGACAATTAATCGCTCTAAATTAAATAATTAAATAAGAGACTGTGGTGCCAAATGTAAATATAAGATAATGGAAATTGATCCAAAATCAATTTCTCAAACATTTTTTAAACTAGCTAACGTCAATAGAGATCTACACGCTTTACAGTTCTGACCATTAACATGCATACATATAAATACAATTGGCGATGAATATCATTTTTTATTACATTTTTACCAGTGAAATATCAAAAATTATTCATTCTATAAAAGTGATATTTTTCACTATTGAAAAATATCACTTTTGCTGATTTGACCAATCAAATTAATGATTAGAAAATACCAAAATAATTGACCAATCAGAAAGCCCGACATATATGTCAGCACCTGGACAGGGGAAACTACTTTTTTTGTATGCAAACTTTCGCTGTAGGCCTAGTTAGCATACGGGGTAGGTTTTTCGTTGATAAAAAATGTAATAAACAGAATATCTAACAGTGTCTTCAGTAATACCAAATATATTTCACTCGTGTGGCTAATATTTTGATATTTTTCACGAGTGCGCAGCACGAGTGAAAAATATCAAAATATTAGCCCCACTCGTGAAATATATTTGGTATTACTGAAGACACTGTTAGATATCCTCTATCTTTTCAAATGTGAACATGTAGGTGTTAAAGAATTCAGGCAAAAATGCATTCCTAATTATTACAATACTAATCCTAATATCAACAATATACGAAGCCTTTTTACCATATGTAATATTAAAGTTTTGTCAAATGGAAAAAATAGAGGCATTACTTAAACAACATTAGAACAATTACTTAAACATATTATGTATCGCTATTATTAATAATACTGTATTATATATCACTATTATTAATAATAATGTGTGGCGCCAAGTACCTTGGAAATGTAGGACCTCTCAATTTCTCGAACTTATATCAATATGTTTCCTTAATTATATAAACAACTGAATACGAAACTCAAATGATGATTTAGCCCATTGCTTTACACGCAAAGCCCACAAAAATATGATGACTACTAAATTACGGTTTATTGCGGTGGAAGGTTTGAAATAAAGGGTTTAACCCATTGTCTTTTCAATGTAAACGGATGTTAGATCTAATTCGCGGTCTTTATATCAATATCTTGTCCAACATAGAACTGTGCACTAGAATAATGATTGTTCTACAAAGAATATATATATATCAGTTCACGCTCCTCTTTTACATCACACGCCCCCCCCCCCCCCCCCTCCCCCCCCCCCCCCTTTTTTTTTAACAAAATCAAAACTGTCGGGTTGAGGCATTGATATCGGAGTTAAGATAGTTCTACTTACACTCCTAGGAAGGCGATTGAGCTGACTTGACATAAATCTACCTACCTGAACCATATAGGCCAAACATACACAGACACTGAGGAGGGCACTGTGCCTGGTAGCCATGTTGTTCTTCAGTTCGTCAATGAAAGACGAGACATTACCGAAAAAGGCTGGCCTAGGATGTTCGAGAGTGTCGTCATGGCTACCAGGTTTAGATTTGTCATTTTCAAATTGACACTCGATTTTATTGATGTCCTGTAGGGGTATTACGGTCTCAGTTTCCGTGTCGTCGAGTTGTTCAGTCTTCATTGTCATCGTTTCGTCGTTGGTATTAAAATTTGTGTCTGATGAGAGAAATAGAATAATGTTGTGTTAGACATCCTGTCAAATAAATGGAATTGTTCCCTCAGGAATATAGTTGAACAATTGATGGTCAGTTTAGTATACATTGTTCATTCAAAAATAACAAACAATGTTATAACAATAATTATATATATCATACCAATATATCTCATGCAGCTACTAAGTATTATGTCAATTGAAGTATGTCACGTTCCCAAAGTAGGAACCGAGGCAAGAAACAAGAAAATGAAGAACCAAAATTATTAACGCACATTTTTTTTTCAAAATAGCTACAAATATATCCACTTTATTGTAAGTATAATGAAAGGCATTTACCTGGAAATGATCACGTGTATGTTGATTCAGAATTAAAAAAAAACCATGTAATATTGGTAAATGGTACGTACAGCCCAGACACAAAATCGGGTGAGCTCTCCCTGCCAATTAGTGGTAACAACACGGAACGAGCACTCCCTACCAATTTGTTGTAACAAAAGGGAGCGAGCACTCCCGGCCAATTTGTGGTAACAACACCAAGCACTCTTGGTCAGATTGTGGTCACAACACAGAGAGAGCACTAATAGTTGGTATCAACCTGTCAACATCAATATCACTGTGCAATGTCAAAAGGAAAGACAATTGAACAATACATCATGGGATGTCCATGAACCTGCTATATATCGTCATCGTAATACCAAAAATGGGCAATCATACTACATACTCCATTCATAATCACGTTTTTAAGAAAGTGCTAGAATATCATATTCTATACTCCTCGCGACAATACAGCGGTCCATGTTCTACACTCCTCACGACAGTACAGACCATATTCTACACTTCTCACGACAGTACAGGCAGACCATATTCTACACTCCTCACGACAATACAGACAGACAATATTCTACACTCCTCACGACATTACAGACAGACCATATTCTACACTCCTCACGACAATACAGACAGACCATATTCTACACTCCTCACGACAGTACAGACCATATTCTACACTCCTCGCGACAGTACAGACAGACCATATTCTACACTCCTCACGACAGTACAGACAGACCATATTCTACACTCCTCACGACAGTACAGACCATATTCTTCACTCCTCACGACAGTACAGACAAACCATATTCTTTAATCCTCACGACAGTACAGGCTAGACCATGTTCCCCCACAGTTCACCAATTTATCTCTAGAGGTGAAAGATTTCTCGGTCAACCCTAGGGAATGACAGATTGCACGCGATAACCTTCTGAACCGGGATTACATCTGGAACTACTTTCGAGGGACATCACTGTACCCCCGCGTCGTTATTTAATGCGCAAAAGACACACATTTTATGAAATGACAAAATATACTGCTGTTAATATCAGAATAGTATCAACGATACCTTATTTTAGTGTCTGTTTGAATAAATATTGTGAATCAATTTTAGACCTATCTTCTTGTGTAATGATATCGCGGTTTGCATTTCTTGTGGATTGTGATGGTTACTTCTTTAAATGAGGATATTCATACGCCGACCATGTGCATTTGTTTACAAACAGACCTTGACCACCGATAGGATATTTAATTATTTAAGAGAAAAATAATCATTCCCTACTTAGGGAGTGTGACAAATAAATCTCAACCCTCGGGGGAATTAATGAATGTTCAACCCTCCGCAAGCCTCAAGAAGATTTTTAACCTGGAGTACCACATGTAAAACCGACTATCAGACACTTGGGTCAGACACTCATCACGCGGCCTGATCTACCGCTTGTTTATATCACGGCAAAAGCCTGTCTTGAAGATTATGATATCCTAGGATATCGTCAGACATGGTGTCAGGGCCAGAAGAAACTCGGGCTAAACTTCCTGGCTTAGTCGTTTTGATGCCGCCGCGATAGAAGTCAGGAATAAGTCATACTCTTAATTTAGATCATTTCATGTTAAAGACAAATTCCTGGTTGTTTTACTACCTAAATTTGCTTTCCATATCACCAGTTTTCTTTCCATAATAAGACAAAACGACAAAACGACAATACTTTAGTAAAAAAAGATTGCACAATGAACATTGCTCCATTTGTCCACCATTTGATTGTGTTTTAATCTTGACATATGGTGTGTGTGTGTGTGTGTGTGTGTATCGTGCAAATATCAGCTATACATTATGTAGTAGCTGACATTGACAAATTTGCAAAAGTACCGGCGGTTCAAAATTTCAATCAGTTGTGCAAGTAATACCTAATATAATAGATTTAATTATTCCCAACAATTTCCCAAAAATAATCTATCAGTATTCATTGTATTTTAAAGTTTTGGAACTATTAAGTATGGTTTCTTAAAAAATAAACTATTCTGTTTATATTGTTACCCCCCTGTAGATATGTACAATGGAGCTTTGTGTATAATCTGCATAGGCAGACTAAAACTTAAAGTTAAACTAATAAAATGTAAAAAAAAAAAAAAAATGGATAGAGCCACAAAATAGCAAATACAGTCCTGAAAAATCATACAAAATAAAGGCAGGACAGGAAAAACTGAGTATGAACAGGCATTGTAGTTCAGCAATGAAGTGTGAAATCAGTAATACAGTATATAAAACGATGTACAACATCCAGAATCATTCCAGAATTATCAGCTTTTTCGCAAAATTTCATAGTTTTGTGAAGTAAAATCTGATTTTGATGGTATGCTCTTGGAACAATGATGGCATTTCAGAAATTACCATTTTTCGCTATGATGTTTTTGCCCCAAAAATTCTGTGGTATGTATTTTATATCAAGTTAACGATTTTCCCACTTTTATTTTCCAAATGGATTTTAGCATCCCATTTTGTGATGATATTTTTACCCCTTGTGGCTCTACCCCTTTATTAGGTGATACATATTTTATATCAAGTTAACGATTGGCTCTACCCCTTTTAAGTTTATCAGGTACATGGCGGCGTGAGGTTTAAATTCTTGAGGAGAATGAGTGTCACATGTATAACCAATGATTGTGTTCCCTTAGATTCCTGGCTATACTGTTAATATTAGGCTACATGTAGATGTTTGTAAGTAGAGACTTGTAAGTGTTAGACTAGAGTGTTAAAATATTCGCCTATATTTTGTAACATGGTTGATTATTTTAAGTGATTAAAGCTTTAGGCGTTAAACTATTATGTAGTCTGTTATTCCCGTGTGTTTGATATAAGTTTACCAGGACAGTCATTTGTACTTTAAAAGTTGAAAATTTGTTCCAAACCTAAATAAAGTATTTTCGTTGTGTTTTTCAACAACTGCCTGTTTTAAAATGACGAATTTGTTTTGTGTTCATTTGTAATACGTACAGATATTTACATAAAAAGCTTGAATTAAGGTGAAATAAATGAAAACAGATGTCTGTATACGGACGTTCCCATGGCCACCAGAAAACTAATATCTGTTCAGATGCAATCCAGTATTCTTGAAAAAAAAAACTTCAGATTTTCGAACTTATATAGAACATGAGAGTGAAGAAATGCAAAGCATTTTAAGCTGTTTTGTTTCTATAAAAACTTTGACTTTTCTAAATTTCTTTGCCTACCTTCTTAGTTAATACTCGTGGTAAACCTGAATGCATAGCTACATTTACCCCACAGGAGGAAGGACAAAGGCGTATGCCCCAAAACACCACGTGATGTATATGTTGCCATTCGAGAGGCTGTGACAATCTTTCTTCAGTTTTCCAGGCCTGATATAAGTATATACACTGTATGTATATAAGTGTATATGGTGAAGTAGAATGTTGGAGACTTTGTCCTCGGCTGTTAACACCATCACTATCGCAGTGGAATCTTCATAGTCCATGTCGATGTACTTCCCTCCTAATCAAACAAGAGAGGTTTTGCCGTTCACGTTTGAGTTGAAGACATTCGTATTAATTGCAATGGAGAAAATGAAAACTTAATAAACGAAGAGATGGTCCAATGACGTACCTCGGTCCAGTAGCAGTGTCACTATCCCGGTACAGTGTGGAGATTGGAAGCTTCGTGGTCGATGTCCACCTACTTCCGTTTATGAGTCTTTTTTGGGAAAAGTTGAAGACATTCGTACAAATTGCAAGCGAGAAAATTAGAGGATTATCGCCCTTATTGCTCTTACCAGGTGCTCAAAAGTGCCGATGTAGGATATATTCTGAGCATGCCTTGTTCAAAGAATGGCAGCAATAATATGTACACACACCCTTACTGAGCAGAACTGACTAAAATTATTTACAGATATCAGCTAGGCTAAAATGTAGAGAAAGGGCAAAACGTTTCTACCTATAAACTTGCTACTTATTCATTAAGCAACACTTAATATCAACTATCAATATATAAACTATATGGGAGCATGTAATATACAGCTTCCCTAGGGACCCAGTATCCCATGTACAAATAAACAGCTGGAAAAGTGAGAACGTGCCTGTCACAAAATTTATGAAACTCTTACTAGAATAATAACTACGGGAATCTTGACAGGATTTCAAATTAGCCGAAGTAGAAGTACATACCATGTTTTGTTATATACCTCCGATAGGATAAGTATGTTCGCAGTTTTCTTTTGTTTGGCAGAATTATATGAGTTTTTGAAAATGTGCGTTCGCGACTATCCTTAAAGGAAATTACCTCAATGATTTCCTAAGTTTTGGTCCTTAGAAAGAGTTAAAACTTGTGTGGTACGCAAACAGATTTGTTCATCCTTACAAGTGGAGCAGTTGCCTGGTACTAAATGTAGCCCAGTGTTTTTGGGTTTTTTTCTCCGGGTACTCCAGCTTTCCTCCGCCTCCAAAACCAGACACGTCCTTAAATGACACTTGCTGTTAATAGGACGTTAAACGAAATACGCCAAAATGTCATCCATACATCCGAAGCAGCATCACATACGTGGTTGTTTCCCTTGTCTGGCTATGGTCGGCTTTCTAATGTACAGGATCACTCACAGTAAACATGACGTAAGCTTTCAAGTTGTAATCGCCGACAAATTTTGAGTGTCTGTTTGTTCTCCACTCCACCGTAGATCAACCCACAACTACCTTTGTGGACAAACCTTTCGGAGTCGACCTCTCTGAGGTGAAATCCAGTCTGTTCTCCGAGTGAATCATTCATCTTTCGCGCATGTCTGTGGATCTCTTACCGAAATCGAAAAAAATACTTACTCGCCCTCCTTCACCCATAGCTAACTACCCACATTGTAGTACGTCAATAATTATAAGGGATCGTACAAAAACATCATATGTACACATTGCAAGACAAATTGAAACTTTGTACAGTGGAGCCAAATCTAATTAAACTGCCCCATGTAGTTGCTGATATTAACAGGTGTTGATCAGAGGAATCGATAAAAATATCCAAATAGGCCGAAATCAAGGTGAAATTATGGGTCCAGTTGTTCAAAAGGTGATTAGGCTAATCACAGTTAAACAATGATTTTAAAATTCCGATTAAATTATTTTTGGCAAAGCTAACCTGACAAAATTCCATGAGGCTGTAACACTCATCAGACCTTACTGCCTGCCTATTTTAAAGAAACAAACTTGGCATTTTTTCTATTGAGATCGCCTTTTGTCCGGCGTCGTAAACAATTTACATTTTCAACTTCTCAATTATCAGCAGGCCCAGATACCTGATATATTAGGTCTGCTGTATGCTGGGATGAAGGACTACCAAAGTTTTTTTTTTCAAATTGATGACATAGATCTCCATTCAAGGTCACATGGGTCAATATGCTTAAATCTTAAAACGACTTCTTCTTGATTACCAAAAGGTCCAGAGACCCAATATTAGGTCTGTATTATGCTGGGATGAAGAGCTACTAAGTTTGTTCAATTGATGACCCTGACCTTCGTTTATTCAGTTATTAAATGAACCTATAGTCATGCCAACAGCTATCAAAGGAATCTATAGTCATGTCAACGGTTATCAAAGGAACCCTTAACCATGTCAACGGCTATCAAAGCAACCTGTAGCCAGGCCAACCATTATCAAAGGAACCTATATCCATGCCAACGGTTATCAATGTAACCTGTAATCATGCCAACGATTAATATTATCAAATGAACCTGTAGTCATTTTAACTGTTATCAAAGGAACCTGTAGTCATGTCAACGGTTATCAATGTAACCTGTAATCATGCCAACGGTTGATATTATCAAAGGAACCTGTAATCATGCCAACGGTTTATCAAAGGAAATGGTATTAATGTACATGAGCTGGCATCAGACATGATTGGTGTACGTACATATCGGTGGACGCATATTGTAATTTTTCCATTGGCAGTCTTCGTGGCTATGCATTGCAAATGTTGAGACCGTAGTAGACTTTGACAATATGAACAATTGGGTTATAAAATATAGATGTCTGCAAGGTTGTTTCTGTGTTTGTATTATTTTGCGCAAACGTTGCCTTTAGAAGTGTACAAATATAAGATATTAGCATCCTTCAAAACATATTGAAAGTTAGATACAGTAGAGTCACAAGGAAATACATATGTAAAAATATAGATCCTCCCAAAGCATTCATAGCACGCATATAGAGAACCATAATTCATAGTTATCGATTAAAAACAATTTATACAAAAAAAAGATCAGATTTATTTGACAAAACTATTCGAAACTACATATATTCTTTACAGTATGAATCATGTACGGTTGACAAGGGCAATCCCGGGTTTAGAGTCCTTTTCACTTGAATATTTCGTGTACCACACCATGATAAGTGCATTGGTTAGCATAATGCAAGATTCTCCAAAATTTATATAACAAAACCACATCATTGATGTCTCCATCATGAATCCCAGAAATAACGGACTTATCATCGCCCCTGTAAACGCCGAAATGAACATCGAGCTAGATACTTTCCCGGTGACGGGTATTAGATTAGTATTAGTCCAACTGACAAATCCGGGCCAGAGTACACCGAGGGGAACGCCAATCACACATACGGATATCCATATCCCAGTGTGGAACCGGACAGCGGCACAGATAGCGAGTCCGACAAACCCTAGAGTACACACAACCGTCGATAACATCAGTAGTGCATGAGAACTTAGTGCACGAACAGCAAAAGCACCAAATATCCTTCCAACAAGTTGTGAAAATAATATCAAAGAAGTCAAAATAGCCCCGTGTATCTTTTTCCAGTCGAGATACCGGACACAGAAGACTGTCAAATATCCGCCAAATGTTAGATCGATAGTGCTGAACACGGCGGAAAATATCATCGCGTTTAGGAACTGGAAGCATTTCAAACTTGGATGACGATTTCCTATGAACTTACTCTTAACGTGTTTCTTGACTGTGATGATGGAAGACCGAGCAGCTGATTTCAGAAACAAAATAAGGAACGGAAACGTTACTATAACTGTGAGTCCGGCAGACATAGAATAGGCTATATAAAGTCTCGATGTTTCCTGGATCGCCATGGTGGCGTTGTCACTATGCTCTGATTGGTTGTTGCTAAGGATCATATTGACAGGTAATGACGTATTGGTGCTGTTCCAGGATACACCTGTGGTGTCAGTTGGGAGTAAAAATGGCGCCGTTGCCATTGGAGCAAATATACCGGAAACTGCAAACGCTGCGCACAGGATCTGGAAGTAGGAGCGACCTCTGTCGGAATCTCCCCAAATAGATACTCCTTCCGAGGTGACAGCTTCAAACAAATGAATGATAGTAAGAGCATTTTTAAATCAGAAGAGTTTCAAAATATCATGTTATAATTAAATTTCAAACAAAAGTTTAGCGAACAAGATTCTGATATGGTAAAACCTTACTCAAACAAGATGATTATCATACTTGATATTGGGATTTGTCATCACATCGAATGTCATACAATTGGATTCATTTGGAAATAGTCAGACGTGTACGATTCTTGCTTACATGCCTATCGTTTCAATTACCACCACCCACGATAACTCAGCCGTAGCCTCAGGTGAAGGTCTGAGGTACATGGTTCGACACGTCATACCAGTGTCGGTTTGTATTTCTTGGAAAGCTCAGAAACAGACTATAGTGGTTGTGTCCTTGAGCATGACATTTTACCCTTAATACTCTGGATGGCATACGACGGGCCTCCAGTATGTTGTTCAGTGAGGTAGTCACCAACTACTACAAAAAGACCTCGCCTGAAAATGACCCTGGCTGTTCACGGGTTACCAAGCAAATAAAACTAACACACAAACAGTCACCTCCCTATTTTAGCTGTGTGTTGTCGATGAAGCAGAAGACTTTACCCTCCGGAACACCTGGTTCTATTCTAGAACTTTTTCACGTGTCTCCTATCAAAGTTTGTAATTATCTTACTTTTTCATGTGTCTCCTGTCAAATTTGTTTGTACTTATCTTACTTTTTATGTGTCTCCCATCAAATTTGTTTGTACTTATCTTACTTTTTATGTGTCTCCCATCAAATTTGTTTGTACTTATCTTACTTTTCATGTGTCTCCCATCAAATTTGTTTGTACTTATCTTACTTTTCATGTGTCTCCCATCAAATTTGTTTGTACTTATCTTACTTTTCATGTGTCTCCCATCAAATTTGTTTGTACTTATCTTACTTTTCATGTGTCTCCCATCAAATTTGTTTGTACTTATCTTACTTTCCATGTGTCTCCCATCAAATTTGTTTGTACTTATCTTACTTTTCATGTGTCACCCATCAAATTTGTTTGTACTTTACCCTCTACAACCCCTGGTGTTGTTATCTTACTTGTTCGCGTGTCTCCTCGCTTTGTTGCCATCGAATTTTTTTTTTGGGGTCAGAATAACTGTTTCGTTTACGTGTGTTCTCTGATGTTATTGATAAGTATCCAGACTGGTTAATGACATGTGTAACTGATCGTTAAGTTTACTGACATATACGGCCTGTCAATTAATCTTTATCGCAATTAAACCGAAAATTTGGAAAACAAAGGCTTGGTACTTTTGTCACCCTCACTCCTCAAAAATAACTTATTCAGGAGCAATGTTGATCCGAAACGTTTTAAAAGATATACAGATATTGTAACGGTATACAATTACCGACGTCAAGTACTCCTCCAGATATACCATGGAGAGCATGCGCAGTCATCATCAGTTCATACAGGATACACCAAGGAATGGCAGCGACGGCAATGGCGTTCACGACCATGGCGACCACAAATATTAAATATCGGTTCATCTTAGGATGTATAGCTCCCGCTAAAATGGCTCCAACCAGACGCCCAGCAAAGTATGACGTCATAAACCCTGACCCCCTTTTCAAGTCTGTGTTTGATATGACCAAGAGATCTAGGAATGCAGGTCCAAGCTGTCCTTTTGACCAGCCCTGAAAACAGGCGCGTGTAATAGTATTAGCAAACCTTCTATTTCTGTACAAGTATCTGATTCGACGGGCTCAAATAAAAAACATAATCACATTTGTATTTCAGTTTCTTGACGCTACAATTAACAACGCTTTGCTTTATTTCCGACAATTAATCGCTCTAAATTAAATAATTAAATAAGAGACTGTGGTGCCAAATGTAAATATAAGATAATGGAAATTGATCCAAAATCAATTTCTCAAACATTTTTTCTTTTCTTGCCAGAGATTATGACTATCTAAACTAGCTAACGTCAATAGAGATCTAGACGCTTTACAGTTCTGACCATTAACATGCATACATATAAATACAATTGGCGATGAATATCATTTTCTTTTCATATGTGAACATGTAGATGTTAAGGAATTCAGGCAAAAATGCATTCCTAATTATTACAGTACTAATCCTAATATCAACAATATACAAAGCCTTTTTACCATATGCAATATTAAAGTTTTGTCAAATGGAAAAAAAATAGAGACATTACTTAAACAACATTAGAACAATTACACACAAAGCCCACACAAATATGATGACTGCTAAATTACAGTTTATTGCGGTGGAAGGTTTGAAACAAAGGGTTTAACCCATTGTCTTTTTAATGCAAACGGATGTTACATCTAATTCGCGGTCTTTATATATATGAATATTTTGTCCAACATAGAACTGTGCACTAGAATAATGATTGTTCTACAAAGAATATATATATATCAGTTCACGATCCTCTTTTTACATCACACGCCCCCCACCCACCTTTTTTTTTTAACTTGCGTGTTGAGGCATTGATATCGGAGTTAAGATAGTTCTACTTACACTCCTAGGAAGGCGATTGAGCTGACTTGACATAAATCTACCTACCTGAACCATATAGGCCAAACATACACAGACACTGAGGAGTGCACTGTGCCTGGTAGCCATGTTGTTCTTCAGTTCGTCAATGAAAGACGAGACATTACCGATAAAGGCTGGCCTAGGATGTTCGAGAGTGTCGTCATGGCTACCAGGTTTAGATTTGTCATTTTCAAATTGACACTCGATTTTATTGATATCCTGTAGGGGTATTACGGTCTCAGTTTCCGTGTCGTCGAGTTGTTCAGTCTTCATTCTCATCGTTTCGTCGTTGGTATTAAAATTTGTGTCTGAGAGAAACAGATTAATGTTGTGTTAGACATCCTGTAAAATAAATGGAATTGTTCCCTCAGGAATATAGTTGAACAATTGGTGGTCATTTTAGTATACATTGTTCATTCAAAAATATCAAACAATGTTATACCAATAATTATATATATCATACCAATATATCTCATGCAGCTACTAAGTATTATGTCAATTGAAGTATGTCTCGTTCCCAAAGTAGGAACAAAGGCAAGAAACAAGAAAATGAAGAACCAAAATTATTAACGCACATTTTTTTTCTTCAAAATAGCTACAAATATATCCACTTTATTGTAAGTATAATGAAAGGCATTTACCTGGAAATGATCTCGTGTATGTTGATTCAGAAGTAAAAAAAAACCATGTAATATTGGTAAACGGTACGTACAGCCCAGACACAAAATGGAGCGAGCAATCCCGGCTAATTCGTTGTAACAAAAGGGAGCGAGCACTCCCGGCCAATTTGTGGTAACAACACCAAGCACTCTTGGTCAGTTTGTGGTCACAACACAGAGAGAGCACTTATAGCTGGTATCAACCTGTCAACATCAATATCATTGTGAAATGTCAAAAGGATAGACAGTTAAACAATACATCATGGGATGTCCATGAACCTGCATACATATCATCATCATCGTAATACCAAAAATGGGCAATCATACTACATACTCCATTCATAATCACGTTTTTAAGACAGTGCTAGAATATCATATTCTTCAATCCTCATGACAGTACAACAGCCATATTCACACCAGAATAAGAGACCAATTTATTCACGACAGTACACATTTTTCCTCACAATACACAAATATATCTACACTCTAGTAAGACACATATCTACATCTCACCATGACAAGACTCATATTCTACTCCTCACGACATAAAAACCATATTAATCAACAGACAGTAATATTGTCTCAACATACGAAGATATTCGTACACCTCAGACAGAAAAGACCAATCTACATCTCACGACTACAGCAGCTATTAATCCTCACACAGTAAGCGACATTTTACACTCCCGGCCAGTACAGACAGACCAACACACCTCACGACAGTCGTCAGCTATTGTCACACCCACGAAGTACAGACTAACCCATATTACACCTCACGACATCAACAGATCATTTTAACATCTCACGACAGTACAGACAGACCATATTCCACCTAGACCATACAACACCATCATCTAATACCAACAAAGGCAGACATATCTACACTCTCACCATACAGACAGACCATATTCTTCAATCCTCATGACAGTACAGACAGACCATATTCTACATTCCTCACGACAGTACAGACAGACCATATTCTACACTCCTCACGACAGTACAGACAGACCATATTCTACACTCCTCACGACAGTACAGACAGACCATATTCTACACCCCTCACGACAGTACAGACAGACCATATTCTACACTCCTCACGACAGTACAGACAGACCATATTCTACACACCTCACGACAGTACAGACAGACCATATTCTACACTCCTCACGACAGTACAGACAGACCATATTCTACACTCCTCACGACAGTACAGACAGACCATATTCTACACCCTCACGACAGTACAGACAGACCATATTCTACACTCCTCACGACAGTACAGACAGACCATATTCTACACACCTCACGACAGTACAGACAGACCATATTCTACACCCTCACGACAGTACAGACAGACCATATTCTACACTCCTCACGACAGTACAGACAGACCATATTCTACACTCCTCACGACAGTACAGACAGACCATATTCTACACTCCTCACGACAGTACAGACAGACCATATTCTACACTCCTCACGACAGTACAGACAGACCATATTCTACACTCCTCACGACAGTACAGACAGACCATATTCTACACCCTCACGACAGTACAGACAGACCATATTCTACACTCCTCACGACAGTACAGACAGACCATATTCTACACTCCTCACGACAGTACAGACAGACCATATTCTACACTCCTCACGACAGTACAGACAGACCATATTCTACACTCCTCACGACAGTACAGACAGACCATATTCTACACTCCTCACGACAGTACAGACAGACCATATTCTACACTCCTCACGACAGTACAGACAGACCATATTCTACACTCCTCACGACAGTACAGACAGACCATATTCTACACTCCTCACGACAGTACAGACAGACCATATTCTACACTCCTCACGACAGTACAGACAGACCATATTCTACACTCCTCACGACAGTACAGACAGACCATATTCTACACTCCTCACGACAGTACAGACAGACCATATTCTACACTCCTCACGACAGTACAGATAGACCATATTCTACACTCCTCACGACAGTACAGACAGACCATATTCTACACTCCTCACGACAGTACAGACAGACCATATTCTACACTCCTCACGACAGTACAGACAGACCATATTCTACACCCCTCACGACAGTACAGACAGACCATATTCTACACTCCTCACGACAGTACAGACAGACCATATTCTACACTCCTCACGACAGTACAGACAGACCATATTCTACACTCCTCACGACAGTACAGACAGACCATATTCTACACCCCTCACGACAGTACAGACAGACCATATTCTACACTCCTCACGACAGTACAGACAGACCATATTCTACACTCCTCACGACAGTACAGACAGACCATATTCTACATCCCTCACGACAGTACAGACAGACCATATTCTACACTCCTCACGACAGTACAGACAGACCATATTCTACACTCCTCACGACAGTACAGACAGACCATATTCTACACCCCTCACGACAGTACAGACAGACCATATTCTACACTCCTCACGACAGTACAGACAGACCATATTCTACACTCCTCACGACAGTACAGACCATATTCTACACTCCTCACGACAGTACAGACAGACCATATTCTACACTCCTCACGACAGTACAGACCATATTCTACACTCCTCACGACAGTACAGACAGACCATATTCTACACACCTCACGACAGTACAGACAGACCATATTCTACACTCCTCACGAAAGTACAGACAGACCATACTCTACACTCCTCACGACAGTACAGACAGACCATATTCTACACACCTCACGACAGTACAGACAGACCATATTCTACACACCTCACGAGAGTACAGACAGACCATATTCTACACTCCTCACGACAGTACAGACAGACCATATTCTACACTCCTCACGACAGTACAGACAGACCATATTCTACACTCCTCACGACAGTACAGACAGACCATATTCTACACTCCTCACGACAGTACAGACAGACCATATTCTACACACCTCACGACAGTACAGACAGACCATATTCTACACTCCTCACGACAGTACAGACAGACCATATTCTACACTCCTCACGACAGTACAGACAGACCATATTCTACACTCCTTACGACAGTACAGACAGACCATATTCTACACTCCTCACGACAGTACAGACAGACCATATTCTACACTCCTCACGACAGTACAGACAGACCATATTCTACACTCCTCACGACAGTACAGACAGACCATATTCTACACTCCTCACGACAGTACAGACAGACCATATTCTACACTCCTCACGACAGTACAGACAGACCATATTCTACACTCCTCACGACAGTACAGACAGACCATATTCTACACTCCTCACGACAGTACAGACAGACCATATTCTACACTCCTCACGACAGTACAGACAGACCATATTCTACACTCCTCACGACAGTACAGACAGACCATATTCTACACTACCTCACGACAGTACAGACAGACCATATTCTACACACCTCACGACAGTACAGACAGACCATATTCTACACTCCTCACGACAGTACAGACAGACCATATTCTACACTCCTCACGACAGTACAGACAGACCATATTCTACACACCTCACGACAGTACAGACAGACCATATTCTACACACCTCACGACAGTACAGACAGACCATATTCTACACACCTCACGACAGTACAGACAGACCATATTCTACACTCCTCACGACAGTACAGACCATATTCTACACTCCTCACGACAGTACAGACAGGCTATATTCTACACTCCTCACGACAGTACAGACAGACCATATTCTACACTCCTCACGACAGTACAGACAGACCATATTCTACACTCCTCACGAGAGAACAGACAGACCATATTCTACACTCCTCACGACAGTACAGACAGACCATATTCTACACACCTCACGACAGTACAGACAGACCATATTCTACACACCTTACGACAGTACAGACCATATTCTACACTCCTCACGACAGTACAGACAGACCATATTCTACACTCCTCACGACAGTACAGACAGACCATATTCTTCACTCCTCACGACAGTTGAGGCAGTCCATATTCTTCACTCCTCACGGCAGTACAGGCTAGACCATGTTCTCCCACAGTTCACCAATTTATCTCTAGACGTGAAAGATTTCTCGGTCAAACCTAGGGAATGACAGATTGCACGCGATAACCTTCAGAACCGGAATTACATCTGGAACTACTTTCGAGGCATTGTACCCCCGGGTTGTTATTTAATTTTAAATATGCGCAAAAGACACAAATTTGATGAAATGACAAAATATACTGCTGTTAACATCAGAATAGTATCAACGATACCTTATTTTAGTGTCTGCTTGATAAATATTGTGAATCAATTTTAGACCTATCTTCTTGTGTAATGATATCGCGGTTTGCATTTCTTGTGGATTGTGATGGTTACTTCTTTAAATGAGGATATTCATACGCCGACCATGTGCATTTGTTTACAAACAGACCTTGACCACCGATAGGATATTTAATTATCTAAGAGAAAAATTATCATTCCCTTCTAAGGGAGTGTGGCAAATAAATCTCAACCCTCGGGGGAATTTATGAATGTTCAACCCGCCGCAAGCCTCACGACAGTACAGACAGACCATACTCTACACTCCTCACGACAGTACAGACCATATTCTACACACCTTACGACAGTACAGACCATATTCTACACTCCTCACGACAGTACAGACAGACCATATTCTACACTCCTCACGACAGTACAGACAGACCGACTATCAGACACTTGGGTCAGACACTCATCACGCGGCCTGATCTACCGCTTGTTTATATCACGGCAAAAGCCTGTCTTGAAGATTATGATATTCTGGGATATCGTCAGACATGGTGTCAGGGCCAGAAGAAACTCGGGCTTAACTTCCTGGCTTAGTCGTTTTGATGCCGCCGCGATAGCATATATCTAGATCTGTAAAACAGCTGCCTTGATCAAAAATCTGTTTTGGAAAGAGGTTCTAACGGATCTATATGATTTTTCAAAGATTGTTCCTAAAGACGACATCATAAATCAACATTTGTGGTATAAAAATGCACAATGTAAAAATAGAAACTATACCAACCTATATATAAAAAGGGAAATGTATACAATCTGTACATTCAGTTATTAGACCAAGGAGGAATATTAGTACTTTTGTACGACGTATACTTCTACTAAGGGACACAACTCTCAAACAAAGGTACATAACTCACAAATCCATTCCCGTTACACTTATGATATATTGCACAAGAGGAATTAAAACTCTATCAATTGGATTTGTAGTGGGTTTTTTTATCATTAATTTTTTAAAAAGATTTCATGATAGTGTAAAATTAAGGTTATCCTCCTGATTTTCAAAATTTTGATGCTTTTCATTTATTTTTTTAGATGTAGATTCTAATTAATATTCATTTTATAATAATGATTAATTGTAGATTTTTTTTTCTCAAGTACACTGTATATGTACATATATTTTAATATTTATTATTTGATCAGACAAAAATATGTTTTAATTCAATGTATTGTAATATCTGTACCAGTGTATGTATAATTGATACTCTCAGGACATGCCTGTTGTCATGGAGGTCATGAAGATCATTTTTGATGATACGTATATTGACAATATGTCTTCATCCGATCAAATTTGTGAATTCATGAAGAAGATAGACGCTAGATTGAATGCTATCGAAACGCAAGTCAAAAAGATAGATGACATTCGATTGAAAGCTATTGAAGTCCAGGTGAAAAAAATAGATGATATTCAATCGGCATTAAATTCGCTCTCCGTTAGAGTTCAAAAGGACGAGGTCAAGGTCAATGATGTTACTGAGGTTACACAGGAATTAAAAGACAGTACTAAATTTATCAGTGACATGTATGATGACATAAAAGTAGCTGTAGACAAAGCAAGGATGACATTGTCAAGGTCGATGCTAAGTGTAAGGACTGTGTAGTTAAAGTCGACGGTGTTTCAAAGGATTTGAGCGCACAGGCAGACGAACTTAGGGAAGCTGTCACTGACCTACAATGTAGATCTATGAAATGTAACCTGGTGTTTTCTGGTCTGAAGGAATCTAGTGGGGAGCATACTGAATCATTGGTACGACAATTTATACAGATTGAGCTGTGGATTGACGATGTTCTGGAATTCGGCAACGTCCATCGGTTCGGCAGGCAACGTGGTAACAAACCTCGACCTATTGTAGCGCGTTTCCTATACCAACATCGACATGTCATGGTATTGAGTAAGGCGTTTCGGTTAAAGGGCAAGCCTTATGGTATTAATGAACAATTCCCCAAAGTCGTCGAGGAGGTACGTAAAACACTATATCCATCGCAAAAGAATTGCGACAGCGCAGACATAGTGTGAAGTTCGTCAGGGACAAAATGTTTGTCGATGGCAAACTCTATGACGGCAGTGTTACTGTAGGAGTGCAGGACCATGATAACACATCTTTTCAATCTTCTGCAACTAGGGATCGCGCATCATACAGCAGGAGAAGACAACGTGAGCCTTCTACGCCTGATGGGAGAGTGTCCTCCAGGCAGCCGCCATCTCAACGCGCCAAATATGACAACGTCACAAGATCGCGAGACAGAAGTGGATGAGACGTTAGAAAAGGTCGTCACCAGATAGGATATACAGGAGAACATATCCACTGTTAAGATATGCTCCTGGAATATACACAGAGATTTTTGCAATAAAATCGTAAACAATGATTTTTTGGGAAATTTCGAAGGACGTGATATAGTTTTCCTTAGTGAGTGTTGGGTAAAGGATGATTTCTCAGTAAATGGGTTTGAATTTTTCCCGACGTTCAAGAGAAGTAGATGTAAAGGAGGGGATATGATTTGCTCATTTCACTAGTTTCCGTTGAAGCTGATAGTGTCGTGTGGATTAAATTGGATGGTAGATTATTGGGTAATAACATTGACACATACATATGTTTTGTTTATATTGATATTTTTGAAATATTGGAATCAGACATTGCAAAGTTTACTGGGTTAGGTAACGTTTATGTTACAGGGGATTTTAACAGTAGAACTGGTAGGGATACAGATTTTATTTCCTTTGATGTATTGCCGAATACTATACATAACATTTTAGAGAGCTTTATATCATATGACGATGGAAATTACAGTCTTATTCGTAATTCTGAAGATGCAGTTGTCAATCAATTTGAGCGTCGCTTACTAGAGATGTGCAGATCAACTGATTTTAGAATCATGAATGGTCGAACACCGGGTGACAGCAAGGGTAAAATAACATTTTATAACGCTTTAGGTACTAGCACCATAGATTATTTACTTTCTCATAGTGATCATATGGATGATGTGAGGGATTTTAAAGTTGGAAACTTCAGTGACTTTTCTGATCATGCCCCGTTGTTTTTCAACTTGTCGGCATCTTTAAGTAATACTTGTAATTGTTGTGGCACTAGTGAGCGGTGTAAAGTCAGTTCAGTATTATGGACAGAAGAGGCAAAATATAAATCTGTTGGAAAAAATGATGAGAATAAATCTTAATAACCGCCTCATTAGATGAATTAGAGAATACTGCAGAAAGTATTGATTTATGCTTAGAATTGTTGACGAACAGTATACATTCTGTTTTTGATGAATTTTGTGTCAATGACAAATTTGTGTGTAAATGTGATTGTTCATGCCACCAGATGACTAAACGTAAGGTTCAAGAGCCAAATAAGCCGTGGTTTGATAGGAAATGCAAAAGATTGTATAATGAGTATAAACATTCATTGCATTCGTTTAATAATCGTAGATCCCCTGGCAACAGATAAATATTAGTTCGTCAAAAGAAAACGTATAAGGTTTACGAATCAAAGGTAAAACGTAATTATCTCCAAATGGAAGGAGATATGTTAAACATATTAAAGACAAATGACCCCAAATCGTTTTATAAGCATTTTTCAAAAAGGAAGAGTCGAAATGCAGGAAATTTATGCCTGGACAAGTTTTATGATTATTTTTAAGGTATCGCAAATAATACGGTTGAGTGTTCTGATGTAAATTTGGATCAAATAAGAGATTATGAGTGTATATATCCTGAACTTGACAATGCTTTTAGCCCTGAAGAATTATTAGCTGCAATTAAGGGGTTGTCTAGAGGTAAGTCTCCAGGGCTAGACGGGATCCTTAATGAATATTTCATTGAGTACAGTGATGTTTTTGCACCAGTTTTATTGAAACTATTTAATACGATTTTACATGTTGGTTATTTTCCTAAAGCTTGGTCTGAAGGAGTTATCATCCCTTTGCACAAGAAAGGAGATAAAAATGACGTTAATAATTATAGGGGCATCACTTTGATTAGTCATATAGCAAAACTATTTACATCACTTTTGAATAAGCGTCTGTTAGAGTGGAGTAAGAGTGAGGGCGTCATATCTGATGCTCAATTCGGGTTTAAGCCAGGAAGTGGTACCAGAGACGCCATTTTTGTCCTTAATAGTTTAATTACTAAAACATTACAAGCAATAAAAGATTGTATTGTGTATTCGTTGATTACAGAAAAGCGTTTGATAGTATATCACATGGTAATTTATGGCTAAAGCTTTGGAAATCTGGGGTGAGAGGACGTTTGTTAAATGTTATTAAATCTGTATATAATAGTATCAAATCTTGTGTAAAATTACATGGCGAGATATCTCCTATGTATGACCTAGAGGTGGGTTTATTACAAGGCGAATCTTTGTCGCCGATAATGTTTTCCCTGTTTGTAAACGATATGGAATCAGAACTTATTGAATCTAATTGTCAAAGTTATCAAATACAGATGCTTAACCTTTTCTTGATTATGTACGCAGACGATACTATTTTGTTCTCTGAAGATATTGATGACCTTCAAAATTCTATAGTTTATTTTGAACTAGGACGTTTTCCTTTTTATATAACGAGAAAGATTTTTATTGTTAAATATTGGCTACAACTATTAAAGACTGAAAACTGTATATTGAGGGCTTGCTATAATGAATTATTTGAACTTAACATTAAAAAACCTAATAGCAAAGCAAATTGGGTTCATCATTTGAAAAATGACTTATGTTCACTTGGTTTTGGCGATGTATGGTATGCACAGAACGTACCAAATAAAAACATATTTTTGTTATTGTAAAAACAACGTTTACAAGATATTTTTATCCAAGAAATGAGAGCTAGTTTAGAAAGCTCTTCTAAGTGCATCATATATAAACACATCGTTGATACGTTTATCATGCAGGACTATCTCAGTAAACCATTAATTTTCAAAATAAAACGAATTATATCCAAATACAGATTAAATGCTCATTCGTTGAATATTGAAACTGGTAGATACAGTGGTATCCCTAGACACCAAAGGCTGTGTACTTTGTGTGATAATCATGAAGTTGAGGATGAAGTCCATTTTATTTTGTTATGTCCAAAGTATTTGGATTTAAGGGTGAAGTATTTAAAATCATATTTTTATCGCCGTCCATCTGTTTTCAAAATGACTGAATTGTTCTGTAGTACCAATGTAAAAACTTTAAGAAATTTTGGAAAATATTTAATTAAGGTAACGGCTAAAAGGAAGTCACTGTTACTTAGTTAATAAGTATTTATATATTTGATTAAAAGTTAATTAATTAGTAATTGCACAACAGTTTTTTCTTTATCAGAACCTTCTAGAGAAAATATGTCTAGGAATATAATTTCAAGTATGTGATTGTCTTTTTATGTCTTAAAAATCCGTGTAGTTTAAAATTGCAATTGTAATATTGTAATTGTATGATATACACTTTTAGTGATGGCAAAAAATATTAACACATGCTTTATTGAAATGTATAATACTTTGTGTTACATTGGCTGTGTTCTCCGCCGTCTTGCACAAATGTAAAATGTTGTCATATGTATGTATATTGTGATCCTATATGCTATTTGCATACGTAATAAAAATGATTGAATAATTGAATGGCCACCGGGGCCCCAGGGCCCAAACCCCACCTCACCACCACCTTATGGACCTCCATAACGCCTTACCTATATATATGTATCAGATGAGGATCGGTCTTAAGGTGTGTCTGTTTAACACCTGGCTATAGTTTTGTCAAGTCACCAATTACCCCAAGGGGTCCATTTATAGCATGCTGTGCCAGGCTCATCTGCCGTACCTACCTGTAATTAGCATCTAACACTACCTATATATAATATCTACCTGTGGATGTTTTTCAAAAAATTACAGTTTTTTTCTTTTCGAATCATCAAAAAATGATTAATGTTTATATACATTTTTCTTAATAGAGATATTCAATAAATATAGTTGATATGCTGATTTTCTTTAATTACAAGAAGAGGTAAAATCCCCATCAGTTATACATTTTAAGGTAAAAAAACAATTAATCATTTTCTTAATGCAATAGGGAAACACTTAAATGCGGTTCAAAATGTATCCCAAGATTTTGTTTTTTTTAAACAATATTGCAAAAAACATAGCGTGAACTGTAAAAAAAACTTTGGCTTAAGGTCCACATGATCCACAGATGTACAAATGTATATAATACATTTGTTAGCAGGTAACTTTATAGAAGAAAATTATGAAATTACAAATACAAGTGTTGTATGACAAGTACAGCTCCAGATACATGAACATGTTGCCCTCCCCCTCCCCAAGTTTGCCAGTATATGTATTTCATAACGAAAATGACATTTGCGCAAAATTTGAATCTTCAAGTACTGGTGTAAATTGTTGAGGTCTAGTAACTATATATTAAGTGCATGTTATCAAGATATGTACATAGGCTGCGAATCAAATCCACATTGTAAAAATTGGGTAGCTTCAGTTAAACAGGACCTATGCGCCACTGGCTTGGCCGAGTACTGGCAGGCGCAGGGTAATTTTAATACTAGAACCTTTTTGGCCTTAGTAAAACAACGGTTATTAGAGATTTTTAAGCAAGATTGTGAGTCTTTCTTTTTAACCTCGTCCAAATGCACATTGTATAAACATATTATTAACTATGTATGTCTGCAACCTTACTTTAGTAAGCCTTTTCCTGTTAAATATAAAAAGGCAATTGCCAAAATACGTTTGTCTTCACATAACCTGTTAATTGAAACTGGACGGCATAGAAAATATCCTCACAATTTAAGATTTTGTCCTTTCTGTAGAAATGACATAGAAGATGACTACCATTTCATTTTAAAATGTCCCTCCTTTAACGGTCTCAGAATAAAATATATAAAGCCTCATTATCGGGTCAATCCCTCTGTCTATAAGTTAATAAATTTACTAGCAACGGGTAATGTTAAAGAATTAAGTAATCTGGGCAAGTTTTTATACCAAGCAGCGCTACTACATTCTACTCTGTTGGCTTCTAGTAACTAGTAGTTTGATCCATACTATTCATTTTCCTTATTGAGTCACATATATATATATGAATACAAATATGTGCATGCTATAATTAAGGATTGAATCTTGATTTGGTCGATTTCATGGGGTCATGAATTGAGTTGCTCTTGAGACAAATTTAATGAACTGCGAAACAGTTCATGTTGAATTTGTCTCAAGAGCAACTCAATTCATGACCCCATGAAATCGACGAAATAAAGATTCAATCCTTATATTTCAATTGTTTTTTTTTTCGAATAAAAAAGTCGGTCTAGATATTAATGTCTCGAAGCTTGTGCAAGTCCAAAATGTGGAAAAGCCCGAGGAGTTCCGGATTGTGCATGTCTAGTCGGTCGAGTAAAATAGTCCGCAATTTTAGGATTGAAAATAGCATTATTTTGTCAAAATAGAAGTATCTAGCATATCTGATCTTTCATAGAATACAAGAATACATTATAAATTTGATAATGTTAATAATTATTCCATGTTTATAACAACAAAGGAGAAAAAGTGAAATCGTTCCGCGGAAGGATTTTAACCATGTATTCATACGCACTGATCAGTGTTAATCTGGTCAAATTCATGAGCAAATGAAACAGATTAAGTTTGGTAGTTTCATCGAGTCCAACCTGAGTAGAAATTGAAATATTGTCATATGTGCATTGCTCTACCCGAGCTGACTTGTATTATTTTCTTGTATTCTTGTAATTGTATTATGTCGATGAGATGTATCTTCTCAAGATTAATAAAGAATTGAGAATTGTGAATTGACATTAATTGTTCCCTCGGCCATAATCTCATTCTGTGTAACTGATACATGTACCTGTAATCAGATCCAATATTTTAGATCTTCAAAGTATTAGATACCTGCACACGGGTACATGTACAGAAATTTCAACTATTTCAGTAAAGGCAGATGGAAGGTGTATTACAAGTAACCTATACTTTTTATAAACTTAAAATTTTGAAATGTAGAACTGTTATGGTCACTTAATTACCAGTACATTCAAAGAATCTCTTTCTTTACATGTTAAATCAAGGTTTAATTAATTTCTTTATGTGTTCAGGTTTCTGACTTTAAGCATTGGATGTATACACATAGAATGTATATGTTATGGGCTGAATTAGGTTTTAATAAGCATAATATCACATCAAGAATGAAATTATGAATATGCTGCTTAATTTAATCTGAAATCAAACTTCAATATAAATAAATGTATCAAATTGAAAATGTTCAAGTAATGATAATTGTTTTCAAATGTTTTATTATATACTTTCATGTGATGAAAACAAAATTTCTGGAATTAAACATGTGAAATATATAACTGATCAATCAATACAAAATATAAAGTACCAAAAGATAAATGAAACTTGGCTTGAACAATTTAACTTAGTTAAAGGATTTGTAAAGTAAAGTCTTAACTTAGTTACAGCAGAGACGTATATACCAGATATACAAGTCTCTGGTTACAGTGTATAATTAACAAGAATAGAAAGGTTGAAATATAACATCAAACTAAACTTCCAAACCTTTTTATTAACTCTTTGAATATAACTGCTAGATAGCCTTATATATACAGTACAGGTAAAAATCACAGGTAGCCTTGGGTACTGCCCATTACCTGTATGGGGGTTTTGCTATTCATCACCTCTTAGGGTGTAGTGCACTACTAGTTTACCTCAGAGACATAATATCTATGTCTCTGTTTACCTGTAGTTTAAATGTAGTGCACTTCTAGTGCACTAGGTGTAAAGATTAGCTTACACTCAACTGTACTTTTGCATGTGTCATGAAGGAACAAACAAATCGTTATTGTGAAGAAAAAAAATCATCAAATGGAATATTTTACCACGATTTTGGTTCAGTGTACGCTTTTAATGTTTACTGTCGTGTGAGTAGTAATATCTAAGCGTTTTCTTGATACCCAGATCGTACTCTCAGCAGCGTTTGACACGGACCAGACTAAATGACAGCTGTATGCCGATGCTTTTGCGTGTAGCACAACATCACGAACATACACTTATTGTAAAATCATCTTTAGTGGAAGTTTCTCCCTTCAGGTTGGTGTGCATACATTCACATCTTATATGTCACACGGATTGTGCAATCATTTTGAAATGTCATTTACAACTTCCACCTTAAACATGGTCTTTTAGACAGCTGTGTTGATGGTCGTGTTGCACTGTTCAGTCTGTTGTATGATCCCTAGTCTTTTACTCTGTTGCCAGGAGTGCGTTATAATATTTCATATCAAATTAACGCAAAAATGTACAGCGCAACCTCACACACACATGCAGTGCATCAACACACATATACGATATGGATAGTTTTATATCAAAGAACATGGGGACACACATACGTCAACAACAGCAGATCCTATACCAAGTGCAAAGCGCTAAAACCATACAATACAAAAACTCCTACTTTGTTGATTGGAACCATCTGAACGACACTATTGTGTGTGCTCCAACAGTTGGGGGATTCAAAGAATTCCTCCCAAAGCAGTGCCAATAAAGGCGCTGCCTCCTCTCTCTCTCTCCGTCAGACAAAAAACAGAATTGAGACCTGCGACATACCTACATACAGAGATATGCTATGCATCAAAACGACTTAGCCAGGAAGTTTAGACCAAGTATCCTCTGGCCCTGACACTGTGTCTGGTGTAGGACTAGCCCGAGGTTCCCCTGGCCCTGACACTGTGTCTGGTGTAGACTAGCCCGAGTTTCCTCTGGCCCTGACACTGTGTCTGGTGTAGGACTAGCCTGAGTTTCCTCTGGCCCTGACACCATGTCTGGTGTAGGACTAGCCCGAGTTTCCTCTGGCCCTGACACCATGTCTGGTGTAGGACTAGCCCAAGTTTCCTCTGGCCCTGACACTGTGTCTGGTGTAGGACTAGCCCTAGTTTCCTCTGGCCCTGACACTGTATTTGGTGAAGGACTAGCCCGAGGTTCCCCTGGCCCTGACACCGTTTCTGGTGTAGGACTAGCCTGAGGTTCCCCTGGCCCTGACACTGTGTCTGGTGTAGACTAGCCCGAGTTTCCCCTGGCCCTGACACCATGTCTGGTGTAGGACTAGCCTGAGTTTCCTCTGGCCCTGACACCATGTCTGGTGTAGGACTAGCCTGAGTTTCCTCTGGCCCTGACACCATGTCTGGTGTAGGACTAGCCTGAGTTTCCTCTGGCCCTGACACCATTTCTGGTGTAGGACTAGCCTGAGTTTCCTCTGGCCCTGACACCATGTCTGGTGTAGGACTAGCCCGAGTTTCCCCTGGCCCTGACACCGTGTCTGGTGTAGGACTAGCCCGAGTTTTCCCTGGCCCTGACACCGTGTCTGGTGTAGGACTAGCCTGAGTTTCCTCTGGCCCTGACACTGTGTCTGGTGTAGGACTAGCCTGAGTTTCCTCTGGCCCTGACACCGTGTCTGGTGTAGGACTAGCCTGACTTTCCTCTGGCCCTGACACCATGTCTGGTGTAGGACTAGCCTGAGTTTCCTCTGGCCCTGACACCATGTCTGGTGTAGGACTAGCCTGAGTTTCCCCTGGCCCTGACACTGTGTCTGGTGTAGGACTAGCCTGAGTTTCCTCTGGCCCTGACACTGTTTCTGGTGTAGGACTAGCCTGAGTTTCCTCTGGCCCTGACACTGTGTCTGGTGTAGGACTAGCCCTAGTTTCCTCTGGCCCTGACACTGTGTCTGGTGTAGGACTAGCCCTAGTTTCCTCTGGCCCTGACACTGTGTCTGGTGTAGGACTAGCCCTAGTATCCTCTGGCCCTGACACCATGTCTGGTGTAGGACTAGCCCTAGTTTCCTCTGGCCCTGACACTGTGTCTGGTGTAAGGACTAGCCTGAGTTTCCTCTGGCCCTGACACTGTGTCTGGTGAAGGACTAGCCCAAGTTTCCCCTGGCCCTGACACTGTTTCTGGTGTAGGACTAGCCTGAGTTTCCTCTGGCCCTGACACCCTGTCTGGTGTAGGACTAGCCTGAGTTTCCTCTGGCCCTAACACCATGTCTGGTGTAGGACTAGCCTGAGTTTCCTCTGGCCCTGACACCATGTCTGGTGTAGGATTAGCCTGATTTTCCTCTGGCCCTGACACCGTGTCTGGTGTAGGACTAGCCTGAGTTTCCTCTGGCCCTAACACCATGTCTGGTGTAGGACTAGCCTGAGTTTCCTCTGGCCCTGACACCATGTCTGGTGTAGGATTAGCCTGATTTTCCTCTGGCCCTGACACCGTGTCTGGTGTAGGACTAGCCTGAGTTTCCTCTGGCCCTAACACCATGTCTGGTGTAGGACTAGCCTGACTTTTCTCTGGCCCTGACACCGTGTCTGGTGTAGGACTAGCCCGAGTTTCCTCTGGCCCTGACACCGTGTCTGGTGTAGGACTAGCCTGAGTTTCCTCTGGCCCTGACACTGTGTCTGGTGTAAGACTAGCCTGAGTTTCCTCTGGCCCTGACACCATATCTGGTGTAGGATCAGACATGAAGTTGTAATCTTTCTCCTCGTTTAGAAAAAAAGATAGACTGAGTCAGGTACATGTATATTTGTTCAACAGTTTATGTACACACGTGACATATAACCACAGTACTACTTGCTCAACGAGGGAGAACAACTCTATAAATACCTGGGGATATTTCTCTGACCCCAGTGGCCAAACCAAAGGGCTTTTCTGGGGACAATCCTGGTTTTAAAGGCAACATATTATTTTATGTTTTTATATAATCAAGTAGTATCCTGATTTTTACAGTGCCAAATGAAGATAAAAATATTTCTCTTACTTATTTTTTCGTTTCATGTTGAACCTTTTTACCAAAAAAAAAACAACAAACAAACTCATACAGTTTATTGTGTAGTGTTTGTTTAAACATGAAGTATCTGGGGTTCGGTCAGCAGAGGAGGAAAATAATGAGAAAATGTGAACTTAAATTACCTTTGATTAACCTGAATGACAGTATTTTGCCATATAATGGGTGTTATTGTGAGGAAACCAAAGTACCTGAAAAAAAAACATGTGGTCATCCGGTGACTGCACATCTTTGTTCATGTGCAATCAGGGAATAAAATTGATTGATCAGAATTTGGATTTTTCATAGGTAGCGAGATATTATACACATCATTCTTTAGCGGTTAAAGGTGTTTGTATAATGTTGCATGAAACCTGCACGTGGTATGCATTAAGTACTGAAAGGAGGTCACTGTGAAAACATAATAACCTTCTGCACCAATAATTACTGTTTCTCAAAAGAAAGAGCCCACTGTGATGATTTGATCTCTTATTTTATAAGAAACATTTGCATTGAGTAGTTTTACTTTATTGCACAAGTGCAAATAACCAATGGAAACAATTTAGAGGTGATGAGGTAAACATTGAATTGGTTTCTGAATGAAATAGTTTTCCTTTTTTAAGAAAGAGATAATTTTATTTTCAGATTTGTTGAAGAATTGTTGAGATGGCTTCTGGTTGTGGAGAGAAAGACAGTTGTGACGAGTTACTGCTCACCTATCTCCAGGAAGCACAATCCCTCATACAGAAATGTCGGCAATTTCAGCACATCAAAGGGATGCACAAACTGGAGAAAAACTGCCGAGCTGAACTCCGATACCTTCAGTCTGTAAGTGTTTATACTTATCATAAAATACACTGAAAGAAAGTGTGTTTGGTAAATGCTTTTCTTTTAAATGCATGAAAAATGTTGATGTATCTTACCCAGAGAAAAAACAGCTTCCTTTATTCTGAAAACGTCGAGACTCACAAGAAATGCTTCTTTACTTAAAGCAGGTATTACCATATTACCATCTTGTAAGGTTATCGATCTTGTTGCACATTCTATATGACATAGGCATTTCAGGTTTACAAAGTGTAATATCGAAGGACAAGAGGAAAGTGTGAGCAAAAAAAGAAATATCTTTAAAAAAGATAAATGGCATAGCTTTAATGTTGGTGGTTACAATGTAAAACTGCTGGTGAAATAAATGAACGAACTAATGTGTTTGAGCATGGATAGCAAAATTATATCAGTTTGAATCATTTTTGGTGATAGTAAGATTGCATTTGAATCAGGAATATAATTTTATGAATGTGTCATTTGAAAAGATACATCCACTTATTCAGCTTGCATTCAAACTTAACTTTGATTTGTTTTTAACTGTATATCTGCATTTTGCATTTACTGCTACATTGACCAATCACATACTTCATCTTGACCAGTAACGCCACCTGTCGCGTCATATCTGGGGTCAAAAGAAGATTATACGGCTATGCAGAAAAAACTCAGTCACTCCTTTGTAATGTAAACAGAGACATACCATAGATATTTGATTTTGTACAACACTTGTTGGTATTCTATATCACCTACTGGGCAGGGTTGTGAGTTTTTTCTATATATAAGATAATAACAGTTGTAGACTGATCTGGTGACATACACTTTGTAACTGGAACTTTGGAAACTAGACGAAAGTCTTAAATATATTACCCTGTCTAAATAAAGGAATTAATTATCATTACCTCTTGTTTAATGTCGGCATTAGCATTCACATTAGTATTAATGCTAATTTACGCAGAGAAAAATTTAAAGGTAAAAACCAATTCAGAATTTTGAAATGCAGTTCATGTCAGAGTTGATACACATGATTTCCCAGTGAGTTTTGGTACACATATTGACAAGTCATTATGATGTTAGAGTAAATATCACTATCTTTCTAGTAAACAGTTCCCATACTTTAATTGGATTACTCCCCTTTGCACATAAATTGTCTTATAAAACAGAAGAATCGGCACATTAGTATCAGTACAATGAATTACTAGTACTGAATTAACTGTTCACTGATGTAAATGTAGTAACAGTACACTGTAGTAACTATACACTGTAGTAACAATACACTGAAGTAACAGTACACTGAAGTAACAGTACACTGTAGTAACAGTACACTGAAGTAACAGTACACTGAAGTAACAGTACACTGAAGTAACAGTACACTGAAGTAACAGTACACTGTAGTAACAGTACACTGAAGTAACAGTACACTGAAGTAACAGTACACTGAAGTAACAGTACACTGAAGTAACAATACACTGTAGTAACAATACACTGAAGTAACAGTACACTGAAGTAACAGTACACTGAAGTAACAGTACACTGAGGTAACAATACACTGTAGTAACAGTACACTGAAGTAACAATACACTGAAGTAACAGTACACTGTAGTAACAGTACACTGAAGTAACAATACACTGTAGTAACAGTACACTGAAGTAACAGTACACTGAAGTAACAATACACTGTAGTCCACTGTAGTAACAGTACACTGAAGTAACAGTACACTGAAGTAACAATACACTGTAGTAACAGTACACTGAAGTAACAGTACACTGAAGTAACAATACACTGTAGTAACAGTACACTGAAGTAACAGTACACTGAAGTAACAGTACACTGAAGTAACTGTTCACTGAAGTAACAGTACACTGAAGTAACTGTTCACTGAAGTAACTGTTCACTGAAGCAACTGTTCACTGAAGTAACTGTTCACTGAAGTAACTGTTCACTGAAGTAACTGTTCACTGAAGTAACTGCTCACTGAAGTAACTGTTCACTGAAGTAACTGTTCACTGAAGCAACTGTTCACTGAAGTAACTGTTCACTGAAGTAACTGCTCACTGAAGTAACTGAACACTGAAGTAACTGTTCACTGAAGTAACTGTTCACTGAAGTAAATGTTCACTGAAGTAACTGTTCACTGAAGTAACTGTTCACTGAAGTAACAGTACACTGAAGTAACTGTTCACTGAAGTAACTGTTCACTGAAGTAACTGTTCACTGAAGTAACTGTTCACTGAAGTAACTGTTCACTGTAGTAACTGTTCACTGAAGCAACTGTTCACTGAAGTAACTGTTCACTGAAGTAAATGTTCACTGAAGTAACTGTTCACTGAAGTAAATGTTCACTGAAGTAAATGTTCACTGAAGTAACAATACACTGAAGTAACAGTTCACTGTAGTAACTGTTCACTGAAGTAACTGTTCACTGAAGTAACTGTTCACTGAAGTAACTGTTCACTGAAGTAACTGTTCACTGAAGTAACTGTTCACTGAAGTAACTGTTCACTGAAGTAACTGTTCACTGAAGTAACTGTTCACTGAAGTAACTGTTCACTGAAGTAACTGTTCACTGAAGTAACTGTTCACTGAAGTAACTGTTCACTGAAGTAACTGTTCACTGAAGTAACTGTTCACTGAAGTAACTGTTCACTGAAGTAACTGTTCACTGAAGTAACTGTTCACTGAAGTAACTGTTCACTGAAGTAACTGTTCACTGAAGTAACTGTTCACTGAAGTAACTGTTCACTGAAGTAACTGTTCACTGAAGTACTGTTCACTGAAGTAACTGTTCACTGAAGTAACTGTTCACTGAAGTAACTGTTCACTGAAGTAACTGTTCACTGAAGTAACTGTTCACTGAAGTAACTGTTCACTGAAGTAACTGTTCACTGAAGTAACTGTTCACTGAAGTAACTGTTCACTGAAGTAACTGTTCACTGAAGTAACACTACACTGAAGTTACTGTTCACTGTAGTAACACTACACTGAAGTAACTGTTCACTGAAGTAAATGTTCACTGAAGTAACTGTTCACTGAAGTAAATGTTCACTGAAGTAACTGTTCACTGAAGTAAATGTTCACTGAAGTAAATGTTCACTGAAGTAACAATACACTGAAGTAACAGTTCACTGTAGTAACTGTTCACTGAAGTAACTGTTCACTGAAGTAACTGTTCACTGAAGTAACTGTTCACTGAAGTAACTGTTCACTGAAGTAACTGTTCACTGAAGTACTGTTCACTGAAGTAACTGTTCACTGAAGTAACTGTTCACTGAAGTAAATGTTCACTGAAGTAACTGTTCACTGAAGTAAATGTTCACTGAAGTAACTGTTCACTGAATTATCTGTTCACTGAATCAACTGTTCACTGAAGTAACTGTTCACTGAAGTAACTGTTCACTGAAGTAACTGTTCACTGAAGTACTGTTCACTGAAGTAACTGATCACTGAAGTACTGTTCACTGAAGTAACTGTTCACTGAAGTAACTGTTCACTGAAGTAAATGTTCACTGAAGTAACTGTTCACTGAAGTAACTGTTCACTGAAGTAAATGTTCACTGAAGTAAATGTTCACTGAAGTAACTGTTCACTGAAGTAAATGTTCACTGAAGTAACTGTTCACTGAAGTACTGTTCACTGAAGTAACTGTTCACTGAAGTAAATGTTCACTGAAGTAACTGTTCACTGAAGTAACAGTTCACTGTAGTAACTGTTCACTGAAGTAACAGTACACTGTAGTAACTGTTCACTGAAGTAACAGTACACTGAAGTAAATGTTCACTGAAGTAAATGTTCACTGAAGTAACTGTTCACTGAAGCAACTGTTCACTGAAGTAACTGTTCACTGTAGTAACAATACACTGTAGTAATATAACAGTACACTGAGATAACAGTACACTGCAGTAACAGTACACTGTAGTAAAAGTACACTGCAGTAACAGTACACTGTAGTAACAGTACATTGTAGTAACAGTACATTGTAGTAACAGTTCACTGTAGTAACTATACACTGAAGTAACAGTACACTGTGGTAACTATACACTGCAGTAACAGTACACTGTAGTAACAGTACACTGTAGTAAAAGTACACTGTAGTAACAGTACACTGTAGTAACAGTACATTGTAGTAACAGTTCACTGTAGTAACAGTACATTGTAGTAACAGTTCACTGTAGTAACAGTACATTGTAGTAACAGTTCACTGTAGTAACAGTACACTGTAGTAACAGTACACTGTAGTAACAGTACATTGTAGTAACAGTTCACTGTAGTAACTATACACTGTAGTAACTATACACTGGAGTAACAGTACACTGAACTATTGTTAAAACATGGCTTGGTTATTGACTTGTATCAAGGGTGCACAATCACATTTTTAATTTCCCAAAGCATGAAACAAATTGGATTATTTTTAATGGTTCTTCCTAAAATATGTAATGCTGGTAGCCCTGTTGATGTTACCATCGGGGTATTTATCTCATAATAATGGACAAAACTGAAGTTATAAAATAACAGTGAAAATTGCCACAGACATGTTTGGTGCCATCAGTTGCTGGTGAACTCTCCCCTGTTTAGAAGCCAGTGTAATAAATAATAAAGGATGGGTGTGTCTTGTTAAAGTGCTGTCTGTGTCTATCAGCTGTTAGACCCACCTTCTTCCCCGAGTTTAATTGGTGCAGACCAAAGTATTGAGCTGGACATGAAGGTTCAGTATCTGTCTGGGTACTTTGCTGAAATGTCTTTTCCCCTGTACTTTAAATACGTATATTATTGATATTGTTATTGATCAATTATGTAAAATAATGGGTTGTCTGAGGAGTGTAACACCTCAGGGAGAAGACTGTCCAATATCTTATATCTGGATATAGTGTCCTTTGTGATAATGATGGACAAATCATTATGGTTAATTGAAAAAAAGACTGGGTTGGTTTCATACAATAAAAATTTTACATTAGCTTAAGATATGACCAGCTTGATAACTCCCCTCTAGAAGTTGTGCTTTTAATTTTATCTTTTAAATTTATTTAAGCATTGATGTCATTTTTTTTTAGTTTCATCGGGGTATGAAACAAATTTTGTTTGCAAACTATATGAATCCGCATAGCGGATTCTTACAGAAGTTTGCAAACAAAATTTGCTTCATACCCCAATGAAACTAAAAAAAAATTGACATCAACGCTTATAATTAATTTTTGAAAATGATTTTCTAATTTAAAATATGTTTTAGGTACAATTTTACTGGTTTTAAATGGGATTCTTTTTCTCAAATCAATACGCAACGTCAATTGTCGTATTGTGACGTCACATTTTTCGAGCCATTCTCGGAATTTCTTTCATAGAAGAATGAAAAGAATGTTTCGACCAATCACATTTGATTGAGTATTTACCATGAAAACAAAGAAAAATTAATTATTACATTATAATCGGATAAAAGATAAATAATTAATTGCATCCAAAGAAATTCTATTGTGTTCTACCTGTATCTTAATTAAGCTTGCATGTAGCTTTGGTCTTATAAACAATCATTATTAGGATGCTTTTATCATCATATTACATTTGTTGGTGTTAATTAGGCATATTTTTAGTTTCCACAGCCACCTATAGATAATCATCGATGACTTTGGCAAGAACAAATCCATTTGAAACTCTTAGGGGAATCAAAATGTCACTTATTTCCGCGATAAATCCTGATGAGTTCAAGATGGGACCAGAAATTATTCTTCATCCAAAAAAACTAACAACACACTTTTTCCCATACTTCACAGGGTTATCCGGCGGTTGCTAGGGAACAGATAAATCGATCTTACATGGGGTGGGTAAAGGCAGCTGGCACGCGCTATATGACGCTGCTCACAATAACGTAACGTCATCATTTTACGTTGAGTAGCCAAGTCGTAAATGATGACGTCATAAATTTTGATGCACATTCCAAGGAACATTGAAGATGACGTGAGGAAAAACTTTCATAAAAAACTTTGGTTGCAAGTATGTGAGAAAAATAATCAATCATGGGTCTGTTCCGCGAACAAGGATATCTCAACCCTCGTGTAAGAGTTTGGCTGGCCAATACTCTGCAAGCCTCGTGCTGACTGGCCAAACTCTTGCACTCGGGTTGAGATATCCCTGTCCACGGAACAGACCCATGATAGATTCTATTAATCTCCTTCCATGAAGTATTTGTTTGTAATTTAGTAATGATTCACATTTTTATGTTTGAAGACATCTGTTTAAGATAAATAGATCATAGAGAAAAAAAAACATGTTGAAATCATCGACAATAATCTGTTCTATCATTGAGTATTCCAAAATCTATTTTCTGTGCAAATTATTATGCTTGCTGACTGATTTGTACAAGGGGAGGTAACTCGTACACACTCTAGTTGATACGACATTGGAAATTCTATCACCTCTAATTGGGTTGATAAAAATGGCCCTCATCCGTCAAATACTGTTTTTGGTCTCGGATTTTCCAATTGAGAATCAATGAGTGAAATTTCTGATTGTTTCTACATTTGATACTAAAGTGAAAGTAGAATACTTCTGATTGGTTCGGGTGTCATTTCCAAGAAATGGTTCTACAAAAATGGTCTTGCTGGTTCAGGTGGTTGCAAATTTAGGCTATTGTGATGTAAGAACATTGTTTGGTAACCAAATATTGTACATAGAAATAACAAAGTGATTATTTTGTAAAAGAGACTTTATTTATAGAAATGTAGCGACGTAACAATACACAGGTAGACAAAGAACTCGAGTACAATATCAACAAAATGGTCACCATATATTTATTTCTAGGTAGTAATTGATAATTAGTTTGGAATTTTATAGATCGAGGATGGTAACATAGTCACCATATCCTGGGTACAGTAAGTAGACAGGGCACTCAGACACTGGAGAATAATACAAATTATACGACCATTATATCTCTGGGTACAGTGGATAGGGACCTGACACTGGAGAATGGTACAAATTATACAATATAGATGGGGTCCTGACGCTGGAGAATGGTACAAATTATACAATATAGATGGGGTCCTGACACTGGAGAATAATACAAATTATACGACCATTATATCTCTGGGTACAGTAGATATAGACATGGTCCTGATGCTGGAGAATGGTACAAATTATACAATCACATCCATATCTCTGCATGGGTACAGTAGATATAGACGGGGTCCTGACACTGGAGAATGGTACAAATTATACAATATAGATGGGGTCCTGATGCTGGAGAATGGTACAAATTATACAATCACCATATCTCTGGGTACAGTAGATATAGACATACAGGTCCTGACTCTGGAAAATGGTACAAATTAAACAATCACAATATTTTAGGTACAGTATAGGGACCTGATACTGGAGAATGGTACAAATTATACAATCACATCCATATCCTGGGTATAGTAGATGTAGACGTGCGGGTCCTGACACTTGAGAATGTAAATAATTGAATCATCAACTTGTGACTATGTAGGATGGATATACATGTAGCATACCTTGATGGAACTGATGATACAGGTAAACAATTACACTTACAAATACAGAAATGGATTATATCTACATGACAACATTAACAGTTGATAAGGTAACATCAGGTCCATTCAGACAATGTTTTTTTAATTTCAAACTTTAATTCACATTGATATTGAGAAAACAAATATACTATTGCTTCTTTGTGACTACACATATAAGCTGATAATAAACAGCCAATCATAGAAGTTGTAAGGTAATTAGGTGAGGTCATGATACTTCAACAACCAATCATTGAGGTTCTAAGATAATCCTTGTATGGTGATAAACAGCTAATCAGATTTACTAGTACTGTAACATAAGATGATGATGAACAACCAATCATTGAGGTTCTAAGATAGTGTATGATGATAAACAGCTAATCAGATTTACTGTAACATAAGATGATGATGAACAACCAATCATTGAAATTCTATAAACAATAATTTGGTTATTGTTATAGAAACAGCCAATCAGTGAGGAATATTGGAAATTTTCAGACTGATGGGGTAGACTGATAGGTTTTACACAGTCACTGTACTGTAACGAAATCTGAATATATATATACTGTACATGTATATATATATACTGTTATATTATTTATTTATCTATTTATTCATTCATTCATTCATTTACTTTTAGCATCTGTACACCACCAAAGATGTTTCCTTATTAATCATAATAGGCCCTCGGCGAATTAAGTATCGGCCGAGGGGGATCATTTTTACAACAATACGATATTTTCTGTTGTTTATACCTACTATATTTGTGTAACTGTTCCATGTTCTATGTCTATATGTGATCGTATGTAATTTACCTGTGTCTTGATAAAGGGGCAGATTGCCTCGAAAATTCGACAATTTACTTGTCTGTACTGTCGTTATTACTACTTGACATATATATACTGTACATGTATATATATATACTGTACATGTATATATTCCTCTGGTGAATGACATTTGCTACTCAACATGGACATGAATAACATTTACATAAAAAAAACTCACCTTATTTGATATATGTATCATGTAAGATCAGACTAAATATATATTATTTTGACTCGGACTACGTCAGGTATATATTATTTAGACTGGGACTATGTCAGGTATTTATCAATTAGACTGGGACTATGTCAGGTATATATTATTTAGACTGGGACTATGTCAGGTATTTATCAATTAGACTGGGATTATGTCAGGTATATATTATTTAGACTGGGACTATGTCAGGTATATATTATTTAGACTTGGACTATGTCAGGTATTTATTAATTAGACTCAGACTATGTCAGGTATTTATTAATTAGACTCAGACTATGTCAGGTATATAGTATTAAGACTTAGATTACATCAGGTATATAGTATTAAGACTTAGATTACATCAGGTATATAGTATTAAGACTTAGACTACGTCAGGTATATAGTATTAAGACTTAGACTATGTCAGGTATTTATTAATTAGACTCAGACTATGTCAGGTATTTATTAATTAGACTCAGACTATGTCAGGTATATATTATTTAGACTTGGACTATGTCAGGTATATATTATTTAGACTTGGACTATGTCAGGTATATATTAATTAGACTCAGACTATGTCAGGTATATAGTATTAAGACTTAGACTACATCAGGTACATGTATATACTATTTAGACTTAGACTATGTCAGGTATATATTATTTAGACTCAGACTATGTCAGGTATATACTATTTAGACTCGGACTATGTCAGGTATATAGTATTAAGACTTAGATTACATCAGGTATATAGTATTAAGACTTAGACTATGTCAGGTATATATTAATTAGACTCAGACTATGTCAGGTATTTATTATTTAGACTGGGACTATGTCAGGTATTTATTATTTAGACTGGGACTATGTCAGGTATTTATTAATTAGACTCAGACTATGTCAGGTATATATTATTTAGACTCGGACTACGTCAGGTATATACTATTTAGACTTAGACTAAATCAGGTATATATTAATTAGACTCAGACTATGTCAGGTATATATTATTTAGACTTGGACTATGTCAGGTATATATTATTTAGACTTGGACTATGTCAGGTATATATTATTTAGACTCTGACTACATCAGGTATAAAGTATTAAGACTTAGATTACATCAGGTATATAGTATTAAGACTTAGACTACATCAGGTATATAGTATTAAGACTTAGACTACATCAGGTATATAGTATTAAGACTTAGACTACGTCAAGTACTTATTAATTAGACTTGGACTATGTCAGGTATATATCTAGACTGGGACTATGTCAGGTATATATCTAGACTGGGACTATGTCAGATATATACTATTTAGACTACATTTTGTATATATTACTTACATGTACACCATACATCAGGTATGCAGTGTTATAAGAAAGCTTACAAGCACAAGTATAGTGCTTATTAATAATTTTCCTTTCACTTTATAAGTACATCCTTTATTTTGAAAACTTAAAAAAAATTAAGATGAAAATTAGAATTGCAGTGTTTTTCAAAATCTTATGTTAAGGTAAATATTTGTAATTTTGTTCTGAACACAATATGTAGAACGTAGTATTTTATGCAGAACATCGTTTTTAGAGTCAGCCATCATGTACGTAGAACAAACTCAATCCACTCTGACTGGTAGAAACCTACCGTTGTACTGGTGGTCTTCAATAGAAGGACTCTTATTCAATGTGGAGACTAATAAAGACAAAATTAACATGTCCCGTTATAGCCCGAGCTAATTAGGGTTGTTCCATGTCTTACTATGGAGCGTATTGATCTTGTCAGTACAGTCCTACAATAAGGTGCAGATGGTGTATCTGTGTGATCGGGTGTGGACCTATCCATCACTGTTTCCGATTAGCACTTGTACATATAATGAATACATTCAGATCATTATAACGAACCTTTGTGAGCTCCGGGTTCAATATGTCTCCTAGCTAATTGGAGGTGAGTAAAAACGCTATAGTGCTGGAAGTATAGGCATGAAGAACATAAAAAGATCTTATTTATCATTTCTGTGATTGAATTTGTGTAGTGGCCAGAATGGGTTGTGAACAGTTAAAAAATAAGCTGATTGTATATTATGATGAATATCACATGCGGGGGATTTGGTCTGCTGATTAAACCATCTAGTATTACACTATACAGTATTTAATTTATTATATAATAATATTTGTAGTTAATCTTCATAAGTCACATTTCCTACGGCATTAAAATGATGTTTTTTCCCTTATTTTCATTTTTCTGGAACATGAGTTTCTGATTAAAAGACTTGTATTGGCAGGTCAGTAAGGACACAACGAGTTAGTGTTGATAAAGGTGCAGTCATTCTATTGTCAAAGGCAGATAAAGGTGCAGTCATTCTATTGTCAAAGGCATTATAATGTTTTAAGTCCTGTAGACAATCAACAAACCACCTTTTTTATATCGTCTTATTCTTTCATTGAAAATTCCACAAAGACTGAAGTGTGATTATTGATAGTTAATATGAAGGCATTTTGAATAGAAAAATTGAAAATTGGATCATATAAGAGATTTATAGAATAATCTGACAGTATCAGTTAACTTTTCAGATTTCCGACATTGAAAGTGCACCCAAATCATTTAACTGCAGGGTACTTCAGCCTCCGTTTGTCTCCAATATTTTATGATAGATGGGAATCACGAATCATAGATCCACTTTACCAATCCATTTACAATGCTCTGTCCTCCATATTTCTTTTTATCCCATTTACTTCTCAAATTGAAAATATATCAACCCAATTGTAAACAGATAAACACAATACTACTCAAAGAAATAAGCACATAAATAATTATATAACAAAATACTAATTGATTTTGACCCAATGACATGTACAATTGTTCTCATGCATTCTCACAAATCATATTTTCAAATGTGTGTATTTGTATATAATTCATAGCAGCAATATGTTCTGAAATAAAAACCTGAAATAATCTGATTACCGGTAAGTCCAAGGACAATTAAAATAAGCTAAAAAACTACACACAAAAATTAAGATCAAATTTTCAAAATGTGATTTGTGAGAATATCTGAAAAAAAAAAAAAAAATGCATGTGTAATTTAAGTTTGTATGACCATGAATGATTTACGTAAAAAGATAGTTTGTGATTAAGGTTTGATAATTAAAAGCCATTTGTTTCTGATAATTGTGCTCACTAATGTCTATACAGTCATAAAACAACATTTTTACAAAGTTGAGAAATATACATTACCATTTTACAATATTACAGATACTTTTCCATTTATAAAAGTAAGAAATAATTTACATATCAGTCAGTATTTGGTAGAAACTGGGCACATGTGTGCCTGTCCATGTCTGCAATAGTCATGTGCTGGCCATGTACATGTACATGTGCAGCAAACTGTATTTGGGTATTGCCCTTACTTATCACACAAAGTAGCAATTACCAGCAACTTTTGTAATCTACAGATGCAATACATTAGTATACTTTGTCCATATCTTGTGTGGTACCTACTTTGTCTATATCTTGTGTGGTAATCTTCATTGTCCATGTCTTATGTGGTAATCTACTTTGTCCATATTTTTTGTGGTACCTATCATTTTTCCATATCTTGTGTGGTAACATATTTGGTCCATATATTGAGCGATACAAACACCTACTTTGTCCATATCTTGCATGCCTGATGTACCTATAGCTACACTATCAGTATCTATAATGGACATATATCTTGTGTGGTAACCTTCTTTGTCCATATCTTGTGTGGTACCTATTTTGTAATTATTGATGTCCATATCTTGTGTGATACCTATACTCTGTCCATATCTTTTGTGGTAGCTGCTTTACCCATGTCTTGTGTGGAACCTACATTGTCCATATCTTGTTTGGTGCCTTAGTATACATAGTTTATGTTTTAATTGTGTGGTACTTGCTTATCTGTCCATGTCTTGTGTGACACCTACTTTGTCCATATATCTTTATGGTACATGTACTGTACCTATACTCTGTCCAGATCCAATAATATGATATCTATTTTGCCCATATATTGTGTAGAACTGCTATATTTGAAAAAAATATATATGTATATATATAAACTACTATTTCAATGAGAGTGATATCTATAAATAAATAAGGCTATAGCTATATATCCCATATTCTGAATAATGCAATTTTCCAGTGTCACATGTAAATGATAATGAGCTTATTGGAATTCAAAGTTCCTACATATCTGCTGTGTAGGTTCCTGTAACATTGAGATACAGTTTTGTCTATAGTGTGTGCTCCTCCTGGTGATCTATGATCCCTGCGGCCACACAGTTTTCTTGAGAACACGACTTTTTGATCTCTTTCATTTCATAGTCTGTTGCGCTTTGCAGTATTGCATTAGGTGGGCTGGAGGCACGGGCCTCACTGTACACAATCTCCTCAGGACCTTCATCTGGGCGAATATACGCCGAATTAGACTCCAGTTCAGCGGGCCCATAGGATTGCACCGGACTTGTGAGCGTCACTCCGGAGCTGTGATGATGGTGTGCTCCGGAATTATGGTGGTGGTGGTGATGGTGGTGGTGATGCACTCCAGAGCTGTGATGGTGGTTATGATTGAGGTCTTCCCTTTGACCCAGGTCAAGGCTCTGCTGACGTTCGATGGAATGTGCAAGGCTGGAGTTGGTTTGGTGCCCATGGTAGGAATGGTGTGGGTAGTGACTGGGGATGTAGACCTTGGGCCGGGCCCCCATGTATTTGGTGGCCTGGGAGTGAGATATACTGGAAACATGATTTCTGTTCCCGTTACACATTTTATCTGTGCTTCGATGTTCCTTTGAATGAGAGTTGTTATGAGCATTTTCAAAGGAATATTCATTACACGGATCAAACTCCGACACAAATTCATCCTCGTGTCCGTGTGTTGCTGTGTCACTAAATTCAAAATGGTCGTCATGGTAATGTGATGACATGCTGTCATATTTCTGTGATTTTTTGTACTGTTTACCACGCCACTTGACCACTGATGGACATCTAGACACAAGGACCACAAGAACGATCATAGACAGAGCTAGGATGGCACCGATACTGCTGCCGATGGACACCGGGATATGCCAGTTAGTTGTGGATGCATCCACACACTCGCGAATGGGCTGAGTGTCATTACGGTACATCACAAGACACACTTTGTAGTAGGTGTCTGCCACAAGATTCTGAATACTGTATTGTCCAATAGATGCTGAAAGCATTGGCCCATACTGTACGTAGGTGCTGGCCACTTTCTGATAGTGGACGCGGAATCCTTCCACATGAGAGCTTGTGTCATGGTTGACCTCCCATGCCACGTGGATGCTAGAAGTAGTCGATGATGTCACTTGAACAGTTTCCATGTACGATGGGGCCTGACTGGATTCCATTGTTAAATGGTCTGGAATCATCTCAATCAGGCGAAACCTTGTCACAGGGTGTAGAGATGTCGGACACAACTCTAAACTCAATATTGGTCAATCAAATATTAATCCAGGAGCTGAAATGTCAGCCGAGACATCAATGGATTCCTCATTGTACCGACGGCTCTGAGCTGTGTACTGGAACCAGGAACTACCTGAACCACGCCACTTGACCACTGATGGAACCACGCCACTTGAGCTGTGTACTGGAACCAGGAACTACCTGAAAGATCAAAACAAAACCATTTTATAAATACATTTTATTGGGAAGTGTAGGATAAATATTTTAGACAGTATGGTTATAATTATCAGCTTAAAACAAGTACTTTAAACAACGCAAGTATAGTAAAACATTCAAGCAAACTAGTAGTATTATTCAAAACAAGTACTACACCATAGTTTATATTATTTCAACAAATTTTATTGCTATAAAACAATTGGATTGGACAACAGGCAAGCCTATTTAAGTCCTCTCCAATACACCATAGTTTAAACCAATCTTTACAGCTGTGCATGCTTGAATGAGATTTTATATCCAGTTTTATGGGATTATAAGCTTTCCACAAGCATCTTTTCCGTGTCCTTGGCCGAACATTTCTGGCAGAGAGACTGTCTGCAGAATGTCCCACACATATGCCCAATGGGATTTAGATCTGGGATTAGGCTGTCCAATTCTACATGTAGTTAAATTACTGCTCGGGTTCAAAGACCTGTATATGCTTGCTGGAAAATCCATCGCAGAATAGCTGCTGATGTATAAAATAAGGTTTGTACCAGATATACATAGAGAACTGGTTACCCAACTCATGTGGGACCCTTACTGTATTCAATATTTCTTCCTAGAAAATTACAAGGATTGTGCTTCACAACTGGAACAATAACTGAATTTTCGTGCTGTGTTTAAGTAAATTACAGAAATTATCCCATGATGCAAATTCCTAATACAGTTAAATTTTCTCAGGCAGTACGTAGATATCAATACAGTGACGGTTACTTGTTCACAACAGTTCTACACGATCACATTATATAGATAGTGGTTAAACTTCATCATTCCGTATAAAGCTTGGATTGGGTAGGTTTGTGGCCATCTCACTGACAGCACAGCCTCTGTTTGATCGTCATTATGATGGTCATGAAATCTATGATAGGAAATTAAACCACAACTGACAACTTGTCTACACATAAAAGAAATACAGGAAGTTGAATTTCACCGATAATTAACTGATGCCAGTAATTTCTGCTACCTTTCAGAGCATTATACCTACCTATATATAGCTGTTAGTTTCATATGATCTTCATTGAATTTATCACGCTTTTCTGATAATAATCAGGTTATCAGATTATATTCCGCCTTTTGTCCTATTTATAGGAATAAATGGTACATTGGTAAAGATGATAATGATTTCTCTGTACATGTTGTGGAGTATATATGGTACATGATAATGATTTCTCTGTACATGTTGTGGAGTATATATGGTACATGATAATGATTTCTCTGTACATGTTGTGGAGTATATATGGTACATGATAATGATTTCTCTGTACATGTTGTGGAGTATATATGGTACATGATAATGATTTCTCTGTACATGTTGTGGAGTATATATGATACATGATAATGATTTCTCTGTACATGTTGTGGAGTATATATGGTACATGATAATGATTTCTCTGTACATGTTGTGGAGTATATATGATACATGATAATGATTTCTCTGTACATGTTGTGGAGTATATATGGTACCGTACATGATAATGATTTCTCTGTACATGTTGTGGAGTATATATGGTACATGATAATGATTTCTCTGTACATGTTGTGGAGTATATATGGTACATGATAATGATTTCTCTGTACATGTTGTGGAGTATATATGGTACATTGATAATGATAACTATACATGTTGTGGAGTATATATGGTACATGATAATGATTTCTCTGTACATGTTGTGGAGTATATATGGTACATGATAATGATTTCTCTGTACATGTTGTGGAGTATATATGATACATGATAATGATTTCTCTGTAAATGTTGTGGAGTATATATGGTACATTGATAATGATAACTATACATGTTGTGGAGTATATATGGTACATGATAATGATTTCTCTGTACATGTTGTGGAGTATATATATGGTACATGATAATGATTTCTCTGTACATGTTGTGGAGTATATATGGTACATGATAATGATTTCTCTGTACATGTTGTGGAGTATACATGATAATGATTTCTCTGTACATGTTGTGGAGTATATATGGTACAAGATAATGATTTCTCTGTACAATATGTTGTGGAGTATATATGATACATGATAATGATTTCCCTGTACATGTTGTGGAGTATATATGGTACATGATAATGATTTCTCTGTACATGTTGTGGAGTATATATGGTACATTCATAACGATTTCTCTGTACATATCATGTACATATTTTTGGAGGAGGCCGGGTCACCTAACCATGGAGAAATAGGAAGTCATTTCACCATTACAGTATTGTGACCCAGGGATAATTTCACCATAATGGTATTTTGACCCCGGGGTCATTTAACCATGATTCAAAATACCATACACCATACATATATATTTACAAAACCTATATGCTGAATCCTCCTTAAAATATTTGATGCTTTGGTAAATGAGCAAATGATAAAGTATTACTGTTGAGAGATTAGTTAATGATGAGTGAAGCAGTAGAATGTAACCTAGACGGTCACCAAGGGTCACTGACACAGATATATATGTAACCTAGACGGTCACCAAAGGTCATGATCACTGACACAGGTATATATGTCATATGTATAACCTTATAAATGCCACTCTAGCAGCAGCTGCCAGCCTTCATTAGGGAAATGTTGACATTTGAGTTTAAGTTTATTGCTATTTCTCAGGAGTTTTGATAGTTGTATAACAAGCAGGACCGTTGGTTTGTTGGTTTCATTATCAAAGGTCAAGGTCACACTTGATGTTTTTCAAATATTATTGTATGAGACGTCATGTACATAAATGTGTTACTCTAACCTGCCATATAAGTAAAGGTAGCTATAGGTTAATTAAATGTCAATGTCATTTGGAGGTCAATCATACAAAAGTGACATCATTATACAGCGACCCATCAATTTGTTTTTGTGATCTATCAATATATATGTTGCTGTGATAAAGAGGTTTATAAAACTCCAAATTATTAATATTATAACACTATAGATTCAGCTATATATAGCTATAGGCGTTAATAATACCTATACATATCCAGATCACTATGGTGACTTCAGCTTTAAACCCGGGGGGCCAAGATCCTCCTGTTATCACATGTAAATTGATTGTATTTTATAGTATGACCCTGCATGTATTTTGTAGTATGACTGTATTTTGTATTATGACTGTATTTTGTAGTATGACTATTTTGTAGTATGACTATTTTGTACGTAGTATGACTATTTTGTAGTATGACTATTTTGTAGGATTATATGACTGTATTTTGTAGTATGACTGTATTTTGTAGGATTATGACAGTATTTTGTAGTATGACTGTATTTTGTAGGATTATGACAGTATTTTGTAGTATGACTGTATTTTGTAGGATTGTGACTGTATTTTGTAGGATTATGACTGTATTTTGTAGGATTATGACTGTATTTTGTAGGATTATGACTGTATTTTGTAGTATGACTGTATTTTGTAGGATTATGACTGTATTTTGTAGTATACTGTAAGTTTGATCTGTATGGCTGTATTATTGTATTTTGTGTAACTGTGTGGTTTTGCTGACACAATACATTTATTATCAATAGTGTATAACAGAGGACTTGATTAATGTTCCTTTTCCTGCCTGTATTAGCTGTTAGTTACAAAACTTTACCCAGTGGACACACATCAGCTTTTTTTCTCCAACAAAATCACAAATCGTAATCAGTGTTGTATTGGTTTGTCAACGGACATCGCAGGGGGCTCGTCTATCTGCTGATACGGGACATAACTTGGATGGAGTTTTTAATTGAAAATCAGAATCCTACTACATTGAAGTGATTCCAATCAGAGTTATGGCCCCTTGGGGACTCCTGTCCCACACACAAATGGCAGCTATCTTGGTCAGATGTTATTTTGGTGTATTGATTGTTAAATCAATGTGAAGGACTTTATATTCAGAAGCTCGTAGATTTTCCAGTACAATTATCTTTTTTTAACATTTCTGCCAGCAATGTTCACACTTTGTTTATTTCGTCAGGCAGTGTTGTGTGAATTGATGTGGGACATTTAGTGATGCACAAACCATTACAAATTGTTTGGTTTTAATTATGTAAAAGGTATGATAAGGAATGAAGATATCAGCTGACAAGGGGGATAACTCTAAACTTATTTTGTTACTTTGTCATCTATATATTGAAGCAGAGACCCATAATAGTTATACAGGTCCATGAGGGAAGTTAAAAAAAATCTATGAACTTGGTGAAAACACAATGAACAATATAATAATTTAAACTCAAAATCGACTAAACTAGGGAAATAAAACAAAAACTGAGAAAGTTCAAGGATGATAGGATCAGGTGTCCCTGAAGGGTAAGCATCTTCTGAATGATAGCCATGGCACTTACAGCTGATATGATGGCCATGGCACTTACAGCTGATATGATAGCCAGGATATTTACAGCTCATGATATGATCGATAGCCATGGCACTTACAGCTGATACGATAGCCATGACATTTATAGCTGATATGATAGCCATGACATTTACAGCTGATATGTTAGCCATGACATTTACAGCTGATATGATAGCCATGACATTTACATCTGATATGGTAGCCATGGCATTTACAGCTGATATGTTAGCCATGACATTTACAGCTGATATGATAGCCATGACATTTACATCTGATATGTTAGCCATGACATTTACAGCTGATATGATAGCCATGGCATTTACAGCTGATATGTTAGCCATGACATTTACAGCTGATATGTTAGCCATGACATTTACAGCTGATATGATAGCCATGACATTTACATCTGATATGATAGCCATGACATTTACAGCTGATATGATAGCCATGGCATTTACAGCTGATATGTTAGCCATGACATTTACAGCTGATATGATAGCCATGACATTTACAGCTGATATGATAGCCATGGCATTTACAGCTGATATGTTAGCCATGACATTTACAGCTGATATGGTAGCCAGGACATTTACAGCTGATATGTTAGCCATGACATTTACATCTGATATGGTAGCCATGGCATTTACAGCTGATATGTTAGCCATGACATTTACAGCTGATATGTTAGCCATGACATTTACAGCTGATATGGTAGCCATGGCATTTACAGCTGATATGGTAGCCATGGCATTTACAGCTGATATGTTAGCCATGACATTTACAGCTGATATGTTAGCCATGACATTTACAGCTGATATGATAGCCATGACATTTACAGCTGATATGGTAGCCATGGCATTTACAGCTGATATGTTAGCCATGACATTTACAGCTGATATGATTTAACTTTGTCTTGTACTTAAAGATCGCCATGGCATTAACAGCTGATATGTATAAACTTTCTCTTGTATATCTCCAGATCTACATGTATTGACTTTGTCATGGTATGACTGGAGATCCAAAGGAAAAGAATTTGAGGACAAAAATAGTAGTTAGAATATAAAATTGTACCTCTTATTTTGCATCAAGTGACAACCAGTTACTGCTTTGCTGTTAAATTCGGTTGGGCTATATTTTAGTGGTTGTCCGTGCAATCAGACATAGTTCGCGGGTACTCGTTTTGCATCATATTTTTAATGGTAAAATCAAATCACCCCATAAGTACCAAATATAATTATATAATACAGTACATTCTCAGGTTGTACACCAGTTCAGTGGACTTGTTAAGATCAGGACACATTGGTTCCCATTCCATAGACTGCTAGAGTTTTATGTGATTGGTCAAAACAGATATATATGTAAGAAATCCATTGTCATTGGATGTATGATTGACTTGTATAACTGACTTCTATTACATGTATAAGTGACTTATATTACATGTATAAGTGACTATTACATGTATGACTGACCTTTTTTGTTTTAAAAAAAGTGCTGATATCAAAAGGCAGTGAGCAATCTTTCATGTCATTTGATGTAGAAGATTTGCAGCATGCAAGACTCGACAGATGTGATGTTATAATTCTGTTTGTACATTTACATAAAGGCTTAGCACCAATATCAGCTTTCATTTACCTGTTGTGTACTATAGCTGATGCTCTGTGAACAGACATGGAAGTGCAAACCAGCTCTAATTTGCTTTTTTAACAGATTTTTTCTTCTCTGTCACTGTGGAATATTTCAGAGAACTCCCAATTAAAGAACCACTAATTTGTGTTTCTGTCTGTTCTCAGTAAACTAAATAGGCAAGGTTCTATAAAACTAATACAAGCAACATTCTATAAAACTAATACAATCAACATTCTATAATACTAGTACAATCAACATTCTATAAAACTAATACAATCAACATTCTATAAAACTAGTACAATCAACATTCTATAAAACTAATACAATCAACATTCTATAAAACTAGTACAATCAACATTCTATAAAACTAATACAATCAACATTCTATAAAACCAGTACAATCAACATTCTATCAAACTAATACAATCAACATTCTATAAAACTAGTACAATCAACATTCTATAAAACTAAAACAATCAACATTCTATAATACTAGTACAATCAACATTCTATAAACCCAATACAATCAACATTCTATAATACTAACACCATCAACATTCTATAAAACTAATACAATCAACATTCTATAAAACTAAAACAATCAACATTCTATAATACTAGTACAATCAACATTATATAAAACTAATACAATCAACATTCTATAATACTAGTACAATCAACATTCTATAAAACCAATACAATCAACATTCTATAATACTAGTACAATCAACATTCTATAAAACTAAAACAATCAACATTCTATAATACTAGTACAATCAACATTCTATAAAACCAATACAATCAACATTCTATAATACTAGTACAATCAACATTCTATAAAACTAATACAATCAACATTCTATAATACTAATACCATCAACATTCTATAAAACTAATACAATCAACATTCTATAAAACTAAAACAATCAACATTCTATAAAACTAGTACAATCAACATTCTATAATACTAGTACAATCAACATTCTATAAAACTAAAACAATCAACATTCTATAATACTAATACAATCAACATTCTATAATACTAGTACAATCAACATTCTATAAAACTAATACAATCAACATTCTATAAAACTAATACAGTCAACATTCTATAATACTAGTTCAATCAACATTCTATAAAACTAATACAATCAACATTCTATAATACTAGTACAATCAACATTCTATAAAACTAATACAATCAACATTCTATAAAACTAATACAGTCAACATTCTATAATACTAGTACAATCAACATTCTATAAAACTAATACAATCAACATTCTATAATACTAGTACAATCAACATTCTATAAAACTAATACAATCAACATTCTATAGTACTAGTACAATCAACATTCTGCAAATGAAGTATCGATGGAAAGGTCTTAATTATCACAAGGAATGTACATGTCAAATATGGAAGTCACACCTGCTATGGTTAACATATTGTGACCAAGATTAAAATTTTAAAAGTCGGTAAAAGGTCACAGTCAAGGTCAGCAGGTCCACAAATGCAGTACCAATTAATGGATTTAGGAATTTTGTCCAAAGTAAGGAACACACTTGTCAAATCCCTGTACCATCATTAGTATTGACACAATACTGTTTTATAAAAACTGAAACCTAGCTTCTACGGACACTGCAGATACAGAAGTTGGGGGTACTGTTGTATAGGAATAGACCCCCAAGACTTTGTTGTGGTGAACGTAAAAACTTGAAAATGCACAAAAATTTGAGTGTACTGAAAAGTGTATCAATATCATCATTTTATTAACTATCTTAGAGAGATCTATATATCAGGTAAGTAAACAAACCAGAGACAGCTGTGATGGTGATGTACAGGTTGTCTATATAGAGATTTAGCCTGTTGTATTGGAGATCAAATCAACCACCCATCCCAAACCATTGATTTCCCAGAGAGGTAGTCCGTAATAGTTCACATTAATTATTAATGTAGGTCACAATGATTTAAAATTTCAGCTATTTCTGGAGTTATTGTAGATCCTCGACAAGATACGTACATCTCTGTGATGTCTTTATCTTGGTAGGAGCTATCAACATGTGGTAAGGGTAATGCCAATACTGGTTCAATATCTGGTATTGAGAATACTCAGAAGTTATCTGTACTTTTATATATAACACACTAATGAGTATTTAGTTATTCAGAATAGAATTAGGAAGATATCTGGATGATAAAAATGGATTCAGGTCAATGGAGGACGTTTGTACAATCATCGACAACAATGTATGTACAGACCAATCATGGGAGTAAATTGGATATCAGTACACGTGTCCACCACTGGGGCCATACATCGGCTGTAGGAAAACATGTTTACAACCTGTCAGAATGGTACTGGAGTAGGTGTTATAAACATATCCTATCTGACACTTGAGGATACGTTCAGGCAGGTGTTTCTTCATCCACTTATTAATTGTCATGGAGATAAGAAGTCTGTAATTAACTGTCCTTACATGGGTGAAAGGAACTCAATATTTCAAAAATCAATTATTTCATTATTTTGCCAAACACATATGATATACATTGTACTTGATATACATAAAGGTAGTTTATTATATAAAATGTTCCCAGTCGCAACTTGCTTACTATATCTTCCCTTTGTGCAAGTGTACCTTAATATAGCAGGATGTGATGTTGACTGTCCCTCCAGCATCAACTTTCTCTTTTAAATGACCCCCCAATAGTTGACAGATAGAGTAATGATACAATTATGTATCAGGGCAATAGCATGCTAGCATGAAGGGCTGCCAAGTTTGTTTACATAAACGACCTTCACCTTAGCTACTGTTAATATGTTGATGACTAGAGGACCAGGGCCATATTTGGTCAGTAGCATTCTAGGATAAAAAGTTACCAAGTTTGTGCAGATAAAAGACCTAGACCTTTATTCAAGGTCATAGGGGTCAAATGTGTTAAATCTTCATAGGAGTTCTTTCAACTAGAAAAGCCCTAGGGTTATGCTTTGGGCCATGAAGCAAGCTTGTTTTTTTTTTTTTTAGGTTTTTTTTGCAAAGCACATATCTTATTCCCCCCAGTAGAGATAAACGGACTGTCAGAGCTGGAGTCCCCATTGTGAATCTTACTGAAAAGAAAATGGTTTGAATGTGAATTCCACATCCATGCCTTAGTGAAACTTAGTGAACTTTGAAATTTACATGAATTTAATCTTCTAATGAAGTCTACTTCATGAGCTGCAGAACAGGTAAGTGATACAGGCCCTTTGGGTCTATTAATTCACAATAGTATTTCTTCCTTTTGTTAATGCTATGGTCTGCAGCATACAGGCCCTTTGGGTCTCTTTATTCACAGTATATCATTCCTCCCTTTTGTTAATGCCATGGTCATACAGGCCCTTTTGAGTCTCTTTATTCACAATTAGTATCCTTCCCTTAATTTTATTAATGCCATGATTATACAGGCCCTTTGTGTCTCTTTACTCACAGTCAATATATATATTCCTCCCTATTGTCATGGTTATACTAAGAACAAATCTTGTTCCAGTAATAATTATTCCAGTACTGGATTTGGATCAAGGCCAGATAACCAGACCTATAAGAGAATGGAATGTGGTATAATTGTTCCCCCATATCCCCTTAATAACCTCCATCCTAGCAATTAACCATAGCTAATGCTTTAGGAGAAATTGATGGTTATACAGAATCTTTATTGATAATATACCCTTTCTTTGAGAGTTTGCTGTCTCAATTTGTTACGTATTTAAGATGTATGAAATGCATGAAAGACTGGATCAATAGACAATTTTGATATTTATCTAGATTTCTTTAAGAGTTTGCTGTCTCAATTTGTTATGTATTTAAGATGTATGAAATGCATGAAAGACTGGATCAATAGACAATTTTGATATTTATCTAGAAAATTGATAAAACTGTCTGATGGCTCATGCAAGTATATTGTTCTTGAGACACAATCAAGATATTTAAAACATGTGTCAATACAAAGGATCAAGTTAGAGCCAACAAGAAATATCTTTAAAAAAGATAAACGGCATAGTTTTTGCTGGTGAAATAAATTAACGAACTAATGCGTTTCAGCGCGGACAACAAAATTAGATCAGTTTGAATCATTTTGGTGAAGACTGCATTTGAATCAGGAATATAATTTTATTAATGTGTCACTAGAAATGATACATACACTTATTCAGCTTGCAATCAATCTTAACTTTGTTTCGTTTTTAACTGCATATCTACATTTTGCATCTACCGCTACATTGACCAATCACATACTTCATCTTGACCAGTAACGCCACCTGTTGCGTCATATCCGGGTGCAAAAGAATATTATACGGCTATGCCGAAAAATAGATGAAGTGACATCACACTGCTGTTTGTGTTCTATGTCACTGAACCTTCCCCACACAGAACAAATGTTCAGATGAACTGCTCTGCTTCCCTACTGTGGATGAAGGTACAAACTGTATAGAGTCGCTCTGCTTCCCTACTGTGGATGAAGGTACAAATTGTATAGAGTCGCTCTGCTTCCCTCCCTACTGTGGATGAAGGTACAAATTGTATAGAGTTGCTCTGCTTTCTTACTGTGGATGAAGGTACAAATTGTATAGAGTTGCTCTGCTTTCTTACTGTGGATGAAGGTACAAATTGTATAGAGCCATCTCTAATGTCACACCAAGTCATTCACAGTGGTGGCCAGATAAAGTTACATGTAGGATATAGCAAATCTGATTATTTATCTTATGATTTAAAACAAGTCTGATTGGTATACAAATCTGGCCACAGCATGCTCGGGTTGTACTAGAGGTCATCCTACTGGTGTTGAGATTACCAGTTACAACTACATGCTAGTTTGTACTAGAGGTCATCCTACAGTGTTGTGATTACCACTATATGTAGCACTTAATAGCTCTTATCGTCCATTTCATTCTGAAAAAACAGGAAATAAAAATATTTTTGTTGGTGAGAATGTAGCTTCAGTGCTGTGATGAATGCTTCCATCTCTGTACTTCTTCCTCATTGATTTCTTTATTCTTAGTTCAAAATCAGGTTAGTCTTGTAATTGACACCAAATCAAATTTGTTGTGAACATTACATTGATACACCATGACAGCATGTAATATTACTGTAGGTTTCCCTAGGGAAATAATAATGGGTGACTGAGAGATCTCGGTGGAAGGGGGGACGGGATGTCAGTGGAAGGGGGGGATGGGATGTCAGTGTAAGGGGAGATGGGATGTCAGTGGAAGGGGGGGGGGGGGGATGTCAGTGGAAGGGGGAGATTGGATGTCAGTGTAAGGGGAGATGGGATGTCAGTGGAAGGGGGGGGGGATGTCAGTGGAAGGGGGAGATGGGATGTCAGTGTAAGGGGGAGATGGGATGTCAGTGTAAGGGGGAGATGGGATGTCAGTGTAAGGGGGAGAAGGGATGTCAGTGTAAGGGGGAGATGGGATGTCAGTGAAGGGAGATGGGATGTCATTGTAAGGGGGAGATGGGATGTCAGTGAAGGGAGATGGGATGTCAGTGAAGGGGGAGATGGGATGTCATTGTAAGGGGGAGATGGGATGTCAGTGAAGGGGGAGATGGGATGTCATTGTAAGGGGGAGATGGGATGTCAGTGAAGGGAGATGAGATGTCAGTGAAGGGAGATGGGATGTCGGTGTAAGGGGGAGATGGGATGTCAGTGTAAGGGGGAGATGGGATGTCAGTGTAAGGGGGAGATGGGATGTCAGTGTTAGGGGGAGACGGGATGTCATTGTAAGGGGGAGATGGGATGTCAGTGAAGGGAGATGAGATGTCAGTGAAGGGAGATGGGATGTCAGTGTAAGGGGGAGATGGGATGTCATTGTAAGGGGGAGATGGGATGTCAGTGTAAGGGGGAGATGGGATGTCAGTGTTAGGGGGAGACGGGATGTCATTGTAAGGGGGAGATGGGATGTCAGTGTAAGGGGGAGATGGGATATCATTGTAAGGGGGAGATGGGATGTCAGTGTTAGGGGGAGACGGGATGTCATTGTAAGGGGGAGATGGGATGTCAGTGTAAGGGGGAGATGGGATGTCAGTGTAAGGGGGAGATGGGATGTCAGTGTAAGGGGGAGATGGGATGTCATTGTAAGGGGGAGATGGGATGTCAGTGTAAGGGGAGATGGGATGTCAGTGTCAGGGGAGATGGGATGTCAGTGTAAGGGGGAGATGGGATGTCAGTGTAAGGGGGAGATGGGATGTCAGTGTAAGGGGGAGATGGGATGTCAGTGTAAGGGGGAGATGGGATGTCAGTGTAAAGGGGAGATGGGCTGTCAGTGTAAGGGGGAGATGGGATGTCAGTGTAAGGGGGAGATGGGATGTCAGTGGAAGGAGGAGATGGGATGTCAGTGTAAGGGGGAGATGGGATGTCAGTGTAAAGGGGAGATGGGATGTCAGTGTAAAGTGGAGATGGGCTGTCAGTGTAAGGGGGAGATGGGATGTCAGTGTAAGGGGGAGATGGGATGTCAGTGTAAGGGGGAGATGGGATGTCAGTGTAAGGGGGAGATGGGATGTCAGTGTAAAGGGGAGATGGGATGCCAGTGTAAAGTGGAGATGGGCTGTCAGTGTAAGGGGGAGATGGGATGTCAGTGTAAAGGGGAGATGGGCTGTCAGTGTAAGGGGGAGATGGGATGTCAGTGTAAGGGGGAGATGGGATGTCAGTGGAAGGAGGAGATGGGATGTCAGTGTAAGGGGGAGATGGGATGTCAGTGTAAGGGGGAGATGGGATGTCAGTGTAAAGGGGAGATGGGATGTCAGTGTAAAGTGGAGATGGGCTGTCAGTGTAAGGGGGAGATGGGATGTCAGTGTAAGGGGGAGATGGGATGTCAGTGTAAGGGGGAGATGGGATGTCAGTGTAAAGGGGAGATGGGATGTCAGTGTAAAGTGGAGATGGGCTGTCAGTGTAAGGGGGAGATGGGATGTCAGTGGAAGGGGGAGATGGGATGTCAGTGTAAGGGGGAGATGGGATGTCAGTGTAAGGGGGAGATAGGATGTCAGTGTAAGGGGGAGATGGGATGTCAGTGTAAAGGGGAGATGGGATGTCAGTGTAAAGTGGAGATGGGCTGTCAGTGTAAGGGGGAGATGGGATGTCAGTGTAAGGGGGAGATGGGATGTCAGTGTAAGGGGGAGATGGGATGTCAGTGGAAGGGGGAGATGGGATGTCAGTGTAAGGAGGAGACGGGATGTCATTGTAAGGGGGAGATGGGATGTCAGTGTAAGGGGGAGACGGGATGTCAGTGTAAGGGGGAGATGGGATGTCAGTGTAAGGGGAGATGGGATGTCAGTGTAAGGGGGGAGACGGGATGTCAGTGTAAGGAGGAGACGGGATGTCATTGTAAGGGGGAGACGGGATGTCAGTGTAAGGGGAGACGGGATGTCAGTGTAAGGGGGAGATGGGATGTCAGTGTAAGGGGGAGATGGGATGTCAGTGTAAGGGGGAGATGGGATGTCAGTGTAAGGGGGAGACGGGATGTCAGTGTAAGGGGGAGACGGGATGACAGTGTAAGGGGGAGATGGGATGTCAGTGGAAGGGGGAGATGGGATGTCAGTGTAAGGGGGATGGGATGTCAGTGTAAGGGGGAGATGGGATGTCAGTGTAAGGGGGAGACAGGATGTCAGTGGAAGGGGGGGATGGGATGTCAGTGTAAGGGGGAGATGGGATGTTAGTGTAAGGGGGAGATGGGATGTCAGTGTAAGGGGGAGACGGGATGTCAGTGAAGGGGAGACAGGATGTCAGTGTAAGGGGGAGATGGGATGTCAGTGTAAGGGTAGATAGGATGTCAGTGTAAAGGGGAGATGGGATGTCAGTGTAAGGGGGAGATGGGATGTCAGTGTTAGGGGGAGATGGGATGTCAGTGTAAGGGTAGATAGGATGTCAGTGTTAGGGGGAGATGGGATGTCATTGTAAGGAGGAGATATGATGTCAGTGTAAGGGGGAGATGGGATGTCATTGTAAGGGGGAGATGGGATGTCATTGTAAGGGGGAGATGGGATGTCAGTGTAAGGGGGAGACGGGATGTCATTGTAAGGGGGAGATGGGATGTCAGTGGAAAGAGGAGATTGACAAAGGCTGGAGATACTGAAGATAGGAAAAGGTATCAAATTAAATTTAAGGTTAAACCAGACACATATTTCACAGGCACAGATGGTTTTTATATTGTGTAAAAGATGGAACTCCAGCTTCCCACCAGGAGGTTGTATACAGCCTGCCTTGTAAATCTTTTGCTAACTAGTAGAGCCCTGGTCTGGTACGCTTGTAAACATAAAACAGGGGTTGTCCTCCTATAAATGCCTCACAGATGATGATGTTTACAATAGAACTAATAGAGAGATTTGACTTTTGGCTCAGACCCTTACAAAGTTACACCATCATTCCTCAGGTATGCACAAACAAACCCTTAAATCTATAAACAATTTCCCAACAGTTTCTGTCCATACCACTTTTGGACACTGATGTTAGTAGGATCCATTGGCTGTCGTTATGCTCTATTGATAACTGGATTGCTGATTTGTAGAATTTGTGGTACATGTACACAGCATATAATAATATCTAGGTGCAGGGTCAATGGCAATTCAATACCTGTTTTGTAGCTCCTGAATACCTCCATAACAAAAGTTTAGGTAGAGAGGATCTCTTAGATAACGCATTGCAGAAGTAATCAAGTCTTTCCAGTCATACAACCTTGTACTCTGTACCTTTTTGTTTTCCATCAACCTATACATTGTGATTATCATGTTTTTCTGCTAATATTTGGAGTTATGGCCCCTGACTCATATTATTATGTCTTTCCTGTTATTATTTGGAGTTATGGCCCCTGACTCAGACTATCATGTCTTTTCTGTTGATATTTGGAGTTATGGCCCCTGACTCATATTATCATGTTTTTCTGCTAATATTTGGAGTTATGGCCCCTGACTCATATTATTATGTCTTTCCTGTTATTATTTGGAGTTATGGCCCCTGACTCAGACTATCATGTCTTTTCTGTTGATATTTGGAGTTATGGCCCCTGACTCATATTATTATGTCTTTCCTGTTATTATTTGGAGTTATGGCCCCTGACTCAGACTATCATGTCTTTTCTGTTAATATTTGGAGTTATGGCCCCTGACTCATATTATTATGTCTTTCCTGTTATTATTTGGAGTTATGGCCCCTGACTCAGACTATCATGTCTTTTCTGTTGATATTTGGAGTTATGGCCCCTGACTCATATTATCATGTTTTTCTGCTAATATTTGGAGTTATGGCCCCTGACTCATATTATTATGTCTTTCCTGTTATTATTTGGAGTTATGGCCCCTGACTCAGACTATCATGTCTTTTCTGTTAATATTTGGAGTTATGGCCCCTGACTCATATTATTATGTCTTTCCTGTTATTATTTGGAGTTATGGCCCCTGACTCAGACTATCATGTCTTTTCTGTTGATATTTGGAGTTATGGCCCCTGACTCATATTATCATGTTTTTCTGCTAATATTTGGAGTTATGGCCCCTGACTCATATTATTATGTCTTTCCTGTTATTATTTGGAGTTATGGCCCCTGACTCAGACTATCATGTCTTTTCTGTTAATATTTGGAGTTATGGCCCCTGACTCATATTATCATGTTTTTCTGCTAATATTTGGAGTTATGGCCCCTGACTCATATCATTATGTCTTTCCTGTTATTATTTGGAGTTATGGCCCCTGATTCAGACTAACATGTCTTTCCTGTTAATATTTGGAGTTATGACCCCTTACTCAGACTAACATGTCTTTTCTGTTATTATTTGGAGTTATGGCCCCTGATTCAGGCTAACATGTCTTTCCTGTCAATATTTGGATTTATGGCCCCTGACTCAGACTCTCATGTCTTTTCTGTTTATTTTTGGAGTTATGGCCCCTTACTCATTTACTTTAACAATGTCCTTTATATAAGAATTTATAGCATAATAGATTTTCTATGAAACAATGGTAAATATTTTCTTACATCTGACATCTTACTTAACCCATGAACCTTCAATGACATTTGTAGGGGTCAGTTGGGATCAATTTTAGGTCATTCATACTGTACCATTAAATGTTACGACCAGCCTTCATATAGGGATATGGTACATTGTATTTTGATTGGCCATTGAAATACTGTGTTATCTCTAAAATAAATTAAAATCAATTATTGTGTTCTGTGCTTCAGATGTTTTGATATAATGTTGGCATACAGTAAAAAGGCGGTCTGGTTCTGATCAATGGTCTCCTATGTGATTTGAAGTTTTTGTTGTTAATTTGATCTGGCCTTTTATTCCATTTATTTAAAACCATGTCTCTCTTTATAGGTAAGTTTATTACTCTATGACTGTATTATTGAGTTTGGACTTTAAAATCGATATAAAATAAAAAATTTATGTAAATTTATTGTCAAATTGTGTCCCTGATTTCCCATGTTAATTTAGTAAAACACCATGTTTGTATGATTAACAATCAAATATTCTATAGGGACTTGTTGAAAATCAATTATTGATATAGATGTTGGATGTGATATTGTATCAATATATATAAAATCCTAATAGTAAAATCCATTGTAGCAGCTAGACCCAGAGGGGATTCAGAGGCTGAAGTTAAATCACAATTCTAAATTGATTGATATGCAATTGGTATACAATATACATTATATATACATATATATATATGCCATGACTAAAAATATGAGATCACCACCACCACCCCTGTCCCTGGTTAAGTCCTGGATTTTCCTCTATTTAAAACCAATGTGATATTTGTGGTATGAACCACTGTCACACACACTAGACCCACGCATACCAAATTACCACAGCAAATGGTTTTCATGTGATCATGCAGGTTGTATGCCATTTTGTATATGACACACTTGAAACGCTCTCATACATCTCCCAGAAATACAGTGTGAAGAAAATGCTCAATATCTGCTTAAGCCCAATAAAAAGACAACAAGAAATCTAAAGACATTATAGAGAATCGATTACATGGAACATGCCCTGGATCAATAAACAGAAACATTTTGTGGTTTCAAAATTAAGTTTTCTTCACTGTTAACAGTTGAGTAAATAGATTAAATGGTGATTTAATAGATGAAAACTTATAAACCGAGTAAGGCCTCCTTGAGGACAGTTTGTGGTACATCAGTATAAACCTAGTAAGGCCTCCTTGAGGACAGTTTGTGGTACATCAGTATAAACCTAGTAAGGCCTCCTTGAGGACAGTTTGTGGTACATCAGTATAAACAGAGTAAGGCCTCCTTGAGGACAGTTTGTGGTACATCAGTATAAACCTAGTAAGGCCTCCTTGTGGACAGTTTGTGGTACATCAGTATAAACCGAGTAAGGCCTCCTTGTGGACAGTTTGTGGTACATCAGTATAAACCTAGTAAGGCCTCCTTGAGGACAGTTTGTGGTACATCAGTATAAACCTAGTAAGGCCTCCTTGAGGACAGTTTGTGGTACATCAGTATAAACCTAGTAAGGCGTCCTTGAGGACAGTTTGTGGTACATCAGTATAAACCTAGTAAGGCCTCCTTGAGGACAGTTTGTGGTACATCAGTATAAACCTAGTAAGGCCTCCTTGAGGACAGTTTGTGGTACATCAGTATAAACCGAGTAAGGCCTCCTTGAGGACAGTTTGTGTTACATCAGTATAAACAGAGTAAGGAGTCCTTCAGGACAGTTTGTGGTACATCAGTATAAACAGAGTAAGGCCTCCTTGAGGACAGTTTGTGGTACATCAGTTGTGTCACTTAGTCATGTGCCTATATTATCTATATTTACTTACATCAGTACTCCTGCCATTGCTGTTCACTGTTGATGTTTCCATGTTGAAGAATACTAAGTTAGATGTTGCTGTCTTGGCAATAAACACTCTCCATTCTGGTGTTCAATTAATAATTCATTTTCAAAATTCAGCTCTAGAGTATAACATATGTTAAATGCTGGATTTATGTGTAGTCACAAACATAGCATTCCTTACTACTGGATTAATAATTTACTTCCCAAGATTAGTTCAGCAGTAATTTAGATGTTGAGGGGTTCCCAGTGATATGTGTCAGATTTGTTAATGTTAGAATAAAAGTAATTCTGTCATATAATGTATGATGTCTAAACTGGTCTCTGTCTAACTGTCTACACTTGACTCTGTCTACACTTGACTCTGTCTAAACTGGTCTCTGTCTAAACTGGTCTCTGTCTAAACTGGACCCTGTCTAAACTAGACTCTGTCTACACCAAACTCTGTCTACACCGGACTCTGTTCTGTCTACACCGGACTCTGTCTACACCTGACTCTGTCTACACCGGACTCTGTCTACACTGGACTCTGTCTACACCAAACTCTGTCTACACCGGACTCTGTTCTGTCTACACCGGACTCTGTCTACACCAAACTCTGTCTACACCGGACTCTGTTCTGTCTACACCGGACTCTGTCTACACCAGACTCTGTCTACACCAAACTCTGTCTACACCGGACTCTGTTCTGTCTACACCGGACTCTGTCTACACCAAACTCTGTTTACACCGGACTCTGTTCTGTCTACACCGGACTCTGTCTACATCAGACTCTGTCTACACTGGACTCTGTCTACACCAAACTCTGTCTACACCGAACTCTGTTCTGTCTACACCGGACTCTGTCTACACCAGACTCTGTCTACACCGGACTCTGTCTACACCGGACTCTGTCTACACCAAACTCTGTCTACACCAGACTCTGTCTACACCGGACTCTGTCTACACCGGACTCTGTCTACATCGGACTCTGTCTACACCGGACTCTGTCTACATCGGACGCTGTCTACACCAGACTCTGTCTACATCGGACGCTGTCTACACCAAACTCTGTCTACATCGGACTCTGTCTACACCGGACTCTGTCTACATCGGACGCTGTCTACACCAGACTCTGTCTACACCAAACTCTGTCTACACCGGACTCTGTCTACACCGGACTCTGTCTACACCGGACTCTGTCTACACTGGACTCTGTCTACACCAGACTCTGTCTACACCGGACTCTGTCTACACTGGACTCTGTCTACACCAAACTCTGTCTACACCTGACTCTCTCTACACCGGACTCTGTCTACACTGGACTCTGTCTACACTGGACTAGCTCTGTCTACACTGGACTCTGTCTACACCTGACTCTCTCTACACCTGACTCTGTCTACACCAGACTCTGTGTACACCGGACTCTGTCTACACCGGACTCTGTCTACACCAGACTCTGTCTACACTGGACTCTGTCTACACTGGACTCTGTCTACACCAGACTCTGTCTACACCAGACTCTGTCTACACTGGACTCTGTCTACACCGGACTCTGTCTACACCAGACTCTGTCTACGCCAGACTCTGTCTACACTGGACTCTGTCTACACCGGACTCTGTCTACACCAAACTCTGTCTACATCGGACTCTGTCTACACTGGACTCTGTCTACACCGGACTCTGTCTACACCGGACTCTGTCTACATCAGACTCTGTCTACACCGGACTCTGTCTACACCGGACTCTGTCTACATTGAACTCTGTCTACACCGGACTCTGTCTACACCGGACTCTGTCTACACCAGACTCTGTCTACACCGGACTCTGTCTACATCAGACTCTGTCTACATCGGACTCTGTCTACACCAAACTCTGTCTACATCGGACTCTGTCTACACTGGACTCTGTCTACACTGGACTCTGTCTACACCAGACTCTGTCTACACCGGACTCTGTCTACACCGGACTCTGTCTACACTGGACTCTGTCTACACTGGACTCTGTCTACATCGGACTCTGTCTACACCAGACTCTGTCTACACCAAACTCTGTCTACACCGGACTCTGTCTACACCAGACTCTGTCTACACCGGACTCTGTCTACACCAGACTCTGTCTACACCAGACTCTGTCTACACCAGACTCTGTCTACACCAGACTCTGTCTACATCGGACTCTGTCTACATCGGACTCTGTCTACACCGGACTCTGTCTACATCGGACTCTGTCTACACCGGACTCTGTCTACATCGGACTCTGTCTACACCGGACTCTGTCTACACCAAACTCTGTCTACACCGGACTCTGTCTACACCGGACTCTGTCTACATCAGACTCTGTCTACACTGGACTCTGTCTACACTGGACTCTGTCTACACCGGACTCTGTCTACACCGGACTCTGTCTACACCGGACTCTGTCTACATCGGACTCTGTCTACACCGGACTCTGTCTACACCGGACTCTGTCTACACCGGACTCTGTCTACACCGGACTCTGTCTACATCGGACTCTGTCTACACCGGACTCTGTCTACACCAGACTCTGTCTACACGGGACTCTGTCTACATCGGACTGTGTCTACACTGGACTCTGTCTACACCGGACTCTATCTACACCGGACTCTGTCTACACCGGACTCTGTCTACACCGGACTCTGTCTACACCAGACACTGTCTACACCGGACTCTGTCTACACCAGACTCTGTCTACACCAGACTCTGTCTACACTGGACTCTGTCTACACCGGACTCTGTCTACACCAGACTCTGTCTACGCCAGACTCTGTCTACACTGGACTCTGTCTACACCAGACTCTGTCTACAGGGGACTCTGTCTACACCAGACTCTGTCTACACTGGAATCTGTCTACACTGGACTCTGTCTACACCAGACTCTGTCTACACGGGACTCTGTCTACACGGGACTCTGTCTACACCTGACTCTGTCTACACCAGACTCTGTCTACACCGGACTCTGTCTACACCAGACTCTGTCTACACTGGACTCTGTCTACACTGGACTCTGTCTACACCGGACTCTGTCTACACCAGACTCTGTCTACACCGGACGCTGTCTACACCAGACTCTGTCTACACCAGACTCTGTCTACATCGGACTCTGTCTACACCGGACTCTGTCTACACCGGACTCTGTCTACACTGGACTCTGTCTACACTGGACTCTGTCTACACCAGACTCTGTCTACACCGGACTTTGTCTACACTGGACTCTGTCTACACCGGACTCTGGAATTCAGTTTAGACAGAGTCTACTGTACTCAAATTAAATCAGGAATTACATAGGCCTATTTTATATATACCTCCAAGAGGAAAAGACCAATATGAAATCCAACATTACAGGAAAATTCAGAGACAAAATCAATAGAGAGATGAATGTTAACAAAATTGTGTGATCACTAACCAAGGCAATACTCTTTATTAGTCACACTTGAGATTCTTTTAAGGTTGGTTTTCACCTTTCTCTTAAACCTGTCTTTAACATGCAGAGATATTCAATTTCTATTCCAAATGGAATTCAATTTTTCTTTAGGAAAAAATTGTTTTAATTAGTTTCAGTTTTACAGAATGCCATTTCAATGAATGTTTAAAGAGTGTTTTTAGATTCCTCCATTATAGTAGTGCTAGCACTGTGTTGAGAGTTCTCCGAGAGTTATCGACAGATTAAGATGCCGACACCTCTATTTTGGGTTTCTGTTATTCCACAAGAGATTTGACATGAAGTGTTGGCTTATTTTTACTTGATGTGACCATTTCTATGGTAATTTTTACAGAAGCAGAAATACCCCAGATGAAATCCTGTTATACAAAATGTTAACTATAGACACAATTTTACTACATCCAAGAAGTTGTGTTTTAAATCTATTGAGAAATTGAAAGGTTCTTTTATAAGCATTTTTCACAGGACTTTTTTTGATGAAATGTTTCTCAAATTTCTTTTGTTGGTGCCATTTCGTCCTTAGTTGTGCACAATACTTTTGGAATCTGATCGAAAAAACATACAGTAATGCCTGACAGGAGTCCATCTTTGATTTTGATAAAAGCTCTTTATCATTATTTCTTCAAAAGTACTTGAAAGATATTTCTTATAAACTTCATATGTACATGGTACTGGTTTCCCTCTGTCCTAAGCTGTGCCATTACATTTTGAGTCAGATCAGAAAAACAACATGGCCCACTGGTGGCCATCTTGAATTTATTGATGTTTGTAATCACTTTTTCTTGAGAAGCTCTTGCAGGATATTTCTCAAACTTCATATGTAAATTCTCCTTGGACAGGTTGTGCCTGAGTCTTATCCGGAAAATGAAATGGCCAACAGGTGGCCATTTTGAAATTTGAATTTTTTATCACCATTTCTTGAGAAGTACAGGAAGGATGTGTCTCAAACTTGGTAAAGTTTTCCCCTCATAACAGTTGAAGTTTGTTATCACTATTTCTCCAAAAAAAATGTATGGCTCTTTCTTACATTTCCGTTAGCCCCTACTTTGCATGCTGAATTCTGAAACTAATATTGGAAAAACAAATGATGGCCATCATGCAGTCATCATGGATTTTAACGAATTGTTACCAATATTACTCCGGGTGTTGTATGTTAGGTCCCCTTGTTATCAAAACATCAGTCTGACATAGAACCAATAAAGATCATTCCGTGGTGGATGCCAAGATCCCTTTGGGATCTCTTGTTCTGCTATAAGTTCTACATACAACTCTGTGAGGTTGTGGTGTTATTTAAGTACTTAGAAACTTCCAACATTGTAGCAAACCAATGGTAAATTAAACCTGAAACCTTGATGTGTTATTTCCCTCTAACGCCTTGTTGTCAGTACATCTAAGGATTAAAACCCCATTTTATCTTATTTATTGCAAAATGTGAATTCCTTCGTGAAATCCAAAAGGGGAAATAAAAGCTGTTGTTTTGAACATCTTACTTTACAACTTCAGATTAGAGAATAGAAGCTTATACCTAATTTGGTTGTGGTTTTTAGAGGTGACTTCCCATGATCAGATTTCAAAGTTTATTTCTGGCGTACTTAAGGCAGGCGTTAAATGTTTTATAAGCAATATATGAGGGAATCTGCTCAAGAATAGAATGGACTTTTTAAACAATCTGCCTATCCTAACAGCGTAACAAAGCAGTGTTTAAACAACAAATAAATTATGAATTTTTATGTCTGAGAATTAATGTCTTTGTTAAAAATTTCAAACCTTAGAAAGTTATCGACTTAAGTGTTGACAAACTAGCGCCTCAACCTTCAAACAAAATCTGTTAATCTGCTGTTTCTGTTCGACTAATAAAATGTTTTATATTATCAATAATAATCTATACTTGTGATTCATGCTTAGATTTTAGAGTTCTAAATTGAGATACTTCGCCCAAGTAGAGAAAGTTTCCTTTCTGAATCTTATATATATATAGAGAGAGAACCGAAGTCATCAAAAATACATTGGTCTCCTGGTCTTATTTTCCGTGTACTGTTTCAAGAGTCTCCATAAAAAATCTGTATTTTTGTTGATATGTGATTCCCTCTTTAAATCTATTTTGAGTTATGGTTTATTTATTGTGTCAGTATATTCTATGTTGTTTTTGTCTGTGTGTTGTTTAATTGATTTTGAGTTATTTATTATGTCAGTATTCTTTGTCGTTTTTGTCTTTATTTCCCTTGTTTAATTTATTTTGTCAGTACTCCACCTTGTTGTTTTACATGTGGTTTTTGAATGTGTTAAACTTCTGATAAAATTGTGGAAATTTAAACTATCTGAACAATTGCAGCATAAAGCTAGCAGAGTAATTGTAAGTTCATTAAAATTAAGGGACACAAATAGAAAAGATCAAAGTTGATACAGTAAAATACTAATTAAGGAATTAAGGTGGAAACCTGTTGGGATCAAACAGCTGTCATGTTCAGCTTTATACTCATCACTGTGGATTTGACAGAATATTCCAGAGCAGCTGGAGAGTATGTCATATGGTTTGGAATGTCTATATTTCCAATTTAATTACAAGTTATATCATTTGATTTGATCACAACTATTACTGACTACTACCTATTACAAGTGGTATAATTTGGTCTACAGTTGTCTCTGACAACTAAATATTTCAAGTTTTAATTTGGTTTACACCTGTTTCTGACAACTACCAATTACAAGTCATATAATTTGGTTGACACCTGTTTCTGACTTTCTGCCTGTTGATGAGACTACAACCTATATGATTTATTCATTTTTAAGCCATTTTCTGATTTCTATCTTGTTTTTCATCCCACTTTAATTTCTTTTATCTATTAAGATTTTAAATCTAATTGCCATTCCACTTTTTATAATTATATTATAAATGGACGTCACTTAATTTTTGGATGCTATTTATTTTCCATTTTCAACTTTGACAAGTTTCGTTTTAATACATCCAGAACATGGATGTGATACAGTGGTATAAGCTGCAGGTATTTCTGGTTATCATTTGTGTTACTAATTGTTGTATATTCTAATATATAGATAAGGTTTTGTAAGTAATAACGACGTCATCAGGTCCAATATAGGTATAGGTATTGGATCCTAACAAAGAGATGTTTGCTGGATACGTACGTTATTACTAGAAATAGATAATTACTAAAAGCATATTATATATAGAGTCTAGTAAGTAATAACAACGTCATCAGGTCCAATATAGGAACTGGATCCTAACAAAGAGATGTTCATCAGATATGTATTACTAGAAATAGATAATTAGTAATAGAATATTATATATAGGGTCTAGTAAGTAATAATGACGTCATCAGGTTCAATATAGGTATACGTATTGGATCCTAACAAAGAGATGTTCCCCGGATACGTATTACTAGAAATAGATAATTAGTAATAGCATATGTTATATAGTGGGTCTTAAGTGTAAGTAATAATTTCAGTATGGTCCAATATAGGTACAGGAGCCTAGCAAACAGACATTTGCTGGATGCATTTTACTAGAAATAGATAATTTCTAATAATATATATGATACATGTATATATAATCGCAGTTGCCATGATAATAGTAATATTTGATTTTTATATTGAAATACATGATACCCAAAGTGTTTCTCATATTTGAACTATATACATACAGTATATATATATATACTACGGAAGGGAGCATCATGTTTTTGTTGAAAGATGCCTTAATTTCTACCATTAACAATACAGATACATGTGTATGTAATCATTTCCGTCTTTTATAAAATCGCAATATCTCTTAAAGATATAATATCTAGTAAGTATAGTGTGGGTAAAAGCTCGATGGAATGTCTTTGATAAATCATAAATCTGTCACTGTTAAAATAAAGAACAAAAAACTGTTTAAAAAAACACTGCTTTTTTACCATCAAAATGGCTGTAGATGTAAGAGTTTTTTGAGCATTTTGGATGTTTTAAATTTGAGTCCACTAGGCTTTTCGTTCAACCCTAAGTCTATCATTCAGCTCTTTAGTGTAATATTTATATAGGTATATGGTATATGATATACATTGCGGTGTATTTTATCTGTTTAGTGGCCACACATCCAGATATCTTCTAAGGAATATATATTTTGATATATCCGTGTATTCAATTTGTACCACTCTACAATCATCCTACTGCCATAACGACATAATACCCTGTACTATTTTGATAGTTTTCCTGTTTTAAAGCTGAAAGATAATGGATTCCCGGGCCTACATGTGTTATTTTCCCCAAAATGATTAAAAAAATAGGAGGATATAATCTTTCCAATTTTCATTAAAGTATAAGGCTATATTAGTTGGAAAACCAGGTAGAACAAAATTGTAATATACCTAAGTCTTCATATCAAGTTGGCTGTACAAACCACCTCTAACATACTGTCAATAACTGTCCTGTGTATTAATAATAAAAAAGACAATGTGTTAAAATTATTAGAACTTGAGATATTTTAGGAAGAAGAATCATATGTGGTAATAATGCCTTACCAATATTTAAGAATTCATCCCTCACGGAGCGTTAATCCTTTTTTCTCATCACCTTTGTTAACGATAATCCAGCTTTGTTCCACTGTAAACAAGTATTCTTAATCCTCGGCAAACAAGTATCCTTAATCCTCGGCAAACAAGTATTCTTTATCCTCAGTAGACAAGTATCCTTAATCCTTGGTAAACAAGTATTCTTATCCGCGTTAACAAGTATTCTTATTCCTTGGTAAACGTGTGCTTAATCCTCAGTAAACAAATTTCAATATTCTGCTCTTTCTTAATCCTTGGTGAGAGAGTATAGCCACTCTAGAGTTAGTTCTTGGTATAAGACGACTCTACTCCTGAGTTAAACCTTGGTACTTTATAGATGAGTATGACTTGTGTACTATTGATAACCCAGTTAAAACTGAGTACACGCTGGACACTTCAGTGTAAATCCTCGACACCTCCGTATCTGAGTACCATGCTTCAGTCGGGATACACCACAGACGAGGCCTATTTGATATTGATGAGAACAAACGGGAACATAATTCTCACAAAATTTTCCACAACAATGAACTGTAATAATGGAAGCTGAGGCAGTGGGAGTAAAATATCAATATCATCATCAACATCTAGTGATGGGGGAAGTTTGTAGGCTGTCTATACCCTATAGCACTTGGTGTTAGGCTATCACCCCAGTAAATCTCCAATTAGTTGAGAGTATCATGAGTATGTACCATCCCCCACAGCTGGACATTCCTGTAGTGGGAAGCTCCACAGACACCTGGCCAGCCCTGGACAGATGCTCACTGTCCTTGTCTAAAGCTAATAGGATTATTTTGCACTAAGTCTGCTGTTTGTTGATCTGTTGGTGTGATCACAGTTTTCAAATCAGATTAGTCCACTAGCTACTGATGAGTGACGGCACTACAGCCTCCTGTGTTAGAAGGTATCATAGAGATGTGTGTAGCCACAGTGTGGGTCTCCTATACTGACTGTGTACCACTGGAACTGTGATAAACTGACACCATGTCACTGGTGAACTGTATGATACCAGGGCTGTAACTGTGACAAACTGACACTGTGCCTGTAACACTAGACCTATATAACACTGGAACTGTGATAAACTGACACCATGTCACTGGTGAACTGTATGATACCAGGGCTGTAACAATAGACCTATATAACACTGGAACTGTGACAAACTGACACTGTGCCTGTAACATAATAGACCTATATAACACTGGAACTGTGACAAACTGACACTGTGCTTGTAACAATAGACCTATATAACACTGGAGCTGTGACAAACTGACACTGTGCCTGTAACAATAGACCTATATAACACTGGAGCTGTGACAAACTGGCACTGTGCCTGTAACCATAGACCTATATAACACTGGAACTGTGACAAACTGACACTGTACCTGTAACAATAGACCTATATAACACTGGAACTGTGACAAACTGACACCGTGCCTGTAACAATAGACCTATATAACACTGGAACTGTGACAAACTGACACCGTGCCTGTAACAATAGACCTATATAACACTGGAACTGTGACAAACTGACACTGTCCCTGTAACAATAGACCTATATAACACTGGAACTGTGACAAACTGACACTGTACCTGTAACAATAGACCTATATAACACTGGAACTGTGACAAACTGACACCGTGCCTGTAACAATAGACCTATATAACACTGGAACTGTGACAAACTGACACCGTACCTGTAACAATAGACCTATATAACACTGGAACTGTGACAAACTGACACTGTACCTGTAACAATAGACCTATATAACACTGGAACTGTGACAAACTGACACCGTGCCTGTAACAATAGACCTATATAACACTGGAACTGTGACAAACTGACACTGTGCCTGTAACAATAGACGTATATAACACTGGAACTGTGACAAACTGACACTGTACCTGTAACAATAGACCTATATAACACTGGAACTGTGACAAACTGACACCGTGCCTGTAACAATAGACCTATATAACACTGGAACTGTGACAAACTGACACTGTACATGTAACCATAGACCTATATAACACTGGAACTGTGACAAACTGACACTGTGCCTGTAACAATAGACCTATATAACACTGGAACTGTGACAAACTGACACTGTACCTGTAACAATAGACCTATATAACACTGGAACTGTGACAAACTGACACCGTGCCTGTAACAATAGACCTATATAACACTGGAACTGTGACAAACTGACACCGTGCCTGTAACAATAGACCTATATAACACTGGAACTGTGACAAACTGACACTGTCCCTGTAACAATAGACCTATATAACACTGGAACTGTGACAAACTGACACTGTACCTGTAACAATAGACCTATATAACACTGGAACTGTGACAAACTGACACCGTGCCTGTAACAATAGACCTATATAACACTGGAACTGTGACAAACTGACACCGTACCTGTAACAATAGACCTATATAACACTGGAACTGTGACAAACTGACACTGTACCTGTAACAATAGACCTATATAACAGTGGAACTGTGACAAACTGACACTGTGCCTGTAACAATAGACCTATATAACACTAGAACTGTGACAAACTGACACTGTGCCTGTAACAATAGACCTATATAACACTGGAACTGTGACAAACTGACACCGTGCCTGTAACATAATAGACCTATATAACACTGGAACTGTGACAAACTGACACTGTACCTGTAACAATAGACCTATATAACACTGGAACTGTGACAAACTGACACTGTGCCTGTAACATAATAGACCTATATAACACTGGAACTGTGACAAACTGACACTGTGCCTGTAACAGTAGACCTATATAACACTGGAACTGTGACAAACTGACACTGTACCTGTAACAATAGACCTATATAACACTGGAACTGTGACAAACTGACACTGTACCTGTAACAGTAGACCTATATAACACTGGAACTGTGACAAACTGACACTGTACATGTAACAATAGACCTATATAACACTGGAACTGTGACAAACTGACACTGTACCTGTAACAATAGACCTATATAACACTGGAACTGTGACAAACTGACACTGTACCTGTAACAATAGACCTATATAACACTGGAACTGTGACAAACTGACACTGTACCTGTAACAATAGACCTATATAACACTGGAACTGTGACAAACTGACACCGTGCCTGTAACAATAGACCTATATAACACTGGAACTGTGACAAACTGACACTGTCCCTGTAACAATAGACCTATATAACACTGGAACTGTGACAAACTGACACTGTACCTGTAACAATAGACCTATATAACACTGGAACTGTGACAAACTGACACCGTGCCTGTAACAATAGACCTATATAACACTGGAACTGTGACAAACTGACACTGTCCCTGTAACCATAGACCTATATAACACTGGAACTGTGACAAACTGACACTGTGCCTGTAACAATAGACCTATATAACACTGGAAGTGTGACAAACTGACACTGTGCCATTGGTGAACTGTATGATACCAGGGCTGTAACAATAGACGTATATAACACTGGAGGTGTGACTACTGACCTGTATAACACTGGAGGTGTGACTAGTGACCTGTATAACACAGGAGGTGTGACTACTGACCTGTATAACACTGGAGGTGTGACTACTGACCGGTATACCACTGGAGGTGTGACTAGTGACCAGTATAACACTGGAGGTGTGACTACCGACCAGTATAACACTGGAGGTGTGACTACTGACCTGTATAACACTGGAGGTGTGACTAGTGACCTGTATAACACTGGAGGTGTGACTACTGACCTGTATAACACTGGAGGTGTGACTACTGACCAGTATAACACTGGAGGTGTCACAACTGACCAGTATAACACTGGAGGTGTGACTACTGACCTGTATAACACTGGAGGTGTCACAACTGACCAGTATTACACTGGAGGTGTGACTACTGACCAGTATAACACTGGAGGTGTGACTACTGACCTGTATAACACTGGAGGTGTGACTACTGACCTGTATAACACTGGAGGTGTGACTACTGACCAGTATAACACTGGAGGTGTGACTACTGACCAGTATAACACTGGATGTGTGACTACTGACCTGTATAACACTGGAGGTGTGACTAGTGACCTGTATAACACTGGAGGTGTGACTAGTGACCTGTATAACACTGGAGGTGTGACTACTGACCGGTATAACACTGGAGGTGTGACTACTGACCTATATAACACTGGAGGTGTGACTACTGACCTGTATAACACTGGAGGTGTGACTAGTGACCTATATAACACTGGAGGTGTGACTACTGACCGGTATACCACTGGAGGTGTGACTACTGACCAGTATAACACTGGAGGTGTGACTAGTGACCAGTATAACACAGGAGTTGTGACTTCTGACCTGTATAACACTGGAGGTGTGACAAGTGACCAGTATAACACTGGAGGTGTGACTAGTGACCAGTATAACACTGGAGGTGTGACTACTGACCAGTATAACACTGGAGGTGTCACAACTGACCAGTATAACACTGGAGGTGTGACTACTGACCTGTATAACACTGGAGGTGTCACAACTGACCAGTATTACACTGGAGGTGTGACTACTGACCAGTATAACACTGGAGGTGTGACTACTGACCTGTATAACACTGGAGGTGTGACTACTGACCTGTATAACACTGGAGGTGTGACTACTGACCAGTATAACACTGGAGGTGTGACTACTGACCAGTATAACACTGGAGGTGTGACTACTGACCTGTATAACACTGGAGGTGTGACTACTGACCTGTATAACACTGGAGGTGTGACTACTGACCAGTATAACACTGGAGGTGTGACTAGTGACCAGTATAACACTGGAGGTGTGACTACTGACCAGTATAACACTGGAGGTGTGACTAGTGACCTGTATAACACTGGAGGTGTGACTACTGACCGGTATAACACTGGAGGTGTGACTACTGACCTATATAACACTGGAGGTGTGACTACTGACCTGTATAACACTGGAGGTGTGACTAGTGACCTATATAACACTGGAGGTGTGACTACTGACCGGTATACCACTGGAGGTGTGACTACTGACCAGTATAACACTGGAGGTGTGACTAGTGACCAGTATAACACAGGAGTTGTGACTTCTGACCTGTATAACACTGGAGGTGTGACAAGTGACCAGTATAACACTGGAGGTGTGACTAGTGACCAGTATAACACTGGAGGTGTGACTACTGACCAGTATAACACTGGAGGTGTCACAACTGACCAGTATAACACTGGAGGTGTGACTACTGACCTGTATAACACTGGAGGTGTCACAACTGACCAGTATTACACTGGAGGTGTGACTACTGACCAGTATAACACTGGAGGTGTGACTACTGACCTGTATAACACTGGAGGTGTGACTACTGACCTGTATAACACTGGAGGTGTGACTACTGACCAGTATAACACTGGAGGTGTGACTACTGACCAGTATAACACTGGAGGTGTGACTACTGACCTGTATAACACTGGAGGTGTGACTAGTGACCTGTATAACACTGGAGGTGTGACTTCTGACCTGTATAACACTGGAGGTGTGACAAGTGACCAGTATAACACTGGAGGTGTGACTAGTGACCAGTATAACACTGGAGGTGTGACTACTGACCAGTATAACACTGGAGGTGTGACTAGTGACCAGTATAACACTGGAGGTGTGACTACTGACCAGTATAGCACTGGAGGTGTGACTACTGACCAGTATAACACTGGAGGTGTGACTAGTGACCTGTATAACACTGGAGGTGTGACTACTGACCTGTATAACACTGGAGGTGTGACTACTGTGACCAGTATAACACTGGAGGTGTGACTACTGACCAGTATAACACAGGAGGTGTGACTACTGACCAGTATAACACTTGAGGTGTGACTACTAACCTGTATAACACTGGAGGTGTGACTAGTGACCAGTATAACACTGGAGGTGTGACTAGTGACCAGTATAGCACTGGAGGTGTGACTACTGACCAGTATAGCACTGGAGGTGTGACTACTGACCAGTATAACACTGGAGGTGTGACTACTGACCTGTATAACACTGGAGGTGTGACTACCGACCAGTATAACACTGGAGGTGTGACTACTGACCAGTATAACACTGGAGGTGTGACTACTGACCTGTATTACACTGGAGGTGTGACTAGTGACCTGTATAACACTGGAGGTGTGACTAGTGACCAGTATAACACTGGAGGTGTGACTACTGACCAGTATAACACTGGAGGTGTGACTACTGACCAGTATAACACTATAGGTGTGACTACTGACCTGTATTACACTGGAGGTGTGACTAGTGACCTGTATTACACTGGAGGTGTGACTACTGACCAGTATAACACTATAGGTGTGACTACTGACCTATGTAACACTGGAGGTGTGACTACTGACCAGTATAACACTGGAGGTGTGACTACCGACCTGTATAACACTAAGGTTGTAACTAAAGACCAATATTTCACTAGAACTCTGATAATCTGCTATACACTGTTACAGTGACAAGCTATTTTGCCTGTTGAAGAACTTGATGGCTTCTTACCCTATTACCTCTCACACAAGTACACAACACAGTTTAATCGGGTTGAAAATGAGCTATAAAATAACGCAGTTGGAGGACAATTCTACTCATCTTCACAACACCTTGATTACTGCCAGTAAAGTCCTGGGCCACCTCTGTACTGGATCACACCGTCCTCTTGTTGTTTGTCTGATATGTCTTCAGTAATGGGAATACACACACACTACAAAGTGGATAGGAAATTAAACATTAAAACCTTTTTGAAAATATATTGCTGCGGTGTTGTAAATGATGAAAGGGTTGTATATGTATTATAGACTGTGATGCATACAAGTGACATCTAATCAGTTTGTACTGATCCAACATTCATTGGATTATGAACATGACAAGGCAAACCTCTATAATTAATCTAAATAATTCATCTTCCTGAAGTGAGTTGACATGTACTTCTTCATACCCAACATACGGTACATACACCCAATTAACATAAGGTACATATACCCAACATAAGGTACATATACCCAACATACTGTACATATACCCAACATAAGGTACATATACCCAACATACGGTACATATACCCAACATAAGGTACATATACCCAACATAAGGTACATATACCCAACATACGGTACATATACCCAACATAAGGTACATACACCCAACATACTGTACATATACCCAACATAAGGTACATATACCCAACATACGGTACATACACCCAACATAAGGTACATATACCCAACATAAGGTACATATACCCAACATAAGGTACATATACCCAACATACTGTACATATACCCAACATAAGGTACATATACCCAACATACGGTACATATACCCAACATAAGGTACATATACCCAACATAAGGTACATATACCCAACATACGGTACATATACCCAACATAAGGTACATTTACCCAACATACGGTACATACACCCAACATAAGGTACATATACCCAACATAAGGTACATACACCCAACATAAGGTACATATACCCAACATAAGGTACATATACCCAACATAAGGTACATATACCCAACATAAGGTACATATACCCAACATAAGGTACATACACCCAACATAAGGTACATATACCCAACATAAGGTACATATACCCAACATACGGTACATATACCCAACATAAGGTACATATACCCAACATAAGGGTACATTCCCAACAATAAGGTACATATACCCAACATAAGGTACATATACCCAACATAAGGTACATATACCCAACATAAGGTACATTTACCCAACATACGGTACATATACCCAACATAAGGTACATATACCCAACATAAGGTACATATACCCAACATAAGGGTACTATAACCCAACATAGGTACATATACCCAACATAAGGTACATATACCCCAACATAAGGTACATTTACCCCAACATACGGTACATATACCCAACATAAGGTACATATACCCAACATAAGGTACATATACCCAACATAAGGTACATATACCCAACATAAGGTACATATACCCAACATAAGGTACATACACCCAACATACGGTACATATACCCAACATACTGTACATACACCCAACATACGGTACATATACCCAACATACGGTACATACACCCAACATACGGTACATATACCCAACATACGGTACATATACCCAACATACGGTACATACACCCAACATACGGTACATACACCCAACATACGGTACATATACCCAACATACGGTACATACACCCAACATACTGTACATATACCCAACATACGGTACATACACCCAACATAAGGTACATATACCCAACATACGGTACATACACCCAACATAAGGTACATATACCCAACATAAGGTACATATACCCAACATAAGGTACATATTTAGCATTTTCCCTGAAATCCAGAAAAATTGCCGTGGTGTTGTATATGGTAATGCATTGTGATGTGTTTATATACATGTAAGTAAAAAGTGGAATCTTTTTTGGTAATATTTTCAAGGTCATTGAGCTATCAGTCAAGGTCAAACTTTGTATTTCTGTATGATAATCAGATGATTGGTGTACTCCATGACACAATGTAAGTTTAGAGATGTGATGATAACTTATTACTGTCCAAATATTTCAGAGAAATGGTGTAGGAGGGACTTGAAAACATTGTATATTATGCGTGTTTGGGTTGTGGGTAAAAAAGCTATATTAAGTGCTATGAATCATCTGTTGCATTCTGCCTCATCTCTTACAATCAAAATGAATTTCCTTTGGCAAATGGGAGTTGGTAATTGAAAAGTATTGAAGGATTTCCAGACATGAAACCCATTTAGAGCTTTGACTACACCCCCCCCCCCCCCCCCCCCCCCCCCAAACTAAAGGGTTGGGGTTTTTGGTTTGTGGGGGGGGGGGGGGGGGGGGGGGGGTCTTCCTCTTTTTTTTGTTAACCACTTGAATTCTGTTTTTCTGAGTGTTTTCATGTACTCACAATATAGAGGTCAATTGGTGCATCATTAAAATGTTGTCGGAAAGTAAAATACTGCTAGCGTGTGACTATGGATAACTGGACAGCAAGGTTATAATCCAATCAATCTCCGAAGTGGTCAAAACAAGCACTTGGTGTACTACATAGCACAGGGAAATCAATTACGTAGCTAATATTTGATGTTATGATTTAGGTCAACATCACACAGATGTCTGTCAATCCCTCAATATGGATTTTATAGATACTGAGATTGTTACTACATAATATGTAGGGGGTTTAATTAGTTCTAGTAAAAACTTGATATGATTTCAACATTTTGGTAGAGTGATATTTTACTATCAATGGCCGATCACCCGAGAAATAATTAATATTGCCCTGACTTTTCCTTGTCTCTTTCACATAATGTATTTGTTTTTTTGTCTCCTTAACCAACCATTAAACTGAATGGTTATCTACAATAAACATTTCATGTTATATAGTATTCCTGATGACTACTAGGTAGAGTATAACCATTGTAATCAGACAATCATCATGTGACAGAAACATTTTCTTATCTCTGCTGCTTGTAGCTCTCGTCACTGTTGATTAAGATCTCTGCTTCTTATAGCTCTCTTCACTGTTGATTAAGATCTCTGCTTCTTAAAGCTCTCATCACTGTTGATTAAGATCTCTGCTGCTTATAGCTCTCATCACTGTTGATTAAGATCTCTGCTTCTTATAGCTCTCATCACTGTTGATTAAGATCTCTGCTTCTTATAGCTCTCATCACTGTTGATTAAGATCTCTGCTGCTTATAGCTCTCATCACTGTTGATTAAGATCTCTGCTGCTTATAGCTCTCATCACTGTTGATTAAGATCTCTGCTTCTTATAGCTCTCCTCACTGTTGATTAAGATCTCTGCTTCTTATAGCTCTCCTCACTGTTGATTAAGATCTCTGCTGCTTATAGCTCTCATCACTGTTGATTAAGATCTCTGCTTCTTATAGCTCTCATCACTGTTGATTAAGATCTCTGTTTCTTATAGCTCTGATCACTGTTGATGAAGATCTCTGCTGCTTATAGCTCTCATCACTGTTGATTAAGATCTCTGCTTCTTATAGCTCTTGTTACTGTTGATAAAGATCTCTGTTTCTTATAGCTCTGATCACTGTTGATGAAGATCTCTGCTACTTATAGCTCTCATCACTGTTGATTAAGATCTCTGCTGCTTATAGCTCTCATCACTGTTGATTAAGATCTCTGCTTCTTATAGCTCTTGTTACTGTTGATTAAGATCTCTGCTTCTTATAGCTCTGATCACTGTTGATTAAGATCTCTGCTGCTTATAGCTCTCGTCACTGTTGATTAAGATCTCTGTTTCTTATAGCTCTGATCACTGTTGATTAAGATCTCTGCTTCTTATAGCTCTCATCACTGTTGATTAAGATCTCTGCTTCTTATAGCTCTGATCACTGTTGATAAAGATCTCTGCTTCTTATAGCTCTCATCACTGTTGATTAAGATCTCTGCTTCTTATAGCTCTGATCACTGTTGATGAAGATCTCTGCTGCTTATAGCTCTCATCACTGTTGATTAAGATCTCTGCTTCTTATAGCTCTCATCACTCTTGATTAAGATCTCTGCTGCTTATAGCTCTCATCACTGTTGATTAAGATCTCTGCTGCTTATAGCTCTCATCACTGTTGATTAAGATCTCTGCTTCTTATAGCTCTGATCACTGTTGATGAAGATCTCTGCTGCTTATAGCTCTCATCACTGTTGATTAAGATCTCTGCTTCTTATAGCTCTCATCACTGTTGATTAAGATCTCTGCTGCTTATAGCTCTCATCACTGTTGATTAAGATCTCTGCTGCTTATAGCTCTCATCACTGTTGATTAAGATCTCTGTTTCTTATAGCTCTGATTACTGTTGATTAAGATCTCTGCTTCTTATAGCTCTCATCACTGTTGATTAAGATCTCTGCTGCTTATAGCTCTCATCACTGTTGATGAAGATCTCTGCTGCTTATAGCTCTCCTCACTGTTGATTAAGATCTCTGCTGCTTATAGCTCTCATCACTGTTGATTAAGATCTCTGCTTCTTATAGCTCTCTTCACTGTTGATAAAGATCTCTGCTTCTTATAGCTCTTGTCACTGTTGATTAAGATCTCTGCTTCTTATAGCTCTCATCACTGTTGATTAAGATCTCTGCTTCTTATAGCTCTCATCACTGTTGATTAAGATCACTGCTGCTTATAGCTCTCATCACTGTTGATTAAGATCTCTGCTGCTTATAGCTCTCATCACTGTTGATTAAGATCTCTGCTTCTTATAGCTCTCTTCACTGTTGATAAAGATCTCTGCTTCTTGTAGCTCTCATCACTGTTGATTAGGATCTCTGCTTCTTATAGCTCTCATCACTGTTGATTAGGATCTCTGCTTCTTATAGCTCTCATCACTGTTGATTAGGATCTCTGCTTCTTATAGCTCTCATCACTGTTGATAAAGATCTCTGCTTCTTATAGCTCTTGTTACTGTTGATTAAGATCTCTGCTACTTAAAGCTCTGATCACTGTTGATCAAGATCTCTACTCCTTATAGCTATCGTCACTCTCAATAAAGATAGACCTTTGCTTTTATAGCTCCCATCACAGTAAAAGAAATATCTCTGCTTCTTATAGCTCTCATCACTGTCAAAAAAGATCTCTGTTCTGTATAGCTCCTATCACTGTCAATAAAGCATTGATAATGTTATAATTAAATGGGTATAATTGAGTCATATAAAACATTAAAATAAGTTCAATTTATATTCACCATAAAACAGTCAATTGTTTTGATTGAGACATGTACCATAAAGTATTTAATGTCTCTAATTGATTGAGCATAAAGCATTAAAATGGTTTTAATTGAGACAGGGATCTGTCATTTGAAGATTGTTAAGGCCAGCTCAAGTTTGTCAAGATCATTTTGTTGCGAAAATCAATATCATGTTTTTGATATGATGCCTGGGGAGAATTCACAACTGTAGAGCATTTTCTTCTGTAATGTTTGTTGATTTAAACAACTTGTAGGAACCTTATCTTTGGAGAATTCTGATAGGGACATTATTCAGACTGGGAGAGCCTGGGGTGTAAAATAATCACGGTACAGGCTAATGTATAATAAACTAAACTCTCAAGTGATCAGCTAATCAGACATTACAGGTATCCTGGTGTAAAGGGTAAGATTATATATGATTTATGATTTCTGGATTATGCGTTTGTACTAAACTGACTCTCAATGATGTGTTTAGTGGATAGAGAAATGGGCTCTGACCACCCTCTGGTCCATCCTCTGACTGTTCGCTGGTCCATCCTCTGACATCCACTGACATCCTCTGGTCCATCCTCGGACATCATCTGACATCATCTCTGACTACAGGAACTAAAGCTCATAAGGGTCACTACTGAACTCATGTTGATGACCAAACCTCTATAATGGTCACCTGTCTACAATGGCCACCTGTCTATACAGGCCACCTGTCTAAAAAAGCCACCTGTCTATAAAAAGCCACCTGTCTATAAAGGCCACCTGTCTATAAAAGTCACCTGTCTATAAAGGCCACCTGTCTATAAAAGCCACCTGTCTATAAAAGCTGTCTGTCTATAAAAGCCGCCTGTCTATAAAAGCTGTCTGTCTTTAAAAGCCACCTGTCTATAAAAGCCACCTGTCTATAAAAGCCACCTGTCTATAAAAGCCACCTGTCTATAAAAGCCACCTGTCTATAAAAGCCGCCTGTCTATAAAAGCTGTCTGTCTATAAAAGCTGTCTGTCTTTAAAAGCCACCTGTCTATAAAAGCCACCTGTCTATAAAAGCCACCTGTCTATAAAAGCCACATGTCTATAAAAGCCACCTGTCTATAAGAGCCACATGTCTATAAAAGCCACCTGTCTATAAAAGCCACCTGTCTAAAGGCTATCTGTCTATAAAGGCCACCTGTCTATAAAAGCCGTCTGTCTATAAAAGCCATCTGTCTATAAAGGCAACCTGTCTGTAAAGGCCACCTGTCTATAAAAGCCGTCTGTCTATAAAAGCCACCTGTCTATAAAGGCAACCTGTCTATAAAGGCCACCTGTCTATAAAAGCCGTCTGTCTATAAAAGCCACCTGTCTATAAAGGCAACCTGTCTATAAAAGCCACCTGTCTATAAAAGCCACCTGTCTATAAAAGCCACCTGTCTATAAAAGCCACATGTCTATAAAAGCCACCTGTCTATAAAAGCCGTCTGTCTATAAAAGCCACCTGTCTAAAGGCTATCTGTCTATAAAGGCCACCTGTCTATAAAAGCCGTCTGTCTATAAAAGCCATCTGTCTATAAAAGCCACCTGTCTATAAAAGCCACCTGTCTATAAAAGCCACCTGTCTAAAGGCTATCTGTCTATAAAGGCTACCTGTCTATAAAGACTGCCTGTCTATAATGACCATATCTCTATGAATACTTCATGTCTATAAAGACCACCTTTCTACAAAGGCCACCTCTTTAATGATGCTGAACAGCTTTATATACATGTTTATGCTTTTATTTGAGTAACTTCCTTAATCAATATTTGAGGAAACCATGCTGAAGAGATTTGTAATCATATATTCATATACCAATATCTGGCTTAATTACTATGAAAAGCTTCTTGGATTAAACCTTGATCAATGATAAGATATGGTTACCCTCTGACAGCTTGTTGATGGTAATGAAATTGACATTCATCTATATGATATGCTTCAGCGACTGATTGTGCAAGGCAAAGAAATGTTCTATCCTCCATATCCCTCTGTCTCTGACTTACTGTAAAAGCTTCTTTAATTAACTTTCATCAGTGGTGTAGCTACTTTTGCTCTTATGAACTCATAATGTTGATCCTGAATTTGACCTACAATTCACGCTTCAGTGCCCTCAGTGGATATCAGGTAAATAAGTCTTTGATCAGCTTTATCTGGGTACATTAGCATTACATAGAGTAAACAGCATCAGTGATGCAGCAGAGTTTTTACTAATTTTCATAACGTGTTGCGGATGTTGAACATGATGTACATTTTGTGGTTCAGTGACCAAGTGAAATAACAGATTAAAAAGTTCTGTTTTTATATGGGTAATTATAAGTGTCACTCTGGTTAAACATGCATCAGTGATAAGGCCTGATTAAATGATATTTATATCATCACATAAATATAACTAGAACAGTTATAAGGCTGTAGGGTTTAGTTTGCCAGCATTGAAACAACAAACTATGAAATTTGAGGACAGATGTCTAAAAAGGCAACAACAACCACTAGAGTCTGGGTTATATGAGGATGGGTGTCTAGGGGGACACCAACAGCCAGGGTGATATGAGGACGGGTGTCTAGGGGAACACCAACAGCAAGGGTGATATGAGGATGGGTGTCTAGGGGGACACCAACAGCCAGGGTCATATGAGGATGGGTATCTAGGGGGACACCAACAGCCAGGGTTTTATGAGGACGGGTGTCTAGGGGGACACCAACAGCCAGGGTTTTATGAGGACGGGTGTCTAGGGGGACACCAACAGCCAGGGTTATATCAGGACGGGTGTCTAGGGGGACACCAACGGCCAGTGTCATGGGGAAAGTGTCTAGGGGACACAAACAGCCAGTGTCGTGTGCACAGGTGTGTAGGGGGGACACAAACAGCCAGGGTTATATGAGGATGGGTGTGTAGGGTGTGTGTGGGGGGGGGGGGGGGGGGGGGGGGACACCAACAGCCAGGATAATATAAGGATGGGTGTCTAGAGGGGACACTAGCAGCCAGGGTCATATGAGGAGGGGTGTGGGTGGGGGGGGGGGGGGGAGGACACTAGTAGACAGGGTGATATTTGATGACAGGTACAAATGAATATGAAGCAGAGAGGAAAGAAAGAAAGATAAAGATCCCCAGTATTGCTATGACAGCAGCACTTTGGTCACGTTTGGCGTGTTCAATGTTCTAGGGAGAAAAAAAAATATAAGCTCACATTCTGCTGAGTCACATTAAACTGTCACTTCACATTAATCCTCTCCAATGTCCCCTGAATAGCAGTGAAACCTCCCCAACCTAGACCCACCATTAGTAGTCATCTCTTACCATACGAGGTGAGCTAGGCCTCTCCAATGTCCCCTGAACAGCAGTGAAACCTCCCCAACGTTAACCAAGGCCCACAATTAGTGGTCTTTAGGTCTCACACAACTAATTACTTCTCTATATGTTATTACCAATGACTCCATCCCCTCAATCGCTCATTTGAAGTTCAAATGTTGTGAAACTTATATCAAATTAAAGTTTGAAGATTCCCCTACCAGAAAAATGATGTTATTGGATAGGTTTAATAGCATATATAAGAGCACATCAGAACTTTGAAGACAGTAACCCTGATATTTACAGTGGACAGGGAACCTCCACCTGGGGAATTCCTGCCTTTTTTACACCTGGGATCCTACGTCTTTTTATACCAGGAGTGTATATTTTGAATTTTTAAAATCTCAAAACCCTAATCTTTATTCTCGTATATAGAAAGTACCAATTTCATGTATTATTTACTCATGAAATAGCTACAAACCTAAGAAACACATTTTCTTCAGGGTCTTGTTTCAGGTGAAACACCAGCTGATTGGCTGAATTAGTTGTGTGAGACCTTTTACCATATGAGGTGAGCCAGGCCTCTCAAATGTCCCCTGAACGGAAGCCTCATCAGAGACCTTTTTTCCCTTGCTCATGAGCGGGCTATCAATGATGGCATTGAAATTGTGGTAGTGTTCAATAATATCATTACAGTATATGTATAGTGTGATCATCCGAGGTCATCACCGGCCCTCCCAGATTGTGTGGAGAGATCCCTGCAATCTACTTTAATCAAGTGGAAAGTTGTCACGAGATTTCAGTGTCTCCTTTAATTAAGATGGAATTAGACGGATATATTTGGTGTAACGTTTAGGACTGGGTGAATGATTAGCTGTCTGTCAGTCTAAATTGTTCTGACATTTTTTCAGCAAATAAAGGAAAGACACCTGTGTCTCAGAGCCTAGGTGATCGTAGGAAAGTTATGTGTATTGGAGACTGGCATTTGAGGGGGAGATCTAGGATGTCACCAAATTCTACTTCAGCATGTGTATTTAAGTTATACAAGGGCCATATTGAATAAATCCTGTCAGTACTTAATTATAAATCATAGGTACAGCTGTATGATTGATATTGTTGATCAGAACCCTTCAAAGTACCTATACTGTTACACAATTTGTGATGTAAAGCTGTGAGTTGGTATCTGATGTAATGTTGAGATACCAGAGTGTTGCAGCACCTTCTGGACAGAAACTTATATTTCTAGAGTGTATTATTTCATGTTGACTTTGGTCTGGTGAATGGAGTAATCATACAGCTAGTGGTCAGTCTGTAATACTTTCCCTGTGTTCTCAAAAACCTCAGGTACAGGTATAATATATTACAATGATGACATTAATGAGCAATAGTCTTCAATAAGCTGTCGGAACTTTACTTTGATGATTTTTCATGTAGGTTTTTGTAAACTTTTTTAACACACTCTTTCGATCTGTAAAACTTGGCATTGATTGATTTCCCTTCATTATACTATGAATATTTGCCCATTAGAATAAAAAAATGTCAAATAAAATTTACATACTGTTCAACATTTATCCCTTAGTGTTAAACCATTGGTTTACATGCATTTGGATGTTTATTACTTCAGTAAAGTCAAGCACTTTTTTATGCACCTTGAAGTGTAAGCTTATAATAATCCTGACCCATGGTAGTTTATTTTGGAATGAATGCCATAGCACTATCCTACAGCAATCCCAGCCCAGTTGCTTTGATTCAAGTTTTAATTCAGAATAAATATGGTAAGATGATCGACTAAAGATGAAAGTAAGACATTAATCTGGTTATTTATGACATCAATATAAATCAGGTACAGTCCAATGGCTGATTTGTTAATGATTCTGTCAGCAGCTAATATATAACATTTATAGATCTGTGGCTAAGTATAGCCTCAGAGCAATGAGCTAGTAGCTTCAGATTACATGTGCAAAATAGCCCCAGATTACATGCTCGAAGTAGCCTCAGATTACATGTGTGAAGTAGCCTCAGATTCCATGTGTGAAGTAGCCTCAGATTCCATGTGCGAAGTAGTCTCAGATTACATGTGTGAAGTAGCCTCAGATTACATGTGTGAAGTAGCCTCAGATCACATCTGTGAAGTAGCCTCAGATTCCATGTGCGAAGTAGCCTCAGATTACATGTGTGAAGTAGCCTCAGATTACGTGTGTGAAGTAGCCTCAGATTACGTGTGTGAAGTAGCCTCAGATTCCATGTGTGAAGTAACCTCAGATTACATGTGTGAAGTAGCCTCAGATTACATGTGTGAAGTAGCCTCAGATTACATGTGTGAAGTAGCCTCAGATTACATGTGTGAAGTAGCCTCAGATTCCATGTGTGAAGTAACCTCAGATTACATGCTCGAAGTAGCCTCAGATTACATGTGTGAAGTAGCCTCAAATTACATGTGTGAAGTAGCCTCAAATTACATGTGTGAAGTAGCCTCAGATTACATGTGTGAAGTAGCCTCAGATTACATGTGTGAAGTAGCCTCAGATTACATGTGTGAAGTAGCCTCAGATTACATGTGTGAAGTAACCTCAGATTACATGTGTGAAGTAGCCTCAGATTACATGTGTGAAGTAGCCTCAGATTACATGTGTGAAGTAGCCTCAGATTGCATGTGTGAAGTAACCTCAGATTACATGTGTGAAGTAACCTCAGATTACATGTGTGAAGTAGCCTCAGATTACATGTGTGAAGTAGCCTCAGATCACATGTGTGAAGTAGCCTCAGATTACATGTGTGAAGTAGCCTCAGATCACATCTGTGAAGTAGCCTCAGATTACATGTGTGAAGTAGCCTCAAATTACATGTGTGAAGTAGCCTCAGATTACATGCGAGAACCTCAGATTACATGTGTGAAGTAGCCTCAGATTACATGTGTGAAGTAACCTCAGATTACATGTGTGAAGTAGCCTCAGATTACATGTGTGAAGTAGCCTCAGATTACATGTGTGAAGTAGCCTCAGATTACATGTGTGAAGTAACCTCAGATTACATGTGTGAAGTAACCTCAGATTACATGTGTGAAGTAACCTCAGATTACATGTGTGAAGTAGCCTCAGATTACATGTGTGAAGTAGCCTCAGATTACATGTGTGAAGTAGCCTCAGATTACATGTGTGAAGTAGCCTCAGATTCCATGTGTGAAGTAGTCTCAGATTACATGTGTGAAGTAGCCTCAGATTACATGTGTGAAGTAGCCTCAGATTACATGTGTGAAGTAGCCTCAGATCACATCTGTGAAGTAGCCTCAGATTACATGTGTGAAGTAGCCTCAGATTACATGTGTGAAGTAACCTCAGATTACATGTGTGAAGTAGCCTCAAATTACATGTGTGAAGTAGCCTCAGATTCTATGTGCGAAGTAGCTCAAATTACATGTGTGAAGTAGCCTCAGATTCCATGTGTGAAGTAGCCTCAGATTACATGTGTGAAGTAGCCTCAGATTACATGTGTGAAGTAGCCTCAGATTACATGTGCGAATTAGCCTCAGATTACATGTGTGAAATAGTCTCAGAGCCATACGCAAAATAGCCTTTGAGATTCCATGTACGAAGTACACTCAGATCCATGTACAAAATAATCTAAGATTCCGTGTGCAAAGTAGTCTCAGAGCCATGCATAAAATAGTCTCGAGAGCCATGCATAAAATAGTCTCGAGAGCCATGCATAAAATAGTTTCAGAACCATTTGCAATTAAGTAGCCTTCAGATTCATGTGTGGGAAATTGCCTTAGATTCCATTAGCAATATTAAGTAGCCTCAGAATCTATATCATGTTCTATTTTCTAATCCGATGTAGTTTTGACCATCATTTGTTTCCCCAGTTTATGCAGTGCTAGACAATTTACAACAGTGATGTAAAGTACATGGGAAACGTAATGTTGATAATATCCACTTAACCGCCTAGTGAGACATCTATCAAGACAAGCAGATTCTGGAGAGTTCATTAGTAAGGAGGTGTACTTAACTCATTCCATGTCTGCTTCCTTTATATTCTGTGTGTAAAGGTTTTAGCCCACCTGTATTTTAATGTTATTACATTATACCCTCGACATCCTCAAATGGCTAGTTCAATATTAAATTACCATGCATTCAGTTCAAAATGTCTCTAGGATGCCGTCCTGCATAATGGGTTTTTGCACAGGGGCATGATACGTTCATATTTACCTAAACTGTGAGATAAACGCAAGAAAAAAATAATAAAATCAAGAATGAAAAACTAACCCCAGGGTCTTGCCTAGATCACTTGTTGATAACTTATATATAAGTGATCTAGGTATGGGACCCTGGGGTTAATCTTACATTCTTGGTCAGGAATGTATCAAGACCCTGTGGTTTTATGGGCTGGATGTAATGTGGGGTTAAATTGGAAAGAAAATAATTTTCCTCCAGATTTAATGATAGATTGGTGGTCATAGGTGTTTTTCAATTTTTCCTGACGTTCCTTACAATTTTGTCAAAAAAAATCGCTAGAATGCTTATTAATGATATTGATATTATGTGGGAAGGGGAGGTAAGTGGGCTATAGAGTTTACCCATATGTCCATCCATCCTGTCTGTCCTGTTATAAATCAATGACATATACAGTAATCCTGATAACTCCTCCATAAGATTGGGTTTATATTTACAAAATAGTATCGTATCTTTTACACCTGATCAGATTCTGGTGGTCATCGGGTCAAGGTTAAAGGATCAAAGGTCAAAGTTAACTTTTGTAATAAAGACATGCAAAACAAAGTAACTTGTATATAGGAGTGGGGACATGCATGTCTGAAACTCATTTTCTAGTTTTGCGTGACAGTTCATTTGAATTCTCAGAAATTTTACTCCATTTTGAACATTTGTGTTAAGGATTTGTTGAGCTTAATCAGGTGGTGAAAACTGGTCACAGATGGCCTGCAAAGATGTATTTGATTTCTTATTTTGACTGCACAATATATATGAAGTTCATTTGAAATATTATCCCCAACATACTTTCCGTTTAAATTTCAGTTAAGTAAGAAGGCTGGAGGTCTTGTCCACGAGAGCCAACTAAAGAGCAGCAATCTGTGTCATTTTGCTGGAATCCTACACGCTATGCAAGTCATACCAGGGGTGGACAGTTTGATGAAGGCCATCCACTCACCCAGCCGAACCAACAATCTCCATGTGGATATTGTTGCAGGTCAAGGTCAGGTGTGGGTCAAGGTCATCGCTAGGAAGGCTCAAGCATTGCACCTTATATGGGCAGGTACGTTATAATGTGTTTATAGTCAAGAAATTCATTTGGATTATTCTGAAGTTCATCTCCGAAGTTTTTACCAAATGAAGAAAAATGATAATATTATTAAGTCGGAGTTTATATTTACAGCAATATAGCCGTCTTAAAGTGGCTCACAAATTCTTATCCATGGTTATTCTTCCTTTAGCATTAACCAACCCATGTCTTTAAATTCTTTTTTATATTTACATTTTGGTGGCAAAGTCACGATATAAACTTAGTGAAATGATTTGCAGTCTATGTGACCATTATTGACACCCAAAACATGACAACAATCCATGCCGCGCATGAATATATTCACCCACCGGAACTACTTGTAACTAACGTAAATCGTTTTTTATGTTAATTAAAAAGTATCAAAAAGACATTTTATACAATATTGTTACACAAATAATAAAAAGAATTGAACAAACTGTGTCGTTTTCGTATTATTTCAATGCACTTTTTTGTTTGCCAATCTGCACGTGACAAATGAATTTTGAAAAAATAGGCTGTTCTATTTGTCGAACCCCATTGACGAAATCGCTGAATATTGGCATTTTTATGCTAACTCAATTTCAATTTTCAAAAATAATAAAACGAATATGTCGAGAATGTAAAAATAAGCATTAAACTGTCTTTTTTGGTGTCTATGGTCGATATAGATGCCAGAGCTTTGCAAACAAACATGTCACAATATGACATGTTTGTTTGCAAAGCTCTGGCATCTATATCGACCATAGACACCAAAAAAAAGACAGTTTAATCCTTAAATATATACACTGTATTTTTTTTGTATTTTTTTCCCCCCTTTTTTACATTAAATAAAGATCCACACACACATTTTCTTTCACACACAGAATAATGAATATGGATTTTCCACCTATAAACAGTAAATTTGTAAACAGCAGTAAAAGTGAGCATATTAAGAAGGATTTTGAAAATGGTTGGAAAAATTAAAATGTCTTTAAATTCTCAACTCCCTGGTACATACAGCCAAAGTCTCCATTTTGGCACTAACTGCTCACTGTGACATTTCTTGCACTGCCCTACCACATACAATTGTACTTATTTATTTACAGCCGAGTTGACTGGAACACAACATACTTATTTACAGCTGAGTTGACTGGAACACAACATACTTATTTACAGCCGAGTTGACTGGAACACAACATACTTATTTACAGCCGAGTTGACTGGAACACAACATACTTATTTACAGCCGAGTTGACTGGAACACAACATACTTATTTACAGCCGAGTTGACTGGAACACAACATACTTATTTACAGCCGAGTTGACTGGAACACAACATACGTATTTACAGCCGAGTTGACTGGAACACAACATACTTATTTACAGCCGAGTTGACTGGAACACAACATACTTATTTACAGCCGAGTTGACTGGAACACAACATACTTATTTACAGCCGAGTTGACTGGAACACAACATACTTATTTACAGCCGAGTTGACTGGAACACAACATACTTATTTACAGCCGAGTTGACTGGAACACAACATACGTATTTACAGCCGAGTTGACTGGAACACAACATACTTATTTACAGCCGAGTTGACTGGAACACAACATACTTATTTACAGCCGAGTTGACTGGAACACAACATACTTATTTACAGCTGAATTGACTGGAACACAACATACTTATTTACAGCCGAGTTGACTGGAACACAACATACTTATTTACAGCCGAGTTGACTTGAACACAGCTCCCATGGGGGACTGACAAACTAGCGACCCTTTGGTCACATTGCATTGTGTCCTACCACTAGGCCACAGTAAGAATGTTTTTAAACACTTCAATTTTTGTCCAGTTCTATATAAAGTTTTTTAACACTTCCATTTCTGTCCATGCAGTTCTATATAAAGTTTTTTAACACTTCCATTTCTGTCCAGTTCTATATAAAGTTTTTAAACACTTTCGTTTCTGTCCAGTTCTATATAAAGGGTGCATGATCATGATCAGAACTTGTGAAATTTTTCAAAAGAATTCAGCAATTCTATAAGATTGATCAAATATCTTATTTGTAGAATTAGATTTGGGTGATATCAATGATCTTTAGAGTGTAACTAAGATGACCTGACCTGATCCTATATTTTGATTGGTCTTTAGTGAGATTTAGAGGTAAATGAGCTAATCTGTGGTGTGAGTGGAATAATAAATCTGGTTTAAACTTTTATTGGATGATCTTTCGTTTCAAAATATCTTTATCAACTCAAAATGATTTACCGGTATTTAAACAACACTCAGATGCCTAAACAAGTGCTAAGTTGCCATAGTAGTGAGATGTTTGTATATTTATGTGTTGTGTAGCATCAATATGTAGATCTCCTGTCAGGTGTGAACATGCTCTTTACCGTGCCTGAGGAGTACTCTCTACCTTCTAATACCTTGGCAGCATCACACATCAGGCTACAGTAATCTTTACTGCCTGGCTCGTTTTTAAGCTGTGATGATATATTGAATATTGGCTGGCTGGTAGAAAAATGGGACCTGTATATTCTCCTAAATTCTGGCAGCGACTGGCTTCAATCATTGTGCTGAAGTACAGATGAAAATGAAGATAACAATGTTACTAGTGGCAAGCATGAGGAAAAATGGTGTTTGACCTGTATTTTGTGTCGCCATTAAGTACAGCATGTAATTAAGAGTGAGTCTGACATTTTGCAGCTTGTGTGTGTTTCCTGCAATCTACACATAAATATTCAACCAGGAAACATAAATATGAACTTTTGTTTATCATTGTTTCACCTCAGCTGACAAAATGAATCCTACATACAATACAGCTATCTAAAATGGGACATCAGTTTCTCATTCAGATGATGTTTATCAGAAGGTTTCCAGATTAAATTGATATGTAATGTCCACGAAAAAGGTCTCCAGATCAAATTGATTTATAATGTCCACAAAAATGGTTTCCAAATTAAATTACTTCAGTTTGTTTAGAAAAAAGGTTTGCAGATTAAATTGCTTCAGTTTGTCCACTAAAAAGTGTCCTAATCAAATTGTTTTTTGTTTGTCTGTTAACAAGTTTCCAGATCAAATTGCTTCATTATGTCCACAAAAATGTTACAGATCAAATTGCATTAAGTTTGCTAAAGAATCTACAGATAATTTCTAAATCAGTTTGCTTTAGTTTCAGTCGACAGAAAACCCTATCATTATAAGCTCACCGGTTACGAGTAACCGAGAGCTAATGCTGTCACCCCGGCGTCGGTGTCGGTGTCGGCGTCCCACCCCAAAACTTTAAAGTTTTTGGGGTAAGTTTTTGGAAAGCTTGAAAGTCCAAAAGTATACACCTCATGCCCTTCTAAATTGGTTTATACATTCATTAGAGGTCTAGGAGTGATGTTATGGCAAAATCATGCAGAAAAAAATTGTGATTTTTTTGCATTTTATCATTTTGTGGACTTAACTTTTTTGGCACCAAAACTCACTTTAAAGTTTTGGGGGTGAGTCCAAAAGTATACACCTATCACCCTTCTAATTTGGTTTATACATTCATTAGAGATCCAGGAGTGATGCTGTGGCAAATCATGCAGAAAAAAATTGGCATTTTACCATTTAGTGGACTTACTTTTTTTTGACAAAAAAACCCACTTTAAAGATTTTGGGGGTTAGTTTTGAAAAGATTGTAAGTCCACACCCTTCTTATTTGGTTTATACATCCATTAGAGGTATAGGAGTGATATCATGTGACATACAATTTCAAAATGATATGCTTATACATACATAAAAAATGAATGCATAGTGTGATTGCTGCCGCCGGTGAAAATCCTATCATTGTAGAACATCTGTCAGTATGTCTACATAAAACACTAACATTGTAGAACATCTGTCAGTATATCTACAGAAAACACTAACATTGTAGAACATCTGTCAGTATGTCTACATAAAACACTAACATTGTAGAACATCTGTCAGTATGTCTACAGAAAACACTAACATTGTAGAACTGTCAGTATGTCTACATAAAACACTATCATTGTAGAACATCTGTCTGTATGTCTACATAAACCATAACATTGTAGAACATCTGTCAGTATATCTACAGAAAACACTAACATTGTAGAACATCTGTCAGTATGTCTACAGAAAACACTAACATTGTAGAACATCTGTCAGTATGTCTACATAAAACACTAACATTGTAGAACATCTGTCAGTATGTCTACAGAAAACACTAACATTGTAGAACATCTGTCAGTATGTCTACATAAAACACTAACATTGTAGAACATCTGTCAGTATGTCTACATAAAACACTAATATTGTAGAACATCTGTCAGTATGTCTACATAAAACACTAACATTGTAGAACATCTGTCAGTATGTCTACATAAAACACTAACATTGTAGAACATCTGTCAGTATGTCTACATAAAACACTAACATTGTAGAACATCTGTCAGTATGTCTACATAAAACACTAACATTGTAGAACATCTGTCAGTATGTCTACATAAAACACTAACATTGTAGAACTGTCAGTATGTCTACATAAAACACTAACATTGTAGAACATCTGTCAGTATGTCTACATAAAACACTATCATTGTAGAACATCTGTCAGTATGTCTACATAAAACACTAACATTGTAGAACATCTGTCAGTATGTCTACATAAAACACTAATCATTGTAGAAACATCTGTCAGTATGTCTACATAAAACACTACATTGTAGAAACATCTGTCAGTATGTCTACAGAAAACACTATCATTGTAGAACATCTGTCAGTATGTCTACATAAAACACTAACATTGTAGAACATCTGTCAGTATGTCTACATAAAACACTAACATTGTAGAACATCTGTCAGTATGTCTACATAAAACACTAACATTGTAGAACATCTGTCAGTATGTCTACATAAAACACTAACATTGTAGAACATCTGTCAGTATGTCTACATAAAACACTAACATTGTAGAACTGTCAGTATGTCTACAGAAACACTAACATTTAGACATCTGTCAGTATGTCTACATAAAACACTAACATTGTAGAACATCTGTCAGTATGTCTACATAAAACACTAACATTGTAGAACTGTCAGTATGTCTACATAAAACACTAACATTGTAGAACATCTGTCAGTATGTCTACATAAAACACTAACATTGTAGAACATCTGTCAGTATGTCTACAGAAAACACTAACATTGTAGAACATCTGTCAGTATGTCTACATAAAACACTAACATTGTAGAACATCTGTCAGTATGTCTACAGAAAACACTAACATTGTAGAACATCTGTCAGTATGTCTACAGAAAACACTAACATTGTAGAACATATGTCAGTATGTCTACAGAAAACACTAATATTGTAGAACATCTGTCAGTATGTCTACAGAAAACCCTAACATTGTAGAACATTGTCATATGTCTACATAAAACACTAATATTGTAGAACATCTGTCAGTATGTCTACATAAAACACTAATATTGTAGAACATCTGTCAGTATGTCTACAGAAAACACTAACATTGTAGAACTGTCAGTATGTCTACATAAAACACTAACATTGTAGAACATCTGTCAGTATGTATACATAAAACACTAACATTGTAGAACTGTCAGTATGTCTACATAAAACACTAACATTGTAGAACATCTGTCAGTATGTATACATAAAACACTAACATTGTAGAACTGTCAGTATGTCTACAGAAAACACTATCATTGTAGAACATCTGTCAGTATGTCTACAGAAAACACTAACATTGTAGAACATCTGTCTGTATGTCTACATAAAACACTATCATTGTAGAACTGTCAGTATGTCTACATAAAACACTAATATTGTAGAACATCTGTCAGTATGTCTACATAAACCATAACATTGTAGAACATCTGTCAGTATGTCTACATAAAACACTAACATTGTAGAACTGTCAGTATGTCTACATAAAACACTAACATTGTAGAACATCTGTCAGTATGTCTACAGAAAACACTAACATTGTAGAACATCTGTCAGTATGTCTACATAAAACACTAACATTGTAGAACATCTGTCAGTATGTCTACATAAAACACTACATTGTAGAACATCTGTCAGTATATCTACAGAAAACACTAACATTGTAGAACTGTCAGTATGTCTACAGAAAACACTAACATTGTAGAACATATGTCAGTATGTCTACAGAAAACACTAACATTGTAGAACTGTCAGTATGTCTACATAAAACACTAACATTGTAGAACATCTGTCAGTATGTCTACATAAAACACTAATCATTGTAGAACATCTGTCAGTATGTCTACAGAAAACACTAACATTGTAGAACATCTGTCAGTATGTCTACATAAAACACTAACATTGTAGAACATCTGTCAGTATGTCTACATAAAACACTAACATTGTAGAACATCTGTCAGTATGTCTACATAAAACACTAACATTGTAGAACATCTGTCAGTATGTCTACATAAAACACTATCATTGTAGAACATCTGTCAGTATGTCTACAGAAAACACTAACATTGTAGAACATCTGTCAGTATGTCTACATAAAACACTAACATTGTAGAACATCTGTCAGTATGTCTACAGAAAACACTAACATTGTAGAACATCTGTCAGTATGTCTACATAAAACACTACATTGTAGAACATCTGTCAGTATGTCTACATAAAACACTAACATTGTAGAACATCTGTCAGTATGTCTACATAAAACACTAACATTGTAGAACATCTGTCAGTATGTCTACATAAAACACTAACATTGTAGAACATCTGTCAGTATGTCTACATAAAACACTAACATTGTAGAACATCTGTCAGTATGTCTACAGAAAACACTAACATTGTAGAACATCTGTCAGTATGTCTACATAAAACACTATCATTGTAGAACATCTGTCAGTATGTCTACAGAAAACACTAACATTGTAGAACTGTCAGTATGTCTACAGAAAACACTAACATTGTAGAACATCTGTCAGTATGTCTACATAAAACACTAACATTGTAGAACATTGTCAGTATGTCTACATAAAACACTAACATTGTAGAACATCTGTCAGTATGTCTACAGAAAACCTAACATTGTAGAACATCTGTCAGTATGTCTACAGAAAACCCTAACATTGTAGAACATTGTCGTATATCTACAGAAGACCTAACATTGTAGAACATTGTCATATGTCTACAAACAAACCTAACATTATAGAACATTGTCGTATGTCTACAGAAGGCCCTATCATAGTAGAATTTGTCGTATGTCGTGTCATAAGGATTATAAGACCTTCAGATGTAAATGTGTAGTATCTTTGGATTACTTTTCCATTGTGTCGGGGATTGTGAGCGGATTATTGGGTATACATTTCTTCGTATTGCTTCGAAGATGACATGAATATCCCGGACTATCAGAGAATGGCAGGTACTTAGCTCAATGAATGACATTATCTCTGTCTTAGACTCTGGATGAACTGAGTAGTTCTGTTTTGTTGTCAGATTTGTTGTCTTGAAGCCCACATGGCACATTGATCACAATCTACAGAACAATTGATAAATGACTATTTCTTTAAACTTGCATTGAACTCACAATGTATAAGACACCCGATATTGACCACTTTTATCTGTGTTACACATGAAAGTCGGTGTCACAAAGAAGCTTCATAGCTGAATCAAAATTGATGTGTAAGCACTAGCAACCAGACTAATATATGTGTAAGTCATTCTCCTGGTTCTGCATTTGCCCTATACACAAATATAGGTTTGAATTTCAGATGGTGTCATTTAGTTGTTTATTCATACATATTAACAGTATACTGGTCAGTAAGTTAGATGACAGTTGACTGGTCAGTAAGTTAAATGACAGTTTACTGGTCAGTAAGTTAGATGACAGTTTACTGGTCAGTAAGTTAGATGACAGTTTACTGGTCAGTAAGTTAGATGACAGTTTACTGGTCAGTAAGTTAGATGACAGTTTACTGGTCAGTAAGTTAGATGACAGTTACTGGTCAGTAAGTTAGATGACAGTTTACTGGTCAGTAAGTTAGATGACAGTTTACTGGTCAGTAAGTTAGATGACAGTTTACTGGTCAGTAAGTTAGATGACAGTTTACTGGTCAGTAAGTTAGATGACAGTTTACTGCTCAGTAAGTTAGATGACAGTTTACTGCTCAGTAAGTTAGATGACAGTTTACTGCTCAGTAAGTTAGATGACAGTTTACTGCTCAGTAAGTTAGATGACAGTTTACTGGTCAGTAAGTTAGATGACAGTTTACTGGTCAGTAAGTTAGATGACAGTTTACTGGTCAGTAAGTTAGATGACAGTTTACTGGTCAGTAAGTTAGATGACAGTTTACTGGTCAGTAAGTTAGATGACAGTTTACTGGTCAGTAAGTTAGATGACAGTTTACTGGTCAGTAAGTTAGATGACAGTTTACTGGTCAGTAAATTAGATGACAGTTTACTGCTCAGTAAGTTAGATGACAGTTTACTGCTCAGTAAATTAGATGACAGTTTACTGATCAGTAAGTTAGATGACAGTTTATTGGTCAGTAAATTAGATGACAGTTTACTGCTCAGTAAGTTAGATGACAGTTTATTGGTCAGTAAATTAGATGACAGTTTACTGGTCAGTAAGTTAGATGACAGTTTACTGCTCAGTAAGTTAGATGACAATTTACTGGTCAGTAAGTAAGATGACAGTTTACTGCTCAGTAAGTAAGATGACAATTTACTGATCAGTAAGTTAGATGACAATTTACTGATCAGTAAGTTAGATGACAGTTTACTGCTCAGTAAGTAAGATGACAGTTTACTGGTCAGTAAGTTAGATGACAATTTACTGATCAGTAAGTTAGATGACAGTTTACTGCTCAGTAAGTTAGATGACAGTTTACTGCTCAGTAAGTTAAATGACAGTTTACTGGTCAGTAAGTTAGATGACAGTTTACTGGTCAGTAAATTAGATGACAGTTTACTACTCAGTAAATTAGATGACAGTTTACTGGTCAGTAAGTTAAATGACAGTTTACTGGTCAGTAAGTTAAATGACAGTTTACTGGTCAGTAAGTTAGATGACAGTTTACTGGTCAGTAAATTAGATGACAGTTTACTGCTCAGTAAGTTAGATGACAGTTTACTGCTCAGTAAATTAGATGACAGTTTACTGATCAGTAAGTTAGATGACAGTTTATTGGTCAGTAAATTAGATGACAGTTTACTGCTCAGTAAGTTAGATGACAGTTTATTGGTCAGTAAGTTAGATGACAGTTTACTGATCAGTAAGTTAGATGACAGTTTATTGGTCAGTAAATTAGATGACAGTTTACTGCTCAGTAAATTAGATGACAGTTTACTGATCAGTAAGTTAGATGACAGTTTATTGGTCAGTAAATTAGATGACAGTTTACTGCTCAGTAAGTTAGATGACAGTTTACTGGTCAGTAAGTTAAATGACAGTTTACTGGTCAGTAAGTTAAGATGACAGTTTACTGGTCAGTAAGTTAGATGACAGTTTACTGCTCAGTAAGTTAGATGACAGTTTACTGCTCAGTAAGTTAGATGACAGTTTACTGGTCAGTAAGTTAGATGACAGTTTACTGGTCAGTAAGTTAGATGACAGTTTACTGGTCAGTAAGTAAGATGACAATTTACTGGTCAGTAAGTTAGATGACAATTTACTGCTCAGTAAGTTAGATGACAGTTTACTGCTCAGTAAGTTAGATGACAGTTTACTGGTCAGTAAGTTAGATGACAGTTTACTGCTCAGTAAGTTAGATGACAGTTTACTGCTCAGTAAGTTAGATGACAGTTTACTGGTCAGTTAGTTAGATGACAGTTTACTGGTCAGTTAGTTAGATGACAGTGAGTAAGTTAGTTGAGTCGAAAGGTTTTAGAACAAGTGTTGAATGTTAATATTTCTTGATTTGACAACACACATTTAGGAACATGATATGGCAGCATGCATGACTTCTAACATGACAGTTATACCTGCCTGTACATATCAAACATGTAGCGATTAGGATCAGATACATCTAAAGAAATTTCCAGACCAATTGGATCAATTTAAAATCTATAATCTTTTTTTGGGAAGTTGATGTTGAGATAAGTGAAGACTAGGCACAAACCCTTTCAAAACTGATCAGGCTTGGCTTCTGTCTAGACAGTTGTCCTGGAATAGAAAATGTTTCTACAATATATACGTAAGAACATGACACTGTTACTTGGGTGATTGTCTACAATATATACGTAAGAACATGACACTGTTACTTGGGTGATTGTCTACAATATATACGTAAGAACATGACACTGTTACTTGGGTGATTGTTAAGGCCTGTTGATCTTGACCTCTTATTACAATATAGAGGGGGGGGGGGGGGGGGGGGGGGGGGAGGGGAGAGGACCAATAGGTATGGAAGTGTTGTTATGGTGTACATGTTGGTGTAGTCATGATTAGTTGTCATGGTGTACATGTTGGTGTAGTCATGATTAGTTGTCATGGTGTACATGTTGGTACACTCATGATTAGTTGTCATGGTGTACATGTTGTACAGTCATGATTAGTTGTCATGGTGTACATGTTGGTGTAGTCATGATTAGTTGTCATGGTGTACATGTTGGTGTAGTCATGATTAGTTGTCATGGTGTACATGTTGGTGTAGTCATGATTAGTTGTCATGGTGTACATGTTGGTGTAGTCATGATTAGTTGTCATGGTGTACATGTTGGTGTAGTCATGATTAGTTGTCATGGTGTACATGTTGGTGTAGTCATGATTAGTTGTCATGGTGTACATGTTGGTGTAGTCATGATTAGTTGTCATGGTGTACATGTTGGTGTAGTCATGATTAGTTGTCATGGTGTACATGTTAGTACAGTCATGATTAGTTGTCATGGTGAACATGTTAATACAGTCATGATTAGTTGTCATGGTGTACATGTTGGTACAGTCATGATTAGTTATCATGGTGAATATGTTAGTACAGTCATGACTAGTTGTCATGGTGAACATGTTGGTGTAGTCATGATTAGTTGTCATGGTGTACATGTTGGTACAGTCATGATTAGTTGTCATGGTGAACATGTTAGTACAGTCATGATTAGTTGTCATGGTGAACATGTTAATACAGTCATGATTAGTTGTCATGGTGTACATGTTAGTACAGTCATGATTAGTTGTCATGGTGTACATGTTGGTACACTCATGATTAGTTGTCATGGTGAATATGTTAGTACAGTCATGATTAGTTGTCGTGGTGAACATGTTAATACAGTCATGATTAGTTGTCATGGTGTACATGTTAGTACAGTCATGATTAGTTGTCATGGTGTACATGTTGGTACAGTCATGATTAGTTGTCATGGTGTACATGTTGGTGTAGTCATGATTAGTTGTCATGGTGTACATGTTGGTGTAGTCATGATTAGTTGTCATGGTGTACATGTTGGTGTAGTCATGATTAGTTGTCATGGTGTACATGTTGTACAGTCATGATTAGTTGTCATGGTGTACATGTTGGTACAGTCATGATTAGTTGTCATGGTGTACATGTTGGTACACTCATGATTAGTTGTCATGGTGAATTAACATGTTTGTACAGTCATGATTAGTTGTCATGGTGTACATGTTGGTACAGTCATGATCAGTTGTCATGGTGTACATGTTGGTACAGTCATGATTAGTTGTCATGGTGTACATGTTGGTACACTCATGATTAGTTGTCATGGTGTACATGTTGTACAGTCATGATTAGTTGTCATGGTGTACATGTTGGTGTCGTCATGATTAGTTGTCATGGTGTACATGTTGGTGTAGTCATGATTAGTTGTCATGGTGTACATGTTGGTGTAGTCATGATTAGTTGTCATGGTGTACATGTTGGTGTAGTCATGATTAGTTGTCATGGTGTACATTTTGGTGTAGTCATGATTAGTTGTCATGGTGTACATGTTGGTGTAGTCATGATTAGTTGTCATGGTGTACATGTTGGTGTAGTCATGATTAGTTGTCATGGTGTACATGTTAGTACAGTCATGATTAGTTGTCATGGTGAACATGTTAATACAGTCATGATTAGTTGTCATGGTGTACATGTTGGTACAGTCATGATTAGTTATCATGGTGAACATGTTAGTACAGTCATGACTAGTTGTCATGGTGAACATGTTGGTGTAGTCATGATTAGTTGTCATGGTGTACATGTTGGTACAGTCATGATTAGTTGTCATGGTGAACATGTTAGTACAGTCATGATTAGTTGTCATGGTGAACATGTTAATACAGTCATGATTAGTTGTCATGGTGTACATGTTAGTACAGTCATGATTAGTTGTCATGGTGTACATGTTGGTACACTCATGATTAGTTGTCATGGTGAACATGTTAGTACAGTCATGATTAGTTGTCGTGGTGAACATGTTAATACAGTCATGATTAGTTGTCATGGTGTACATGTTAGTACAGTCATGATTAGTTGTCATGGTGTACATGTTGGTACAGTCATGATTAGTTGTCATGGTGTACATGTTGGTGTAGTCATGATTAGTTGTCATGGTGTACATGTTGGTGTAGTCATGATTAGTTGTCATGGTGTACATGTTGGTGTAGTCATGATTAGTTGTCATGGTGTACATGTTGTACAGTCATGATTAGTTGTCATGGTGTACATGTTGGTACAGTCATGATTAGTTGTCATGGTGTACATGTTGGTACACTCATGATTAGTTGTCATGGTGAATTAACATGTTTGTACAGTCATGATTAGTTGTCATGGTGTACATGTTGGTACAGTCATGATCAGTTGTCATGGTGTACATGTTAGTACAGTCATGATCAGTTGTCATGGTGTACATGTTAGTACAGTCATGATTAGTTGTCATGGTGTACATGTTGGTGTAGTCATGATTAGTTGTCATGGTGTACATGTTAGTACAGTCATGATCAGTTGTCATGGTGTACATGTTAGTACAGTCATGATTAGTTGTCATGTTGTACATGTTAGTACAGTCATGATTAGTTGTCATGGTGTACATGTTAATACAGTCATGATTAGTTGTCATGGTGTACATGTTAGTACAGTCATGATTAGTTGTCATGGTGTACATGTTGGTGTAGTCACGCTTAGTTGTCATGTTGTACATGTTAGTACAGTCATGATTAGTTGTTATGGTGAACATGTTGGTGTAGTCACGCTTAGTTGTCATGGTGTACATGTTGGTGTAGTCATGATTAGTTGTCATGGTGTACATGTTGGTGTAGTCATGATTAGTTGTCATGGTGTACATGTTAGTACAGTCATGATTAGTTGTCATGGTGAACATGTTAATACAGTCATGATTAGTTGTCATGGTGTACATGTTGGTGTAGTCATGATTAGTTGTCATGGTGTACATGTTGGTGTAGTCATGATTAGTTGTCATGGTGTACATGTTAATACAGTCATGATTAGTTGTCATGGTGAACATGTTAGTACAGTCATGATTAGTTGTCATGGTGTACATGTTGGTGTAGTCATGATTAGTTGTCATGGTGTACATGTTAATACAGTCATGATTAGTTGTCATGGTGTACATGTTGGTGTAGTCATGATTAGTTGTCATGGTGTACATGTTAGTACAGTCATGATTAGTTGTCATGGTGTACATGTTAGTACAGTCATGATTAGTTGTCATGGTGTACATGTTGGTACAGTCATGATTAGTTGTCATGGTGTACATGTTGGTACAGTCATGATTAGTTGTCATGGTGTACATGTTGGTGTAGTCATGATTAGTTGTCATGGTGTACATGTTGGTACAGTCATGATTAGTTGTGATGGTGTACATGTTGGTACAGTCATGATTAGTTGTCATGGTGTACATGTTAGTACAGTCATGATTAGTTGTCATGGTGTACATGTTAGTACAGTCATGATTATTTGTCATGGTGTACATGTTAATACAGTCATGATTAGTTATCATGGTGAACATGTTAGTACAGTCATGACTAGTTGTCATGGTGTACATGTTAGTACAGTCATGATTATTTGTCATGGTGTACATGTTAATACAGTCATGATTAGTTGTCATGGTGTACATGTTAGTACAGTCATGATTAGTTGTCATGGTGTACATGTTAATACAGTCATGATTAGTTGCCATGGTGTACATGTTGGTGTAGTCATGATTAGTTGTCATGGTGTACATGTTGGTGTAGTCATGATTAGTTGTCATGGTGTACATGTTGGTGTAGTCATGATTAGTTGTCATGGTGTACATGTTGGTACAGTCATGATTAGTTGTCATGGTGTACATGTTAATACAGTCATGATTAGTTGTCATGGTGTACATGTTGGTGTAGTCATGATTAGTTGTCATGGTGTACATGTTGGTGTAGTCATGATTAGTTGTCATGGTGTACATGTTAGTACAGTCATGATTAGTTGTCATGGTGTACATGTTAATACAGTCATGATTAGTTGTCATGGTGAACATGTTAGTACAGTCATGATTAGTTGTCATGGTGTACATGTTAATACAGTCATGATTAGTTGTCATGGTGTACATGTTAGTACAGTCATGATTAGTTGTCATGGTGTACATGTTAGTACAGTCATGCTTAGTTGTCATGGTGTACATGTTGGTGTAGTCATGATTAGTTGTCATGGTGTACATGTTGGTACAGTCATGATTAGTTGTCATGGTGTACATGTTAATACAGTCATGATTAGTTGTCATGGTAAACATGTTAGTACAGTCATGATTAGTTGTCATGGTGTACATGTTAATACAGTCATGATTAGTTGTCATGGTGTACATGTTGGTGTAGTCATGATTAGTTGTCATGGTGTACATGCTTGTACAGTCATGATTAGTTGTCATGGTGTACATGTTGGTGTAGTCATGATTAGTTGTCATGGTGTACATGTTGGTGTAGTCATGATTAGTTGTCATGGTGTACATGCTTGTACAGTCATGATTAGTTGTCATGGTGTACATGTTAGTACAGTCATGATTAGTTGTCATGGTGTACATGTTAGTACAGTCATGATTAGTTGTCATGGTGTACATGTTAGTACAGTCATGATTAGTTGTCATGGTGTACATGTTGGTGTAGTCATGATTAGTTGTTATGGTGAACATGTTGGTGTAGTCACGCTTAGTTGTCATGGTGTACATGTTGGTGTAGTCATGATTAGTTGTCATGGTGTACATGTTGGTGTAGTCATGATTAGCTGTCATGGTGTACATGTTAGTACAGTCATGATTAGTTGTCATGGTGTACATGTTGGTACAGTCATGATTAGTTGTCATGGTGTACATGTTAGTACAGTCATGATTAGTTGTCATGGTGTACATGTTAATACAGTCATGATTAGTTGTCATGGTGTACATGTTGGTGTAGTCATGATTAGTTGTCATGGTGTACATGTTAGTACAGTCATGATTAGTTGTCATGGTGTACATGTTAGTACAGTCATGATTAGTTGTCATGGTGTACATGTTAATACAGTCATGATTAGTTGTCATGGTGTACATGTTAATACAGTCATGATTAGTTGTCATGGTGTACATGTTAGTACAGTCATGATTAGTTGTCATGGTGAACATGTTAGTACAGTCATGATTAGTTGTCATGGTGAACATGTTGGTACAGTCATGATTAGTTGTCATGGTGTACATGTTAGTACAGTCATGATTAGTTGTCATGGTGTACATGTTAGTACAGTCATGATTGGTTGTCATGGTGTACATGTTGGTACAGTCATGATCAGTTGTCATGGTGTACATGTTAATACAGTCATGATTAGTTGTCATGGTGTACATGTTGGTACAGTCATGATAAGTTGTCATGGTGTACATGTTGGTACAGTCATGATAAGTTGTCATGGTGTACATGTTAGTACAGTCATGATTAGTTGTCAAGCTGAATTAACATGTTGGTACAGTCATGATTAGTTGTCATGGTGAACATGTTAGTACAGTCATGATTAGTTGTCATGGTGTACATGTTAATACAGTCATGATTAGTTGTCATGGTGTACATGTTAGTACAGTCATGATAAGTTGTCATGGTGTACATGTTGGTACAGTCATGATAAGTTGTCGTGGTGTACATGTTAGTACAGTCATGATCAGTTGTCATGGTGTACATGTTGGTACAGTCATGATTAGTTGTCATGGTGTACATGTTAGTAAAGTCATGATTAGTTGTCATGGTGAACATGTTGGTGTAGTCATGATAAGTTGTCATGGTGAACATGTTGGTGTAGTCATGATTAGTTGTCATGGTGAACATGTTGGTACAGTCATGATTAGTTGTCATGGTGTACTTGTTGGTGTAGTCATGATTAGTTGTCATGGTGAACATGTTGGTACACTCATGATTAGTTGTCATGGTGTACTTGTTGGTGCAGTCATGATAGTGGCCGTGATTTTTAGTCCTCTGCCAGTGAAACCAGGAGAATCTATAGCTTTCCTCACCATCAGTAGTGTCTGTCCGTCCGTCCATCCGTCCGTCCGTCCAAGTTCAAGGTTCAAGGTTTTTGGGTCAAGGTCACTGTTACTATTTTAGTGGGGGCCAGTAGGGGACATGTATTGCTTTAGCAATATCCAACATGCCTGTTTGTCATGGTGTACATGTTGGTGCAGTCATGATGGTGGCTATAATTAGTTGTCTTTTCATTGCATTGAATTATGTATCATAAACTGAAATTCTCATTTTAAAGATTGAGTTCTGCTATTTGAATTGTAACAAAAGATGGATATGTCTGTGGCTTGTAAATATATTTATATAACATTATATGTCTATGGTTCAGAGAGGTCAAATTTGATGGTTGCATTTGATCCCTTTCTGATTACACTTGTAAGTATGTAGATGACTGAAAATGTCTGTTTCTATTGGACACTGTTCTTGTAAACAAACCTTAGAATGTATGTTTATGCAAAGAATTAATTGTTTTTAAGTGTCAATTGCGGAACTTATATTGAATTACTGTCCAGGAAACTTTGCATTTGTCAATATTTTGTTATTAATTGGTTGTAAGGAGCAAACTTTACTAAAAGATCTTTCTTAATCAACAATTATAAAACATTGCTTGCGACTGTTTTTCATCTCGAAGGTGCATATTAGGCCTAAGGTTAATATTAGGCCTGTAGCATGCTGGGGTGAAGGGCTACCAAGTTTGTTTAAATGAATGGCCTTGACCTACATTCAAGGTCACATAGGCTGAATTCTTCAATGATTTCTCGATAGCAAAGATACCTGATATAAGGCCAATTGTGTACTGGAATGAAGGACTAGAAAATTTATTGACAGGAATAAACCTTGCCTTACTGATATTTGAATAAAATGGTTATCAGCATTGTATCTGCAGAAATAACCTAAATCAACTGCAATTTGCAGTAGAGCTAGGTGAGCAATACAGGCCCATTGGGCCTCTTGTTAAGAATATGTTCTACAATATTAAAAAAGTTGCTCAATATTTGTAAAAAAAAAAGATTTTGCAGTAATTGATTTTGGCAAATGCATCATGATCTAGCTTCATTGCTTTGAAATTCAGATGTGCTGGGGCGTTTGGTGAAATCCTTGTAATCCCAACTCATCAGTGTGAATAAGAGTAAAATGATGAGGCTGGATTAGGACAGTAGATCGTGTTATTGATGTGACAAGCCTTCATTTGTCATTACACCAACCTAATTCTAGTATACTAACCTCTCTCACATTCTCTCTCTCCTAATTCTACTAGCGTGTCCACTAGACTCTCACATTCTCTCGATCCTACAGGCCGACAGGTGGCTGTCTTGCATTTTGAGAATCAGTGTTTGTTAACACTATTTCTTGAAAAGTGCCAGAGGGATATTTCTCTAACATGATGAGTAGGTAAACTGACCATTAAATAAAAACAGAATCTTCATAATGTAGCAAAACTTTAAGGAAATGTGACATTCATATCAGCTATAAATGTAATATGAAGACAGTTCAGTAGTTATACAGGGTAAAGATATATTTCTGGTATAACTAAGTTTCTGTTCTGTTTGTCACGCACGCATATATGTTTACGTTTTATTTATAGTCTTATGTGTGTCATTATGTCACGTGGTGTGTATGTGAGTAAGCAAGAGGGTGAAATTAAGACAGAGCGTTCAGGTGAGAACGAACGTGGAATTGGTATTGTCCACTTGTCGGGTAGTTTTATACCCTTTTTCCACCAGGAATTTATGCATGTGGGAAGCCTAGACAGCAGACTGGGCTTCACATGATGGGCAGGCAACGAGAACTACTTCTGTAAGCCGGCAAGAAAAGATATGACACCTCATCTTTGTAAAGGCAGCACCAGGACCGACCCTGCAGATTATCGAGTCTTCAGGGTCAAGGTCAGCTGTGTAAATAGGGCAGTCTACAGGCAGGCATGAAGAGTACGCCAGTTGTCATTGGTGAAAGATAGCCTCGGATTGGAGGAACTTTGTATGACGTACCAGACACAGACAGGTATCTGGGTACATACACTTTGCTCAGAAGCAAGGTTACTTTGAAGAGAATTGGGGTAAATTCTCAGGTTCTTGGAACCCTAGCGACAGGTACAGAGATACTGTACACGCTGCATGTTCGGCATTGGACAACACTGAGACATGATGCTCCCCATTTGTGAAGAGACTTGAGTTATCTGTAGCACATTATTGTATGAAAGGTAGTGAGAGTGGTCGTGAGTGTGAATACAACTAGGTATATATTAAGTTTGTGTGTGTAAATAAATTTGTATATATGTATTTTCTCTTTGTTCTGGTTTTTCCTGTGTCTATTTCCTGAATGCTTGACTGAGGCTCGTCCTGCGTTACACTGTTTACATGTTCCTAATGCATTTGATCATCAACAACCCTAAAGTCTATTTCTCTTCCGTCTTAGCCTGACCCAGTATGTTTATAAACATTATAACTCATTTCATAATTGTTGTAGAGTCAATGAAAACTAATCCATTAAAATCTAATTACAGAAGTCATCCTAAAATGTAAGTTGATTAAGGACAGGTAATTGTGACTTTTATTGGGAACATGTTTTCATTTGCGGGTGATTAATTAAGCGTAATTTAGTGATGAGTGACGATTATGTACCCTACAAAGGTAGCTGTTAATTATTTTGACGTAAATTAGTGATGATCGAGTGATGATAATGTACCCTACAGATTAAGGTACCTGTTCTATTGCACAAAGCTGAAGGTAACTTTTGTATAAAACGTGAAGGACATTTTGTATATAGCTCCTAAGTTAACTTTTTGTATAAAATGTGATGGACATTTTGTATATAACTCCTTATTCAACTTTTTGTATAAAATGTGATGGACATTATGTATATAACTCCTAAGTTAACTTTTGTATAAAATGTGATGGACATTATGTATATATCTCCAACGATAACTTTTGTATAAAATGTGAAGGACATTTTGTATATAACTCCTAATTTAACTTTTGTATAAAATGTGAAGGACATTATGTATATAACTCCTAAGCTAACATTTTTGTATAAATATGATGGACATTATGTATATATATCTCCAACGATAACTTTTGTATAAAAATGATGGACATCACATTTTGTATATAGATCCAGTAATATGTTTGTTTTATATAACCTACATATACATACAATAGGATTATGCTGATATAAGTTTGTACAGTCATAGTACGACACATCACAACCCCATTCCCCACTTAGCTGTAAATACAGCTCAATCTTGACCTGAAAAAGAGCGTCAGAATGTGATTGGGAAACGATTGGCGCAGGCCACTGGTCATTGAAACAGGAGATTCAATTGTACATTGGTGGGAATCAAGTATAACGGATAAGAGGTTAGCTATATCCTGATTTTATACAATCATCCACGCTTGTTTTTTCTGTACATTGATAATCAATAAAGCCTAAAAGCCAGTTCTGGGCTACACTGCGTCCAGGCGTCGGGCGTCTGGCTGTCAAGTTGGTACTAATGGCCACTCTGTAGTCACCACCAATTTATCGCTTCACCATTCACTACAAATACATTTTTCTGTCCAGAAAGCCTTCATCCAATATTCTCCTGTCATTCTTTTAATGTGGCACTTCGCTTGGAAATGTGTGCTTGTCTTACAAATTGTTGGACTGTACCATTCTGTAAAGATTTCTCTTATTTATGGCCATATTTTCTATCTAAGAAATAACTGTATATAACGGACCATTTATATATAACTACACCGGTGATGGAGTGTGATATATAGGTTTATAATGAAGATGTACAACTTCTATCTGTAGCAGTGAAGTTACCAGTGTCTGTTAAAAGAAAGATTGTGTTGTACGTTGTTCTTTCTGGAAGCCATTTTAGTAAAAACTTTTTATCCAATATTCTGACCTTTTCAGTTTGATTTTCTGACCTTTTAATCCAATATTCTGACCTTCTTTTTTTCTATTTCAGTGCAAAATTTTGGCCTTTTTGTTCAATATAACTTTCTTGCCATTTCAGTCCAAAACATTTTGACATTTGTATTCAGTTTTGAAAGGCACCAGTAAACTCTTTCATCTGTACTAGGGTTCTTGTATCTAGTTTAATTTTCACCTTTTTGCCAGTTAAATCCATTATCCTGACCTTTTTGGCCTTTCATAATTTGTTGAATTAATTCTGAGGTTTGGCCATTTAGTTCAACATTCTCATCTTTTTGCTCAATATACTGATGTTTGGCCATTTTAGTCCAACATTCTGACCGTTTTGTCAGGCGACATATATATATATATCACTATGTCGTAGGCGATGCAGTGTCCGTGTTGTCGGCATCGGCCACACAGAGGTTTTTGTGGGATAACTGATGTTCCCTTGGGCCGATCAAACTTCAATAGTGCCTTATCAAAAGTGCTTGCTTGGGATTGCTTTTCAGGTACTAAGATCAAAGGTCAAGGTCACTGTTACTAAAAATTAAAAAAACATTTTTTATTGCCATAGCTCAAATTCCCCTTGAGCTGATCAGGCCCCGCTTTCACGAAACTTCTTAAGTCCGTTCTCAATGCTTAACTCTGAGTACATGCTTAACTTTAAGCATATGCTCAAAATTCGGCTTTCACAAAACTTCTTAATTCTCAATTCTCAGATTTTAAGTTGAGAACGGGCCGATATTTGAGAACGGTCCTAAGCATGCTTAAGTCTGTGATCTCGTTCTTAAATATGGCGAACGTACGTAAACTTCCTCGTCGTCTGCGGCGGCGACTGACCCATCGTCGTGCATAGATATATTCCGTTGTCTGCATATACATTGAAAACATTGCCATACTAGGGCATATGTATATATACGACAGGAATCGATTTCAGCCTGTAAAAACATGTATTTTGTTACTCATTCGACAAATGCTGGAGTGAGCAATGCCTGTCCCTTCGCAACAAGCTTTCTCTACTTGCATTGGCCGATAATCTTTGGGTGTCGTAGTCGACCGTGTCAAGGTGCATCATTGAGGTTGTATTTATCCTTGCCACATTTCAGACTTTCCATCATCTTCCCGTCAACACAAATACTTACTAACAAACTTTCAAACTGCAAGAGCCGTCTACCGGCGACCTACATATCGCTGTAGTAATAAATGCGGTAGTGGACAACACAGCTCCAACATCCACCTTCACAATCGTAAAGTAGGCTAGCGCGACTACGACATCAAACACCACAGTTAGTTGTTACTACATCAACACGTACTGTCAATAAAATATGTTTCGTAACTAAAATAAAACATTTCAAGACAATATAGGTACGGAGATATTCACATAAATTCACTTCAAAGAAGGAAAGAATGTCAGGTTTCGTAAGAGTTACTTAATTTCCATCTATATGGCTAAATTAAACTTGTATTTATAAAATTGTATATTTTTCAATTGAATTACTGTATACATTTATTACATTATATGCCTAAATATTTCAAATATATATATATATATCTTCAGTGTATTGTAAGCCTTATGTACGAGTGATAAAATTTTAAATGCTATTTCCAAATATATTCCATATTTCAAATTTGACAATCTGATTAAAATCAGCTGTTACATGGCTACGTTTACGGATCAGGCGTAGTGCATAGTAAACGTAGCCATGTAACAGCTGATTTTAATCAGATTGCAAATTTGAGTGCAAACCTTAAATTCTTTGTTTCATATTTCATTGCTACATTATTTACCCATTTGATATCTTTTACCCATTTAGTTCAGATATCCTTATCTGAACTATATATCTATGTAGTTAAAATTAAAGGTGTATCTAATTAAACTAAAAATAACTGTACACTGTATTTAAAACAGGTTATAATCTCCATTTCTAAATGCATCTACATAATTCTGAATTTTAAATATTAAAGATATCTCTATTTTGTGTTAAATAAAGCTGTATTTTAATAAATTATATAAAGATACATCATGTATCTGTACTTTAATACAGAAGTCTCTAATTATGAAAAATATATGTATTTGAATGGATCTATCTCAATTGAAATATATACCCAAATTAAAATAGGTAAAACCCACATGGCTTAATTGCCATAAAGTCATTTTAGTTTTTACCCATTTATTTCAGATATCTCTATTTGTTGACAAAATACAGAAATCTGTATTGAAATAAATATCAATATTTAAGAGTACAGATATGTATTTAAATACATGTAGGCCCACAGGAATTAAATAAGTGAAAACACAAATGGCTTTGCATATAGTTGCATGCATGAATGGAACATTTATCAGAATACATGACCAAAAAAAGTCTTTGTCACAAAAAATGGGTATTATGCCCTAAAATGCAAGAAATTAGAGTTTTCTTATCTTTTTAAAATTGAAAATTGGCCAAAAACAAACCAAATTAACATTACATATACTGGCCTATAACTTATGGATCATAGTAAAAATTTAAATTTCTATTGATACTTTTGAATTTGTTATGTTATCAATATACAGTAACTAGAGTGTATCTTTATTTGTGTTTATCAACTTTTTTTTATAAAAGAAATTAACAGATATCCACTGTCATGCAATTCTTTATTCAGACAACATGTGATGCCAATTTTCATATAACCAGCTATGTAGCAAGGTGGCCTGGGATCTGCCACAATGAAATAATCCACTGCAGATGCATGAAGGCTGTACACCTGAAAAAGATAAAAGGAAAAGTTTTAAGTTAATGCCATGTCCTATTAACCAACTACAGTAGTTATATAACAGGTTCACTGTACCTGTTTATCATGTAAGAGGAGCTTCTCTATACATATACAGGTGTCCACTGTACAGTACAGTACATGTGTATCATATACAGGTGTCCACTGTACAGTACAGTACATGTGTATCATATACATGTACAGGTGTCCACTGTACAGTACAGTACATGTGTATCATATACATGTACAGGTGTCCACTGTACAGTACAGTACAGTACATCCTCACTCATCAAAACGTCTTCCACGAGATCGAGTGGTATTTCTGCATTCCATCCAGTTTACCCCTACATGCCAACCCCGTTCCGCGCTATATGCACTGGAAGCGATTCCTGTATGCCATAGCTCTATTATTTGATATGTACCAAGTAGACAAAATACAATTGCGTGTATGTAATGCATGTGTAGGCCTAAATATTAAGACACTTACCTCCGAATCGTTATACCATTGCTCCCGTAGTTTTTTAACAATCGCGTCTTCTTTGACAAAAGAGTTCCCTGCGAGGCCGCTTACGGACCAAATAATACGTTCTTAGCTGAGAACGTTCTCAAATATTTAAGAACGTGTTTGTGAAAGCCATTTTTAAGAACTTCTCAGCTAAGTACGTACTTAGCTTGAGAATTGAGAATTAAGAATTGAGAATTGAGAAGTTTCGTGAAAGCGGGGCCAGACTCTTAACTCCTTACTGCAAGTGCTTGCTTTGGATTGCTTTTCAGAGTTCCCCTGGGCCATTCAAGCTCAATCTTCATGCTGATCTTCCTTACATGCTTGTTTGGGATTGCTTTTTACATCTGAAGTTCAAAGATCAATGTCACTCTCACTAGAAATAGAAAATTTGTTCCAGTGAAATAACTAAGTTGCCTTTGGCTGATCAAACATTATGCAGATATTCCTTACGAAAAGTGCTTGCAGGAGATTGCTTTTCTGGTCTTAAGGTCAAATGTCAAGGTCTCTGTTCCTAAAAATTGAAAATTTGTTTCCTTGTGATTACTCAAATTCCTTTGGGCCCATCAAACTCTGTTACTATGCAGTTTTTCCTTCAAGAAAAACACATGGGTTACATAGGTTATTGTCCTCAGTTATTGGTTCAACATACCTAATTTCAGCATACATAACTTTATGTATGCCTGCCCTGCAGGTAGTGCGTAAGAATTGTACCTGCTGCCCCCATTGCATGATATCATAAGAGGCAACTAAATTTGGGATCTTTTCTTTTCTCTTCTTTCTGAACAACTTTCTTCTGGCATCTCCCTTGTCAATGCCTCACTTTTTCAGTAAAGCGTTCGCCGCTGTGAGGAAGGCTTTGGGTTCTGTCCCCTGGCCGAGACATATACCAGAGTCGTTAAAAATGGTAGTTGCTACTGCTGCTTAGCGCTCAGCATATTTGGAGTGGGACGACTGGTTAGCCCGTTGTCAGTATAATGTGACCGGGTGGGGTGTGATGCTGGGTGTCTTCGGCAGTATGCTTCAGTGAGGTAGCACTATAAATTGGCAAAAGTTCCGGCCTATCACAAGGAGACTTAACACGAACATACCGCAGCCTCCCAAAACACACATACACACTCACCACACACATGCATGTCACACGCACTGGAGGCCGTCCTTAAATGACCTTAGATGTTAATAGGACGTTAAACAAAATAAACCAAACCAAACCAATTATGTATGTATTATACATATAACTTATTTTAACTTACATGTCACAATGAAATTTGCTCCAGTTAAAAGCAAATGACTTTGTGTTGTATATGTGTTGATTGGTTACCAAGACATTTAGATCAACCTACGTGGTTTACCAGGAAGCCATTTCTCTAACGCCTAATAAACACTCGCTTTTAATGTAACTCTTCTGAGATTCCATTTGCAACTTCTTCCTTGAAGCTTGCAGCTTTGATCTTGAGAGTAATACTTTGTAAGATTTTAGCTTTTTCTCTCAAGTATTTGCACGTTTTAAAATCTGTCTTCCTTTTAACAGGTTTTAACTTACAAGCTGTAAAGTGTCTGTCGAGAGGTCCCTAGTTGGAGCTGCAGTGCCAGGAAGACATTTTCAAATTGCCTGGCTTTGTAGTCTCGGTGTATAACAATTCCTATTATCACTATATAAACTGAAAAGTAGTAAAAGGGTGATCATAAAATTAAAATTTAGTTTAAATTTAAATTAAAGATTTCCTCAGTAAGTTCACAGAGCCCTAGTTGTGTGTGTGTAATTTTGAGATTGATTGGAAAAACAAAATTTCTCTAACCGTCAGCCATCTTGGATTTTACCAGCCTATTATCACTACTTCTCAGATTTCACCGTTGTAAGCCCCGTAGCTCATACCTGTTAATCACATGTTAATGAGCTGTGTCATTAAACTTAATGTCCACTCCCTACGTGTGACACACACATTATAACTGGGGGATTTTTTATAGATATTGCTAGAGCTGTGTATCGCAAGGTGGGTAGTGATACGATGTCAGTTGTGTTTTCTAAAGCAATCTTTGGAAGGTTGAAAAAAAAAATTGGTAATAAGAAGGAAAAATTGAAATTGAGAATTAATGATCAAATAAAGGGGCACTTTCCTGAATCAAGTCAGATTCAGTACTGCAGATCTAAAGAGATGATCCCTGTAGGATACACACTATGCCAGGGTCACTGTACGATCTTTTCAATTCATGTTTCAAACTGGTACATATTGTACCATAATTGTGACCTCAGGGTATCTTATTGTCTGAGTTTTCTATTATCACAAATCTGGGATTGAAGTTTTCTATCACAGCTGACATATGTAAGTGACAATTTTGAATGATTTAATGTCCTAGCCACTTCACACGGAGATGTAGTAATTAGCTGGTATAGACAGCCACCTACAGCAGCGCTAATAAGGCTTGGTCATATTTGCTGTCACACCCATGGTATGGGGACCACACAGAAACAGTGTAACCAGACTGACACAACCACTATATAGCAATGGCACATGCAAAGCCACCGCAAAGTCTACATACAGTTGCCATGGAACTGTGAATGTAGATATCAAAATTAAATAAAATTAAAATTCTATATTAACCACTACGGCCTGTAAGATATAGGGATATATGTCACATATCGTTGACCCTGTGCAGGCAACCACTACAGATCTGCTGCAACCACCACAAGTATCGATCTCTCGATTATGGGGTTCCATGGCCACATATCCTAGCTCTTTAGCAAATGTGACCAATGCTTAATACCTGTAACCAGTGTGTTGTCTGTCATATATGTGACATTGTTTTCAGGGTAGTACAATGTGATGTAAGAGATATAACTTGCTTGGTAAGCAGTCATTTGAAAGTTTTTATAGTCCCCTTCCAGTGACACTTGGGGTACTACAGGTTTGTCAGCACTCTAGCGGGTTCATTCCTTGAGGCATTTTGATCAAACTTAATTGACACAATTATAAAGTACCATAATATCACAAGCAGCATAGAATTTCAGGGTTGTGGGGTCAAGGTCAAGGTCATTAAACTTCACATACTTAAAAGGAACCATAATACTTTAGACCAGTTTGAGTTTCAGGGTTGGTAGGTCTAAGTCAATGTCACAATTACAAAATGTACTATTTTTAGAAAATATTTCATTAATACTCTAATGGTTTCATTCCTTGAGGGATTTTGATCAAACTTCAGACACAAATGACTATAATAGCTAGTAGGCTATATAGGGCACATGATTTGCTTTACCGATACTCATTATGCTTGTTTACTTCATCTGCCCAAAATGCTGTGGCGTATTGCCCCTCTTCTGTCAGTTCAGCGTCAACTTTTCTCTGAGAACCAGGGTCATGAAATGAGGCCTGGATGAAGGACTACCAAGTTTGTATCAGAGGTTTAGCATAATTACAGGCATATTTGGCATGTGAAGGGATTTGTGTCATTTGTCAGTCCTTATAGTGCAATTTCCTTTCACTGATCAAAAGGTTCAAGGTCGTGATATCGGCCAGTAGCATGCTTGGATGAAGATTACAAGTTTGTTGAAATGAAAACCTGACCTTGGCCAATTTTCAAGGTCACATGGGTAGAATGTATTAAAACCTTTAAACAAATTAATCCCAGGGTTTTGATATTTGACATAAGCCAGTTTTTAGGTCACCTAGCTGAGACAAAGTCCGTCCATCATAAACAATTAACATTTTCAACTACTTCTCAGAAACTGCTGAACTAAATTCAATGAAATTTGGCAGGAAGCTTTTATGGCTAAAGGTCAATAAAAAGTGAGAATTATATGATCCCCACCCCCCAGGGGCCTGAGGGGCGGGGTCAAAAATGGTCAAATTGACTAAAACTTCAAAAATCTTCTATACTCTCACATAAGGTAGAATCAATTACTCCTCATAGATTGAAGGGTCTTAAGGTGCTTTACTAAAATTGTGAATTTCATGACCCTGGGGTCTCACGTTTGCCCCTGGGGAGGGGATAAACTTTACTATAGTTATTATTTGTAGGATTTCTATTGGAATTCATTCTAACTTTGTTAACATTATTAGCATGGGATGACATTTTGATGGTTTGCACATATTGGCCCTGACTGACTCCAAGGGGCTGATGGGTGGGGCTTAAAAGGGTCAAATTGACTGAAATTTCAAATATCTTCTTCTCAAGACCCTTACAAGGTAGAATCAAATACTCCTCATAGATGCAAGGGTCTGAAGGTGATTTACCAAAATTGTGAATGTCATGACCCTGGGGTCTCACGTTTGCCCCTGGGGAGGGGGTAAACTTTACTATAGTCTGAATTCATTCTAACTTTAATTTGTTAACATTATCAGCATGGGATGACAGCTTAATGGTATGCACATGTTGGCTCAGACTGACCCCCAGGGGCTGATGGGTAGGGCCAAAAAGTGTCAATTAAATCAACTGAAATATTTCAAAACTCAGGTGATTGTCAAGGCCCCAGGGCCTCTTGTTAAAGAAAAATTGTATAGATTTGAAGAGATTAACATCATTGACGATTTTACCATTTTCATATTTAAGGTGAAGGACAGTTTGGGGACCATGACCTCATCAGGCAGGCTGAAGACTACGTCACCTGTGCCAAATCTAATCCTGTTAATTTCTGTCCACCTACTGTGAACTTCGCCTTCTACAATCAAGTGACTTATCCCATGGCCGAGGCTTTAGAGGAGCGGGGAGTGAGAGTCTGGGGCGAACGTGTTGAGGTGGATCCAGATGTCAAGGTCAAACTCCAGGCTGTCAATGCTGTCTACCTCGATAGTGATGATGAGGGGAGCGAGGATTATACAGATGACGAAAGTGTTGAGTTTTCTACTGACGATGACAGAGAATTGTTAACAGATCAGAATGCCTTCCTTGTTTCAGACAAAGGGATACCAGTGCTAAACAAACAGTTCCCCATGTCTGAAAGCGAGTCACCTGTGTCTGATAAACAGTTACCTGTGTCTGACAAACAGTTACCTGTGTCTGACAAACAGTTACCTGTGTCTGACAAACAGTTACCTGTGTCCGATAAACAGTTACCTGTGTCTGAAAGCGAGTCACCTGTGTCTGACAAACAGTTACCTGTGTCCGATAAACAGTTACCTGTGTCTGATAAACAGTTACCTGTGTCTGATAAACAGTTACCTGTGTCTGATAAACAGTTACCTGTGTCCGATAAACAGTTACCTGTGTCTGATAAACAGTTACCTGTGTCTGACAAACAGTTACCTGTGTCTGATAAACAGTTACCTGTGTCTGATAAACAGTTACCTGTGTCTGACAAACAGTTACCTGTGTCTGATAAACAGTTACCTGTGTCCGATAAACAGTTACCTGTGTCCGATAAACAGTTACCTGTGTCTGATAAACAGTTACCTGTGTCTGACAAAAAGTTACCTGTGTCTGATAAACAGTTACCTGTGTCAGACAATGAGTTACCTGTGTCTGATAAACAGTTACCTGTGTCTGACAAACAGTTACCTGTGTCTGACAAACAGTTACCTTTGTCTGACAAACAGTTACCAGTGTCTGATAAACAGTTACCTGTGTCTGACAAACAGTTACCTGTGTCCGTTAAACAGTTACCTGTGCCAGACAATGAGTTACCTCGGTCAGACGGACTTTTACATGTGTCGAGGGACAATAAGTCTGCTTTATGTAAAACAGAAAACTGTTCTTCAGCAATGGAGAAAATATTTCATCAAGCCGCAGCCAACACAGAAAGCTGTGAAGATTTGAGTCCGCATCTGCATATAGCTACACATAACTGTGATTACACAGAAAATGTAGGAAACCTTCAGAAAGTGTCTGATAAGACCCATACAGATCTTATGTGTACTGGGCCAATGTGTGATGTTGTGCATTCAAACAATTCCTCAAAACATTCAAACCAGCTCAGTAAAACACATTTGTGTGATCGAGTCGTAGGCCTAAAACAGTCGTCTTCACCAACGAATGATCAATCACACAGTCAAATCTCCAGTGTAGGTTCTAATGAGAAAAATGAAGATTTATTCGTTTCTTGTCTTTTGATCTCAATTCCAAGATATGATACATCGAAGATGATGATTACTGCAGAGAAGAGTAATTCTGATCAATCTTCACATATCAGAAAAGTGAATTTGGACATTACAACTCTCATCACAATGGTTTCTGCGGTAACACATGGCGGTTGCCATTTTGTATTTTCAGAGGAAATTCTCACTCTGCAGGCAAAAGATGAAAGAGAAAACCCTGCACTACCTCAACTCCAAAAATTTCTCAATGGTAAGATTTCTAATACGAAATGATCCACAATAAAAGTCTTCAAGCTGTCACTCGTCTACAATAAAACTTGTTTAGGTTTTATCACTTTTATCACTAGTGAGAGCTGAATTGTTCCTGTGCATTGTATATATAACATCTCTTTTTATCAGAGATACAGGTGCCCTATAGTAATCTCTCTGTCTGCCTGTTTCTTTGTTTGTCTGTTCGTCCATCCCTCCATCTGTTCGTCCTTCTGTCTGTCCAGAAATTTTACTACTGACATTAACTTTGGTATTTATTGACCGATTCACATGAAACTTGGTCAAGATGTTTAGTTCACAAAAATGCACACTCAGCTTCAAGGTCAAAGGTCAAGGACAAATATTTTTACTAATAAACATCTTGTTAAGATATATTAAAGAAGCAAAGTTGTTTAGAATTAACCAACAATTCTACTTATCAAAGGTCATTGGGTCAGATGTCAAGGTCAAGGATAATTTTCAAAATTAAACAAGAAGTCTACTGACCAAAGGTCAAGGTCACTGATTAACATTTTTTTATGATAATATGAAGCAATGTTGGTTGGGTTTTAATTAGGAGTCAACTGGCTTCAAGTGAAGCTCGCTTTGTCAAAGGTCAAGCTCCAATTTTGTATCTTTCCATCAATGAACATTTTCTTATGATAATATGAAGCAACTGTAGGTTGGATCTTAAGAAGGAGTCAATTGGCCTAAGGTCAGGGTCATTTGGTCAAAGGTCAAGGTCAAATTTTGCATCTTTTCACTCATACACATTTTGTTATGACATGATGAACCAAGGTTGTTCAGAATTAAACAAAGATTCTACTGACCAAAAGTTGATGTCATTGAGTCAAGGTCAAAGGTCAAGGTCAGATTTTGCATCTTTTTCATTTATGAACATTTTATGATGACTTTATGAAGAAAAAATAGTTAAAATTTAACAAGAAATGAAGTTATTTAAAAGTCAAGGTCACTTTGTCAATGTGGTGCAAATTCTATATCTTTTTAGTGATGAATATTTTGTAAGGCATTATGAAGCAAAATTGGTTTGAATGAAAAGATAGGTCAACTGACAAATGATAACGGTCACTGGATTATAAAGTTGTTTGTAGATGTTTGTTGGGTTGATCACCCTGTGAACAGCTAGTGTTAGGTTGAGGGAGGAACTCATTGTAGTAGATAGTGGATACCTCTCTGTACAAGATAGGGAAGGCCTATCTTAGGTCATCCAGAACAATTAGGATAAAATGTCTTTCTGAAGTGTCTGTTTCTTAGCTTTTCATTAAATTGATCACATAATTGGCCTGTTATTGTGTGAATTGACCTCTATATTTTTGAATATGTCACTTGTGTAATATACCCTGAGACATTTTGATTGGCTGTGTCAGTCAGAACCATTGTGAGGTCATAACATGGGCAATGACGTATGACTTCAAGAATTTTGAATGCATGGTGCAACTAAATGGTCGTCAGCATTTGATAAAGTCCTCCACATTTTGACTTTAAAACCTAGAACCTACAGTTTGTAGTTGTAAATGTTCTGAGTTAAGTGATAATAATTAATTTTTCTTTGTTTTCATGGTAAATACTCAAATGTGATTGGTCTAAAAATTCTTTTCATTCTTCTATGAAAGAAATTCCGAGAATGGCGCAAAAAATGTGACGTCACAATACGGCAATTGACGTTGCGTATTGATTTGAGAAAAAGAATCCCATTTAAAACCAGTAAAATTGTACATAAAACATGTTTTAAATTAGAAAATCATTTTCAAAAATTAATTATAAGCGTTGATGTCAATTTCTATTTAGTTTCATCGGGGTATGAAACAAATTTTGTTTTCAAACTTCTGTAAGAATCCGCTACGCGGATTCATACAGTTTGCAAACAAAATTTGTTTCATAACCCGATGAAACTAAAAAAAAATGACATAAATGCTTAATTAAAAAGTCTCTAAATTTGTTTTCATTTTGTATGAAACTTTATGAAAACTCTACTTGAAGTTTTTATTTTTGCTTGCCAATGAGGCACAAAAAAATACAAATCTCTAAGCCTATAGCTTCATAAACCCTCACATGAAATGAAAACTCATTTAAGATCCTATACATGTATATCTACTGTGGTGCTGATTAGTGTAGTTTTCGGTTGCTTGATTCATATATCAAAGTGAAACTAGAACTGTCGCCAGGACGGCTGACTAATAATGAATTGGAACTCTTAATTAGAGGCTAACTAAGATAACTCAGTAATATAGTGACCAGTTGCCATAGCAACCGTAATTTTGAGAAAAAGAAAGTGGCATGCACATCTTCACATGGTCCTCTATATTTGTGTGAAGTTTCATTGAAATCGGCCCTTCTGTTTAGGAGGAGTTGTCCGGACAAACTTAAAGTTATGGTTCTTATCAGAAAACATGTTTATATTGACCAGTTGCCATAGCAACCATAATTTTGAGGAAAAGAAAGTGGCATGCACATTTACACATGATCATTAATATGTATGTGAAGTTTCATTGGAATCGGCCTATCAGTTTAGGAGGAGTTGTCCGGACAAATACGGACAGACAACCTGATTCCAGTATACCCCCCCTATCTTCGTTGCGTGTGGGGGTATAATAAGGATTCTTATACTTGAAATTTTGACATGTTTATAGACTTTAACTTTAAAACCACTATTTGTTAAAATTAATCACGGTTGGAAAATATTATCAAATAGCCCCCAGAAGGCATCTTTTAATATTTTGAATTGTATAGCTTGCGGGCGCTGGCAATATACAGGAAATTACGTTAAGTATTTAGTATTTAGTAAACTATTAGACATGATTATTAGCTAGGATGATATATTTGGTAGGGTGCTGTTTTCAGGGTCATTTGATTAATTTAGCTGAGTGAAAAAGAAATTTTACAAAAGTTGAATTTTGACATTTTTAACAGGTGCTGTCCCTCAGTTAAAGCTTTTCTGCAAGTGCTGATATTTGTGGTAATTTCGGGTTGTATATGATTTAACAGAATGAAACGGTTTTTAGCTCACCTGGACCGAAGGTCCGGTGAGCTTATGCCATGGTGCAGCGTCCGTCGTCCGGCGTCCGGCGTCCGTCGTCCGTCCGTCAACATTTGCTTCAAATCGCTACTAGTCAAAAAGTTCTTATTGGATTTTGACCAAATTTGGTCAGAAACATCCTTGGCAGAAGGGGATCAGATTTTGCATAAATGGTGACTCTGACCCCCAAGGGGCCTGAGGGGCGGGGCCCAATAGGGGAAATTGAGGCAATTCCTTTAAATCGCTACTAGTCATAAAGTTATGAATGGATTTGAACCCAATTTGGTCAGAAACATCCTTTGGGGAAGGGGAACAGATTTTGCATAAATGGTTACTCTGACCCCCAAGGGGCCAAAGGTGCGGGGCCTAATGGGGAAATAGAGGTAATTCCTTTAAATCGCTACTAGTCATAAAGTTATGAATGGATTTGAACCCAATTTGGTCAGAAACATTCTTTGGGAAAGGGGAACAGATTTTGCATAAATGGTGACTCTGACCCCCGAGGGGCCAAAGAGGCGGGGCCCCATATGGGAAATAGAGGTAATTCCTTTAAATCGCTACTAGTCATAAAGTTATGAATGGATTTGAACCCAATTTAATAAGAAACATCTTTTGGAGAAGGGGAGCAGATTTTGCATAAATGGTGACTCTGACCCCCAAGGGGCCAAAGGGGCGGGGCCCCATATGGGAAATAGAGGTAATTCCTTCAAATCGCTACTAGTCATAAAGTTATGAATGGATTTATAGCCAAATTGGTCAGAAACATTCTTATGTGAAGGGGAACAGATTTTGCATAAATGGTGACTCTGACCCCCGAGGGGCCAAAGAGGCGGGGCCCCATATGGGAAATAGAGGTAATTCCTTTAAATCGCTACTAGTCATAAAGTTATGAATGGATTTGAACCCAATTTAATAAGAAACATCTTTTGGGGAAGGGGAGCAGATTTTGCATAAATGGTGACTCTGACCCCCAAGGGGCCAAAGGGGTGGGGCCCCATATGGGAAATAGAGGTAATTCCTTAAAATCGCTACTAGTCATAAAGTTATGAATGGATTTGAACCCAATTTGGTAAGAAACATTCTTGGGGGAAGGGGAACAGATTTTGCATAAATGGTGACTCTGACCCCCGAGGGGCAAAAGGGGCGGGGCCCCATATAGGAAATAGAGGTAATTCCTTTAAATCACTACTAGTCATAAAGTTATAAATGCATGTTGTAAACTCAGAGAGTCTGGACTTCATTATTTCTTTAAAGCAGTTGGGATCCCCACGCTATAACCATAAATAGCATTGTTTGAGGTTAACAAACAAAAGGAATTGAACGTGAACATTATTTTGACATTTGGTCAAATCCAACCAGGTGAGCGATACAGGCCCCATGGGCCTCTTGTTTTAATCTAGATGAATCGCCCCTGTAGGTCTAGGGCATAAGAATGTTGCCCTGATTGCACAATTCGTAATCAGATACAGCTTCCGAAAACACATACTTGACTTCACTGCTCACAGGGGAGGGTATCCTAAAATGGTCATGACCCTGGCGTTTGATAGGTTATTAAATAATACTAAACAAAACTAAACTAATTGTAATCAAGACACTAAATTTGGGATCTTACCTTATTTTCTTCCAAATGTCTCCCCTAACATGGTATCTAACTGCCTTAAATTTAGTTAGTGTTAATTTGCCGTCGTTAAGAGGATTATCATCCAAGGGTTCCAGAAATTAGAGATAACACAATATCTGATATTTGTTTTGCACTATGCATCAATATTAACACATTTATATATATATAATGCGCCTCAAATTACTATTAAGTGCAGACTGTTTTTGGAAAAAATAACTGTAATTTTAGTGAATTTAGGAGCTTACATGTAAAACTTATTCTACTGAAAAAGCGGGCCAGCAACATAGATTATGTAATATTTAAATTATAATGATATACAGCCTGAAGGTACCACAGGAAATTACAGTATGTTTTGCTCTGTACTTAATTGACATGCAGCTTTAGAACTCGGCTATAGGGACTGGTTAGCCTGTAAGTTTGACTAGGTGGCCTGAGACAGTCAAGCTACCAATTGTCCAGGTATGGCTTCTCTGTGTGATTTATCATGCTGATTTTGAGATCTTTTGAGACATGTGTCCAAAATTTATTACATTTCAAATAAATCAACTACAAAAGTGATATACATTTTGTATACCCATGTATACAACTATACATATATGTAGGGTCTAGTAAGTAATAACGACGGTATAAACCAATATATATGTATATATATATAAGGATCTTAATCAGTGAGATTTTATGAAACAAGTCTTGCAAGGTTTTCTTATTGTGAGCCTGACATGTTTCATAACATCTCATATGAAATGAAAACAAATGAAAATGGAGGCAGCCATTTTTTAGCTCACCTGGACCGAAGGTCCGGTGAGCTTATGCCATGGTGCAGCGTCCGTCGTCCGGCGTCCGGCGTCCGGCGTCCGTCCGTCAACATTTGCTTCAAATCGCTACTAGTCATAAAGTTCTTATTGGATTTTGACCAAATTTGGTCAGAAACATCCTTGGCAGAAGGGGATCAGATTTTGCGTAAATGGTGACTCTGACCCCCAAGGGGCCTGAGGGGCGGGGCCCAATAGGGGAAATTGAGGCAATTCCTTTAAATCGCTACTAGTCATAAAGTTATGAATGGATTTGAACCCAATTTAGTTAGAAACATCCTTTGGGGAAGGGGAACAGATTTTGCATAAATGGTGACTCTGACCCCCAAGGGGCCAAAGGGGCGGGGCCTAATGGGGAAATAGAGGTAATTCCTTCAAATCGCTACTAGTCATAAAGTTATGAATGGATTTGAACCCAGTTTGGTCATAAACATCCTTTGGGGAAAGGGAACAGATTTTGCATAAATGGTGACTCTGACCCCCAAGGGGCCAAAGGGGCGGGGCCTAATGGGGAAATAGAGGTAATTCCTTCAAATCGCTACTAGTCATAAAGTTATGAATGGATTTGAACCCAATTTGGTCAGAAACATCCTTCGGGGAAGGGGATCAGATTTTGCATAAATGGTGACTCTGACCCCAAAGGGGCCTGAGGGGCAGGGCCCAATAGGGGAAATTAGGGCAATTCCTTTAAATCGCTACTAGTCATAAAGTTATGAATGGATTTGAACCCAATTTGGTCAGAAACATCCTTTGGGGAAGGGGAACAGATTTTGCATAAATGGTGACTCTGACCCCCAAGGGGCCAAAGGGGCGGGGCCTAATGGGGAAATAGAGGTAATTCCTTCAAATCGCTACTAGTCATAAAGTTATGAATGGATTTGAACCCAATTTGGTCAGAAACATCCTTTGGGGAAGGGAAAACGGATTTTGCATAAATGGTTACTCTGACCCCAAGGGGCCAAAGGGGCGGGGCCTAATGGGGAAATAGAGGTAATTCCTTCAAATCGCTAATAGTCATAAAGTTATGAATGGATTTGAACCCAATTTGGTCAGAAACATCCTTTGGGGAAGGGGAACAGATTTTGCATAAATGGTGACTCTGACCCCCAAGGGGCCAAAGGGGCAGGGCCTAATGGGGAAATAGAGGTAATTCCTTCAAATCGCTACTAGTCATAAAGTTATGAATGGATTTGAACCCAATTTGGTCAGAAACATCCTTAGGAGGAAGGGGAACAGATTTTGCATAAATGGTGACTCTGACCCCCAAGTGGCCTGAGGGGCGGGGCCCAATAGGGGAAATTGAGGCAATTCCTTTAAATCGCTACTAGTCATAAAGTTATGAATGGATTTGAGCCCAATTTGGTCAGAAACATCCTTTGGGGATGGGGAATAGATTTTGCATAAATGGTGACTCTGACCCCCCAGGGGCCAAAGGGGCGGGGCCTAATGGGGAAATAGAGGTAATTCCTTCAAATCGCTACTTGTCATTAAGTTATGAATGGATTTGAACCCAATTTAGTCAGAAGCATTCTTGGGGGAAGGGGAATAGATTTTGCATAAATGGTGACTCTGACCCCCAAGGGGCCTGAGGGGCGGGGCCCAATATGGGAAATTGAGGCAATTCCTTAAAATCGCTACTTGTCATAAAGTTATGAATGGATTTGAACCCAATTTGGTCAGAAACATCCTTCAGGGAAGGGGAACAGATTTTGCATAAATGGTGACTCTGACCCCCAAGGGGCCAAAGGGGCGGGGCCTAATGGGGAAATAGAGGTAATTCCTTCAAATCGCTACTAGTCATAAAGTTATGAATGGATTTCAACCCAATTTGGTCAGAAACATTCTTGGGGGAAGGGAAACAGATTTTGCATAAATGGTGACTCTGACCCCCAAGGGGCCTGAGGGGCGGGGCCGAATAGGGGAAATTGAGGCAATTCCTTTAAATCGCTACTAGTCATAATGTTATGAATGGATTTAAACCCAAATTGGTCAGAAACATTCTTATGTGAAGGGGAACAGATTTTGCATAAATGGTGACTCTGACCCCCGAGGAGCCAAAGGGGCGGGTCCCAATAGGGGAAATAGAAGTAATTCCTTTAAATCGCTACTAGTCATAAAGTTATGAATGGATTTGAACCCAATTTGGTCAGAAACATTCTTGGGGGATGGGGAACAGATTTTGCATAAATGGTGACTCTGACCCCCAAGGGGCCTGAGGGGCGGGGCCCAATATGGGAAATTGAGGCAATTCCTTAAAATCGCTACTTGTCATAAAGTTATGAATGGATTTCAACCCAATTTGGTCAGAAACATCCTTCAGGGAAGGGGAACAGATTTTGGATAAATGGTTACTCTGACCCCCAAGGGGCCAAAGGGGCAGGGCCTAATGGGGAAATAGAGGTAATTCCTTCAAATCGCTACTAGTCATAAAGTTATGAATGGATTTCAACCCAATTTGGTCAGAAACATTCTTGGGGGAAGGGGAACAGATTTTGCATAAATGATGACTCTGACTCCCAAAGGACCAAAGGGGCGGGGCCTAATGGGGAAACAGAGGTAATTCCTTTAAATCGCAACTAGTCATACAGTTATGAATGGTTTTTAACACAATTTAGTAAGAAATATTCTTTGGGAAAGGGGAACAGATTTTGCATAAATGATGACTCTGACTCCCAAAGGAACGAAGGGGCGGGGCCTAATGGGGAAACAGAGGTAATATCTTTAAATCGCTACTAGTCATAAAGTTATGAAAGGATTTAAACCCAATTTGGTCAAAAACATCATTCGGGGAAGGGGAACAGATTTTGCATAAATGATGACTCTGACTCCCAAAGGACCGAAGGGGCGGGGCCTAATGGGGAAACAGAGGTAATATCTTTAAATCGCTACTAGTCATAAAGTTATGAATGGATTTGAACCCAATTTAATAAGAAACATCCTTTGGGGAAGGGGAACAGATTTTGCATAAATGGTGACTCTGACCCCCGAGGGGCAAAAGGGGTGGGGCCCCATATGGGAAATAGAGGTAATTCCTTTAAATCACTACTAGTCATAAATTTATGAATGGATTTGAACCCAATTTAATAAGAAACATCCTTTGGGGAAGGGGAACAGATTTTGCATAAATGGTGACTCTGACCCCCATAAAGTTATAAATGCATGTTGTAAACTCAGAGAGTCTGGACTTCATTATTTCTTTAAAGCAGTTGGGATACCCACGCTATAACCAAATATAGCATTGTTTGAGGTTAACAAACAAAAGGAATTGATCATGAACATTATTTTGACATTTGGTCAAATCCAACCAGGTGAGCGATACAGGCCCCATGGGCCTCTTGTTTAATTTGAACTTGAATGACATGTTTTCCGTTGACTTTTCTTCTGTCAATGGTAAATTGCTACATGTATTGATCATATATTCCGACTGATTTGTGTTGCATTAAGAAAGAATTTAACAATGGTCAATTGTTTAAATGTTCTTCTCAGATAGTGCTATAGTAATTATATAAATTATATTGGTACACGATTAAGACAATTCTTTATGGTATACAGTAAAACCAACTTATTTTCGAATGCAATTAATTTTCACAGATTTTACAGGCAATTAAAATTCGCAAAAATTAATCGCTGTGAAATAGTTCTAATCAAGGGTACAGTAATTAAGCCTCAAAATCACAAAATTTAACTGCTGAGGAAAAGACTTTAGGCATAAAATCCGACATTAAATTGGTTTACCGTATGTATTGTACTACTTCAAATATAACTTTTTAGATTGCCGTTTGTCTAATAAATCTTTCAGTCCATCTAATCAATTCTTCAATCCATACTTAACTTTCTCTATATAGAATGTCGGTTCCTCCTGATCCTAGTTGTACAGCATATATATATATATAGTCTGTCAGTTTGTCTTTGGATATAAAAACTATGACCTCCAGACTGCCTAATCTTTTATTTCAGGGCCAGAGTTGTCATGACACAGCATATTATTTCTCATATAGAACTACACTGCCATCCATAAAAAATGATATACTTTTAAAAAAATGTTTTGAAATTCAGTAGATATCATTATTAGCTCACCTGCCCTAAGGAGCTTATGCCGTGGTGCGGCGTCCGGCCGGCCGGCCGTCCAGCCGGCCGTCCAGCGTCAACTTTTCATTTAAACAACTTCTTCTCAATAACCAAGAGGCCCAGGGACTTGATATTGGACCTGTAGCATGCTGGGGTGAAGGACTACCAAGTTTGTTCAAGTAAATGACCTTGACCTCCATTCAAGGTCACATGGGTCAAATAGGCTATAATCTTCAACAACTTCTTCCCAATAACCAAGAGGCCCAGGGACTTGATATTGGGCCTCTAGCATGCTGGGGTTAAGGGCTACAGAGTTTGTGCAAATAAATGACCTTGACCTTCAATCAAGGTCACATGGGTCAAAAAGGCTATAATCTTCAAACGACTTCTTCTCAATAACCAAGAGGCCCAGGGACTTGATATTGGGCCTGTAGCATGCTGGGATGAACTTCCAGGGCTACCAAGTTTGTTCAAATAAAAGACCTTGACCTTTAATCAAGGTCACATGGGTCAAAAAGGCTATAATCTTCCAACGACTTCTTCTCAATAACCAAGAGGCCCAGGGACTTGATATTGGGCCTGTAGTAGCATGCTGGGGTGAAGGGCTACCAAGTTTGTTCAAATAAATGACCTTGACCTCCATTCAATGTATCTAGCTATAATCTCAGGAACTGCTGATGCGATCCTCACCAAACTGTCTTTCTGGGCGTCAAGTGGCAGTGGGGGCATTTATGTCTTACATATATTTTCTAGTTAAATTGTCTGTTAATTAACTTCTTACGGAAATGCTGTTAGTCTATCAGTTAAACAATTTAGTTATTGATGATTTCATAAATCCTCAAAATGCAACATTTTTGCAATATTGTCTTAGAAATGTTGTTAAATTGACAACATATATATACTTTCACAGAATGACATAGTTTTTTGAAGGGTAATTCACAGTTTTACTTAATGGTGTATCATGGTGTACCCACCCCCACCACCCGAAAATTCATCAGAATATACTAGGTTATTTTCATGAAAATTTTCCTTTGTCATTGACAAATTGATAATCTTCAAGGAATTACAAAGTTATAGTCTCTAATTAATTCACTTACAATATTTCAACAAGTCAATAAAGTGTGGAATTTTTTTTGTTTTTTTTTGGGGGGGGGGGGGGGGGGGGGGGGATGGCAGTACTATAGTGTATAGTACGTGTCTGTAAACAGTTTTCTATTCAAGGTGTCCATCATGAACTTTAGCTGATATTACGACCATTATGGGTACTGTAAACACAGAGTCTCTCACAAGGGGGGAAATTTAAGCTAAAAATAAGTGAAAGCCATTCGGCTACAAAGATGTCACCAATGGACATTATTTTGTGATGTACGTGTCTTGTATTTGTGGAACAGGTGCAAAAGAAAAATTTGTGGAAGTTAAAACCCCCTAACGTATATCTCACCTATTAAAATCTTGAAATTAAACCCTCAGGGAACTAACCAAATTTACAGTACCGCTGGTTTCAATCTTGGATTAAGGATCGGATTGAATTTCAATCTTTGATTGAGGATCGTATTTTGTTTAAATCTTTGATTGAGGATCAAATTTTGTTTCATTCTTTGATTCAGGATCATGTTTCATTTTAATCTTTGATTCAGGATCATATTTTGTTTCAATCTTTGATTCAGGATGGTAGGCCTATTTTGTTTCAATATAGGATTCAGGATTGTATTTTGTTTTCTTGCTATCAATCTGTCTGTAGGTATTAATTGGGCACAGACCCGTCACAATTAGTTTGTACACCTACATGTTATAATGATATATAACTCAGCCTTAACTATCAACTTATAATAATAATGTAAAAACAATGTGAATTATTTTTCAGGTAAGGAACTGTATGTGTGTGAGACAGCCTGGGAGGACTTTGAAACCATTCTCAACACTCTCGGAGGGCCGGAGGAGAAGAAAAGAGCTCAGTTACTGCTTAACAGAGTCAAGGTCATACCTGACCAGCCATCAAAACGTGCACAAAACCTTCCTGATACTGGGAAAATACGACAACGAACCAAGGTAAGGAAACATGTACAAAACCTTCCTGATACTGGGAAAATACGGAAACAAACCAAGGTAAGGAAACATGTACAAAACCTTCCTGATACTGGGAAAATACGACAACGAACCAAGGTAAGGAAACATGTACAAAACCTTCCTGATACTGGGAAAATACGGAAACAAACCAAGGTAAGGAAACATGTACAAAACCTTCCTGATACTGGGAAAATACGGAAACAAACCAAGGTAAGGAAACATGTACAAAACCTTCCTGATACTGGGAAAATACAGCAACGAACCAAGGTAAGGAAACATGTACAAAACCTTCCTGATACTGGAAAAATATGGCAACGAACCAAGGTAAGGAAACATGTACAAAACCTTCCTGATACTGGAAAAATACGACAACGAACCAAGGTAAGGAAACATGTACAAAACCTTCCTGATACTGGGAAAATACGGAAACAAACCAAGGTAAGGAAACATGTACAAAACCTTCCTGATACTGGGAAAATACGGAAACAAACCAAGGTAAGGAAACATGTACAAAACCTTCCTGATACTGGGAAAATACGGAAACAAACCAAGGTAAGGAAACATGTACAAAACCTTCCTGATACTGGGAAAATACAGCAACGAACCAAGGTAAGGAAACATGTACAAAACCTTCCTGATACTGGGAAAATACGGCAACGAACCAAGGTAAGGAAACATGTACAAAACCTTCCTGATACTGGGAAAATACGGCAACGAACCAAGGTAAGGAAACATGTACAAAACCTTCCTGATACTGGGAAAATACAGCAACGAACCAAGGTAAGGAAACATGTACAAAACCTCCCTGATACTGGGAAAATATGGAAACAAACCAAGGTAAGGAAACATGTACAAAACCTTCCTGATACTGGGAAAATACGGAAACAAACCAAGGTAAGGAAACATGTACAAAACCTTCCTGATACTGGGAAAATACAGCAACGAACCAAGGTAAGGAAACATGTACAAAACCTTCCTGATACTGGGAAAATACGGAAACAAACCAAGGTAAGGAAACATGTACAAAACCTTCCTGATACTGGGAAAATACGGCAACGAACCAAGGTAAGGAAACATGTACAAAACCTTCCTGATACTGGGAAAATACGGAAACAAACCAAGGTAAGGAAACATGTACAAAACCTTCCTGATACTGGGAAAATACGGCAACGAACCAAGGTAAGGAAACATGTACAAAACCTTCCTGATACTGGGAAAATACGGAAACAAACCAAGGTAAGGAAACATGTACAAAACCTTCCTGATACTGGGAAAATACGGCAACGAACCAAGGTAAGGAAACATGTACAAAACCTTCCTGATACTGGGAAAATACGGAAACAAACCAAGGTAAGGAAACATGTACAAGGGATTCTTGATAATGTATGTACAGAAATGGGCACCAAGATCACTTTATGATCTCTTGTACTCCGAGAGGAGGTTCTGAAACCTCATGAAAACCAACTCTTCTCTGTCGCTAATGTTTTTTTTTTTAAATACAGCAAATAAGGTAGTTTATTGTCTTAAAATGTCACGAGCAACCTACATCTTCATCAGTAAAAAATTGGAAGTAGTCCCATTGTTTTCAGGTTTATAAATGCATAGCTTTGAAAAAGAAAATAGGGTTCTATAGTACGTATGCACTATGGCTTCCAACAGCAATCAAATTATGATCGACGTTTCAGATAAACAAAACATTCACATGAGGCTTCGTCAATCTGATTCACTCAAAAGCTTCCATTTCAGTTGAAAAGTGAATTCTTAGATCTGAATCTCCAAGGAGTTTGTTATTTGCTTTATTTTATTTTTAGGTCACCTGAGACAAAGTCTCAAGTGACCTATTTTAATCCCCTTTTGTCCGTCGTCGTGCGTCGTCTGTCGTCCGTCGTGCGTCGTGCGTCCGTAAACAATTTACATTTTCGACTTCTTCTCCAAAACCCCTAAACCAAATTCCATGAAATTTGGCAGGAAACTTCTATGGCTAAAGGTCAACCAAAATTGTAAATTATATGGTCCCCACCCCCCAGGGGCCTGAGGGGCGGGGCTAAAAAGGGTCAAATTGACTAAAACTTCAAAAATCTTCTTCTCTACTCTCAGATATGGTGGAATCAAACACTCTTCATAGATGGAAGGGTCTTAAGGTGCTTTACCAAAATTGTAAATTTCATGACCCAGGGGTCTCACATTTGCCCCTGGGGAGGGGGTAAACTTTACAATAGTTTATATAGGGAAATCACATTTTTGACTTTTATTTGTTTTATTTCTATTGGAATTCATTCTAATTTGGTAAACATTGTCAGCATGGGATGACAGTTTGATGGCATGCACATGTTGGCCCTGACTGACCCCCAGGGGCTGATGGGCGGGGCTAAAAAGGGCCAAATTGACTGAAATTTTCAAAAATTTTCTTCTCAAGACCAAAATAAGGTGGAATCAAATATTCTTTTTAGTTAGAAGGGTCTTAAGGTGCTTTACTAAAATTGTGAATTTCATGACCCTGGGGTCTCAAGTTTGCCCCTGGGGAGGGGGTAAACTTTACTATAGTTTATATAGGGAAATCACATTTTTTACTATAATTTGTTTGAATTCTATTGGAATTCATTCTAACTTAGTTAACATTATCACCTTGTGAAGGCAGTGTGATGGTATACACATGTTGGCCCTGACTGACCCCAGGGGCTAATGGGCGGGGTTAAAAAGGGCCAAATTGACTGAAATTTAAAAAATCTTCTTCTCAAGACGGAAATAAGGTGGAATCAAATACTCTTTATAGTTGGAAGCATCTTAAAGTGCTTTACTAAACTTTTGAATTTCATGACCCTGGGGTCTCAAATTTGGCCCTGGGGAGGGGGTATACTTTACTATAGTTTATATAGGGAAATCACATTTTTGACTATAATATGTTTGATTTCTATTGGAATTCATTCTAATTTGGTTAACATTATCAGCTTGGGATGGCAGTTTGAGGGTATGCACATGTTGGCCCTGACTGACCCCTAGGGGCTGATGGGCAGGGCTAAAAAGGGTCAAATTGACTGAAATTTCAAAAATCTTCTTTTCAGACTGAAATAAGATAGAATCAAATACTATTTATAGATGGAGGGATCTTAGGTGCTTTACTAAAATTGTGAATTTCATGACCCTGGGGTCACACATTTACCCCTGGGGAGGGGGTAAATTTTACTATAGTTTATATAGGGAAATCACATTTTTGACTGATTTGTTTGATTTTTATTGGAATTCATTCTAACTTGATTAACATTTTCAGCATTGGATGAAAGTTTGATAATATGCACATGTTGTTCCTGACTGACCCCTAGGGGCTTATGGGCGGGCCAAAAATGGTCAATTAAATTAACTGAAATATTTCAAATATCAGGTGACCGTTAAGGCCCATGGGCCTCTTGTTTTATTTTTTTGCTTTGTTTTAAGTTGAAGAAATATAGCCCAAGGCTACACACAATGAAATTTGAAATAACTGCATCTAATGTGTGATGGAATTACTGGTGTCTGTTCACATTCTGTCGAAGCCTTTAAAAACAACTAAGCAGTTACATGAAACCAATTTGTTAATATTGCATTTGCTAGACCATCTCTTGGGGGTGATAACTATGATTACAGGTAATTGAGAGGTTTGTGGTTTGCTGTATGATGAAGATAAGGACATTGTGCTGAAGGCCCAAAATAGTTCATGAGGCTGATGTGATGAAAATGTAGTACATACTTTAAATATGCAAGCAGAATTGCAGTCATGGCTGATTTTTGTGTCGCCTTTGAAAAAGGTATATAGGTATTACTTTTCGGCGGCGTCGGCGGCGTCGGCGGCGTCGGCGTCGGCCGGAAAATGGTTTTCGTGCGATAACTTTAGTAGTTTAGAACGGATTAATTCGAAACTTCATGGGAAGGTTCATTACCATGATAGCTCGGACAAGTTCGATAATCAAAATTATTCGCACCTTTTTAAAAGAGTTATAGCCCTTTAATTTTTGCGAAAATGGTTTCCACTCAATAACTTGAATAATTATTACAGGATTAATTTGAAACTTCATGGGAAGGTTCGTTACCATAATACTGTGGACAAGTTCGTTAACCAAATTTATTCGCACCATTTTAAAAGAGTTATGGCCCTTTAATTTTTTTTGCGAAAATGGTTTCCACTCAATAACTTGAATAATTATTACTGGATTAATTTTTTTTATTCAAGTCCTAATTTTAAAGAGTTATGACCCTTTAATTATTCGCATACACAGGCGACACCTCCACTTCCGTGGAATTCTTGTTTTAATAATCAATAGTTATATACCATATCTGATGGGATATTTAAGCAATGAACAGTGGTTTTAATGTTGTTATCGTCGATATGGCAGCAAGATGTATGGTGGGCAAATGGCATGGGACATTTGCCCACCATACATCTTGCTGCCATATCAACTATATTTATTATATTTACATAATGTCTGACCATTTTCGTCAACTTTGAAAAAAACTAAACCAACATAAAAAAAATCCCGCCTTTTTTAATGTCACATGACCCACTGGGTGTTATAGCCTGAGGCACTGGGTGTTATAGGCGTATGGTGGCAACTGCCTCTTAGTATTGTGTCAATGGGGAAATGCGGAGCAAATGTAAATATATAATGCATCAGGGTCAGGTTAGCTTGCAGCAATACAACTTGTACTCCTTGCTTGTATAACATACTGTAAACGTACATATTTTAGCGGTAATTTTATTTTAGCGCTTTTCGCGCTGGAAGCCTTGCGCTAAATTATGATTGCGCTAATTACTTTTTGTACGTTCTATTTCTATAGAAAGTTCTGTGGATACGCTAATTCATCATTGCGCTAACTGGCTAAAATCTGCAAATGCGCTAAAATTTGATTGCGCTAAAATAAGTACGTTTACAGTATATACTCACAATTACAATCTTCTATTAGTCTTAGCTTGTTGTAGCTACACTGCAGTGTTAACATATTTGCTATCTATCAAACTTTCTGTAAGTCTTAATTAGCTTGGTAACTCCGACTTTTATATTACAGTGTTAACTTGCTACACATATTTATCAAACTTTCTGTAAGGCTATAGCCGTGAGCTATCAAACGTCTATATTGCAGTGTTAACTTACTATCTATAAACTTTCTGTAAGACTAACTGTTACGAGGGATGTTTAATATGTTGTGAGCCTTGTATTGAAGGAGGTACTCAAGGATGTTCTTTTTAAGTCCTACTATTCTCTGACTTTATAGGGCCGTGTACCCAAGGACTGGTCTTATTTGGTTAGTTTATATCGACGAGGTAGCACTCTACAGTAAACATGACAAGCGGCTTTTGCAAAATTGACAAAATCAGTGAAAGAGCAGTGATCCAATATTTGTATAAAAAAGGTTTAACACCTAAAGATATCTATAATGATATGGTAGCAACACTAGGGAAAGATGCCCTTCATATGCTACAGTGAAAAGGTGGGTGACAGAATTTAAGCGCGGCCGATAGAGCTTTGATGATGACTCCGTCCTGGAGTACATTCCATTTCGACCGAGGACCTTGCAATGAGAAAGCTTTCGGCCCGATGGGTACCAAGACTTCTGACAGTTGATCAGAAAACACACCAGGCGCACATTATCGTGTGCTAATCTTAATATTTTTCAGGAAGATCCTGCCAACTTTCTTAAGATTTGTCACTATGGATGAAACATGGGTTCATCATTTTAACCCAGAGGCCAAACAACAATCGAAACAATGGAGACACCCTAGCTCTCCATGAAGTCCGCCAATGAAGGCAAATACTGTTCTATCAGCTGGGAATGTTATCTGGGATGCAGATGGTATTCTGCTGATAGATTATCTCCAAAAGGGACAAACAATCAATTATCTCCAAAAGGGACAAACAACCAATGGCACTATGCTTCACTTCGGAGGCAGTAACGGAAAAATATAAAACTTGCTAGTTATCAATAATCCGTAAGTGTTAACTTGCTAGTTATCAATAATCCGTAAGTGTTAACTTGCTAGTTATCAATAATCCGTAAGTGTTAACTTGCTAATTATCAATAATCCGTAAGTGTTAACTTGCTAGTTATCAATAATCCGTAAGTGTTAACTTGCTAGTTATCAATAATCTGTAAGTGTTAACTTGCTAGTTTTCAAACTTCTGTGAGGGTTTTTGTGAATCAAAATAATGTTTTCTCAATTCTTGCCAATCATGCACAATTTTCACAGTTGCCTTGGGGATTTCTTTTCCCGGTAAAGGTTGAAACTTATGGTCGTTGTACTAAAAATACAAAACTAAGTTACTTCCCATTGTCTAAGTTTCTATTAGCTCATTCATAATTCAAATTCGTTTGAGACAGAACGTCCTCTTTTGAACTGAGTATCTCAAATTGCTTTTCATGTCAAATGGTAGTTATAATAGTCACATTCTGTAAATAGAAAGTCTGCAAATACTGTGTAAAGAATGGATCCTTATACAGCATTGTGTAACATAAGGAAACACTAGGCATAAGGGTTGAAAACATCTTGTATACAGAGATTTCTGTGACCTTTAATTGACATGGCAATACACTTGGCATCTCTTATATGAAAGGGTGATTTGAGAATGTGTTGGACACCTCTTATGGGGCAATATGGGTGATTTGAGAATGTGTTGGACACCTCTCATGGGGCAATATGGGTGATTTGAGAATGTGTTGGACACCTCTTATGGAGCAATATGGATGATTTGAGAAGGTGTTGGACACATACCTCTTATGGGGCAATATGGGTGATTTGAGAAGGTGTTGGACACATACCTCTTATGGGGCAATATGGGTGATTTGAGAAGGTGTTGGACACCTTTCATTGGGTGATATGGTTGATTGGAGAAGACTGCATCATGCTGGACACCTCTCATTGGATGGTATGGGTGATTTGATGAGGTATTGGACACCTCTCATTGAGCCATATGGGTGATTCGATAAGGTGCTAGACGCTTTCTGTATGCTTGTTTAGGATGGTTGAGTCTGCAGTGTTCTAACGTCATCCTGCAGGAAAAACAACCAAAGACGTCATTGCAAATGTCAGCATTGTATGTAGGCGACAGTGGTCTTGTTTACTGTGAAAACTGCTGTGTGTCATTAATGCCAGTTAACCAACCATAGAACAATGAAGGTGTTTATCCAAACTAATCAGTTCCAATACATTGACAGTCTCAGGATTAAAAACATTTATACCGAAGTTCGGGGTAACGTTTTTATAAACACATTTAACGTCCTACAGAATGTTTTTAAAATCTGAAAGTGGGGGGGATCATTTCAGATAAAGTTGGATAAAATGTTAATGTATAGGTGTGGGAGTTTGGGGATCATTTCAGATACAGTTGGATAAAATGTTAATGTATAGGTGTGGGAGTTTGGGGATCATTTCAGATTATGTCTAAAGCGTAGGTATTCAATGTGTGTGTTCCTAATGTGACAAGACCTTTCCATTTGTACTTACATTTGCAGACCTGCCGACCTTGACCATGACCTTTATAAACTTGATTCTTAATTTCAAACCACTTGGGGAGCTGTATATATTGTCCTCTGAGAATTCTTGTTTTTTTTTTTTTTTAGATAACTTAACACTTTGTCATATTTTGCCTAAAAAAATTACCTAAAATAATGAGAATGTAGTAAACAGAATTTCACAAAGAAAACCCACAAGGTTGACATGTGACACCATACCTTCTCACATCTGGGCCCAGTTGTTCAAAAGGTGATTAGGCTAATCACATTTTAACAACATTTTTCAAATGCTGATGTAATAAGTTCTGGTAAAGCTAACTTGACAAAACTTTATAAATTCTGTAATTCTTAATTCTCTTCCAACTGACACAATTAAAAGATGATATACTCACAGGTTTTGCAACAAATGAGAAATGAAATTTTCACTAATCAAGTGATTAAACTAATCACCTTTTGAACAACTGGGCCCTGATGGCAGAATCAAGCCCAGCTGCCTTAGGTGAAAGGCATATGTGTTACCACTGTGCCACCCAACCACCCACATCACGATATGCCACTGAAATCCCTTTGAAATTTTACCACAATTTCTTGTTTTGCAGTGACACATTGTCTCCTGGTGCTGATGTAGTCAACTCATTGTCTTTGATGTTAGAGCTACGTAATTTTTTACACAGGATGTCAGACTTCCGAACAAAGGCATTGATTCTGAGTCTTACCCAATGATGTCTTATGTAGGATCTCTCGATGTTGTAAGTCAAATTGCGCTAAAGACCAGCGATAGATCATGGTGAAGTCTTGTGGTTTAGGATAATGGTTTTTGGTGCTTATACATTGATTTACAATACCTTGTCTGTAGTGATTATCTCCAGTAGATAGTTAACAATTGTAATTGATGGTATTGATGTGTGTCTACCCTCCAGACAGGCAGTTGATGTACAGGTTCTTTACTTATGTTTCTTGGATACTCATGTTACGCTGGAAATGCATTACATACATTTTAAAGCCTGTATGATTTGAAACCTTGTATTCCCTATGGGTGGGAAGCAGAATCTGGAACATGTATTTGATATGGCTCGTCTGGGCACTTGTCTCATGGAACTCATCATTCATTCTTACTCTTTCAGCATATTGCGTTTTTATAGATTTCCGTCAGTTTCCTTTTTCTGTAACTTCAATCCATTCTTGTTTGCTTATAGGTTTTTTGAGAAACATTTAATGCAGAGATCAGAAAATTCTGCGAGAGTTACCATAAAAACATGAAATTACTGATATTTTAAATGTAATAACAATAAAATAAAGAAAGAAATTAATTGAAGGTCAGGTCTAGTGGACCTTTTGTTTTTTAAGATACATCCCCTTTAATCACAGAAAAAAAATGTTTACATGATAATTCATGAATCATAACAGATTTAGTTCATATTCACAATAATATGACTGACTGAGAATTTGGATAATATAGCAACATCGTATCAGCATATGTGCATATTTATATAAGCATTGCTTATGGAACGTTTACAATGTAGACTGCATTTTTGCAACTGACATATGCTTATGGATAGATACCTTTTGGCTATATATTCTGGTGTAGGCTCTCTATCACGACAACACGCTGGTCATGCTTAATAAGCGGGGTCAGGGTTCTTCTTAAGAGTGCCATACTAGCTCAATGAAAAGCTGGTTCGTTTCGGTTTTTAACAAATTAATAAGGAGGGCATTGCAGGTTGCCGCTGATTTTGCCTTTCAAGACACCAGTATAGGGACCTGGGTGTGAGAGACTGCATGATGATTGGTTCATGTGAGGCACCGAACAGGTGAGAGTAACGCCAGTGTGTGACGCGGACTGCATGAGGCACCGAACAGGTGAGAGTAACGCCAGTGTGTGACGCGGACTGCATGAGGCACCGAACAGGTGAGAGTAACGCCAGTGTGTGACGCAGACTGCATGAGGCACCGAACAGGTGAGAGTAACGCCAGTGTGTGACGCGGACTGCATGAGGCACCGAACAGGTGAGAGTAACGCCAGTGTGTGACGAGGACTGCATGAGGCACCGAACAGGTTAGAGTAACGCCAGTGTGTGACGCGGACTGCATGAGGCACCGAACAGGTGAGAGTAACGCCAGTGTGTGACGCTGACTGCATGAGGCACCGAACAGGTGAGATTAACGCCAGTGTGTGACGCGGACTGCATGAGGCACCGAACAGGTGAGAGTAACGCCAGTGTGTGACGCGGACTGCATGAGGCACCGAACAGGTGAGAGTAACGCCAGTGTGTGACGCGGACTGCATGAGGCACCGAACAGGTGAGAGTAACGCCAGTGTGTGACGCAGACTGCATGAGGCACCGAACAGGTGAGAGTAACGCCAGTGTGTGACATGGACTGCATGAGGCACCGAACAGGTGAGAGTAACGCCAGTGTGTGACGCAGACTGCATGAGGGTGTCTGAGGAAAGTTCATATCCATTCTTATTAGTTGATATTCACACCTTACAGTATCACAGAATGAAAGGTTACATACTTGACCACATAACCTGGTGTACATACCATCTCATGAAGCGCTGGACAGATTTAGTTCATATTCACACCATATATATATATTTTGGAGGTCAGTTGTCAAGGTCAAAGGTCAAAAGCCACAGTTGACCACTTTAAAAATCTCACCAAACCCTGGACAGATTTATAATATTGAAGTATTCATGATCAATTGAGGAGGGGAGTGTCTGTGTGCCCCTGCTAACTTGGCATTTATTGATTTTTTTTAAATAATATTTAACATCAAATCTCTGAATGATATCCTGATCAGATGGGCCAATTTGTATTTCATTTCCTGATCATTTTCCTGACATCAAGATGCATGTGCCTTACTGCCAACATGCTTTGCTTGGCTCAATCCTTTAATTCTCAGCTCAGCATCTGTATCTTTTAGATCAATTCCATTGGCTGTGAGATTGGTTAACCTGTGTGGCCTTTAAGGCTAATTTCACTGAACTTCCAGCATCTTCATTAAGGACTGGAAGTAAGTTCCTGCTTAGAGCAAAATTATCAAAATTGCTTTGAACGGTTATGAATAATCCTCTTTGCCATATATGTATATTGATTGTTGTAAGGACTACGTATAACCTAAGTCTGTTTAGTGGGTCTACAGATACAAGCACTCTAATTCCCACCTCATTATCTAGATAGCTGTCAGGGTTGGACTCCATGTAAGCTACTCCTTTATCAAAAGCAAAATGAAAAATAAGCATCCCTCTCCTCAACAATGCATAGGTAACAATGGACCAAATACATTAGTCAGGCCTATAATACTTAGATTGTTTGTCAGGATTATCAACCAATCAACATTATTTTGAGGCTGATCTGGGTGCACCTCATACCTGTTATACTTCTTATACCTGTTACACCTGTTATACCTGTTATACCTGTAATACCTGTTACACCTGTTATACCTGTTATACCTGTTACACCTGTTATACCTGTTACACCTGTTATACCTGTTACACCTGTTACACCTGTTATACCTGTTATACCTGTTACACCTGTTATACATGTTATATCTGTTATACCTGTTACACCTGTTATACCTGTTACACCTGTTATACCTGTTATACCTGTAATACCTGTTACACCTGTTATACCTGTTATACCTGTCATACCTGTTATACCTGTTATACCTGTCATACCTGTTATACCTGTTATACCTGTTATACCTGTTATACCTGTTACACCTGTTATACCTGTCATACCTGTTACACCTGTTATACCTGTTATACCTGTTACACCTGTTACACCTGTTATACCTGTTATACCTGTTACACATGTTATACCTGTTATACCTGTTATACCTGTTACACCTGTTATACCTGTTACACCTGTTATACCTGTTACACCTGTTACACATGTTACACCTGTTACACCTGTTACACCTGTTTCACCTGTTACACCTGTTATATCTGTTATACCTGTTATACCTGTTACACCTGTTATACCTGTTACACCTGTTACACATGTTATACCTGTTACACCTGTTACACCTGTTATACCTGTTATACCTGTTATACCTCTTATACCTGTTATACCTGTTATACCTGTTATACCTGTTACACCTGTTATACCTGTTATACCTGTTACACCTGTTATACCTGTTACACCTGTTATACCTGTTATACCTCTTATACCTGTTATACCTGTTACACCTGTTATACCTGTTACACCTGTTACACCTGTTATACCTGTTATACCTGTTACACATGTTATACCTCTTATACCTCTTATACCTGTTACACCTGTTATACCTCTTATACCTGTTATACCTGTTACACCTGTTATACCTGTTACACATGTTACACCTGTTATACCTGTTACACCTGTTATACCTGTTACACCTGTTATACCTGTTATACCTCTTATACCTGTTATACCTGTTACACCTGTTATACCTGTTACACCTGTTACACCTGTTATACCTGTTATACCTGTTACACCTGTTACACCTGTTATACCTGTTATACCTGTTACACCTGTTACACCTGTTATACCTGTTATACCTGTTACACCTGTTATACCTGTTATACCTGTTACACCTGTTATACCTGTTATATACCTGTTATACCTGTTACACCTGTTACACCTGTTATACCTGTTACACCTGTTACACCTGTTATAACTGTTATACCTGTTATACCTGTTATACCTGTTACACCTGTTACACCTGTTACACCTGTTATACCTGTTGACTTATTTGACTTCTTCTTCATAACCGCTGATCGGAATTTGCACAAATTTGGTCAGAAGCATCCCTATGGGTAGGGGACTCAAAATTGTACAAATGATGGGGCTGACCCCCCAGGGGCCTGAGGGGCGGGGCTGAATGTGGTAAATCCGGCTATATTCATATAAACAACTTCTTCTCTGAAACCAAGCAATGGCTATTGCTCATATTTGCCTGGTAGCATCACTATGGGGTGGGGATTCAAAATTGTACAAATGATGGGGTTGACCCCCCCAGGGGCATGAGGGGCGGGGCCAAAAGGGGTCAGTTCGCAGAATTGATATAAAAGACTTCTCTGAAACTAAGCAATAGATATCGCTCATATTTTACTGGTAGCATCCCTATGGGGTTGGGATTCAAAATTTTACAAATGGTGGGGCTGACCCCCCAGGGATCTGAGGGGCGGGGGCCAAAATTGGTCAATTTGTTTAAACAACTTCTTCTGTGAAACTAAGCAATGGATATTACTCACATTTGTATGGTAAATCGCTACTAGTCATAAAGTTATGAATGAATTTGAACCAAATTTGGTCAGGAACATCCTTGGCAGAAGGGGAACAGAGTTTGTATAAATTTTTACTCTGAAGCCCCAGGGACCTGAGGGGCGGGGCCAAATAGGGGAAATAGGGTTACTCCTTTAAATCGCTATATAGCTACTAGTCATAAAGTTATGAATTAATTTGAACCAAATTTGGTCAGTAACATCCTTGGCAGAAAGGGAACAGAGTTTGTATAAATTTTTACTCAGAACCCCCAGGGGCCTGAGGGGCGGGGCCAAATAGGGGAAATAGGGTTACTCCTTTAAATCGCCACTAGTCATAAAGTTATGAATGAATTTGAACCAAATTTGGTCAGTAACATCCTTGGCAGAAAGGAAACAGAGTTTGTATAAATTTTTACTCTGAACCCCCAGGGGCCTGAGGGGCGGGGCCAAATAGGGGAAATAGGGTTAATCCTTTAAATCGCTACTAGTCATAAAGTTATTAATGAATTTGAACCAAATTTGGTCAGGAACATCCTTGGTTGAAGAGGAACAGGGTTTGTTTAAATCTTTATTCTCAACCCCCAGGGGCCTGAGGGGCGGGGCCAAATAGGGGAAATAGTGTTACTCCTTTAAATCGCTACTAGTCCTAAAGTATTGATTAGCTTTTCACCAAATTTGGTCAGGAACATCCTTGAGGGGAGGGGGAACAGAGTTTATATGAATTTGTACTCTGTACCCCTAGGGGCCTAAGGGGCGGGGCCAAGTAGGGGAAATAGAGATTAGTCTTTTAATTGCTACTAGTCATAAAGTTTTAAATGGATTTTAACCAAATATGGTCAGGAATATTCATTGGAGAAGGGGAACCGAGTTGGTATACATTTTTACTCTGAATCCCCAGGGGACTGAGGAGTGGGGTCCGATAGGGAAAATAGGGGTTAATCCTTTAAATCGCTATTAATTATTAAGTTACGAATGGATTTTAACTAAATTTGATCAGGACCATCAAGAGAGGAAGGGGGGAAAGAGTTTGTATAAATATTGAGGGGCCTGAGGGGCAGGGCCAAATAGGGGAAATAGAGATTAGTCTTAGTCAGGCCTATAATACTTAGATTGTTTGTCAGGGTTATCAACCAATCAACATTATTTTGAAGCTGATCTGGGTGCACCTCATACCTGTTATACTTCTTATACCTGTTACACCTGTTATACCTGTTATACCTGTTATACCTGTTACACCTGTTATACCTGTTATACCTGTTATACCTGTTACACCTGTTATACCTGTTACACCTGTTACACCTGTTATACCTGTTACACCTGTTATACCTGTTATACTTCTTACACCTGTTATACCTGTTATACCTGTTACACCTGTTATACCTGTTACACCTGTTATACCTGTTACACCTGTTATACCTGTTATACCTGTTATACCTGTTACACCTGTTATACCTGTTATACCTGTTACACCTGTTATACCTGTTACACCTGTTATACCTGTTATACTTCTTACACCTGTTATACCTGTTATACCTGTTACACCTGTTATACATGTTATACCTGTTACACCTGTTATACCTGTTACACCTGTTACACCTGTTATACCTGTAATACATGTTATACCTGTTACACCTGTTATACCTGTTATACCTGTTATACCTGTTACACCTGTTATACCTGTTATACCTGTTACACCTGTTATACATGTTATACCTGTTACACCTGTTACACCTGTTATACCTGTTATACCTGTTACACCTGTTATACATGTTATACCTGTTACACCTGTTACACCTGTTATACCTGTTATACCTGTTATACCTGTTACACCTGTTACACCTGTTATACCTGTTATACCTGTTACACCTGTTATACCTGTTATACCTGTTATACCTGTTACACCTGTTACACCTGTTACACCTGTTATACCTGTTATACCTGTTACACATGTTATACCTGTTATACCTGTTATACCTGTTACACCTGTTACACATGTTCCTTATGAACATTCACTTGTTGTGTTTTGGTTTTTAACTTCATTATCAGCTAATTAGCTATCCTATAATTGCTGGAAACAACAAAAATCCTGTTAGAGAAAGGTTTTATCAATGTCCCCTGACAAATCATTGCGGATGTTGCGAGAGTGCATATCGAACAAAACTGATTTCATGAGGATTTGTAAATTCTGTCGTACTTTTGTCTTTAGGCCAAGCAAGCTATTTCTGAGGCTGAATAGTTCATTGAACATAATGGTATGTCAAAAAACTAGGAGAGGCCAATAGAATATTGATATGCCTCTGTTAATTTGTCTTGAATACTCTAGAGATGAGCTTTCCAGTACAAAATCTATACTGATGCTTTGTGATCCATTCCTAATAGCAACATTGCCATACTGAACTCATTTTCTAAAACCACAAATCCTTTTAATCCTTAGAAAAATAAATGTTTTTTCATAACCTGTGAAATTAATCTTTTATTTTTCTTTTAAATGTGAAATCATCAAAATGCATATTAATTGAAATCTTTACTAAAAAATCTTTTTGTGGTTTCAGTATAATATATATATCTCTGATAAATATATATTGTTTTTTTACCTTACAAATTCATTGATTGCTGAAAATTGAAGTGACCATTTCTATCGCCATTTCATGCCCAAACCTCCATTATTTGATACCAAAATCTTTTAAGATAAAGTAGCAATCTCTATTATTAGCTCACCTGGTCCGAAGGACCAAGGTGAGCTTATGCCATACTGTGGCGTCCGTCGTCCGTCCGTCGTCCGTCCGTCCGTCAACAATTGACTTATTTGACTTCTTCTTCATAACCGCTGATCGGAATTTGCACAAATTTGGTCAGAAGCATCCCTATGGGTAGGGGACTCAAAATTGTACAAATGATGGGGCTGACCCCTGGGGGCCTCTGGGGCGGGGCCAAAAGGGGTCAATTTGGCGTTATTGATATAAACGACTTCTACATTCAAGGTCAAATAACCTGAATTCTTTAAACAATGATTTCTCGTTAGCAAAGAGACCTGATATTAGGCCAGTTGTGTACTGGAATGAAGAAGTAGAAAACTTATTGACATGAAGAAACTTAGCCTCGCTGATATTTGAATAAAGTGGTTATCAGCATAGTATCTGCAGAAATAACCTAAATCAACTTCAAAGTTGCTGTAAGGCCAGGTGAGCGATACAGGCCCATTGGGCCTCTTGTTATGGAGTGGGGATTCAAAATTGTACAAATGATGGGACTGACCCCCCAGGGGCCTGAGGGGCAGGGCCGAATGTGGTCAATCCGGCTATATTTATATTCATATAAACGACTTCTTCTCTGAAACCAAGCAATGGCTATCGCTCATATTTGCCTGGTAGCATCATTATGGGGTGGGGATTCAAAATTGTACAAATGATGGGGCTGACCCCCCAGGGGCCTGAGGGGTGGGGCCGAATGTGGTCAATCCGGCTATATTCATATAAACGACTTCTTCTCTGAAACCAAGCAATGGCTATCACTCATATTTGCCTGGTAGCATCACTATGGGGTGGGAATTCAAAATTGTACAAATGATGGGGCTGACCCCCCAGGGGCCTGAGGGGCGGGGCTGAATGTGGTAAATCCGGCTATATTCATATAAACAACTTCTTCTCTGAAACCAAGCAATGGCTATTCCTCATATTTGCCTGGTAGCATCACTATGGGGTGGGGATTCAAAATTGTACAAATGATGGGGTTGACCCTGGCCGCCAGGGGGCTGGAGGTGTGGCCAAAAGGGGTCAATTTGGCTAAATTGATTTAAACAACTTATTCTCTGAAACTTAGCAATGATTTCACTGGTAGCATCATATTGGGGCAGGGATTCAAAATTGCATAAAGGAAGGAGCTGACGCCCCAGGGGGCAGAGGGCAGGGTCAAAAGGGGTCAATTGGTCTAAACAAGTTCTTCTCTGAAACTAAGCAATGGATATCACTCACATTTGTGTGGTAGCATCCCTATAGGGTCGCGCCAAAAGTCAATTTCATTTCATGGATTAATGCACTTTTTGGCATTTTTAGTATTAAAATAAAACCAATGTACATGTACCCATATAAAATGCTTATGATATATATTGACATAGCAATATACCAGCAACAAATATTCTTAAGCATCATTCTTGTTTCATATCTCATGAAACCAGGTGAGCGATACAAGCCCTCTGGGCCTCTTGTTAAAATTAGCACCAATCTCTGTTGTTTAAGTAAGCACCCATCTCCCTTATAAGTACACTACCGGTGACACCCCGGGACTATAGGTTTTCTCTACATCCATCCATCAGTTTTCTACATTTTTCTCAGCCGTGCTTCAAGATATGTTGGTGAAAGTCCCTATGTAACTAAGTATAAGAAGCTACAGATCAAGTTTGAGTTTCATGGTTTTTGAGTGCAGGTCACTGTTACTATTTTTACTATTGCTTTATAGAAATACCCAGCATGCTTGTCAAAATAAGCACCAATCCCCCCTTGTGATGTCATCTGATCTGAAGGGTCAGGATGACCTGTAGCTATCATACTTTATCTGTTGATGTCTGCCATTATAAAGTTTTCACATTTCAAACTTCTTGAGTTTTATCGATTTGGGATTCAGCTCTAACATACTCGAAATGGTCCTGATCATGTGTTGTTATTTTTTGGATTGCTCTGAAACTCAAGATGGCTGCTATGATCAAAGTAACGAAATGTATAAACAAATGGAAGATAAAGATATGTCAGCCTTTTCCTGATTTCAATAGTCATTGCTGTTTGTCAGGGATGAAGAACCACTAAAAGCTATTAGGGGATTAACATATCAAAAGCATTAATAAAGATATGTGATGTTTTAAAGAATTTATCTCAGTACATCATCACAGCGATGGGAAAGTTTTATATAATACGTCCTTAATGTTATCTTTGGGATTTAACAACTGAGTTCAAATTCTTGTAATGAAAATAAATAAATAAAAATATCAGTATGCAGAAATGTTGTTGAGCATATATAGTTAGATAATTTAGCTTCATAGTTTATAATCAAGTGTGTTTAACTATATGACCTTGAACATCTTTGAAAGTCAAATATTTTTGCAGAGTTGTGGTAATGGTGATTTAGGCCCATTGAACCTCGGGATTTTTACCTAATGTGTGTATTGCCTACCATTCAAAGATATCCTATTCCTAATACTCCAGACAGTGTATCTTGATGTTTCCATCAGTGACGAAATCCCTTGTGATGTCTTGACTTTGCTGAACATTAAGGTTGGCAATAATACTGCAATGTTTTACTGTAAAACACGCTTCATTTTCTTCTCTACCACTTGTTTTTTCAGTGATGGCCTTCATTTGTCGTTGACCACCATGCCATTTTGACATTTCATAGCTTTTACTGACCTTATTGTGTTGATGGGATTGTTAAGTAACACATAAATTTTGTGGTTATTTCATCCCTTTTCTGTAACCTTTACTAGTGGCTTTAGATGGCACTTTGTTTGAATTAAAGTCAAGAAGGTGACCTTCAAACACAAGTAAGCTGCAGGGGTTTTGGAGTATTAATCAAGCTGAAACTCCCATACTGGTGAAACTGCATGATTACTTACAAATCTTGTGGCCTCATGCTGAATCTTTTCTATTAGGTCTACTCCCAGGCTAAAAGATTGAGAATCTCTTCCACCAGTAAAAACTGTTTTCCAGTTTTGGATTAACTTGAGTAACGTTTATTCTGTTTAATTTATTCTGAGATTACAACAGAGTAGGACTAATTTAATTCTTTGTTTTTATAATGAGGATTGTATACAGCTCGAAGGCTACTAGATGTTTTCTTCAGAGTAAGACTGCAGTTAGAAGGTCTAAGACTGATTTATGAGGATTGCATTCAGCCCCGAGGCTACTAAATGTTTCTTCAGAGTAAGACTGCAGTACAAAAGTCTAAGATTGATTCTTCCTGCAGTAATAGAATTTAGATATATTTTCCATTTTAGATAAGATTATATAATTGGTTATATTTCTCTGTAAATTAATTTGGAGAATAAGGCCAAGATAATGCAGTGGAGTGTTTATTAGTGACTTTCTGTAATCAGGAAGGAATTTCATCAGCCGGCACGGCCATTTTCTACTGAATCAGTAACTTCATTGTGAGTGATAATTGTTCCTCTTTGTAGTTTTGTAGATCCACCAATCGTGAGACATATAAGGTATTTATAAGTATTAGTTTTGTAGATACCAATTGTAAGACATATAAGGTATTTATAAGTATTAGTTTTGTAGATACCAATCGTGAGACATATAAGGTATTTATAAGTATTAGTTTTGTAGATACCAATTGTAAGACATATAAGGTATTTATAAGTATTAGTTTTGTAGATCCACCAATCGTGAGACATATAAGGTATTTATAAGTATTAGTTTTGTAGATACCAATCGTGAGACATATAAGGTATTTATAAGTATTAGTTTTGTAGATACCAATTGTAAGACATATAAGGTATTTATAAGTATTAGTTTTGTAGATACCAATCGTGAGACATATAAGGTATTTATAAGTATTAGTTTTGTAGATACCAATTGTAAGACATATAAGGTATTTATAGATACCAATCGAGAGACATATAAGGTATTTATAGATACCAATCGAGAGACATATAAGGTATTTATAAGTGATTCATGTATTTAGAAAGGCCATAGTAGGAAGAGACTGGGGCTTAGGACAAAACCTTGTGGAAAACCTATAATTAAGTTTATATATGAGGATGGAAGATTTCAATGAATGCTTTGACTAAATCTATAATGATTACATTGTTCTGCTGTTTTATTGTTGTAAAGAAATGTTTTCACATTAATTTGTGGAGTGAAACTGAACTACAAATTAAAGACCATATACATTGTACATATGTACATGTATATAATTGGAGCAGATGAGATAAAGACAAAAAAACAGTTGTTTATTCCCAGTCCCTTGCGACAAAGTCAGGGAGGGATTATAACATTAAGCTTGTACATACTTGTGTGCAGTGTGCATTCGTATGTTCACCGTTTTTCATCACCAGGCTAGTAATTCATCTTTTAACAGGCCTGTGGCCTCGGGGAAATAGCACTTTCTCAGTTTGATAAATCCTTGTAATCACCTGAAAAAAGGTTGATAATTGTATATTATCATACATTATCATACATCATACATTATCATACATGATCATACATCATACATTATCATACATCATCATACATTATCATACATGATCATACATCATACATTATCACAATTATTATACATCATCATACATCATACATTATCATACACAATCACTTGTAATATGTTATTAGCAAAATATTGTGACAGTTAAATGATATTAATGTATACAACCATATTAATCAAATTTGTGTAATGGATTACAAAAAAATATTATCTTTATATTCAATTCTAAAAATTCAAAAAATAGAACCAACAGCATCAGGAGTATCAAGTTCTATAGTGAGAATGTGTGTATCTTTACCTAGTCCTTTATCCCCTACACCTAGGAAAGTCATTACCTTATATTGTACAACTAATTAAAACAGTATATCAATCATGAAAATCAAAAGGCGAAAATATTTACTTACACTGGAGTTTTGACCTTTTAGAACTGAGGTTGTCTCTGTTGATGTTGTTTACAACAGATCTTTGTTTATATACGTACAATGAGTCAATCTAATCAAGATTTTTATGGAAGATTATAGTGGGATTAAGTGATTGCATTGTATGTGAAAATACAATGAAAAGGATCAATATGGAATTTAAAATGCTACCAATAGAATTGAGGACAAAATGGTAAAACAGTACCGTTTTAGAGGTGCTTGAAGGATCTTATCAAGGGGCCTCTATGGAACGGATCTAATTGTAACCCGCAGTCTGTCATGTTGAATCAGGGTGATGGAGATGTTTGTCATTAAGATAAGATAATGAAAATTAAATCATTTTTTTTTTATGTTGGCTGGTTGATGGGTCAGAAGATAATTAGTTTCTTGAATGTCAAAGTGTCATTGTAGGTAAGATAAAAGCTGACAATATTCTAATCACCACCAAGGATCAGTGTTCAACATGCAAAGCCTTGTTGATGACCTAGCTAGTAGCTAACTTATCAAAGTGTACGAGGTTAACCTGTTAGGACCTAGAATCTAGTAGTAAAATATAAGATTACTCAATATTTCTTTTTTAATCTTTTATAAGTTCGTTGACTCGTTACCATCATCATTTAAGTCAAGAGAAGAGTTCTCATTAAATCATCTTTTTTTACCAACTCTTGAAATTAAACTTTAAAGTAGATCATCATTAGATGATTGGGCTGTTCAAATCATCAGTGGTAGTATTTTTTGTAATGTCTGTCTGTGAACGATCCATCGTTATCACAAATTCTTGATATCTGTACTGGAAGGATTGTTCTCAAACTAGATGTTCCCTCAGTCCCTAGTTGAGCAAGTTCAAATTTGATCCTAATATGGAAAACAAAATAGCTACCATGTGTCAAAATCCAAGATGGCTGTCTGTTGGCCATTTTGTTTTTCTGATCAGTCACAAAATTGAATGGGTACATTACTAGTATTGACCAAGGATGACCTACATGTGAACTTTGAGAAATTATCTTCCAGTTGTATTTTTCAAGAAAATGTGATAATTAACAATCTTCAATTATCAAAATCCAAGATTAGTCAGCCGTTTTGTTTTCCCAATCAAAATCAAGAAATAGTGATAACAAGGATTGTTTATGAATTGGACCAAGGACGTAGAGTGATTCGGATTACCCACCATTATCTAATAGTGGCTGATAATGTAATAACCATATACACTGTATACTCCATATACTTGTACGACTCTCTATGGTAGCTCGATATAAAAAACATGGTGGTTTATCTACAGCAGCATCAGTGGACTAAATTGTGTACTTATCCAGACAATGACTTGTAATCTGATGTGACAAAATCTCCCTAATGGCTTGTTTGGGATCTATACAACTTTATAGCCTCAAATAGATCATTATATATATAGCTAACAGCATGATCAGACTTACATTAACAACTTTTACCTTATTAGCTACCGCAAATGTCAACTGAATACCCTGACTAGACTGAATGTCCTAACTAGACAGAATACCCTGACTAGACTGAATATCCTGACAATACTGAATACCCTGACTAACCTGAATACCCTGACTGGACTGAATACCCTGACTAGACTGAATACCCTGACTAACCTGAATACCCTGACTAGACGGAATACCCTGACTAGACTGAATACCCTGACTAGACAGAATACCCTGACTAGACTGAATACCCTGACTAGACTGAATACCCTAACTAAACTGAATACCCTGACTAGACTGAATACCCGGACTTGACTGTGAATACCCTGACTAGACTGAATACCCTGACTAGACTGAATACCCTGACTAGACTGAATGTCCTAACTAGACTGAATACCCTGACTAGACTGAATGTCCTGACTAGACTGAATACCCTACTAAACTGAATACCCTGACTAGGCTGAATACCCTGACTAGACTGAATACCCTACTAAACTGAATACCCTACTAAACTGAATACCCTGACTAGACTGAATGTCCTGACTAGACTGAATACCCTACTAAACTGAATACCCTGACTAGGCTGAATACCCTGACTAGACTGAATACCCTGACTAGACTGAATACCCTGACTAGGCTGAATACCCTGACTAGACTGAATACCCTACTAAACTGAATGTCCTGACTAGACTGAATACCCTGACTAGGCTGAATACCCTGACTAGACTGAATACCCTACTAAACTGAATGTCCTGACTAGACTGAATACCCTGACTAGGCTGAATACCCAGACTAGACTGAATACCCTGACTAGACTGAATACCCTGACTAGACTGAATACCCTGACTAGACTGAATGTCCTGACTAGACTGAATACCCGGACTTGACTAAATATCCTGACTAGACTGAATACACTGACTACCCTTACTAGACTAAATACCCTGACTTGACTGAATACCCTGACTAGACTGAATACCCTGACTAGACTGAATACCCTGACTGGACTGAATACCCTGACTAGACTGAATTCCCTGCCTAGACTGAATACCCTACTAAACTGAATATCCTGACTAGGCTGAATACCCTGACTAGACTGAATACCCTGACTAGACTGAATGTCCTGACTAGACTCAATTATCTGACTAGACTGAATACCCTACTAAACTGAATATCCTGACTAGGCTGAATACCCTGACTAGACTGAATACCCTGACTAGACTGAATACCCTGACTAGACTGAATGTCCTGACTAGACTGAATACCCTGACTTGACTGAATACCCTGACTAGACTGAATGTCCTAACTAGACTGAATGTCCTGACTAGACTGAATACCCTACTAAACTGAATACCCTGACTTGACTGAATGTCCTAACTAGACTGAATACCCTGACTGGACTGAATACCCTGACTGAATTGTTATTTGTTTACTACTTCACTGACTGAAGATGAACAAGTTTTTTTAGATTTTTGAAGGTAAATTAAAGTTTACTCTCAAGGGTCAGTTGGAAGCCCTGCTAGTTATGAGGTAAAAGGTGCTTGTCATGTCATATACAGGTGAGAACCATTTTATGGATATACAGGGATATTAAGTGATATTTATCTTGATGTGTTGACAACATAAACAGGAGAGATTTGATACAGATGATGTAATTGGCTATAAATAACATTTATGATGAGGATGTGATAGAGTGATAACCTGTACATGATCAATAGATAATTCACCAGCTGTACGTGAGGTTTTCTTACACAGGTATAATTAGTTCTTACACAGGTATAATTAGCCTGATGAATTAAAGTCATCTCCATCTTTGATGTATGCTGTAGTTACATGTAGGAGGGAATCTTGTCAGTAACTTGATCCCAGAGAGATTGATGACTACTCTGATTAGAACATGGCGTGTTGTTGCCTGTCGTTGCCCTCAGTGATATAGATTCAAATCCCAGAACAGATCAGATCTGTCAGCTGTCTTATGATTTCTGATCGGATCTGATTTTCCAACAAATTCATGGATTTATTCTCTTTATGAATATAAACTGCATTTCTAATGACGATTCTATAGCCTATTGTGTCTCCATTATCCAACTTACAGGCCACATGGTTTCTCTCTTAGTTGTGTCCTGTCATCATTACCCGAGTTACAGAACACATAGTTTTTCTATTAGAAGTGTCAGTTGCCTTGTCATGTTGGTAATCAAGAGTGTTCCTTCCTTTGTTTGACCACATGTTGTTATAATTGTGTGGCTACATCAGAATCCAAGATGGCTGCTATGGTCAAAAAATTTTAATTTTATTGTTTGTATTTTTAAATCACATAACCATAATCTTTAAATTTAGTTTCTTTTGGTTTAAAGTTTCTTGGGAAATGTTTTATGGTCAGCACCATGGTCTCATTTGGACAAATTTTATTTTTGTGTGCGATATTAATATTATATCGGGTGTAGACATATATATGCCCTCCTCTTGGTCACCAAGTCAGTAACAATTTTGAAAGTTAAAAATTTAGAATTTTGGTCAAAAATCTAAAAACTCATTTTTGTATTGAAATTTGATATTTTAGGTTTTGGTCAAAAATCTAAAAATCTAAAATTCTAAAACATTTTAGAATTTTGAGTTGTTAATTATAAGTGTTACACGGACTGGTAACCATGCACTCGCAACAAATTACAAATCATATTGATTTTTATGGTCACTGAACAATTCATTGACCAAGTCAATGCAGTTATTAACTAAATTTGATTGTTTCATAAAAGTTTTATAGTTTCAATTTTAGAAAACTGAAGATGATTAATAATTGTTCTGATTGAGTTGTCAGGTTTTAGACAGTTGTGATAAAGTAAATTGATTGAGGTTTGAAAAGTTTGATTAATTTATAGAGCTTTGACATTAAGGAATCATTCTAGAAAGATTGTAGCATTTTACTGCGAGCGTAATTTGATCAATGAAAAGCAATCAGGGCTCTTGTGCAAGGCCTGTGGTTTTTATAGAATTGTTATACTACAGAAATCCCACAGTTTTACTGCAACTCTTCCTTACGTATTGTTAGTGTGGCGTTTTATAGGAATGACCTTTACTTAATGGCACGTATAGGGATTGACTGGTCAGGGATGTCCGTCCAGTATTGGATTGTTCTCAATAGATCCAGAGATTTAAGTCAGGATCAGGACCTTGTGAGGACCTATAAGTCTTGACTGACTTACGTAAACCATCAATCATTGTGCTTACTTTGTCATCAGCCTTAGTTTTCTTGGCCACAACAATGTTCATATAATACATTTCTCATGTAAGGCCTATTTAAACTGCCCTCCAAAAGTTTGAGCTTTTTAAATCTAAGTGTATGAATAATTAATTTTCATCCATAAGAACTTACTATATCCTATACGGTGGTGGTGGTGGGGGGGGGGGGGGGGGGTTTGGAGGTGGAGGAAAGCCGGAGTACCCGGAGAAAAACCACCGGCCTATGGTCAGTACCTGGCAACTGCTCCACGTAGGTTTCGAACTCACAACCCAGAGGTGGAGGGCTAGTGATAAAGTGTCGGGACACCTTAACCACTCGGCCACCGCGGCCCCTAAATCCTGAGATGGTCCTGACCAAGTGTTGTTATTTTTCAGGTCCGTCCAAAATCCAAGATGGTCGTCATAGCCGCCATCTTGAAAACACATTTTAAACTTCTTCTCAAGTTCAACCAGTGCTGTTGAGCTGAAACTTGCCAGAAATAATTTTGAGATGGTCCAGACCAAGTGTTGTTATTTTTCAGGTCCGTCCAAAATCCAAGATGGGCGCCATCTTGGAAAACACAATTTAAACTTCTTCTCGAGTTCCACTGGTGCCATTGAGCTGGAAATTGGAGAGGATGTTAAGGGAGGGTAGCCAACAAAGTGTTGTTATTTTTCAGCCTCGTAAAACCTTTTACATGGCAGGCACGACGGCCATTTTGTAACATGATTGCGCAATCAGCATTTTCCTGAACATCATCTATTTCAAACTTCTTCTCAAGTTCCAATGGTGGGATTGAGCTGATAGTCGCCTGGAAGGATCCTGAGACAGTCCTGACCAAGTGCTGTTATTTTTTGGATCGGTCCCAAATACAAGATGGCTGTTATGGCCGCCATCGTGAAAAAACACAATTTAAATTTCTTCTCCAGTTCTACTGTTGCCATTGAGCTGGAAATTGGTGAGGATGTTAAGGGAGGGAAGCAAACAAAGTGTTGTTATTTTTCAGCCTCATAAAAACTTTGAAATTGCTGGTGCGCTGGCCATTTTGTAACATGATTGCGCAATCATGGTTTTCCTGAACAACACCTATTTCAAACTTCTTTCAAGTTCTGCCAGTGAGATTCAGCTCTAACTTACCTGGAATGATCCTGAGATAGTCCTGACCAAGTGTTGTTATTTTTTGGTCGGTCCAAAATCCACAATGGCCGCCATGGTCAACAGTGCCACTACTATACTTGCTGCTGAGTATGTATACCTTGGGCCTCTAGTTTTGAGTCTAACCAGGAAAACAAAATGGCCGACAGGCAGCCATCTTTGATTTTGACAGCTGATGTGTGTTGACGCTATTTCTTGAGGGAGGAAATCTCACAGTGGTCATGCAGGCAGGGATCTTACTGTGAGAGGGAAAGAGCAAACCCAGAGAGGGATCTTAATAAGTGAATAACCTGAGAAACCTCAGAGGTTGGTTGAAGGTCTTACTCCATGAGAGGAATATGGGAGTATTGCCCCGAGGAATCTCAGTGGTCAGGCAGGTGAACCTCGTAGCCATGATACTACTTGATAGTTATGCCGACACAGTTTCTGATCATCATAATGTTTTACAGACTAGTAGACTGTCTCTGTGTGATTGCAATAAGCCCTCTCTGTCGATAACACCTGTCTCTATATGTCATCCTGTCTGGGACCAGATGAGGTCACTGAGGGTGAGTAGTGGTGTTTTTGGAATAGCTGATAAATTCATTATTATGATTGTTTGTCAGTTATCTACATGGTAATGTATCACCAAAAGTGTTTATTTAATTTTGTTAAACAACCAAGCCATTCAGGCTGTAGGTTATAACTGTCAAAGTTATTATTTACCAGAGGTTCTGCCTTTCAGTGTTTTGGTCACAGGAAGAAATAAGATTGAGGAAAAGTAATGACTATATATAAGTAAACGAATTAGAAAGAATATAATATTTTATAATTGCAACATAAAAATATGGCCTTTTGAACTATTGGTGAAAATTAGAAAATTTGTACCATCAAAGAAAAAGTGGATTCAGTAGTAAAACGCAGGGCTATGTGACCAATGGGGCACAGTTCGAGTCCTAGCATGGTGGTTTAGTGGTAGGACGCAGGGCTACATGTACATGTACCTGACCGAAGAGTGGCTAGTTCGAGTTCCAGCACTGTGGTTTAATGATAGGCCCATGGCTACGTGACTGAAGGGTCCCTATTTCGAGTACCGGCACGATGGTCTAGCCGGGTAGGACGCCGGGCTAGGTGACCGAAGGGTCGCTAGTTTGAGTTCCTGAGCACTGTGGTTTAATGATAGGCCCATGGCTACGTGACCGAAGGGTCGCTAGTTTGAGTCCCAGCACCGTGGTCTAGGGGTTAGACGTAGGGCTACGTGACCGAAGGGTCGCTAGTTTGAGTCCCAGCACCGTGGTCTAGGGGTTAGACGTAGGGCTACGTGACTAAAGGGTCGCTATTAGTTTGAGTCCAGGCGATGGGCGCCGTGTCCTTGAAGACAATGCCATACTCTGTTGTGTCCAAGTCGACTCAGCTGTAAATGGGTATGTGGTAGGTCAGTGTTAGAATTGTCATGTGAATGCTGTTAGTGCAGAAAAGTCAGCCCTGGCTGTATAATGCTCCCCAGGGAGTTCTGAGAAAGATATATGGCTGTTTGCTAATGCCTCACTAACCACAGATAATAATTTGTGAACCAATTTGATATGGCTATATTGCTGTGATATATAGCCGTATAAAAATCTCTGAATAATTATTATTAATATGTGAAAAACAAATTAATAAGATAAAAATCATGTTGGTTGGATATCTGCCTTTATAAACAAGATAGCCAATCGACCAGAGGGTCATCTGTCATTCAGACAATTAGTGTAAAAGATTATACATCTGTTCCTCTGGTACACTTGTATTTCCATAATATCAATATCCTCAGATGATAGGAGGTCACTAACATGGAGAGTATCTATATTTCTAATGGATTGACAGAGACCTTTGTAGATTTGATGGAAACATATAATTATGATTTTAAACTGATATATAATGTATACCAGGTAGTGTGCGCCCCCGTTTAATTTTCGCCATTTTCTCCCTTTGAAGATAGGGTGAATTTAAGATGAAGGTGAAAATTTCAAGTTAAATTGAGGTCAGAATCAGTTTGACTGTCACAGCTAGTGAAATTATGCTCTAGAGTATAATATTACACTATATATAGCTGGTGACATATACAAAATGGGCAAATTCACTGGATATAAATTATTATATGACCTTTTTCTAATTGGTTGATTGTAAACATTCTCACTGTGCTCAAATATTATGGCTTCTGATTGATCAAAATTTAGATTTAGGTATGAAATTTAGATATCTATTACATAAGGTGTTGTTGCCATGACAACCAAGCTGAAGCACAAAGTGGCTTTGATTGGTTGAAATTTAATCATTCGCCAATTCTGACCACATCGTAGAGAGGTACATTGTATTAAACAATACCAAACATCACTATATAGGCTTTGTTGCCATGACAACCATACTGAAGCAAAAAGTGTACTGCCCTGATATCAACTAAATTTGATATTTGGGTGAATTAGGGATACTAATTAAATGTTGGCCTCTGATTGGGTGAATTTTAATTATTGTTTGAAATAGGTCATGATTTTTCTTAAAAAAATGGATACGAATGATTCGTGTGTTTTACATATCCTCAAGAGGACAGTTCTAGTTATTGCAATATTCAATCTTTTCTAAGCAATCTATCTAATCCATTGACAGGGATTGACCATTTGGTAATGTGAGAATGATGGGGATCGAAGTGTCATATAGTGAAACAGTTATTGACCTGTTTTCAGGTTGATGCAATGATTTATTAACCCGAGAATGCTATCTTTTCTGAGGCAAAATTGTAAATTTTGTATATTATCTTATCTACAAAATCACTCTATAATGAGCTTTACATTTACATTAATAGTAATGATGTAATATTTAAGTATTTAAGTAATATATAATGATCACGAGCTCCCTGAATACCACAGTTAATTAGCCTCCATCTCCATAAATACTCCCGACTGTAATTATACCCCCGCAACGAAGTTAGGGGGGTATACTGGAATCAGGTTGTCTGTCCGTCCGTCCGTCCGTCTGTCTGTAGACACATTTTGTCCGGACAGCTCCTCCTAAACCGATGGGCCAATTCCGATGAAACTTCACACAAATATTAATGATCATATGTAGATGTGCATGCCACTTTATTTTTCTCAAAATTATGGTTGCTATGGCAACTGGTCACTATAAACAGGTTTTCTGATAAGAACCATAACTTTAAGATTGTCCGGACAACTCCTCCTAAACCGAAAGGCCGATTTCAATGAAACTTCACACAAATATAGAGGACCATGTGTAGATGTGCATGCCACTTTTTTTCAAAATTATGGTTGCCATGGCAACTGATCACTATAAACAGGTTTTCCGATAAGAACCATAATTTTAAGTTTGTCCGGACAACTCCTCCAGGAAAACCGAAGGGCCGATTTCAATGAATCTTCACACAAATATAGAGGACCATGTGTAGATGTGCATGCCACTTTCTTTTTTTTCAAAATTATGGTTGCTATGGCAACTGGTCACTATATTACTGGGTTTATCTTAGTTAGCCTCTAATTAAGAATTCCAATTCACCATTGACTCGTGCAGATTGCGGGGGTATTAGTCAGCCATCCTGGCGACAGTTCTAGTTTTTCCCTAAAATAGCTCATCAGTTGGTCATTCAGTACAATAAACACTGGTATAACAGTGACTACTGTTCAATATAGAACATTACATTGAAGTCAATAAAGAGCAGTTCAAGGCAAGATCATTTTATTTTGTTCCCTGTGAAAATATGTAGCAAGTATATCAGCTTTGCATTTATACTAATTTGTAAAGTAAGTTGCAGTTAAAGGTTATACCTAAAGAGATGAGACATTCCTACCCACAACAAATATGTCTGCTTGACGTATTGAAAGTTCAGACTGGATCCGAACAATCATGTATATATAGGGTAAAGATGACCATACCAACGTCGTGCTCTCATGTACGTTTATTTATAGCAATAGCCTAATAATGCCTTTATGCTGCTTACATCAGCAATCACAAAGCATTTACAGTAGTGGACTGACATAATGACAATAATACAGCAGGTGTTTCTCAATTCTGTCATGTATACGAAATAACTGCGATACAATATATGTATTACTAATGAATCGCCCAAGGCTGTATATGAGTCACGATTCTCTGAAATATCGATGATAGTCGTGATCCAAAAAATTAGCAACGCTGACGTTATTAATAAGTATTTTCAACTTCTGTCAATCAATCTGACCTTTTATTCATAAAGGCATTCCGTCATAAATGTATTGCTGTCATGGAAGAAAACATCTAGCGTATACGTGGGATCCCATCTTTATGGACTCGTGAGGACGTTGAGATATTTGAAGTAGGGATTGAACACTGTCGTGGATATATGGCCCAAAATATAGTAATTTGTAGTGAACACAGTTTAATGAACGCTGTGAGAAAACGTTGAGTAGTAAAAGATATTGTTCCAAGTTTGATGTTTTCCATGGAGATGAAACAATCTACAGTTTAAACAAACTTCATTGCTGTTTAAAATTCATGTGAAGCATCCATTTAGAACTATCGGAATAAACATGAAAGTGTTTTTCCAGGAAAACGAAATCCGGAGCGTTTATTGTGAGAAAGATATGAAACATTCTGGTGATAATGACAAACTGTCATGTAATATACAAATTAATATTTTGAGCTGTATGATATTTAAACAGAATAAAAATGTTAATGCATCAACAGTTTGATGTTCATATAAATGGTAGACTCTTTGATATTTTGCTGGAATAACTCTCGGAGGGTTAAGCTTGTAGATTTAATTATTCCTATAGTACATGTATATACAAGATGATATTTTGTTCTTGGCATGTGAAATCAGTGAAGAAAGGTAAAAGTATTTTTTACATGAAAGTGATTGGTCAGCGATTCATTCACCGACAATATTCCAATTTTTAGCTCACCTGCCCAAAGGGCAAGTGAGCTTATGCCATGGTGCGGCGTCCGTCGTCCGTCCAGCCGTCTGGCATCAACTTTTTCATTTAAACTCCTTCTTCTCAATAACCAATAGGCCCAGGGACTTGATATTGGGTCTGTATCATCCTGGGGTAAAGGGCTACCAAGTTTGTTCAAATAAATGACCTTGATCATTCAAGGTCACATGGGTCAAGTAGGCTATAATTTCAAACAACTTCTTCTCATTAACCTAGAGACCCAGGGACTTGATATTGGGCCTGTAGCATGCTTGGGTGAAGGGCTACAAAGTTTGTTCAAATAAATAACCTTGACCTTCATTCAAGGTCACATGGGTCAAATAGGCTATAATCTTCAACAAACTTCTTCTCAATAACCATGAGGCACAGGGACTTTATGTTGGGACTGTAGCATGCTGGGGTGAAGGGCTACCAAGTTTGTTGAAATAAATGATCTTAACCTTCATTCAAGGTCACATGGGTCAAATAGGCTATAATCTTCAAACGACTTCTTCTCAATAATCAAGAGGCCCAGGGACTTGATATTGGGCCTGTAGCATGCTAGGTGAAGGGCTACCAAGTTTGTTCAAATAAATGACCTTGACCTTCATTCAAGGTCACAATATTTTTAAATCTTGCGATAGCCAAGAGTCACCAAGACCCGATATTAGGCCAATAGTATGCTGGAATGAAGGACTAGAAAATTTATTGACATGAATAAACCTATTTTACTCTGATATTTGAATAAATTGGTTATCAGCATAGTATCTATAGAAATGACCTCAATCAACTGCAAATTTGATGTAGAGCCAGGTGAGCGATACAGGCCCATTGGGCCTCTTGTCTAATTTTACCGAAGTGATATGGAATTTGTTTCTGATTTTACCACGATACTGACAAGAGTTGTATTCATTGTAATCCTATAAAATAACAACACAAGCAGGACATGACTGAATTATTCAGCCTTTATAATTTGGCTTGTAGCATTAATGTGGGAAAAGTCATCCATGTTTAAAGATTTTTTCCTTATGTAGAGATAAAATTTTAGGCTGGGACAATATCTTTGAATAATTGGAACTGATCGATCATGAACGGAGGTTCTGGCCCTCTGATGGGGAAAGGATGGATTTAAATGTGGTCAATGGAGGTTCTGGCCCTCTGATGGGGAAAGATGGATTTAAATGTGGTCAATGGAGGTTCTGGCCCTCTGATGGGGAAAAGATGGATTTGAATGTGGTCAATGGAGGTTCTGTCCCTCTGATGGGGAAAGGATGGATTTAAAGTAGGTCAATGGATCGAGGTTCTGTCCCTCTGATGGGGAAAGGATGGATTTAAAGTAGGTCAATGGAGGTTCTGGCCCTCTGATGGGGAAAGGATGGATTTAAAGTAGGTCAATGGATCGAGGTTCTGTCCCTCTGATGGGGAAAGGATGGATTTAAAGTAGGTCAATGGAGGTTCTGGCCCTCTGATGAGGAAAGGATGGATTTAAAGGTAGTCAATGGAGGTTCTGGCCCTCTGATGGAGGAAAGGGTGGATTTAAATGTAGTCAATGGAGGTTCTGGCCCTCTGATGGGGAAAGGATGGATTTAAATGTGGTCAATGGAGGTTCTGGCCCTCTGATGGGGAAAGGATGGATTTAAATGTGGTCAATGGAGGTTCTGGCCCTCTGATGGGGAAAGGATGGATTTAAATGTGGTCAGTGGAGGTTCTGGCCCTCTGATAGGGAAAGGATGGATTTAAATGTGGTCAATGGAGGTTCTGGCCCTCTGATGGGGAAAGGATGGATTTAAATGTGGTCAATGAAGGTTCTGGCCCTCTGATGGAGGAAAGGGTGGATTTAAATGTGGTCAATGGAGGTTCTGTCCCTCTGATGGGGAAAGGATGGATTTAAATGTTGTCAATGAAGGTTCTGGCCCTCTGATGGAGGAAAGGGTGGATTTAAATGTGGTCAATGGAGGTTCTGACCCTCTGATGGGGTATAGGATGGATCTAATGTTGGTCAATGGAGGTTCTGACCCTCTGATGGGGGAAAAGATGGATTTAAATGTGGTCAGTGGAGGTTCTGGCCCTCTGATGGGGGCAAAAGATGGATTTTAATGTTGTCAATGGAGGTTCTGGCCCTCTGATGGGGGCAAAAGATGGACTTAAATGTGGTCAATGGAGGTTCTGGCCCTCTGATGGGGAAAGGATGGATCTAAAGGAGGTCAACGGAGGTTCTGGCCCTCTGATGGGGGCAAAAGATGGATTTGAAGCCAGAAGGAGGTCAATAGAGGAAATAAAGGCAAAAATTTGAAATGATTTTCCTTACACATGTATGAAGGAATTTTGATCAAACTTGGCTTTTCCAAACATAAGCGAATTGTACCATAGTAACATCCTTCTTCAGAATTAAGGCAAAGACAGTTTGATTAATATTTGGCTGTTTGTTGAATTCTCAGCTAATATTGAAAATATTGAAGGGTGACTAGGTGTGTGTGTGTGTGATGTGTCTATCTTAATTTGCACAATCACCCAAAAATTAATGTTTTGTTAGTTGCTAAAAGTAAGATTTTTGATATGATTGTTGAAATGTCCAAGTGAATATGATGCAGACCTTTTATGCCTAAGTGTTAGTATTATTCCCTACAGCCTCCACTATTTCGTACATAATAATCAGGTTTATCAGTATTTGAGACCTGATCACAGAGTCAGGATTGTCTCCATTTTTTCTGATCAGCGAAAATAAAACACGATTTACGACAGTTGAGTCGGATGTGGAGCATTAAAAGCTTAAAACACTTAAATTTGTGAAATGCTATACACAGTATCAAGGACGTGTGTTGGGGATTTACATCAGAATTACGCTCACCACCGTATTAAACTTTAACGATAGGATCATCGATTACATCATCACGAGTTCTATTGTTACTTTCTACTGTAATGGGAGAAAACTTGACGCTAATTCAACAGTCAGACAATTTATATTTGACAATTTCGGTAGAATTTAATGTATTTGTTTGAATTATCTCCCCCTGAAGGAGCTCTACCTGTAGATGTGTGGCTGACATAATTTAATTGTGCGCGAGTATAAAATGGGAAGTAATATACATGTAATTGTATTATGTTTTAGGTGATCTTTGGCACCGGCGATGCATTGGGGGCGGTAACCACTACAGCAAATATGGGATTCGTGAGGGCAGCACAACACCAGGTTTGTATACAGCAATGTAGTGTATATCATTGTAAACTTTACAACAACTACAAAAACAGTTCTACCAACTTATTATATCGCCCTTCTTGGCCCGCATGGAAGTGCATAAGAGCTAGCTATAGGTCTCAGTGTTGGAGAAAATCCACGTGGTCGGACAGGTGACCCGTATATCTTTTCACACCTAGGTGAAAGGCAAGTGTGTTATCATTTGGTCACCCGACCAGCAAATCACATTGAGAAATGTCATCATTGTTATTCAACAAGTTATCCTTGTAATTCAACAAGTCAACATTGTAATTCAACAAGTTATCCTAATAATTCAACAAGTCACCATTGCAATTCAACAAGTTATCATTGTAATTCAATAAGTCAACATTGTAATTCAACAAGTTATCCTAATAATTCAACAAGTCACCATTGCAATTCAACAAGTTATCATTGTAATTCAATAAGTCAACATTGTAATTCAACAAGTTATCCTAATAATTCAACAAGTCACCATTGCAATTCAACAAGTCATCATTGTAATTCAATAATTCAACAAGTCACTGTTGTCATTAAATAAGTGAACATTTTAATTCAACAAGTCACCATTGTAATTCAATAAGTCACCATTGTAATTCAATAAGTCACCAATGTAATTCAATAAGTCACCATTGTAATTCATAAAGTCACCATTGTAATTAAACAAGTCACTGTTGTATTTTCAACAAGTCACCATAGCTATTCAACAAGTCAACATTGTTATTCAACATTAGTCATCATTGTAATTCAACAAGTCACCATTGTAATTCAACAAGTCAACATTGTAATTCAACAAGTCAACATTGTAATTCAACAAGTCACCATTGTAATTCAACAAGTCACTGTTGTAATTCAACAAGTCATCATTGTAATTCAACCAGTCAACATTGTAATTCAACAAGTCACCATTGTAATTCAACAAGTCATCATTGTAATTCAACAAGTCAACATAGTAATTCAATTTGTAATTCAACAAGTCATCATTGTAATTAAACAAGTCACTGTTGTATTTTCAACAAGTCACCATAGCTATTCAACAAGTCAACATTGTTATTCAACATTAGTCATCATTGTAATTCAACAAGTCACCATTGTAATTCAACAAGTCAACATTGTAATTCAACAAGTCAACATTGTAATTCAACAAGTCACCATTGTAATTCAACAAGTCACTGTTGTAATTCAACAAGTCATCATTGTAATTCAACAAGTCACCATTGTAATTCAACAAGTCATCATTGTAATTCAACCAGTCAACATTGTAATTCAACAAGTCACCATTGTAATTCAACAAGTCATCATTGTAATTCAACAAGTCATCATTGTAATTCAACAAGTCATCATTGTAATTCAATAAGGTATCCTTGTAATTCAACAAGTCACCATTGTAATTCAACAAGTCACCATTGTAATTCAACAAGTCACTGTTGTCATTAAACAAGTCACCATTGTAATTTAACAAGTCACCATTGTAATTCAACAAGTCAACATTGTAATTCAATTTGTAATTCAACAAGTCATCATTGTAATTCAATAAGGTATCCTTGTAATTCAACAAGTCACCATTGTAATTCAACAAGTCACCATTGTAATTCAACAAGTCATCATTGTAATTCAACAAGTCACTATTGTAAGTCAACAAGTCACCATTGTAATTCAACAAGTCACTGTTGTAATTCAACAAGTCATCATTGTAATTCAACCAGTCACCATTGTAATTCAACAAGTCATCATTGTAATTCAACAAGTCACCATTGTAATTCAACAAGGCACCATTGTAATTCAACAAGTCATCATTGTAATTCAACAAGTCACCATTGTAATTCAACAAGTCACCATTGTAATTCAACAAGTCACCATTGTAATTCAACAAGTCATCATTGTAATTCAACAAGTCACTGTTGTTATTCAACCAGTACTAATAAGTCATGGTAACATTTCTATGTTTGTAATGGGTAGATTATGATACAGAAGCAATGTCAGTAGCCACCCCATACAACTGTAGTTATTTATCTAGACATTTAAATCATGTTTTCCTTAATCGTTGATGTCAAATAAAACAGTAACCAGTACAACTTGGTATTCATTCAATGTTCCCAGAAAAATGACAAATAATGACACAATCAGAGACCACATTATCAACTCATCATTTTGATAACTTTAAACTCCATCATCTGCAGACATTATTTTTTTTTCATTTTTCTTATCTTATTTTCGAATCAATGATTTTATTCTGATGTATAGGCTTTCTATCCATGCACTTTGAATGTTACTTTGAATGCCTTTTAGAACTTCCGTTGACACCTGACATTATGCCAAGAAAAGGCAATTTCTTTATATGATGGATTTCTATTGAAAAATATGTTAGCCCTTTCTACCAGCAGATTAGAACGTAATCATAGGACGTGGCTTCGTAACAAAGAAAACAACACTCTTTATTATTCACGATATTTGGAAGAAATTAGCTTTCACCTTGAGTTGACTTGATATATTAGTGTGGTAATATAGCTTGTTTCCATGTCATTGATTATTTTACAGTTAAACAGACTTCTGGTGGCATGGCTATTTTTAAACAAAACCAATTCTGTCATAATCGCAGTCGGTAGGGTGAATGGAACGGAAACCCTGTCAGGAGAGTTAGCCAGAGTTAGCCGTATTCTGATTGGAAGTTGATGGTTATACTTCCCCTCGTGGTTATTTCATCCAGGTATCACATTACAGTTTCATGGTGTCCAGCACACGAACCAATCAGGTGGAAACGTTTAGTCAACAAAGGATATACGTGTAATTTAAAGGGGTAGACATGTTATTCTGTGAGTGCTTCTCACATGCAGCGTTGTCTTTAGCTGGTCAGATAAGAGTTAACAGAAATTTTGTCCTATGGATAAAGTGTTATATGTTACTTTCACTTTGTCCTTTGGTTATAATATTACTTTCACTTTGTCCTTTGGTTAAAATGTCACTTTCACTTTGTCCTTTTGTTATATGTTACATTCACTTTGTCTTCTGGTTAATGCTACTTTCACTTTGTCCTTTGGTTATAATGTTACTTTCACTTTGTCCTTTTGTTATATGTTACTTTCACTTTGTCCGTTGGTTAATGTTACTTTCACGTTGTCCGTTAGTTAATGTTACTTTCACTTTTTTTGTTGGTTATATGTTACTTTCACTTTGTCCTTTGGTTATTTCAGGGACATATAATAAGAAATATATAGAATGAGAGAGTTACGAATCCCTCTTATTATATGTCCCTGATTATATGTTACACTTGTACTTTCACTTTGTCCTTTGGTTATATGTTACTTTCACTTTGTCCATTTTGTTATATGTTACTTTCACTTTGTCCTTTGGTTAATGTTACTTTCACTTTGTCCTTTGGTTATAATATCACTTTCACTTTGTCCTTTGGTAAATGTAAACATTTTTTTGTTATTTTGTTAAAATACTAAATTTCTCTTCGTTAGATTACTGGTATGTACCTGTGCTTTATTCTGATTCGACACATGTATAACCTACTGGGGTTAACTTACCAGGGAGTCAATTTACAAGGGAGTCAATTTACGAGGGAATCAATTTACGAGGGAATCAATTTACAAGGGAGTCAATTTACGAGGGAATCAATTTACGAGTCAATTTACGAGGGAATCAATTTACGAGAGAATCAATTTACAAGGGAGTCAATTTACGAGGGAATCAATTTACGAGGGAATCAATTTACGAGGAAGTCAATTAACAAGGGAGTCAAGTTACAAGGGAGTCAATTTACGAGGGGGTCAATTTACAAGGGAGTCAATTTACACGGGAGTCAATTTACGAGGGGGTCAATTTACAAGGGAGTCAATTTACCAGGGAGTCAATTTACCAGGGAGTCAATTTACGAGGGAATCAATTTACGAGGGAATCAATTTACGAGGGGGTCAATTTACAAGGGAGTCAATTTACGAGGGAGTCAATTTACGAGGGAGTCAATTTACGAGGGAATCAATTTACGAGGGGGTCAATTTACAAGGGAGTCAATTTACGAGGGGGTCAATTTACAAGGGAGTCAATTTACGAGGGAATCAATTTACGAGGGAGTCAATTTATGAGGGAGTCAATTTACAAGGGAGTCAAGTTACGAGAGAGTCAATTTACAAGGGAGTCAAGTTACGAGAGAGTCAATTTACAAGGGAGTCAATTTACGAGGGGGTCAATTTACAAGGGAGTCAATTTACCAGGGAGTCAATTTACGAGGGAGTCAATTTACAAGGGAGTCAAGTTACGGGAGAGTCAATTTACGAGAGAGTCAATTTACGAGGGAGTCAATTTACAAGGGAGTCAATTTACCAGGGAGTCAAGTTACGAGAGAGTCAATTTACAAGGGGGTCAATTTACGAGGGAGTCAATTTACGAGGGATTCAACTTACAAGGGAGTCAATTTACCAGGGGGTCAATTTACCATACTACACCAGGTCACGTGACAAAAAATTTTACAGACTCTTCCTGCTCTGGCCAAATTTTCAGCATCTGTCGTGTGGTACAATAATGTAAATGTCTTATTTTGTGGTTGATAGAGAGGGTGTTGTTTTATTCAGTACAGTGAGTAGGACGGGAAGACTGTCTAGACGTTCCTGTTTTGTTTGGCTGTACATCTTCCCTTACTCGTAGAAAGTTGATCTTAAATAACAATGACAAACTGGCTGTAATAAGGTCTGTATAGGATTGTGGTCCCTCTGTTCTCACCACAAACTGGCTGTAATAAGGTCGATAGGATTGTGGTCCCTCTGTTCTCACCACAAACTGGCTGTAATAAGGTCGATAGGATTGTGGTTCCTCTGTTCTCACCACAAACTGGCTGTAATAAGGTTGATAGGATTGTGGTCCCTCTGTTCTCACCACAAACTGGCTGTATTAAGGTCTGTATAGGATTGTCACGTCCCTCTGTTCTCACCACAAACTGGCTGTAATAAGGACTGTATACGATTGTGGTCCCTCTGTTCTCACCACAAACTGGCTGTAATAAGGTAGAATTGTGGTCCCTCTGTTCTCACCACAAACTGGCTGTAATAAGGTCTGTATAGGATTGTGGTCCCTCTGTTCTCACCACAAACTGACTGTAATAAGGTCTGTATAGGATTGTGGTCCCTCTGTTCTCACCACAAACTGGCTGTAATAAGGTCTGTATACGATTGTGGTCCCTCTGTTCTCACCACAAACTGGCTGTAATAAGGTAGAATTGTGGTCCCTCTGTTCTCACCACAAACTGGCTGTAATAAGGTCTGTATAGGATTGTGGTCCCTCTGTTCTCACCACAAACTGGCTGTAATAAGGTCGATAGGATTGTGGTCCCTCTGTTCTCACCACAAACTGGCTGTAATAAGGTAGAATTGTGGTCCCTCTGTTCTCACCACAAACTGGCTGTAATAAGGTCTGTATAGGATTGTGGTCCCTCTGTTCCCACCACAAACTGGCTGTAATAAGGTAGAATTGTGGTCCCTCTGTTCTCACCACAAACTGACTGTAATAAGGTCTGTATAGGATTGTGGTCCCTCTGTTCTCACCACAAACTGGCTGTAATAAGGTCTGTATAGGATTGTGGTCCCTCTGTTCTCACCACAAACTGGCTGTAATAAGGTCTGTATACGATTGTGGTCCCTCTGTTCTCACCACAAACTGGCTGTAATAAGGACTGTATACGATTGTGGTCCCTCTGTTCTCACCACAAACTGGCTGTAATAAGGTCTGTATAGGATTGTGGTCCCTCTGTTCTCACCACAAACTGGCTGTAATAAGGTAGAATTGTGGTCCCTCTGTTCTCACCACAAACTGGCTGTAATAAGGTCTGTATAGGATTGTGGTCCCTCTGTTCTCACCACAAACTGGCTGTAATAAGGTCTGTATAGGATTGTGGTCCCTCTGTTCTCACCACAAACTGGCTGTAATAAGGTCTGTATAGGATTGTGGTCCCTCTGTTCTCACCACAATCTGGCTGTAATAAGGTCGATAGGATTGTGGTCCCTCTGTTCTCACCACAAACTGGCTGTAATAAGGTCAATAGGGTTGTGGTCCCTCTGTTCTCACCACAAACTGGCTGTAATAAGGTTTGTATAGGATTGTGGTCCCTCTGTTCTCACCACAAACTGGCTGTAATATGGTCTGTATAGGATTGTGGTCCCTCTGTTCTCACCACAAACTGGCTGTAATAAGGTCTGTATAGGATTGTGGTCCCTCTGTTCTCACCACAAACTGGCTGTAATAAGGTCTGTATAGGATTGTGGTCCCTCTGTTCTCACCACAAACTGGCTGTAATAAGGTCGATAGGATTGTGGTCCCCCTGTTCTCACCACAAACTGGCTGTAATAAGGTCTGTATAGGGTTGTGGTCCCTCTGTTCTCACCACAAACTGGCTGTAATAAGGTCGATAGGATTGTGGTCCCTCTGTTCTCACCACAAACTGGCTGTAATAAGGTCTGTATAGGATTGTGGTCCCTCTGTTCTCACCACAAACTGGCTGTAATAAGGTCGATAGGATTGTGGTCCCTCTGTTCTCACCACAAACTGGCTGTAATAAGGTAGAATTGTGGTCCCTCTGTTCTCACCACAAACTGACTGTAATAAGGTCTGTATAGGATTGTGGTCCCTCTGTTCTCACCACAAACTGGCTGTAATAAGGTCTGTATAGGATTGTGGTCCCTCTGTTCCCACCACAAACTGGCTGTAATAAGGTAGAATTGTGGTCCCTCTGTTCTCACCACAAACTGGCTGTAATAAGGTCTGTATACGATTGTGGTCCCTCTGTTCTCACCACAAACTGGCTGTAATAAGGTCTGTATACGATTGTGGTCCCTCTGTTCTCACCAGGTTATAGGTGTGACTGAAATCCTGATAGTTATTTCATGGCAAGGTTGAATTTTAAATCTGTCTCAACCCATTTGGGGCAGCAGGGTTATGTGTATGTAGTCCAACATCTGGACAAACAGAATTAAATCTTCAACTACCTGCTTTACAGAATCTTTAGCCCCAACTGGTGTCTTCTCTGCATTTCAATCATTTGACATGTGGAGCACTAGCTGGCTTGAAATCCTTCCCTTTGACATGTCAATGACCAATGACCAGTCAATATACATTTCAATGGAGCTCTTTTTCATCTGGAAAATAAAAACAGTATACCAAGATGGCGGTGCCAATGTATCGACATTCTTTGTTATCTTGTCAAACAAACTAAAGAAAGCGACATTTCTGATTGGTGAGATTTTCCATAACTATTATCTTTGGGTCTAATCAGTTTACTGGATTTGGTTCCTGACTAATTCTTGAATACAAGACTTTTTATCCAAGTGCCTCCAAAGGATTGATCAGAGCTATGTGAATTCACAAGACAGAGCAGGTGGATACTGACAAGCCGGGATCAGTTAATGAATGTGGTTGTATGTCTGAAGATAAACTTTAAAAAGGCTGCTCATTTTTGTCTCACCTAGCTGTGACAAATTCATGAAGCAAAACTGTGGTGTTAATTTTCCGACGGCAATGGCGTTGTCGTCAGCAATAGTCGTCAGCATGTCACTTTTAAGTTTTGTATTCAAGTCTGTTACTCCAAAAAGTATATCTTCAATTTTCACCAAACTTGGTATGTTGTCAGATAACATAATGGACATCTCAACACAGCCTCCATTTAGGGAATGTCATCCAGAATTTATTGTCCAGTACGTGACACAGAAATGATAGAATTCTGGGTTTTAAATTTTTTTATTTAGATCAGCTTCTCAAAATTATTCCAACCAAACCTGTACTATAGTTGTATTGTAAGTATGGACACCTCCAGACACGTACCTACAGCTAGGTTACGTGAGCATGACACCTTAGATTTTGATAAATTTATATATATTGATAAAAGGAAATATTGTAAATATATGTACTAACCTTTTAATTTGTTTAGTTTAAGAGATGATATATCCATGTGGAGCAGTCATTAATTTGACATCTCATAAACTGAATGAAAGGGCTATCCTTAAATAAATTCTATAATATACCAAATGTATTCTCTTTTTTCTGAAAGATTGATTTTTGGGGTAAAAATATCAGAGCTTCAGTGTGTTTTGAGAATTATCGATTTTGCAATATTTGATATTTGTTTTGCAATGCAACCGTGTTTACACATAATTGCATATATAGCCTCAGGGTGCTTCCATACTTTTTTGTTGTTTTGGGAAAAAATACTGAAATTTCAGTGAATTTTGGAGTTTGCTTAAAACTTGTTTATGTATTCTGACAAAGCTGGACTGGCGAGACATAACTTTAGGTGTAATTCTTGTGTTTAAAGAATCAAGGGTTCTCATCAAGGGTGTACCTTATAGTGAATTTTAAAAATATTGAGCTACAGCTTTGAAGTCCCAGGGCTTAATTAACACTAATTGGTGATGTGTGATCTTTGTACACACATCCAGCACATTTGGTAGTTTCCTGACAGAAGCGGAAGGCTTTGGAAACCCACAGTGACCTTGGTGGCGCTGTGTCACCATCTGATATTTAAGAAACACCTGATTTCACTTCCTAAAGTGTTTACTGTAAATGTCAGGAGATTTTCTCCTTTCAGTATGCCAAAGTAAATTGTTAATTACAACAAGAAGGAAAACAAATTTAATCATCTGCATTTCTTAATGTTTTCGTTGTAAAAGTACATGTGTTCTTAATTAAATTTAGATTCAAACAAAAGAATTAAAGATTGATTAGGTTACATCAAGTCAAACTTGTCATGTGGTACCATAAAGGAAAAACTGGTTATAGTAAAGGACCAGAGCATCTGTCGCCCACAGGGAACTCATATTCTGCAGGTACAAAGTGATAAAACTTCATTCAGTATGTCAATTTAACAACAAAATTGATTAATTCAAGGATATGATTTGAAATTCAAGGACACAAGATGAATTAAGGTCATTCTAGTGAAAATTCATAAAAAGCACTTAACATACTTCAGCAATTTTTTCATGTGTTAAAAAACATGCACCAATCAAAAAATTTCTTTATCACAAAATGATGTTGTTTATGTGTTCAAGTTGACTCCAGATATTCTGCGTTTAAGTTGTTAGTCCTTCATTGACAGGCCATGCAGGGTCAGTATGGTTAACTTCCTTAGTTCATTGACAGGGTCAGTATGGTTAACTTCCTCAGTCCATTGACAGGGTTAGTATGGTTAACTTCCTCAGTTCATTGACAGGGTCATTATGGTTAACTTCCTCAGTTCATTGACAGGGTCAGTATGGTTAACTTCCTCAGTTCATTGACAGGGTTAGTATGGTTAACTTCCTCAGTTCATTGACAGGGTCGGTATGGTTAACTTCCTTAGTTCATTGACAGGGTCAGTATGGTTAACTTCCTCAGTCCATTGACAGGGTCAGTATGGTTAACTTCCTTAGTTCATTGACAGGGTTAGTATGGTTAACTTCCTCAGTTCATTGACAGGGTCAGTATGGTTAACTTCCTCAGTCCATTGACAGGGTTAGTATGGTTAACTTCCTTAGTTCATTGACAGGGTTAGTATGGTTAACTTCCTTAGTTCATTGACAGGGTTAGTATGGTTAACTTCCTTAGTTCATTGACAGGGTTAGTATGGTTAACTTCCTCAGTTCATTGACAGGGTCAGTATGGTTAACTTCCTCATTTCATTGACAGGGTCAGTATTGTTAACTTCTTCAGTTCATTGACAGGGTTAGTATGGTTAACTTCATCAGTTCATTGACAGGGTCAGTATGGTTAACTTCCTCAGTTCATTGACAGGGTCAGTATGGTTAACTTCCTCAGTTCATTGACAGGGTTAGTATGGTTAACTTCCTCAGTTCATTGACAGGGTCAGTATGGTTAACTTCCTCATTTCATTGACAGGGTCAGTATTGTTAACTTCTTCAGTTCATTGACAGGGTTAGTATGGTTAACTTCATCAGTTCATTGACAGGGTTAGTATGGTTAACTTCCTTAGTTCATGCATCATTGACAGGGTCAGTATGGTTAACTTCCTCAGTTCATTGACAGGGTTAGTATGGTTAACTTCCTCAGTTCATTGACAGGGTTAGTATGGTTAACTTCCTTAGTTCATTGACAGGGTCAGTATGGTTAACTTCCTTAGTTCATTGACAGGGTCAGTATGGTTAACTTCCTCAGTTCATTGACAGGGTTAGTATGGTTAACTTCCTCAGTTCATTGACAGGGTTAGTATGGTTAACTTCCTCAGTTCATTGACAGGGTCAGTATGTTAACTTCCTTAGTTCATTGACAGGGTCAGTATGGTTAACTTCCTTAGTTCATTGACAGGGTCAGTATGGTTAACTTCCTTAGTTCATTGAGAGTGTCAGTATGTTAACTTCCTTAGTTCATTGACAGGGTTAGTGTGGTTAACTTCATCAGTTCATTGACAGGGTTAGTAGGGTTAACTTCCTTAGTCCATTGACAGGGTTAGTATGGTTAACTTCCTTAGTTCATTGACAGGGTTAGTATGGTTAACTTCCTTAGTCCATTGACAGGGTTAGTATGGTTAACTTCCTTAGTCCATTGACAGGGTTAGTATGGTTAACTTCCTTAGTCCATTGACAGGGTTAGTATGGTTAACTTCCTTAGTCCATTGACAGGGTTAGTATGGTTAACTTCCTTAGTTCATTGACAGTGTCAGTATGGTTAACTTCCTTAGTCCATTGACAGGGTTAGTATGGTTAACTTCCTTAGTCCATTGACAGGGTTAGTATGGTTAACTTCCTTAGTCCATTGACAGGGTTAGTATGGTTAACTTCCTTAGTTCATTGACAGGGTCAGTATGGTTAACTTCCTTAGTTCATTGACAGGGTTAGTATGGTTAACTTCCTTAGTTCATTGACAGGGTCAGTATGGTTAACTTCCTCATTTCATTGACAGGGTCAGTATGGTTAACTTCCTCAGTCCATTGACAGGGTTAGTATGGTTAACTTCCTTAGTTCATTGACAGTGTCAGTATGGTTAACGTCCTCAGTTCATTGACAGGGTCAGTATGGTTAACTTCCTCAGTCCATTGACAGGGTTAGTATGGTTAACTTCCTTAGTTCATTGACAGGGTTAGTATGGTTAACTTCCTTAGTTCATTGACAGGGTCAGTATGGTTAACTTCCTTAGTTCATTGACAGGGTCAGTATGGTTAACTTCCTCATTTCATTGACAGGGTCAGTATGGTTAACTTCTTCAGTTCATTGACAGGGTTAGTATGGTTAACTTCCTTAGTTCATTGACAGGGTTAGTATGGTTAACTTCCTTAGTTCATGCATCATTGACAGGGTCAGTATGGTTAACTTCCTCAGTTCATTGACAGGGTTAGAATGGTTAACTTCCTCATTTCATTGACAGGGTCAGTATGGTTAACTTCCTCAGTCCATTGACAGGGTTAGTATGGTTAACTTCCTTAGTTCATTGACAGTGTCAGTATGGTTAACGTCCTCAGTTCATTGACAGGGTCAGTATGGTTAACTTCCTCAGTCCATTGACAGGGTTAGTATGGTTAACTTCCTTAGTTCATTGACAGGGTTAGTATGGTTAACTTCCTTAGTTCATTGACAGGGTCAGTATGGTTAACTTCCTTAGTTCATTGACAGGGTCAGTATGGTTAACTTCCTCATTTCATTGACAGGGTCAGTATGGTTAACTTCTTCAGTTCATTGACAGGGTTAGTATGGTTAACTTCCTTAGTTCATTGACAGGGTTAGTATGGTTAACTTCCTTAGTTCATGCATCATTGACAGGGTCAGTATGGTTAACTTCCTCAGTTCATTGACAGGGTTAGAATGGTTAACTTCCTCAGTTCATTGACAGGGTCAGTATGGTTAACTTCCTCAGTTCATTGACAGGGTTAGTATGGTTAACTTCCTCAGTTCATTGACAGGGTCATTATGGTTAACTTTCTCAGTTCATTGACAGGGTCAGTATGGTTAACTTCCTTAGTTCATTGACAGGGTCAGTATGGTTAACTTCCTCAGTTCATTGACAGGGTCAGTATGGTTAACTTCCTTAGTTCATTGACAGGGTCAGTATGGTTAACTTCCTTAGTTCATTGACAGGGTTAGTATGGTTAACTTCCTCAGTTCATTGACAGGGTCAGTATGGTTAACTTCCTTAGTTCATTGAGAGTGTCAGTATGTTAACTTCCTTAGTTCATTGACAGGGTCAGTATGGTTAACTTCCTTAGTTCATTGACAGTGTCAGTATGGTTAACTTCCTTAGTTCATTGACAGGGTAAGTATGGTTAACTTCCTTAGTTCATTGACAGTGTCAGTATGGTTAACTTCCTTAGTTCATTGACAGTGTTAGTATGGTTAACTTCCTTAGTTCATTGACAGGGTAAGTATGGTTAACTTCCTTAGTTCATTGACAGTGTCAGTATGGTTAACTTCCTTAGTTCATTGACAGTGTTAGTATGGTTAACTTCCTTAGTTCATTGACAGTGTTAGTATGGTTAACTTCCTTAGTTCATTGACAGTGTCAGTATGGTAAACTTCCTTAGTTCATTGACAGGGTTAGTATGGTTAACTTCCTCAGTTCATTGAGAGTGTCAGTATGTTAACTTCCTTAGTTCATTGACAGGGTCAGTATGGTTAACTTCCTCAGTTCATTGACAGTGTCAGTATGGTTAACTTCCTTAGTTCATTGACAGGGTTAGTATGGTTAACTTCCTTAGTTCATTGACAGGGTTAGTATGGTTAACTTCCTCAGTTCATTGACAGGGTTAGTGTGGTTAACTTCCTCAGTTCATTGACAGGGTCAGTATGGTTAACTTCCTCAGTTCATTGACAGGGTTAGTGTGGTTAACTTCCTCAGTTCATTGACAGGGTCAGTATGGTTAACTTCCTTAGTTCATTGACAGGGTCACTATGGTTAACTTCCTCAGTCCATTGACAGGGTCAGTATGGTTAACTTCCTCAGTCCATTGACAGGGTTAGTATGGTTAACTTCCTTAGTTCATTGACAGGGTCAGTATGGTTAACTTCCTCAGTTCATTGACAGGGTCAGTATGGTTAACTTCCTCAGTTCATTGACAGGGTTAGTGTGGTTAACTTCCTCAGTTCATTGACAGGGTCAGTATGGTTAACTTCCTTAGTTCATTGACAGGGTCAGTATGGTTAACTTCCTCAGTTCATTGACAGGGTTAGTATGGTTAACTTCCTTAGTTCATGCATCATTGACAGGGTCAGTATGGTTAACTTCCTCAGTTCATTGACAGGGTTAGTATGGTTAACTTCCTTAGTTCATTGACAGGGTTAGTATGGTTAACTTCATCAGTTCATTGACAGGGTCAGTATGGTTAACTTCCTCAGTTCATTGACAGGGTCAGTATGGTTAACTTCCTCAGTTCATTGACAGGGTTAGTAGGGTTAACTTCCTCAGTTCATTGACAGGGTAAGTATGGTTAACTTCCTCAGTTCATTGACAGGGTCAGTATGGTTAACTTCATCAGTTCATTGACAGGGTTAGTAGGGTTAACTTCCTCAGTTCATTGACAGGGTCAGTATGGTTAACTTCCTCAGTTCATTGACAGGGTCAGTATGGTAAACTTCCTCAGTTCATTGACAGGGTCAGTATGGTTAACTTCCTCAGTTCATTGACAGGGTCAGCATGATTAACTTCCTCACTTCCTCACCTGATCACCATACTTTTTAGCCCACCATTATCAGATGGTGGGCTATTCAAATCGCCCTGCGTCCATGGTCCGTCGTCCGTGCGTCCATAAACATTTCTTGTTATCGCTAATCCTCAAAAAGTGCTGAAGGGATCTTTCTCAAATTTCAAATGTAGGTTCTCCTTGGTGCCTAGTTATGCATATTGCAATTTGAGACTAATCGGAAAACAACATGGCCGACAGGCAGCCATCTTGGATTTTGACAATTGAAGTTTGTTATTGCTATTTCTCAGAAAGCACTGAAGGAATCTTTCTCAAATTTCATATGTAGGTTCCCCTTGGTGCCTAGTTATGCATATTGCATTTTGAGACCAATCGGAAAACAACATGGCCTACAGGCAGCCATCTTGGATTTTGACAATTGAAGTTTGTTATTGCTATTTCTCAGAAAGCACTGAAGGGACCTTTCTTAAATTTCATATGTATGTTCCCCTTGGTGCCTAGTTATGCATATTGCATTTTAAGACCAATCAAAAAACAACAAGGCCGACAGGCAGCCATCTTGAATTTTGACAATTGAAGATTGTTATCGCTATTTCTCAGAAAGTACTGAAGGGATCTTTCTCAAATTTCATATGTAGGTTCCCCTTGGTGCCTAGTTATGCATATTGCATTTTGAGACCAATCGGAAAACAACATGGCAGACAGGCAGCCATCTTTGATTTTGATAATTGAAGTTTGTTAACGCTATTTCTGAGAAAGTACTGAAGGGATCTTTCTCAAATTTCATATGTAGGTTCCCCTTGGTGCCTAGTTATGCATATTGCATTTTGAGACCAATCGGAAAATAACATGGCCGACAGGCAGCCATCTTGGATTTTGACAATTGAAGTTTGTTATCGCTATTTCTGAGAAAGTACTGAAGGGATCTTTCTCAAATTTCATATGTAGGTTCCCCTTGGTGCCTAGTTATGCATATTGCATTTTGAGACCAATCGGAAAACAACATGGCAGACAGGCAGCCATCTTGGATTTTGATAATTGAAGTTTGTTATCGCTATTTCTGAGAAAGTACTGAAGGGATCTTTCTCAAATTTCATATGTAGGTTCCCATTGGTGCTTAGTTATGCATATTGCATTTTGAGACCAATCGGAAAACAACATGGCCGACAGGCAGCCATCTTGGATTTTGACAATTGAAGATTGTTATCGCTATTTCTGAGAAAGTACTGAAGGGATCTTTCTCAAATTTCATATGTAGGTTCCCCTTGGTGCCTAGTTATGCATATTGCATTTTGAGACCAATCGGAAAATAACATGGCCGACAGGCAGCCATCTTGGATTTTGACAATTGAAGTTTGTTATCGCTATTTCTGAGAAAGTACTGAAGGGATCTTTCTCAAATTTCATATGTAGGTTCCCCTTGGTGCCTAGTTATGCATATTGCATTTTGAGACCAATCGGAAAACAACATGGCAGACAGGCAGCCATCTTGGATTTTGATAATTGAAGTTTGTTATCGCTATTTCTGAGAAAGTACTGAAGGGATCTTTCTCAAATTTCATATGTAGGTTCCCATTGGTGCTTAGTTATGCATATTGCATTTTGAGACCAATCGGAAAACAACATGGCCGACAGGCAGCCATCTTGGATTTTGACAATTGAAGATTGTTATCGCTATTTCTGAGAAAGTACTGAAGGGATCTTTCTCAAATTTCATATATAGCTTCCCCTTGTTTAAAAAGTACTAGAGGGATGTTTCTCAATTTACAAAGATTAGTAAAAGGAAGGGAAAAATAGAGAAAAGATCAATCTGACATGGAACCTATAAAGATTGTTCAATGGTGGGCACCAAGATCCCTCTGGGATCTCTTGTTAAACAGTCCTACAACTTGTGATGGGGAAGTGCATACTTACCAACCTTTTCCATGGAAGAGATATGGCAAACAGAATGTTCAAACCTAAAGAAAATGACATTTACAGGCACTATCAAATCATCAGTTCTCTGTCTAGAGACATTTTCAGGAAGTTATTGTGATATATCATATACACCTTCCGAGTGGAATGGAGTAGATTGTATATACTATACCCTCCTCAAACACAGCCACAGACATATAACGTGTCTCTAAGGCACTCTTATGTATTGAAGAATTTAAATCCTGGTGAAGATATTATGTAACCTGGAATTACGTTTATAAATCGTGACTGTCATTAAATCTTCCATCTGTAGCTTGTCACGTTATTATCCATTTAACAGTAAGTGCAAAATTACACTTTCTCAACTTGAGAATTCAATTTATTTATAACTGAGTATTACCAAGGCAAAATTGAAGTAGAGAAAATCAAAGGGTAATTGACTTAAGTTACATGTATTTGTTAATATCACATGATATAATACTTTATTTGAATTATTCAACAATTCAATTTCTACTTGATATCACCAATCCGTGCTGTGGAGAAGAGAATTATACACTGGTTACCATTAATCAAATTAAATATAATCTGTATACCTCCATCAATTAAGATCCAGGATTGCTGTAAACCATGCAGCTGCTACCAAAGCTCGATTTACATGTAGTTAGTAGGATTCCCTGAAGATCATTCAAATTCTGGATAAGTAATATTAAGCTTTCTGTTTAATAGTTCAAATGAACAGAAAAAAAGGGAAAAAATAGTTCCAAATTTTGGATGAGCATCATCTTCAGCTTTCAAATTAATCAAAAGAAAAAGGAGAAAAGAAAATCAAAAGAGAAAAAGATCATTCCAAATTAAAAAAAAAAAGTAATCATCATACTTTTTGTGACAGCTAAGAGGAACAGAAAGACAGGGAAATATAATGCTGACAGGAATAATGTGTGTTGGGTAACCAGGGTTACAGAGGTGTATTGGGTAACCAGGGCTACAGAGGTGTATTGGGTAACCAGGGCTACAGAGGTGTATCAGGTAACCAGGGCTACAGAGGTGTGTTGGGTAACCAAGGCTACAGAGGTGGTGTGTTGGGTAACCAGGGGATACAGAGGTGTGTTGGGTAACCAGGGCTACAGAGGTGTGTTGGGTAACCAGGGCTACAGAGGTGTGTTGGGTAACCAGGGCTACAGAGGTGTGTTGGGTAACCAGGGCTACAGAGGTGTGTTGGGTAACCAGGGCTACAGAGGTGTATTAGGTAACCAGGGCTACAGAGGTGTGTTGGGTAACCAGGGCTACAGAGGTGTGTTGGGTAACCAGGGTTACAGAGGTGTGTTGGGTAACCAGGGCTACAGAGGTGGTGTGTTGGGTAACCAGGGGATACAGAGGTGTGTTGGGTAACCAGGGTTACAGAGGTGTGTTGGGTAACCAGGGCTACAGAGGTGTATTGGGTAACCAGGGTTACAGAGGTGTGTTGGGTAACCAGGGCTACAGAGGTGGTGTGTTGGGTAACCAGGGGATACAGAGGTGTGTTGGGTAACCAGGGCTACAGAGGTGTGTTGGGTAACCAGGGTTACAGAGGTGTGTTGGGTAACCAGGGCTACAGAGGTGGTGTGTTGGGTAACCAGGGGATACAGAGGTGTGTTGGGTAACCAGGGTTACAGAGGTGTATTGGGTAACCAGGGCTACAGAGGTGTGTTGGGTAACCAGGGCTACAGAGGTGTGTTGGGTAACCAGGGCTACAGAGGTGTGTTGGGTAACCAGGGCTACAGAGGGGTATTGGGTAACCAGGGCTACAGAGGTGTGTTGGGTAACCAGGGCTACAGAGGTGTGTTGGGTAACCAGGGCTAAAGAGGTGGTGTGTTGGGTAACCAGGGCTACAGAGGTGTGTTGGGTAACCAGGGCTACAGAGGTGGTGTGTTGGGTAACCAGGGGATACAGAGGTGTGTTGGGTAACCAGGGCTACAGAGGTGTGTTGGGTAACCAGGGTTACAGAGGTGTGTTGGGTAACCAGGGCTACAGAGGTGGTGTGTTGGGTAACCAGGGGATACAGAGGTGTGTTGGGTAACCAGGGTTACAGAGGTGTATTGGGTAACCAGGGCTACAGAGGTGTGTTGGGTAACCAGGGCTACAGAGGTGTGTTGGGTAACCAGGGCTACAGAGGTGTGTTGGGTAACCAGGGCTACAGAGGTGGTGTGTTGGGTAACCAGGGGATACAGAGGTGTGTTGGGTAACCAGGGCTACAGAGGTGTGTTGGGTAACCAGGGCTACAGAGGTGGTGTGTTGGGTAACCAGGGGATACAGAGGTGTGTTGGGTAACCAGGGTTACAGAGGTGTATTGGGTAACCAGGGCTACAGAGGTGTGTTGGGTAACCAGGGTTACAGAGGTGTGTTGGGTAACCAGGGCTACAGAGGTGTGTTGGGTAACCAGGGTTACAGAGGTGTGTTGGGTAACCAGGGCTACAGAGGTGGTGTGTTGGGTAACCAGGGGATACAGAGGTGTGTTGGGTAACCAGGGTTACAGAGGTGTGTTGGGTAACCAGGGTTAAAGAGGTGCATGTGATGGGTAACCAGGGCTACAGAGGTGGGTTGGGTAACCAGGGCTACAGAGAAGTGTTGGGTAACCAGGCCTACAGAGGTGTGTTGGCTAACCAGGGCTAAAGAGGTGTATTGGGTAACCAGGGCTACAGAGGTGTGTTGGCTAACCAGGGTTACAGAGGTGTGTTGGGTAACCAGGGCTACAGAGGTGTGTTGGGTAACCTGGGTTACAGAGGTGTGTTGGGTAACCAGGGTTAAAGAGGTGCATGTGTTGGGTAACCAGGGCTACAGAGGTGTGTTGGGTAACCAGGGCTACAGTGGTGTGTTGGGTAACCAGGGCTACAGAGGTGTGTTGGATAACCAAGGTTAAAGAGGTGTATTGGGTAACCACGGCAAGGTGTGTTGGGTAACCAGGTTTACAGAGATGTGTTGGGTAACCAGGGCTACAGAGGTGTGTTGGCTAACCAGGGCTACAGAGGTGTGTTGGGTAACCAGCGCTACAGAGGTGTGTTGGGTAACCAGGGCTACAGAGGTGTGTTGGGTAACCAGCGCTACAGAGGTGTGTTGGGTAACCAGGGCTACAGAGGTGTGCCAGGTAACCAGGGCTACAGAGGTGTGTTGGGTAACCAGACATTGTACCCTGGTGTCTAATCTCAGGGCTATAGAGGTGTATTGAGTAACCAGGGCTGCAGAGGTGTGTCGGGTAACCAGGGCTACAGAGGTGTGTTGGGTAACCAGACATTGTACCCTGGTGTCTAATCTCAGTGCTATAGAGGTGTGTCGGGTAACCAAGGCTACAGAGGTGTGTTGGGTAACCAGACATTGTACCCTGGTGGCTAATCTCAGGGCTACACAGGTGTGTTGGGTAACCAGGGCTACAGAGGTGTGTTGGGTAACCAGGGCTATAGAGGTGTGTCAGGTAACCAGGGCTATAGAGGTGTGTCGGGTAACCAGGGCTACAGAGGTGTGTTGGGTAACCAGGGCTACAGAGGTGTGTCAGGTAACCAGGGCTATAGAGGTGTGTCGGGTAACCAGGGCTATAGAGGTGTGTCGGGTAACCAGGGCTACAGAGGTGTATTAGGTAACCAGGGCTACAGAGGTGTGTCGGGTAACCAGGACTACATAGGTGTGTTGGGTAACCAGGGTTACACAGGTGTGATCCCCCCAACACCTCAGACTTTTATTTCTGTTTCTAATCGTGACTTCTATTTCAGTAGGAAGTGCTATTTTAACTGCCTTGATGTTGAGTTATGGGGCATCAGCTGTGTCTTATAATTACCTGACAAGGGAGATATATATATAGAGGTGATCGTATCCAAATCTTCCCTGGCCTAAAACTAAGTGTCACTACCACTTTACATTGATATTGTGTGAAAAGTAAAAATACTATTCCGAGTATGAGTCAGGCATTAAATGGCATGTGTATGGATTACAAATAGGGTGGAGAGGAAACAGGGCCCAGAATGTCTACATCAAATTATAAAAGGTACACATACCCACATTTACCCAAACAAAGTTGAACCTACCCTCTCCTCCTGTATAAAATGAAATACCCACATTTACCCAAATAAAATTGTACCTATCCTTTAATTCTCCAGTATAAAAAGCACTCCCATTTCCAATGATATTGCATAATGTTTTGTAGTTGAAGCAACAGAAATATACATGTGCATTCATTTTCTGAATATGTATATTGCTTTCAAGGTCACAGGTCAAGTGACCCATTGATCTGATATTGGGTCTGTAGCATGCCGGGTGAAGGGCAATCAATTTGTATGCCCCCACCATGAAATGGGGGTGCATATAGTGTTACCTAGTATGTCTGTCAGGTCGCATCCTGTCCCTCCTATCTCGTCACGTCCCGCTCTGTCCTGTCCCATCCTGTCCATCCTATCTCGTCACGTCCCGCTTGTCCCGTCCCATCCTGTACCTCCTATCACATCACATCCCACTCTGTCCCGTCCTATCCTGTCCCTCCTATCTCATCACGTCCCGCTTGTCCCGTCCCATCCTGTCCCTCCTATCTCGTCACGCCCCACTCTGTCCCGTACCCATCCTGTCCCTCCTATCTCGTCACGCCCCGCTCTGTCCCGTACCCATCCTGTCCCTCCTATCTCGTCATGTCCCGCTCTGTCCCGTCCAATCCTGTCCCTCCTATCTCGTCACGTCCCGCTCTGTCCCGCCCCATCCTGTCCCTCCTATCTCGTCATGTCCCGCTCTGTCCCGTCCCATCCTGTCCCTCCTATCTCGTCACGTCCCGCTCTGTCCCGTCCCATCCTGTCCCTCCTATCACATCACGTCCTGCTCTGTCCCGCCCCATCCTGTCCCTCCTATCTCGTCCTGTCCCGTCCCATCCTGTCCCTCCTATCTCGTCCCGTCCCGCTTGTCCCGTCCCACTTGTCCTGTACCCATCCTGTCCCTCCTATCTCGTCACGTCCCGCTCTGTCCCGTCCCATCCTGTCCCTCCTATCTCGTACCGTTCTGTCCCATCATGTCCCTCCTATCTCGTCACGTCCCACTCTGTCCCGTCCCATCCTGTCCCTCCTATCTCGTCACGTCCTGCTTGTCCCGTCCCATCCTGTCCCTCCTATCACGTCACGTCCCACTTGTCCCGCCCCATCCTGTCCCTCCTATCTCGTCCTGTCCCGTCCCATCCTGTCCCTCCTATCTCGTCCCGTCCCGCTTGTCCCGTCCCACTTGTCCTGTACCCATCCTGTCCCTCCTATCTCGTCACGTCCCGCTCTGTCCCGTCCCATCCTGTCCCTCCTATCTTGTCACTTCCCGCTCTGTACGGTCCCATCCTGTCCCTCCTATCTCGTCACGTCCCGCTTGTCACATCCCGCTTGTCACGTCCCGCTTTGTCCCGTCCCATCCTGTCCTATCTTGTCACGTCCCGCTCTGTCCCATCCCATCCTGTCCCTCCTATCTCGTCACGTCCCGCTTGTCCCGTCCCATCATGTCCCTCCTATCTCGTCACGTCCCGCTCTGTCCCGTCCCATCCTATCCCTCCTATCTCGTCACGTCCCGCTCTGTCCCGTCCTGCTTGTCCCATCCCGCTTGTCGCGTCCTGCTAGTCCCGTACCCATCATGTCCCTCCTATCTCGTCACGTCCCGCTCTGTCCCATCCCATCCTGTCCTATCCCGTCACGTCCCACTCTGTCCCATCCCATCCTGTCCCTCATATCTCGTCACGTCCCGCTCTGTCCCGTCCCATCCTGTCCCTCCTATCTCATCACGTCCCGCTTGTCCAATCCCATCCTGTCCCTCCTATCATATCACGTCCCGCTTGTCCAGTCCCATCCTGTCCCTCCTATCTCGTCATGTCCCGCTTGTCCCGTCCCATCCTGTCCCTCCTATCTCGTCATGTCCCGCTTGTCCCATCCCATCCTCTCCCTCCTATCACATCACGTCCCGCTCTGTCCCGTCCCATCCTGTCCCTCCTATCTCGTCATGTCCCGCTCTGTCCCGTCCCATCCTCTCCCTCCTATCACATCACGTCCCGCTCTGTCCCGTCCCATCCTGTCCCTCCTATCTCGTCATGTCCCGCTCTGTCCCGTCCCATCCTCTCCCTCCTATCTCGTCATGTCCCGCTCTGTCCCGTCCCATCCTGTCCCTCCTATCTCGTCATGTCCCGCTCTGTCCCGTCCCATCCTGTCCCTCCTATCTCCCCACGTCCCGCTCTGTCCCGTCCCATCCTGTCCCTCCTATCTCGTCATGTCCCGCTTGTCCCATCCCATCCTCTCCCTCCTATCACATCACGTCCCGCTCTGTCCCGTCCCATCCTGTCCCTCCTATCTCGTCATGTCCCGCTCTGTCCCGTCCCATCCTGTCCCTCCTATCTCGTCACGTCCCGCTCTGTCCCGTCCCATCCTGTCCCGATGCAATGTAACTAGCTAATCTCAAAAACTGCTAACGCTACCAAAATGTTATTCTGGATGTCACGTGGTAGTGGGGGCATTTATGTCTTACAGACATTTTCTAGTTTTTCAAATGAATTACGTACCTTGGCCTACATTCAAGGTCAAAGGGGTCAAATAGCTATGCTAAAAATCTTTAAAACAACTTCTTCTCAATTATCAAGAAGCCCTGATTTATGATATTGGACCAGTGGCAGACTGGAAAAAAAAGTATCTATTTTGGTCATTGAATGACTTTCAGCTACTCTGAAAGTCTCATTGTCAAATATGTTTGAATCTTGAATTTATAGTAATCAAAAACCCATTGTCAATGATATTAGACATGTAGTAATTGCTTCAAAGAAAAGGTATGACTCTCCACATCCATGCGTGACCTGAATCAGTTTTAGAATCCACAGGAATTAAATCATCTAACAAAGGCTTCACTTCATATGAGCTGCAGAGCTGAGAAGCAATGCAGGCCCACTGGGCCTCTTACTGCCTGTGAAGATCAAGGTCTGTGTCGGTTGGCCTTGGACTGTACCATGTTATAACTGTTAGTTTACTCTTATTGAGTTGTTAATTTCGTGTTTTTCAGGGAATTGATTACTAGTACACCCTAGCTATAACAACTGAAATTATGTACCGGGTATTTGTTTTACTTATATAACTATATATCTAGATAACGTCCTGCCTCAGAAACAGAATGATTGAGTAAAACAAGTTCACTTTGACAGGCCAACAGGAACAATAATATATTTATAATGATTGTGTACAGTAACACAGGATAAAATATCACGGAATGTGCAGCCCATTGTCTCATAACAATAAAAAAAATTATCAGAGTTTGGCGCAACAGAATAAGCTGTCAGTCTCAGTTTGATGGAACAGAATAAGCTGTCAGCCTCAGTTTGATGGAACAGAATAAGCTGTCAGACTCAGTTTGATAGAACAGAATACATGTAAGCTGTCAGCCTCAGTATGGTGGAACAGAATAAGCTGTCAGACTCAGTTTGATAGAACAGAATAAGCTGTCAGTCTCAGTTTGATAGAACAGAATAAGCTGTCAGTCTCAGTTTGATAGAACAGAATAAGCTGTCAGTCTCAGTTTGATAGAACAGAATAAGCTGTCAGTCTCAGTTTGATAGAACAGAATAAGCTGTCAGTCTCAGTTTGATGGAACAGAATAAGCTGTCAGTCTCAGTTTGATGGAACAGAATAAGCTGTCAGACTCAGTTTGATGGAAGACATTTTTCTTTCAGTGTCCTGATAGAGGGGTGTTGTGTTGGCGTATAAGTTTAACACACATTTATATAATTTTCTATAACGATTGGAAATTCTTATAAATAGACAGTTTGGTTTGTTTGGTTTGTTTTTGTTTAACGTCCTATTAACAGCCAGGGTCATTTAAGGACATGCCAGGTTTTGGAGGTGGAGGAAAGCTGGAGTACCCGGAGAAAAACCACCGGCCTACGGTCAGTACCTGGCAACTGCCCCACGTCGGTTTCGAACTCGAAACCCAGTGGTGGAGGGCTAGTGATAAAGTGTCAGGACACCTTAACCACTCGGCCACCGCGGCCCCTATAAATAGACAGATTTGTAACGAATGTGAATAAATGGCATGAATATATGTACACGTATGTATGTGAAAGTAAAAACTGTGATTGAGTGTATTGCTTTTAACTGTCGGTGATTATTCACTCTTTGTAATAAATATCATATAGGATTGTTCTGGTGTGTTTCCTGTCAGAAGGTTCTGTATTAGTGGGAATTTAAACTGTTTGCATTGAAATATGTCTCTCGTGGGATTTGAATGTTATCAGTTCCATTTAAAAATACAATCAGAATCCTATAATTCTCCTGTATATATAGTTTCAATGCATTTCAGCTACAGAAAGGCTAACAAAGTCGTAGGCTAAACTGTGGCATGGTATTTGTCAGTCTAGAATAATTCTGGTGTCTGTCAACATTATCTTTCAAAAACTGATCTTCAAGAACATTTTTAAGGGTCATGATAACCATATTTGACTTAGTAGATTCCTACAATGAAGACATTGAGTAGTTGCTTGATGGCCAAAAGTCTACAATGCATGCAAAATGAAATTACCTTTTTCCATATTGAAGGTTAAACAGTTCAAGTTTATTGAAACTATTAGATTACTTCTGTTGAACTAGAAATACATGGCCAAGAATCAGAACAGTCTGGTTAGCCCCAGGTTGGCCAAACTTTTAATGAAATGGCCTTGGTATTGACCGTGGTTATAGCCCCAGGTTGGCCAAACTTTAATGAAATGGCCTTGGTATTGACCGTGTCAGCTCGGGCTGGTTGGAATTTTTCTTAAATCTAGTAGTAGGATGTTCACTTAGAGAGCCAAGCATGGACAAGATATTTTCATGAAAGCTTAAACGTAGGTCACAGTCAACTTCTGGTCAAAAGCTCAGCAAATGTATGGTACCAATGGAAAGGTCTAATGTCCTGTTAAGCTGTATCCTCATCAGTAATGACAAAACACTGTTTTATAAAAGTAACCTGGCTCTCTACAGATGCCAGCGACACTTATGCTGGGTGTATGGCAACAGCTTTTTCCTGATAAGCTAAAAAATCAAATCTTCCATCAAGGATCTATCATTTGTAAGAAATGATATTTAGTCTATTAGTATATCTGATACTGGCAATCGAAGTTACTTGGAAAAGTTTTACTCTTACCCAATTTCAAGTTCATGGTTATGAAATGTATCTGTGTGGCATTACATACCAGATAATCACTTGAATAACATGCAGGCACATTGGGCCTCTTGTTATATACAGGAAGTAGAAAGTGTTTTACAATTATTGACAGGCACAGCTGTATAATATTCTTTTGGCCCCGGATATGACGCGACATGTGGCGTTACTGGTCAAGATGAAGTATATGATTGGTCAATGTAGCGGTAAATGCAAAATGCAGATATGCCTTTAAAAACGAAACAAAGTTAAGATTTAATGCAAGCGGAATAAGTGGATGTATCATTTCAAATGACACATTAATAAAATTATATTCCTGATTCAAATGCAGTCTTATTATCATGAAAAATGATTCAAACTGATATAAATTTGTTATCCGTGCTGAAACTCATTAGTTTGTTAATTTATTTCACCAGCAGTTTTACATTGTAACCACCAGTATTAAAACTATATGCCGTTCATCTTTTTAAAGATATTTTTTGTTTTACTATGGTTATCACACAAATCTACTGTAAATATGATCAGGAGACTTCATGACTTCTACTGTGTCTTTGTCAACATCTCTATCATAATTGCCTCATTATAGTCAAAGTCTGTCCATGCATGAGGATTCGTTTGAAACCAAATGACTTGACTTCATCGACTTCTTCATCAACTAATCCTAACGCAGCTTGAGCTGGGTAAGAACATTTATTTATGTATACATATAAAGTTTTGAGTTGTGAACTCATCACCTCCTGTCTGCCAGGGCTAGTAAAATGCTCTGTGGCATATGTGTAATGGACATGATGATAAATGGTAAGGCCGATGAGGAGACACCTCTGACTTGGACGGTCCGGTTATATAATGACTGGGTAACCAGTAGACTTAGGATATAAAGCCACGGTCTCATTGATCATCCTGTCCTGTAGACACTCAATGAAGTAAAAAAAAGCTGTGAAGCTTTAAAAACCATTTCTGTCCCTAGATGTAGGAAGAAAGCTACACAAGGCTCACTGAATAATTGATAAATCTGAAACTGGCTACCATTTAAGTCCTGGGCTTCCTATATGTCACAGGTTAACCCTTCGAGCCATAATAACCAAATGTACAGGTGAAAGGTGTCCAAATGAAATATATGTTGTCAGCGCGAGGTACTGACAAAATAATTGGACTGTCAGATTCAGATCTGAAAACAGCCAAATTCCGATGGATTTGGAATGAACAGAGATAAAATTTAAGGAAGGAATTGAAATTGAGTGTTGGAAGAGCTATTATGTAGTGAAGCTCTCAGTCAGTGTCTGCAGAATCAATAGTTTTAGTTGTACCCTATACAAACACCAACACAGGCTGGTAAAGAGAATTTTGTCTTCATAATAAAATCAAAGTAGGGAAAGAGTTTTTTTTGGGTTTTTTTAGGTCACCTGAGACAAAGTCTCAAGTGACCTATTCTAATCCCCTTTTGTCCGTCGCCGTGCGTCGTCCGTCGTCCGTCGTGTGTCCGTAAACAATTTACATTTTCGACTTCTTCTCCAAAACCCACGAACCAAATTCTATGAAATTTGGCAGAAAGCGTCTATGGCTAAAGGTCAACCAAAATTGTAAATTATATGGTCCCGACCCCCCAGGGGCCTGAGGGGCGGGGCCAAAAAGGGCCAAATTGACTAAAACTTCAAAAATCTTCTTCTCTACTCTCAGATATGCTGGAATCAAACACTCTTCATAGATGGAAGGGCCTTAAGGTGCTTTACCAAAATTGTAAATTTCATGACCCAGGGGTTTCACGTTTGCCCCTGGGGAGGGGCTAAACTTTACTATAGTTTATATTGGGAAATCACATTTTTGACTTTAATTTATTTTATTTCTATTGGAATTCATTCTAATTTTGTAAACATTGTCAGCATGGGATGACAGTTTGATGGCATGCACATGTTGGCCCTGACTGACCCCCAGGGGCTGATGGGCAGGGCTAAAAAGGGCCAAATTGACTGAAATTTCACAAATCTTCTTCTCTACTCTCAGATATCATAGAATCAAATACACTTCATAGATGGCTGGGTTTGAAGGTTCTTTACCAAAATTGTGAATTTCATGACCCTGGGGTCTCAAGTTTGCCCCTGGGGCGGGGCTAAACTTTACTAGAGTTTATATAGGGAAATAACATTTTTGACTTTTATTTGTTTTATTTCTATTGGAATTCATTCTAATTTTGTAACCATTGTCAGCATGGGATGACAGTTTGATGGCATGCACATGTTGGCCCTGACTGACCCCCAGGGGCTGATGGGCAGGGCTTAAAAGGGCCAAATTGACTGAAATTGAAAAAATCTTCTTCTCTACTCTCAGATATAATAGAATCAAATACACTTCATAGATGGCAAGGTCTGAAGGTGCTTTACCAAAATTGTGAATTTCATGACCCTGGGGTCTCAAGTTTACCCCTGGGGCGGGGGTAAACTTTACTTTAGTTTATATAAGGAAATAACATTTTTGACTTCAATTTATAAGCTCACCTGGTCCAAAGGACCAAGGTGAGCTTATGCCATACCGTTGCGTCCGTCGTCCGTCCGTCCGTCCGTCAACAATTGACTTCTTCTTCATAACCACTGATCAGAATTTGATGAAATTTTGTCAGAAGCATCCCTATGGGGTGTGGACTCAAAATTGTACAAATGGTGGGGCTGACCCCCCCAGGGGTCTGAGGGGCGGGGCCAAAAGGGGTCAATTTGGCTATATCAATATAAACGACTTCTTCTCTGAAACCAAGCAAAGGATATCGCTCCTATTTGCCTGGTAGCATCACTATGGGGTGAGGATTCAAAATTGTACAAATGGTGGGGCTGACCCCCTGGGGGCCTGAGGGCGGGGCCAAAATGGGTCAATATACCTATATTTATATTAACGACTTCTTCTCTGAAACCAAGCAATGGATATCACTCATATATGCCTGGTAGCATCACTATGGGGTGGGAATTAAAAATTGTACAAATAATGGGGCTGACCCCTGGGGGCCTGAGGGGCGGGGCCAAATGTGGTCAATTGGGCTATATATTGATATAAACGACTTCTTCTCTGAAACAGAGCAATGTATATTGCTTATATTTGCCTGGTACCATCACTATTGAGTGGGGATTCAAAATTGTACAAATGACTAGGCTGACCCCCCAGGGGCCTGAGGGGCGTGGCCAAATGTGGTCAATTGGGCTATATTGATATAAACGACTTCTTCTCTGAAACAGAGCAATGGATATTGCTCATATTTGCCTGGTAGCATCACTGTGGGATGGGGATTCAAAATTGTACAAATGGTGAGGCTGACCCCACGGGGGCATGAGGGGCGGGGCCAAGAGGGGTCAATTTGGCTAAATTGATATGAACAACTTCTCCTCTGAAATCAAGCGATAGATATTGCTCGTATTTGACTGTGAGCATCCCTTTGGGGTCAGGGTTCAAAATTGTACAAATGGTAGGGCCGACCTCCCTGGGTGCTGAGGGGCGGGGCCATAAGGGGTCAATTTGGCTAAATTGATATGAACAATTTCTCCTCTGAAACCAAGCAATAGATATTGCTCATATTTGACTGAGCATCCCTTTGGGGCCAGGATTCAAAATTGTACAAATGGTGGGGCCGACCTACCTGGGGCCTGAGGGGCGGGGCCAAAAGGGGTCAATTTGGCTAAATTGATATAAACAACTTCTTCTCTGAAACTAAGCTATGGATATCGCTCATATTTGCCTGGTACAACCCCCTGGGTAGGGATTCAAAACTGTATACTGGGGGTATATGACAGAGCTGACCCCCGGGGAGCTAAGAGGCGGGGCCAAAAGGGGTCATTTTGGCAGAATTGATATAAACAACTTCTTCTCTGAAACTAAGCAATGGATATCACTCACATTTGTATGGTAGCATGGTCATGGGGTGGGGACTCAAAATTGTACAAATTTTGGGGTTGACCCCCCTCCCCCAGGGGACTAAGGGGTGGGGTCAAAAAGGGTCAATTTGGCTAAATTGATATGAACAACATCTTCTACGAAACAGCTCATATTTGACTGGAAGCATCCTTTTGGGTAGGGATTCAAAATTTTATAACGGAAGGGACTGACCCCTGGGTGCAGAGGGTGGGGTCAAAAGGGGTCAATTGGTTTAAGCAACTTCTTTTCTGAAACTAAGCAATGGATATCGCTCACATTTGTGTGGTAGCATCTGGGATTGCGCCAAAAGTCAATTTCATTTCATTGATTATTGCATTTTTTGGCATAAAAACCTCATGTACCCATATAAAATGACTATGATATATTGACATAGCAATACCAGTGACAAATATACTTAATCATCATTCTTGTTTCATATCTCATGAAATCCAGGTGAGCTATGCAGGCCCTCTGGGCCTCTTGTTTACATATCACACATATTTTATTCCGCCCAGCAAAGATGAATAGGACACCAGGGTTGGGGATCCCTGTGTCAGCCCCTATAGTGAAATAGGTGTCCTCACACAAGAGGGCTGTATGGCCAGGGTTTGGGATTCCTGGGGTCAGCCCCTAGTACAATAGGTGTTCTCAAACAAGAAGGCTGGACTGCCATCCACAATTTGCTTTTCAATACATTTCAAATGTGATGAACCATGATAAGTCAGTTTAAGATTGATAAACAAGACCCTTATTTGAGCTGAATCTGATGAATAAAAAGTTTACTTGAAAGTTATTAGAGTCTCAGAAATTTGTTCAGGTGGTAAATTTATTATCATTAGCTATAAAATAGGTGAGCTTTCAGACCGGAACATCATTTTGCATTGCTGGGCTGTACAAATTGTCCTTCATCCTAAATAATCCATTGCATATCCATCATCAATCCTTCAAATTATTGTTTATTGGTATAAGAGGTACATTTATATACTTAATGGATGTTTATATGATTTCATATATCTTTAGGTTCCCCAGGTCCCTAGTTTAACGTTCAAAGTGCTGATTATTTTTTGGGGAAAAGATTACCTCACGTTCACTTCAGTTCTGACATTAAAAGATTGTGATCACTATTTCTGAAGACATTGGATCCATCTCCTCATTCCATTATAGGTTTCCAGTCGTTCAGTTATGCAAGTTTTATTTCAAGACTGATTGTAAGAACAAAAAGCGTCCAGACAATTAGAAAGATCAGACGAAAATGACACATCTGTATGGATCGTAAATCTCTGTATTTACACGGAATTCTATAGTCGGAAGATTGGATGTCATTCTTACCTTTTCTAGGTCACCTGAGACAAAGTCTCAAGTGACCTATTCTAATCCCCTTTTGTCCGTCGTCGTGCGTCGTGCGTCCGTAAACAATTTACATTTTCGACTTCTTCTCCAAAACCCCTAAACCAAATTCAATGAAATTTGGCAGGAAGCTTCTATGGCTAAAGGTCAACCAAAATTGTGAATTATATGGTCCCCACCCCCAAGGGGCCTGAGGGGCGGGGCTAAAAAGGGTCAAATTGACTAAAACTTAAAAAATCTTCTTCTCTACTCTCAGATATAGTGGAATCAAACACTCTTCATAGATGGAAGGGTCTTAAGGTGCTTTACCAAAGTTGTGAATTTCATGACCCAGGGGTCTCGGGTTTGCCCCTGGGGAGGGGGTAAACTTTACTATAGTTTATATAGGGAAATCACATTTTTGACTATAATTTGTTGGATTTCTATTGGAATTCATTCTAACTTGGTTAACATTATCAGCATTGGATGACAGTTTGATGGTATGCACATGTTGGCCCTCACTGACCCCCAGGGGCTAATGGGCGGGGCTGAAAAGGGTCAAATTAACAAAAAATTCAAAAATCTTCTTCTCTACTCTCAGATATGGTGGAATCAAACACTCTTCATAGATGGAAGAGTCTTAATGTGCTTTACCAAAATTGTGAATTTCCTGACCCTGGGGTCTCAGGCTTGCCCCTGTGGAGGGGGTAAACTTTACTATAGTTTATATAGGGAAATCACATTTTTGACTATTATTTGTTGGATTTCTATTGGAATTCATTCTAATATGGTTAACATTATCAGCTTTGGATGGCAGTTTGATGGTATGCACATGTTGGCCCTGACTGACCCCCAGGGGCTAATGGGCGGGGCTAGAAAGGGTCAAATTAACAAAAACTTCAAAAATCTTCTTCTCTACTCTCAGATATGGTGGAATCAAACACTCTTCATAGATGGAAGAGTCTTAATGTGCTTTACCAAAATTGTAAATTTCCTGACCCTGGGGTCTCAGGCTTGCCCCTGTGGAGGGGGTAAACTTTACTATAGTTTATATAGGGAAATCACATTTTTGACTATTATTTGTTGGATTTCTATTGGAATTCATCCTAATTTGGTTAACATTATCAGCTTTGGATGGCAGTTTGATGGTATACACATGTTGGCCCTGACTGACCCCCAGGGGCTGATGGGCGGGGCTAAAAAGGGTCAAATAGACTGAAATTTCAAAAATCTTCTTCTCTAATCTCAGATATGATGGAATCAAATACTCTTCATAGATTGAAGGGTCTTAAGGTGCTTTACCAAAATTGTGAATTTCCTGACCCTGGGGTCTCACATTTGCCCCTGTGGAGGGGGTAAAATTTACTATAGTTTATATAGGGAAATCTCATTTTTGACTATTATTTGTTGGATTTCTATTGGAATTCATTCTAATTTGGTTAACATTATCAGCTTTGGATGGCAGTGTGATGGTATGCACATGTTGGCCCTGACTGACCCCCAGGGGCTGATGGGCGGGGCTGAAAAGGGTCAAATAGACTGAAATTTCAAAGATCTTCTTCTCAAGACCCAATTAAGACAGACTCAAATACTCTTCATAGGTGGAAGGGTCTTATAGTGCTTTACTAATGTAATGAACTTCATGACCCTGGGGTCACAAATTTGCCCCTGGGGAGGGGGTAGATTTTACTATTGTTTATATAGGGAAATCACATTTTTGACCATTATTTGTGTGATTTCTATCGGAATTCATTCTTACTTTGTTAACATTATCAGCATTGGATGACAGCTTAATGGTATACACCTGTTGGCCCTGACTGACCCCTAGGGGCTGATGGGTGGGTTCAAAAAGGGTCAATTAAATTAACTGAAATATTCAAATCTCAGGTGACCGTTAAGGCCCATGGGCCTCTTGTTTAACGAAGAGCTGTACTCTGCAAAATCACCGATCTGATTCATCGGGATGATTGTCACCAATGAAACTCACTGTTTAAAGAGGACCGAAGAGGAAAGTAGAGAAAAGATCAAAGCTACATAGAACTAATGAAAAAGCCATCATGGAGGATACCTGAAGATCCCTCTAGATCTATTGTTAATGAAATGCTTTCCTGCTTACATAGGAATACGAAAGATTTTTACAGACGAAAATTATTCATGAAAAATGGCATGTAACACCTGCCACTTACTTCTCTATCTCATCTAAACACAGATCAATTTAAAAATGGCTCATCTGGTGATTTGGAAAAAATAAATGGATTTGTACGACTTTACATGTTGTTGTTGTTGGGATTGATCTGGAGTCGACCATTAGAACCACTGTATACCAGACTCCTCGGTCGCCATGGTATTGTGTGAGGGACACCCTATGGACAGGAAAGCTCCTCATTAGTGTAGCATTATAGTAAATGGCCTTGGACTTACGGGTCAGGAAATGTTCACTTTAACTACCCTCATCCTTACTGCCTAGACATGGTGTCCGCTGGGTAGTGAGGTCAATGTTCTGTGTTCTGGAGATTTGTTTACACTTACTGTGGCTAGTGTCGAAAGGTCAAGGTCGCATCTGCTAATGTAAAACTACCTGATCTAATTGACATCAAAAGGTCAAGGTTACTTATATAACTAGTATCATATAAAAAGGTCAAGGTTACTAATGTAATTTCTATATATATAGTAACATGTCAAAGGGTCAAGGCTACTACTAACTGGTATCATGCCAAAAAGTGAAACTTACTAATGTAATTGGTTTCACGTAAAAAAAGGTCAAGGTTACTAAAGTGATTAGTATAATAAATGAAATCTTTTACAATGTCACTCAACAAATAGATTCTACTCACGGGTAGCTTTTGACCACTATCTGGTGGCCTTCTTCAGCCCTCAGTCAGGGGCTGCAGACTAATCTGGTGTGGGATTCAGTCATATGACCCAGGGATTTACCCTAAGTCATGTGACTGAATCAGGCTGGCGTAGACCCTGTAGGTTTTATGTTCTGATGTTTACAGTGATTATAGTATCATATAAAAAGGTCAAAGTTACTAATGTAATTATAGTGTCATGCTGAAAAGTCAAGGTTACTTACATGTTACAAAGTTGATGATTTCATGGTAACAGGAAAAGTTATCAGAAAGAAAATTCAAGTCTAGCTATAAGATTGATGTCCACATGCAGTTTATTATCTTTGACTGTAATTGAGATTCAATGTAATCACATTGTGACACAATTTACAGACTTCTGTACTGTTGTATGGGACGTACAGTAATCTAACCTACAGACTTCTGTACTGTTGTATGGGACGTACAGTAATCTAACCTACAGACTTCTGTACTGTTGTGTGGGACGTACAGTAATCTAACCTACAGACTTCTGTACTGTTGTGTGGGACGTACAGTAATCTAACCTACAGACTTCTGTACTGTTGTATGGGACGTACAGTAATCTAACCTACAGACTTCTGTACTGTTGTATGGGACGTACAGTAATCTAACCTACAGACTTCTGTACTGTTGTATGGGACGTAATGTGTACAGTAATCTAACCTACAGACTTTTGTACTGTTTTATGGGACGTACAGTAATCTAACCTACAGACTTTTGTACTGTTTTATGGGACGTACAGTAATCTAACCTACAGACTTCTGTACTGTTGTATGGGACGTACAGTAATCTAACCTACAGACTTCTGTACTGTTGTATCGGACGTACGGTAATCTAACCTACAGACTTCTGTACTGTTGTATGGGACGTACAGTAATCTAACCTACAGACTTCTGTACTGTTGTATGGGACGTACAGTAATCTAACCTACAGACTTCTGTACTGTTGTATGGGACGTACAGTAATCTAACCTACAGACTTCTGTACTGTTGTATGGGACGTACAGTAATCTAACCTACAGACTTCTGTACTGTTGTATGGGACGTACAGTAATCTAACCTACAGACTTCTGTACTGTTGTATGGGACGTACAGTAATCTAACCTACAGACTTCTGTACTGTTGTATGGGACGTACAGTAATCTAACCTACAGACTTCTGTACTGTTGTATGGGACGTACAGTAATCTAACCTACAGACTTCTGTACTGTTGTATGGGACGTACAGTAATCTAACCTACAGACTTCTGTACTGTTGTATGGGACGTACAGTAATCTAACCTACAGACTTCTGTACTGTTGTATGGGACGTACAGTAATCTAACCTACAGACTTCTGTACTGTTGTATGGGACGTACAGTAATCTAACCTACAGACTTCTGTACTGTTGTATGGGACGTACAGTAATCTAACCTACAGACTTCTGTACTGTTGTATGGGACGTACAGTAATCTAACCTACAGACTTCTGTACTGTTGTATGGGACGTACAGTAATCTAACCTACAGACTTCTGTACTGTTGTATGGGACGTACAGTAATCTAACCTACAGACTTCTGTACTGTTGTATGGGACGTACAGTAATCTAACCTACAGACTTCTGTACTGTTGTATCGGACGTACAGTAATCTAACCTACAGACTTCTGTACTGTTGTATCGGACGTACAGTAATCTAACCTACAGACTTCTGTACTGTTGTATGGGACGTACAGTAATCTAACCTACAGACTTCTGTACTGTTGTATGGGACGTACAGTAATCTAACCTACAGACTTCTGTACTGTTGTATGGGACGTACAGTAATCTAACCTACAGACTTCTGTACTGTTGTATGGGACGTACAGTAATCTAACCTACAGACTTCTGTACTGTTGTATCGGACGTACAGTAATCTAACCTACAGACTTCTGTACTGTTGTATGGGACGTACAGTAATCTAACCTACAGACTTCTGTACTGTTTTATGGGACGTACAGTAATCTAACCTACAGACTTCTGTACTGTTGTATCGGACATAGGAATCGATGAAGGTTTGATAATACATCTGAGAGCAGGACGTAAATAGAGTGTGGCAGTCTAATTCTGTTTGTTGTCTTTTAAGTCAATTAACAACTACTGTGTCCTGTTAGATGAAGAGGATGGATTCTATTCCTATTTCCTTAAATTTACAGATAATGGGGCTGACAGATCTCTACAGATCAATAATGTAGGGTTAAAGTCCGCTATGTGTGCTTCCTAAAGTCCCCGAATTCCCCAAAACGATGGAGGAGGGGAGTGAGAATGAGGGATTGATTAACATTAATTTAATCATATGATTTTTAGCTCACTTGGTTCGGAAGGACAAAGGTAAGCTTATGCCATAACGTGGAGTGAGGCGTCTTGTCGTCCATCCGTTCATCAACGGTTGATTTCTTCTTTATAACTGCTGATTAGAATTAGCTAGACCAAATTTGACAGGAAGCAACCTCTAGGTGGTTGACATTCAAAATTGTACAATTGGTGAGGCTGACCCCCCAGGGGCCTGAGGTGCAGGGCCTGAAGGAGTCAATTTGGCTAAATTGATATAAACGGCTTCTTCTCTGTAACTAACCAATGGAAATCACTCATATTTGTCTGGTAGCATTGTTAAGGGATGGGAATTTAAAACTGTACAAATGGTGGGGCTGACTCATGGGGGCCTGAGAGACAGTGTCAAAAGTGGTCAATTTGGCTAAATTAATACAAACCACTTCTTCTCTGAAACTATGCAATAGATATCGTTCATGTTTGACTAGTAGCACCCGTTTGGGGTTGGGATTCAAAGTTGAACAAATGGTGGGGCTGGTCACCGCAGGTCACGCCTTCGTTGGTGGCACAAACATGTAGTGGGATACAGCGAGCTACACATTAGACACATCATGTAAGACGATACAACAGTCTACACATAAGACACATCATGTGTGTCACCTCCTAGGAATATTTATTGTGGCATACATAAAATAATTTTTTTTTGTCTGAAAACCTGCAGTGGATTGAACTATTTACCTACATGTCAGAGGTAAGCACAGGGCAATAGATTTTAGGAATTAGGGATATTTGGTTAGCTAAATTTCAGCCTTTGTCTAGAACCATGTCCTGACCCTATATACATGAGTGATCTGGGATGGTTCCAGTTCATTGATTACATTGTTTACTGATAACTCTAACTATTGTCATCGATTTAAACATAACCCTAACTATTTTCTTCGATTTAAACTGTCACACAAAAATTACTGACCATGTTGGTTGTGATCAGAGATGGCTTAAATGCCACAGAAATATGATATCTTAGTGATATTAATATGTTACTCCTCATACACACCGTCTGATAGGAAGTCCTGGAGTTTCTCACGACTGGACACCTTATATGTCAGAGTTAACCACAGTGGAGGGATAGCTCTATTGGTTTCTTTAATTGTGGCCATGAAAGCGGGGACATATTTGGCCTGTGTGGGTATATTTAGAAGAAAAAGAAGGTTTACTTATTAGTTGATGGCTGTTTGGCCTTTACACCAAGACTGCTACTGTTGTTTCTACTAATGGCCGCCAGACTAAGTCATTTATTCAATTTAACAAAAGGCAATATATCTGATAAAGGTTCAAAGTCATTTATTCAATTTAACAAAAGGCAATATTTCTGATAAAGGTTCAAAGTCATTTATTCAATTTAACAAAAGGCAATATATCTGATAAAGGTTCAAAGTCATTTATTCAATTAACAAAAGGCAATATTTCTGATAAAGGTTTAATAAGCTATCAAACTTCTCTGCAGTATTACAAATAGAAAGGTAATTTATCAAGTTATTGGATGGAAAATGTGCATTGCATAATAATTTGGCAGCTGACTTTACAGTTTCATCACATATCACATGGTCGGGTGGTCGGGTGGTGGTGGTGGTGGTCGGGTGTTGGTGGGGTGGTGGTGGAGGGTAGGTGGGGGTGGTGGTGGTAGGGTGTTGGTGGTCGGGTGGTGGTGTGGTGTGGGTGGTGGGTGTTGGTTGGGGGTGGGTGTGGTGGTGGTGGTCGGGTGGTGGGTGGTGGTGGGGTGGGGTGGTGGTCGGGTGGTGGTGGTGGGGTGGTGGTGGTGGTGGGGGGGTTGTGGGGGTGGTGGTGGTTGGTGGTGGGGTGGTGGTGTGGTGGTGGTGGTGGTGGGTGTGGTGGTGGGGTGGGTGGGGTGGGTGGTGGTAGGTGTTGGTGGTCAGGTGGGGTGTGGGGTGGGTGGTGGTGGTGGTGGGTGGGGTTGGTGGTGGTGGTGTGGTGGTCGGGTGGTGGTCGGGTGTTGGTGGTGGTGTGGTGGTTGGGTGGTGGTGGTGGTGGTGGTGGTCGGGTGGTGGTCGGGTGTTGGTGGTCGGGTGTTGGCGGTCGGGTGGTGGTGGTGGTCGGGTGTTGGTGGTGGTGGTGGTCGGGTGGTGGTCGGGTGTTGGCGGTCGGGTGGTGGTGGTGGTCGGGTGTTGGTGGTTGGTCAGATGGCCGGATGGTCAGGGTCTGTCAGGTGGTCAGGTGGTACAGTGGTGCTGTGGTAACAGGCCGACCTTTCACCAGTTGGTGTCCAGGGTTCAGTTTCATGATCAAAGCTTTCTCTGGTACTAATGGTTCCATCTTACAGTAAGACGCCTTACACTCTTCCATCCGGGCCAACAAGTGTAGTTAATATGAGTCGGTATAACTTGTCATGTAATTGTTATAAAATAAAGTCAATTGCGTTTTTTGTGGAGATAATATTATAAAACCTAGGTTGTACTTATACACTGTTTTGGATATTTTAGGGTGTGTCCTTTGCTGTGTACAGTCATTCATCCCGAGCTCTGACAGAAGATAAGGAGAAGAATGCAACACCACTGGTTGATGGCAGTGTCTAAACTTGGACAGAAAACAGTGAAGTTAGATGGATCATACCATTTGATGAACGCCCACCTGTGCTACAGCACAAAGAGAGAAAAGGCCAGACTTCTGAATGGCCGATTTCCCAAGGTCTCTGACGAAAAGAAAAAGCACACAATTTGGAATGCCCACTTTCCCATTGTGTCTAACAAAACTTGTGAATAACTAGCTTCACAAGGTCTTTGACATTTAGAATGACCACTTTCCCAAATTCTGTGACATTTTGGAATGACCCCTTTCCCAAGGTCACTGACATTTTGAAAGGGCCACTTTCCCAAAGCCTCTGACATTTTGAATTGACTACTTTCCCAAGGTCACTGACATTTTGAAATGACCCCTTTCCCAAGGTCACTGACATTTTGAAATGACCCCTTTCCTAAGGTCACTGACATTTTGAAATGATCACTTTCCCAAGGTCATTGACATTTTGCATTGACATTTTTCCCAAAGTCTCTGACAAAGGGAAAAAGCACATATTATGGAATGACCAATTTACAAGTTTGCTGACATTTCAGACAGATAACTTTCCCAAACTCAAAGAAGATTAAAAAAAGAAAGGGGGGGAATACTTTCTATTTGTAAAATCAGCTTTAAATTCTAACGGGTCATAATAGTACCTGGCGGCACCTGTACTGGGATCGTTAGATACAGGTGACACATTCTGATTAGTACAAAGTCCACAGTACATAATGTACTAATGTTGGTACCTGAGGACTGCGTTTTACATCTGTACCAAATCTGTAATAAAAGGAATCATGAAATACACTCTGCCCGCACTGGGGCTAGATCTAGTGACCTCTAGCTCTCAATCATCCTACCACTAGGCTAGATGAAATAACTGCTAACCTGCCCTAGTAAGGTGACATATACTCTCCACTTTTACACTAGTTTGTAATGCTACGTTTATTCACTATTAACAAATCAATTGTTGTTGATAACATTTACACAAATGATATACAATAAATGTTTTTTTGAAAATGTTATTTGTTTTGCATGGTTACTTTGTGGTATTGAGTCTGAATCACCTGTCACTGGAAACAGAAGAACGATTGGTCTGGACCTGGCTATCCTCATATTTCATGAAGAAAATTCCTTCAAAATCCCCATACGATAGCATAATTGGATCAAAGAACATAATTATTAGTTAGGAAACTTAAAATATATAATGCATTTCTATGGACAAATTAAAATATATAATGCATTTCTATGGACAAATTAAAATATATAATGCATTTCTATGGACAAATTAAAATATATAATGCATTTCTATGGACAAATTAAAATATATAATGCATTTCCAGGAAACTTAAAATATATAATGCATTTCTATGGACAAATTAAAATATATAATGCATTTCCAGGAAACTTAAAATATATAATGCATTTCTATGGACAAATTAAAATATATAATGCATTTCCAGGAAACTTAAAATATATAATGCATTTCCAGGAAACTTAAAATATATAATGCATTTCCAGGAAACTTAAAATATATAATGCATTTCTATGGACAAATTAAAATATATAATGCATTTCCAGGAAACTTAAAATATATAATGCATTTCCAGGAAACTTAAAATATATAATGCATTTCTATGGACAAATTAAAATATATAATGCATTTCCAGGAAACTTAAAATATATAATGCATTTCCAGGAAACTTAAAATATATAATGCATTTCTATGGACAAATTAAAATATATAATGCATTTCTATGGACAAATTAAAATATATAATGCATTTCTATGGACAAATTAAAATATATAATGCATTTCCAGGAAACTTAAAATATATAATGCATTTCCAGGAAACTTAAAATATATAATGCATTTCTAAGAAACTTAAAATATATAATGCATTTCTAAGAAACTTAAAATATATAATGCATTTCTATGGACAAATTTGAGTTTTTATGTTCAAGTAAGAGGGATATTGATGAAGCTGGAGCCGGTGTAGCAGCCTATTCTTTCCCCCCTGCTGAAAGCTTCCCCGGGGAAACAATTGACTAGCTGATTCTATAATAAATATCAGATAATTCTTTTTAATATCAGAAAATGAATTTTTGTTAAAAAAAAGTGAATAAGCGGACCAAATAGATAGGGGGGAAAGAATTGGCTAGCCAATTGTTTCCCCCCTCCGTTGAATCTTTCTCCGGGGGGAAAGAATTGGCTAGTCAATTGTTTCCCCCCTACCAGCTCAAAGGTGGGGAAACTTTTGACTTGCCTATTCTTTCCCCCCTAACTATTTGGTCCGCTTATTCACAATTTTTTATCAAAAATTCATTTTCTGATATTTAAAAGAATTATCTGATATTTATTATATTATCAAATATAGTTTTGATACTATAAAATCATTCATTTTCTATATTTACTAACAGAAATAAATGATTTATTTAGGGTATGATTTTGTATTTTTTTTATACAAAAAACTAATATTCTTTACATATATCTGAAAATAGAGGTTATCTTCTTTTTATGTACATGTTGAAAAATATATTTTGTATATGAAAAAAAAAGATTATTATATGAGACAATAAATTTGTTGAATTCATAGTATAGCAGTTATATTTTTATACCCCCCGCAACGAAGTTAGGGGGGGGTATACTGGAATCACCATGTCCGTCCGTCCGTCCGTCGCTCTGTCCGTCCGTCTGTCACAAAATTTGTACGGCTATGCATTCGCTCATTTCTTTATGAATTTCACTCAAATTTGGTATATAGTTAGAAGACCATATGAAGTTGTGTCCCCTGCAGTTATTTTGCGATTTAGCCCTTTTTAACAGAGTTATGCCCCTTTTTTATTTTTCAAAATGTGTCATAATTTTGTCAAAATTTGTCCGGCTATGCATTTGCTCATTTCTTTATGGATTTCATTCAAATTTGGTATATAGTTAGAAGACCATATGAAGTTGTGTCCCCTGCAGTTATTTTGCGATTTAGCCCTTTTTAACAGAGTTATGCCCCTTTTTTATACAAAATGTGTCATAATTTTGTGTCCGGCTATGCATTCACTTAGTTTTTGATGGATTTTCTTGAAACTTTATACTGAGTTGAAGGATGGCATGAAGTTGTGTCTCCAGTAACGGCTTCTTCCGAAAAAAACCTTTTTACAGAGTTATGCCCCTTTATGTAAAAAATGGTTACTAGCTTGTCCGGCTATGCATTTGCTTTGTTTTCAAAGGATTTTCTTGAAACTTTTTACACAGTTGAAGGACTGCATGCACTTGTGCCTCCAGTAAATGCTTTTTCCGAAAAAATGCTTTTTGCATAGTTATGCCCCTTTATTTGAAAAATGGTTATAATTTTGTCCAGTTATGCATTACCTCAGTTTTCACAAAATTGGTGTATAGTTAAGAGACCATATGGTGTTGTGATTTTCCCCAAGTAGTCCTTTTAAACAAATTATGCCACTTTAGCCCTTTTTAACAGAGTTATGCCCCTTTTTCATACAAAATGTGTCATAATTTTGTCCGGCTATGCATTCACTCATTTCTTTATGGATTTCACTCAAATTTGGTATATAGTTAGCAGACCATATGAAGTTGTGTCCCCTTGCAGTTATTTTGCGATTTAGCCCTTTTTAACAGAGTTATGCCCCTTTTTCATACAAAATGTGTCATAATTTTGTCCGGCTATGCATTCACTTAGTTTTTAGCTCACCTGCCCGAAGGGCAAGTGAGCTTATGCCGTGGCGCGGCGTCCGTCGTCCGGCCGTCGTCTTCTTCTTCTTCTCAATAACCAAGAGTCCCAGGGAGTTGATATTGGGTCTGTAGCATGCTGGGGTGAAGGGCTACCACGTTTGTTCAAATGAATAACGTTGACCTTCATTCAAGGTCACAGGGGTCAAAAAGGCTAAAATCTTTAAACAACTTCTTCTCAATAACCAAGAGTCCCAGGGAGTTGATATTGGGTCTTTAGCATGCTGGGGTGGAGGGCTACCAAGTTTGTTCAAATGAATGACCTTGACTTTCATTCAAGGTCACAGGGGTCAAATATGTTAAAAAAAAATTAAACGGCTTCTTCTCAATAGCCAAAAGACCCAGGGACTTGATATTGGGTCTGTAGCATGCTGGGGTGAAGGGCTACCAAATTTGTTCAAATGAATGACCTTGACCTTCATTCAAGGTCACAGGAGTCAAAAAGGCTAAAACCTTTAAACGACTTCTTCTCAATAACCAACAGTCCCAGAGACCTAATATTTGGCCTGTAGCATGCTGGGGTGAAGGGCTCCCAAGTTTGTTCAAATGAATGACCTTGACCTTCATTCAAGGTCACAGGAATCAAAAAGGCTAAAATCTTTAAACGACTTCTTCTCAATAACCAAGATTCCCAGAGACCTAATATTTAGCCTGTAGCATGCTGGGGTGAAGGGCTCCCAAGTTTGTTCAAATGAATGACCTTGACCTTCATTCAAGGTCACAGGAGTCAAAAAGGCTAAAATCTTTAAACAACTTCTTCTCAATAACCAAGAGGCCCAGGGAGTTGATATTGGATCTGTAGCATGCTGGGGTGAAGGGCTACCAAGTTTGTTCAAATGAATGACCTTGACCTTCATTCAAGGTCAAAGGAGTCAAAAAGGCTAAAACCTTTAAACGACTTCTTCTCAACAACCAAGAGTCCAAGAGACCTAATATTTGGCCTGTAGCATGCTGGGGTGAAGGGCTCCCAAGTTTCTTCAAATGAATGACCTTGACCTTCATTCAAGGTCACAGGAGTCAAAAAGGCTAAAATCCTTAAACGACTTCTTCTCAATAACCAACAGTTCCAGAGACCTAATATTTGGCCTGCAGCATGCTAGGGTGAAGGGCTCCCAAGTTTGTTCAAATGAATGACCTTGACCTTCATTCAAGGTCACAGGAGTCAAAAAGGCTAAAATCTTTAAACAACTTCTTCTCAATAACCAAGAGGCCCAGGGAGTTGATATTGGGTCAGTAGCATGCTGCGGTAAAGAGCTACCAAATTTGTTCAAATGAATGACCTTGACCTTCATTCAAGGTCACAGGAGTCAAAAAGGCTAAAATCTTTAAACGACTTCTCAATAACCAAGAGTCCCAGAGACCTAATATTTGGCCTGTAGCATGCTGGGGCGAAGGGCTCCCAAGTTTGTTCAAATGAATGACCTTGACCTTCATTCAAGGTCACTGGAGTCAAAAAGGCTAAAATCTTTAAACGACTTCTTCTCAATAACCAAGAGTCCCAGGGAGTTGATATTGGGTCTGTAGCATGCTGGGGTGAAGGGCTACCAAGTTTGTTCAAATGAATGACCTTGACCTTCATTCAAGGTCACAGGAGTCAAAAAGGCTAAAATCTTTAAACGACTTCTTCTCAATAACCAACAGTCCCAGAGACCTAATATTTGGCCTGCAGCATGCTGGGGTGAAGGGCTACCAAGTTTTTTCAAATGAATGACCCTGACTCACATTCAAGGTCACGTCGATCAAGTATGCTTAAATCTTTAAATGACTTTTAGTGAAAAGCCAAAGTGCAGAGAGACATTATGTTGGTCCTGTAGCATGCTTTCAAATAACTGCAGGATCCATGTATGAAAAGATCACTGCATTGCAGGTGAGCGATTTAGGCCCATTGGGCCCTTGTTGATGGATTTTCTTGAAACTTTATACTGAGTTGAAGGATGGCATGAAGTTGTGTCTCCAGTAACGGCTTCTTCCGAAAAAAACCTTTTTAGCTCACCTGCCCGAAGGGCAAGTGAGCTTATGCCATGGCGCGGCGTCCGTCGTCCGTCCGTCGTCCGTCCGGCCGGCGTCAACTTTTCCATTCAAGCAACTTCTTCTCAATAACCAAAAGGCCCAGAGACCTAATATCGGGCCTGTAGCATGCTGGGGTGAAGGGATACCAAGTTTGTTCAAATGAATAAAGTTGACCTTCATTCAAGGTCACAGGGGTCAAAAAGGCTAAAATCTTTAAACGACTTCTTCTCAATAACTAAGAGTCTTAGGGAGTTGATATTGGGTCTGTGGCATGCTGGGATGAAGGGCTACCAAGTTTGTTCAAATGAATGACCTTGACTTTCATTCAAGGTCACAGGGGTCAAATATGCTAAAATCTTTAAATGACTTCTTCTCAATAACCAAGAGTCCCAGGGAGTTGATATTGGGTCTGTAGCATGCTGGAGTGAAGGGCTACCAAGTTTGTTCAAATGAATGACCTTGACCTTCATTCAAGGTCACAGGAGTCAAAAAGGCTAAAATCTTTAAACGACTTCTTCTCAATAACCAACAGTCCCAGAGACCTAATATTTGGCCTGCAGCATGCTGGGGTGAAGGGCTACCAAGTTTTTTCAAATGAATGACCCTGACTCACATTCAAGGTCACGTCGATCAAGTATGCTTAAATCTTTAAATGACTTTTAGTGAAAAGCCAAAGTGCAGAGAGACATTATGTTGGTCCTGTAGCATGCTTTCAAATAACTGCAGGATCCATGTATGAAAAGATCACTGCATTGCAGGTGAGCGATTTGGGCCCATTGGGCCCTTGTTGATGGATTTTCTTGAAACTTTATACTGAGTTGAAGGATGGCATGAAGTTGTGTCTCCAGTAACGGCTTCTTCCGAAAAAAACCTTTTTAGCTCACCTGCCCGAAGGGCAAGTGAGCTTATGCCATGGCGCGGCGTCCGTCGTCCGGCCGGCCGGCGTCAACTTTTCCATTCAAGCAACTTCTTCTCAATAACCAAAAGGCCCAGAGACCTAATATCGGGCCTGTAGCATGCTGGGGTGAAGGGCTACCAAGTTTGTTCAAATGAATAAAGTTGACCTTCATTCAAGGTCACAGGGGTCAAAAAGGCTAAAATCTTTAAACGACTTCTTCTCAATAACTAAGAGTCTTAGGGAGTTGATATTGGGTCTGTGGCATGCTGGGATGAAGGGCTACCAATATTGTTCAAATGAATGACCTTGACTTTCATTCAAGGTCACAGGGGTCAAATATGCTTAAAAAAATTAAACGACTTCTTCTAAATAGCCAAAAGACCCAGGGACTTGACATTAGGTCTGTAGCATGCTGGGGTGAAGGGCTACCAAGTTTGTTCAAATGAATGACCTTGACCTTCATTCAAGGTCACAGGAGTCAAAAAGGCTAAAATCTTTAAACGACTTCTTCTCAATAACCAAGAGTCCCAGGGAGTTGATATTGGGTCTGTAGCATGCTGGAGTGATGGGCTACCATGTTTGTTCAAATGAATGACCTTGACCTTCATTCAAGGTCACAGGAGTCAAAAAGGCTAAAATATTTAAACAACTTCTTCTCAATAACCAAGAGCCCCAAGGAGTTGATATTGGGTCTGTAGCATGCTGGGGTGAAGGGCTACCAAGTTTGTTCAATGAATGACCTTGACCTTCATTCAAGGTCACAGGAGTCAAAAAGGCTAAAATCTTTAAACGACTTCTTCTCAATAACCAAGAGTCCCAGGGAGTTGATATTGGGTCTGTAGCATGCTGGGGTGAATGGCTCTTAAGTTTGTGCAAATGAATGCCCTTGACCTTCATTGAAGGTCACAGGAGTCAAAAAGGCTAAAATCTTTAAACGACTTCTTCTCAATAACCAAGAGTCCCAGGGAGTTGATATTGGGTCTTTAGCATGGTGGGGTGAAGGGCTACCAAGTTTGTTCAAATGAATGACCCTGACTCACATTCAAGGTCACGTCGATCAAGTATGCTTAAATCTTTAAATGACTTTTAGTGAATAGCTTAAGTGCCAAGAGACATTATATTGGTCCTGTAGCATGCTTTCAAATAACTGCAGGATCCTTATATGAAAAAATCACTGCATTGCAGGTGAGCGATTCGGGCCCATTGGGCCCTTGTTACAGAGTTATGCCCTTTTATGTAAAAAATGGTTACTAGCTTGTCCGGCTATGCATTTGCTTTGTTTTCAATGGATTTTACTAAAATTTGGTATGTAGGTAGAGGACTCTATGAGGCTTAGCTCTATGCAAAGAGTTTGCCGAATTACCAGTTCTAATAGAGTTATGCCCCTTTTTCTTTAAAAACGAACAAAATTTTGTTCGGCTATATCATATGCATTCACTTAGTTCTTACCTAAACATAGAACATGTTCCATTTGGTTATAGTACCATAAATAGGCAGCTTCACAAAGTATCCAAACCAATCATGGAAAAGCGGGGGGTATACTTGTCACCCCCTCAGTGACAGCTCTAGTTATATCAAAATATTATTTCCTGATATCAAAAAAATATTACTTATTGACTATTCTATAATATAAATAGTGAATAGATACTAAAAAGCACACCAACATGTCATCTAATAGCATGAATAGTGGGGAAACTTTTGGCTAGCCCATTCTCCCCCCCCCCCCCCCCCCCCCCCCCCCCCCTATCAGCTTTGGAGATGGGGAAACTTTTGCCTAGCCCATTCTTTCCCCCCTATCAGCGCTATGGAGATGGGGAAACTTTTGACTAGCCCATTCTTTCCCCCCTATCAGCTATGGAGATGGGGACCCATTCTTTCCCCCCCTATCAGCTTTGGAGATGGGGAAATTTTTGGCTAGCCAATTCTCCCCCCCCCCCCCCCCCCCCCCCCCCTTCCCCTCTATCAGCTATGGTTAACTATGGTTGTAAAAGGCCCATACAAAATAAACATAAATATGCAGAAAAAAAATAATGAATCCTAGTTTGTCCAAAACCAACCATGCAATGAATCTATTTCAAAGAGTCTATATTGACGAGATTCTACACACCAATCAAAGAGTATAATGACAAGATTCTACGAACCAATCAAAGAGACTGTATTGACAATATTCTACACACCAATCAAATAGTCTATATTCAATGACAAGAGTCTGCGCATAACACAAAGAGTCTATTTTGACAATATTCTACACACCAATCAAAAAGTCTATATTGACAAGAGTCTGCGCATAACACAAAGAGTCTATATTGACAAGATTCTACACACCAATCAAAGAGTCTATATTGACAAGATTCTACACACCAATCAAATAGTCTATATTGACAAGATTCTACACACCAATCAAATAGTCTGTATTGACAAGATTCTACACACCAATCAAATAGTCTGTATTGACAAGATTCTACACACCAATCAAATAGTCTATATTGACAAGAGTCTACGCACCAATCAAATAGTCTGTATTGACAAGATTCTACACACCAATCAAATAGTCTATATTGGCAATATTCTACACACCAATCAAGGAGTATATTGACAATATTCTACACACCAATCAAATAGTCTATATTGACAAGATTCTACACACCAATCAAGGAGTATATTGACAAGATTCTACACACCAATCAAATAGTCTATATTGACAATATTCTACACACCAATCAAATAGTCTATATTGACAATATTCTACACACCAATCAAATAGTCTATATTGACAAGATTCTACACACTAATCAAGTAGTATATTGACAAGATTCTACACACCAATCAAATAGTCTGTATTGACAATATTCTACACACCAATCAAATAGTCTATATTGACAATATTCTACACACCAATCAAATAGTCTATATTGACAATATTCTACACACCAATCAAATAGTCTATATTGACAATATTCTACACAACAATTAAATAGTCTATATTGACAAGATTCTACACACCAATCAAGGAGTATATTTACAATATTCTACACACCAATCAAGGAGTATATTTACAATATTCTACATACCAATCAAAGATTCTACACACCAATCAAGGAGTATATTTACAATATTCTACATACCAATCAAAGAGTCTATATTGACAAGATTCTATACACCAATCAAATAGTCTATATTGACAAGATTCTACACACCAATCAAAGAGAATATTGACAAGATTCTACACACCAATCAAGGAGTATATTGACAAGATACTACACACCAATCAAATAGTCTGTATTGACAAGATACTACACACCAATCAAATAGTCTGTATTGACAAGATACTACACACCAATCAAATAGTCTATATTGACAAGATTCTACACACCAATCAAGGAGTATATTGACAAGATTCTGCACACCAATAAAATAGTCTGTATTGACAAGATACTACACACCAATCAAATAGTCTTTATTGACAAGATTCTACACACCAATCAAATAGTCTATATTGACAACATTCTACACACCAATCAAATAGTCTATATTGACAATATTCTACACACCAATCAAATAGTCTATATTGACAACATTCTACACACCAATCAAATAGTCTATATTGACAAGATTCTACACACTAATCAAGTAGTATATTGACAAGATTCTACACACCAATCAAATAGTCTGTATTGACAATATTCTACACACCAATCAAATAGTCTATATTGACAATAGTCTACACACCAATCGTAATGCCAGTGTGTATGTATGTTTATCCAGTTGTACTGTATAATGTCCATCTTTCTCACTTTGTCTTTGTGTACAGGATTATGTACTTTTAACTCCTCAGTCTTTTTCTGATTTTTTTCTGTAGTGCTGAACTCTGATGTACTTTTATGAACCTGACACCTCTGTTTACAGTGTAACATGTTTTCCTTATGGTGCTATGTTATTTTTTGAAGCTCAATTTTAATTGTCAGTCTCAGCTGGAGATATTGAAACCCATCAACTGCAGCATCTTCATCACTTCACGTTTGTCAGCGTCTAATTAACTTGTCACCCACTGTTTACACTTGTCCATTCCACAAAACCTTTATAAAATGTGGTGTAACTAAATACACCTCCAGTCTTAATTAGACATCTTGCCATCAATGCTAGCATTAATAAGAAACAGACAGGATGTGATTTGAGGACAATTCTCTAAAATGTTATGTTGGAGGTCATACAGTAGCACCAGTTGGATATAATTTCCGCCACTCCGTATTCTCCGTCATAATGGCATCCCATTACAAAGCTCCAATTACCGGTATGTATGTATTTTCTAAATCTTAGTTGTTTTCCCATTAGATCTTAAGTAACATCATTAGAACTGCAACTACCTCTCATGGCCAATGTCTTACAGTAATATAGCATCCCTTTACCAAGATCTCATTACAACAATGGTTACTTCCCTTTACCAAGATCTCATTACAACAAGGGTTACTCCCCTTTATCTCATTACAACAAGGGTTACTTCCCTTTATCTCATTACAACAAGGGTTACTTCCCTTTACCAAGATCTCATTACAACAAGGGTTACTTCCCTTTATCTCATAACAACAAGGGTTACTTCCCTTTATCTCATAACAACAAGGGTTACTTCCCTTTACCAAGATCTCATTACATCAAGGGTTACTTTCCTTTACCAAGATCTCATTACAAGGGTTACTTCCCTTTACCAAGATCTCATTACAACAAGGGTTACTTCCCTTTATCTCATTACAACAAGGGTTACTTCCCTTTACCAAGATCTCATTACAACAAGGGTTACTTCCCTTTATCTCATTACAAACAAGGGTTACTCCCTTTATCTCCATTACAACAAGGGTTTACTTCCCTTTACCAGATACTCATTACAACAAGGGTTACTTCCCTTTACCAAGATCTCATTACAACAAGGGTTACTTCCCTTTATCTCATTACAACAAGGGTTACTTCCCTTTATCTCATTACAACAAGGGTTACTTCCCTTTATCTCATTACAACAAGGGTTACTTCCCTTTACCAAGATCTCATTACAACAAGGGTTACTTCCCTTTATCTCATTACAACAAGGGTTACTTCCCTTTATCTCATTACAACAAGGGTTACTTCCCTTTACCAAGATCTCATTACAACAAGGGTTACTTCCCTTTATCTCATTACAACAAGGGTTACTTCCCTTTATCTCATAACAACAAGGGTTACTTCCCTTTACCAAGATCTCATTAAAATAGCAGTTACTTCCCTTTTATCATAATATCAACTGTTACTCCCCTTACCACCATCTGATTAGTACAACTGTTACTCCCCTTACCACCATCTGATTAGTACAATAATTACTTCTCTTTACTGCTATTTCATTAGAACAGCAGTTACTTCTCTTTACCACGATCTCAACTAAACAAATGTTGCTTCATTTATTGCAGTCCCATTAAAACAACAGCTACTCCACTATCATTAGATCTAGTTACTTTCCATTACCAACATCTCATTTATTCCCCTTTACCACAATCTCATTAGTACAACTGTAATTTCCATTCACCATGATCTCAATAAAACAACAGTTTTTTGCCTTTACTGCGATCTCATTGGTACATCAGTTTCTTCCCTTCACCACGATCTCATTAGTACAACAGTTTCTTCCCTTCACCACGATCTCGTTAGAACAACTATAATTCACAATTACTTTTATTGCCAAATATCTATGTAAAGGATAATTTGTCAATTTGACTATTTCTGGCTCTTTCTTAATTTTTGTTCATTTTCGTGTGAAGTGATGAAACAGGCAAAACTGGTTTCCTGGTCAGAGCGAACTGTTACTAAACGCGAATCCGATGCGCAGAAATTCCCCGTTCAAACCTTTCTGTGGCCACGACTCAATGTTGTTTGTACAACTGTTACTTCCCTTTACCACAGTCTAATCGCAATTTCCTACTTTCGTCACAATCCCCGTCGAATAACAGTTTCCTTAATCACCAATCGATTAAACCGTCACTGCCCGTGAGTTTTGTTTGTCTTCCGCCTACTTGTTTGTCTTCCGCCTACTTGTTTGTCTTCAGGCCGCCTACTTGTTTGCCTTCCGCCTACTTGTTTCATGAAACGTAAGTGTATATGTTGTCATTGTTTATGTCTGGTATATAACTGTAAGGCTTGGTTAAGTCAGTCGAACTTCTATAAAACGTCAACTGATCCTCATTTATCCTCATTTATACGTCCTAAGTTCAGTAGAACTGATCCTCATTTATACGCCCTAAGTTCAGCAGAGCTGATCCTCATTTATCCTCATTTATACGTCCTAAGTTCAGCAGAGCTGATCCTCATTTATACGTCCTGAGTTCAGCGGAGCTGATCCTCATTTATACGTCCTAAGTTCAGCAGAGCTGATCCTCATTTATACGTCCTAAGTTCAGCAGAGCTGATCCTCATTTATACGTCCTAAGTTCAGCAGAGCTGATCCTCATTTATACGTCCTGAGTTCAGCGGAGCTGATCCTCATTTATCCTCATTTATACGTCCTAAGTTCAGCAGAGCTGATCCTCATTTATACGTCCTAAGTTCAGCAGAGCTGATCCTCATTTATACGTCCTGAGTTCAGCGGAGCTGATCCTCATTTATACGTCCTAAGTTCAGCAGAGCTGATCCTCATTTATACAGTACATCCTAAGTTCAGCAGAGATTGGGGATTTCACATTTCCACGTAAAATATGTTCGTATACCTAGTATTCACCCATTTAAATGGATCGCCATTTCCGTAGATCAGACAAGCGCGTTTTTCAATCCGGAAATAATGGTCGGGTATAATTATTTACGGGTTTTAACAGTTAGTATAGCCGTAGCGTTGGCGCGTTTTTCTGTGGTTGCTGACAGGACCGACACGGGATTGATGATGGTAGGGAGACAACGCTGACCACCGTCACATACATTGATAGGTCTACGCCAAGCTTTGTCTTTATTAACGCCGCGTATTTCTACTGGGCAGAATCCGATTAGTTTTCATTCTTGTAAGAAATGTGATTGGGGTTATTATTCTTCCGTGTTGCCAAGGAAACGGAGTTTAAGGCCTCCCGCAGCTAGGGTTTGGTGTTTTATTGTTTAACGTCCTATCAACCGCTTTGGTCATTTAAGGACGGCCTCCCCTGTGTGTGAGATACATGGGTTTGGTTTGTGTGTGTTTTGGGAGGCTGTGGTATATTTATTTTTGTCTCCTTGTAAGAGCGCGGAATTTATGCCGATTTTATAGTACTGAACCATACTGCCGAAGACACCCAGCAGGACACCCCACCCGGTCACATTATGCTGACAACGGGCGAACCGCATGACAGCCAGCTGGAAGCCGACCCTCGTGATCACTTGCTCCCTCCCACTAGGCCATGTCGTATCGTTACATCAATCAGGGTACCTTATTTGAATAAATTTTAAAATGTTATGTTCTAATTATGGTAGATCTATAATGTATACAGGGTGTTTCCATACTAGCAGGTTGAGGTCATTTGGCTTGTTTTGGGAGAAAGTGCTGAAATTTTAGTGAATTTTGAAGTTCAAGTAACTTAAGTTATACTGACAAACCGATACAGGCAATACATGTAATTTCGTGTAATTCTTGTTTATTTTCGTGATTCATGTTCGACCACAGACACCACAATTTTTTTTATACACAAAGAATAAACTTTATTTTCATTTCAACTCCAATATTGAAAAAAAAATATTGAATTATGGATTTTTCGTACCTCATTAGTATTTGATTTTTGTTCTTTGGTCACTTTCAAATGTAGACTATCGACATTTTCCCCCTAGCATCATGTACAGATGAGTCCTGGAAGGACGAAACAGCTATGTATCTGGTGAAGCTTAATTCATATCGACTCTATTGTATCTGATTAAATCTCCATTTGTTCCAAAAGGTTCCAATATCTGGTAAGATTGTTCCGAAAGGTTCCAATATCTGGTAAGATTGTTCCGAAAGGTTCCAATATCTGGTGAGATTGTTCCGAAAGGTTCTAATATCTGGTGAGATTGTTCCGAAAGGTTCCAATATCTGGTGAGATTGTTCCGAAAGGTTCCAATATCTGGTGAGATTGTTCCGAAAGGTTCTAATATCTGGTGAGATTGTTCCGAAAGGTTCCAATATCTGGTGAGATTGTTCCGAAAGGTTCCAATATCTGGTGAGATTGTTCCGAAAGGTTCCAATATCTGGTGAGATTGTTCCGAAATGCGGCAACTGGTGACCGACACTATTTAATATAATCTCTTGCTTAACAAATGTATCCATGTATTATATCATATGTCCTGTACAATTTTGTATGTCATTCTCTACACTTTATATGTTTATGAGAATACAATCTTGTCATTGTCATTGCTGGATGTCATTTGATATTTTCTTTTTAAATATCCAGGTACTGACTGTTGGCTGGTGGTTTTTCTCCGGATACTCCGGCTTTCCTCCACCTCTAAAACCTGGCACGTCCTTACATGACCCTGACTGTTAATAGGACGTTAAACAAAAACAAACCAAATCTTTTTAAATACAACATTGATGACGCCCTGGGTGAGAGGGGTCAGTTTTATGCCGAATCCAGTATCTAGGATATATTTCACTTCCATATATATATATGTCTATGTTAAATTTTGGCAAAACTAGCTAAGCTTGTTCAGAATTTTAATGATCTGACACTTTGATTACTACTCCCAGGTAGGGGCCGCGGTGGCCGAGTGGTTAAGGTGTCCCGACACTTTATCACTAGCCCTCCACCTCTGGGTTGCGAGTTCGAAACCTACGAACCAAACTATTCCCAGGTATCAATACATCAGGCCATTAGTGTCACTGACGAAACAGCTGTATGGCCCAGTGTTATAATACTGTACCTAGTTTGTATTGATGGGTGTTAATGGCATTGTCTTTTGAACAATAACTTGCTTCATGTACACAATCAACCCATGTTATACTTTCCTCGCACTATATTTGACTGGAACAACCTCTCGTCAGAACTCATTCACTCCAACACATTAGAATCCTTCAGCCCTTCTCAGCAATTTAAAACCGTAACTTCTCCATAGTTTATAACCTTATTTATTCGTATCTGGTGTTTATACTTAGTTATCACTTTGTGTAGGTATTATTTAGTAACTTACTCTCCCTTTCTTTGTCATAACATATTTATTGTTTTAACATGTTTTTAATTGCACACTCACCAGTATCATAATATTCGGTACGACGAATGAGGACACAATATCGGCATAAGCAGAAACCCACGTGCGTGGAGTCGATGAAATAACTGTTTCGTTTTATGTAAATTGTAGCTTTCTTGAATCCTGTAATGTCTTAAATTCTAAAGAGATGGCACCAGGTGGCGTTGCTGTTTCGTTCCCTGTATATTTCCTAACTACTTTTTTATGGTAATGTTCTTTAACTACAGATGTGAAAGTACCAAAATGGCATCATGTCAGGCGAAAATATACGTAATTGAGAAAGACAAATTTAATATGTCTTGAAATAGGTATCGTCGGCATAACAATATAGGGGACCAGTAGATTATATACAGACATGAGGGAAATGCGTGTGACGTAATGACACGGGTCTCGCCTACAAAAACTCGGGTTATGAAGAACATTACGTCTATATATGGAATATTAATCATATTCCGGAACTGCGCTGAGCCATGTTAGGACACAACCACCAGTACACTATGTCCGTTACAACACGTGACCTGAGACCTCATGTACTCGTGCTTACGTGATCCAATTAAAGCCCGATCACACTGTCTTTTCTTTAGTGATACCTTCACGGTCGTAAAGGGCTGGGAATTATACGTTTTAATCAGATTGCACGATACAGATTTTACCCGCTAAATACCTAAGCAGTTACGTAACCGTACAACTTACTCACACTGGTGAAATGCATTGCACCTGAGCATCTAATAAACCCACGTTAAATGGAATCTGAAATATCATATTTTCGAAATTGCAGCAAAAAAAACATCATCACTTGGTCGCGGTGTGAAAACTAAACCACTAATGCTGGGTTTACACTTGGACACGGTGTGTAAACTTAACCCCTAATGCTGGGTTTACATTTGGTCACGGTGTAAAAACTAAACCCCTAATGCTGGGTTTACACTTGGACGCGGTGTAAAAACTAAACCCCCTAATGCTGGGTTTACACTTGGACACGGTGTGTAAACTAAACCCCTAATGCGGGGTTTACACTTGGACACGGTGTGTAAACTAAACCCCTAATACTGAATTTATACTTGTTAACAGTGTGAAAACTAAACCACTAATACTGGGTTTACACTTGGACACGGTGTGTAAACTTAACCCCTAATGCTGGGTTTACATTTGGTCACGGTGTAAAAACTAAACCCCTAATGCTGGGTTTACACTTGGACGCGGTGTAAAAACTAAACCCCCTAATGCTGGGTTTACACTTGGACACGGTGTGTAAACTAAACCCCTAATGCGGGGTTTACACTTGGACACGGTGTGTAAACTAAACCCCCTAATGCTGGGTTTACACTTGGACACGGTGTGTAAACTAAACCCCCTAATGCTGGGTTTACACTTGGACACGGTGTGTAAACTAAACCCCTAATGCTGAATTTATACTTGTTAACAGTGTGAAAACTAAACCACTAATGCTGGGTTTACACTTGGTCACGGTGTGTAAACTAAACCCCCTAATGCTGGGTTTACACTTGGACACGGTGTGTAAACTAAACCCCCTAATGCTGGGTTTACACTTGGACACGGTGTGTAAACTAAACCCCTAATGCTGAATTTATACTTGTTAACAGTGTGAAAACTAAACCACTAATGCTGGGTTTACACTTGGACACGGTGTGTAAACTAAACCCCTAATGCTGAATTTATACTTGTTAACAGTGTGAAAACTAAACCACTAATGCTGGGTTTACACTTGGACACGGTGTGAAAACTAAACGCCTAATAATCGGGTTACACTTGGTCAGTTTACGCTTGTTAACGGTGTGAAAACTAAACCACTAATGCTGGGTTTACACTTGGACACGGTGTGTAAACTTAACCCCTAATGCTGGGTTTACACTTGGACACGGTGTGTAAACTTAACCCCTAATGCTGGGTTTACATTTGGTCACGGTGTAAAAACTAAACCCCTAATGCTGGGTTTACACTTGGACGCGGTGAAAAAACTAAACCCCCTAATGCTGGGTTTACACTTGGACACGGTGTGTAAACTAAACCCCTAATGCGGGGTTTACACTTGGACACGGTGTGTAAACTAAACCCCTAATACTGAATTTATACTTGTTAACAGTGTGAAAACTAAACCACTAATACTGGGTTTACACTTGGACACGGTGTGTAAACTTAACCCCTAATGCTGGGTTTACATTTGGTCACGGTGTAAAAACTAAACCCCTAATGCTGGGTTTACACTTGGACGCGGTGTAAAAACTAAACCCCCTAATGCTGGGTTTACACTTGGACACGGTGTGTAAACTAAACCCCTAATGCGGGGTTTACACTTGGACACGGTGTGTAAACTAAACCCCCTAATGCTGGGTTTACACTTGGACACGGTGTGTAAACTAAACCCCCTAATGCTGGGTTTACACTTGGACACGGTGTGTAAACTAAACCCCTAATGCTGAATTTATACTTGTTAACAGTGTGAAAACTAAACCACTAATGCTGGGTTTACACTTGGACACGGTGTGAAAACTAAACGCCTAATAATCGGGTTACACTTGGTCAGTTTACGCTTGTTAACGGTGTGAAAACTAAACCACTAATGCTGGGTTTACACTTGGACACGGTGTGTAAACTAAACCCCTAATGCTGAATTTACGCTTGTTAACGGTGTGAAAACTAAACCACTAATGCTGGGTTTACACTTGGTCACTGTGTGAAAACTACATATGTAAACCCCTAATACTGGGTTTACACTTGGTCACGGTGTGAAAACTACATATGTAAACCCCTAATGCTGGGTTTACACTTGGTCACGGTGTAAAAGCTAAACCCCTAATGTTGGGTTTACACTTGGACACCTCTCACGTTTTTTAATCCTACGATTTATTGTCATGCATTATGTTATTGATAATTACCTTAGATTTCATGCTCATTAAACGGAGGGAGATTTATTCTTATAATTAGCGGGATAGGCTGAAGATGTAACGATACACGAACCCATACCGTAAAAAATTTCTTTACCCGGATTGATGTTCGGAAACGATGCTACACGGAGAAAGCCGAATAGAGTCACGTGGCTAGGAAACTATTGTTTAATATTGGTACGTACACCTGACGTATCCTAATTAAACTATTGTTTAATATTGGTACGTACACCTGACGTACCCTAATTAAACTATTGTTTTGCTATAACACCTGACGTACCCTAATTAAACTATTGTTTTGCTATAACACCTGACGTACCCTAATTAAACTATTGTTTTGCTATAACACCTGACGTATCCTAATTAAACTATTGTTTATATTGGTTATACACCTGACGTATATTAATTAAACCATTGTTTAATATTGGCTATAACACCTGACGTATCCTAATTAAACTATTGTTGTATATTGGTACGTACACCTGACGTATCCTAATTAAACTATTGTTTTATATTGGTACGTACACCTGACGTATCCTAATTGAACTTTTTTTTTATAGTGGCTATAACACCTGACGTATCCTAATTGAACTTTTTTTATAGTGGCTATAACACCTGACGTATCCTAATTAAACTATTGTTTAATATTGGTTATTACATCTGACGTATCCTAATTAAACTATTGTTTAATTTTTTGTTATTACACCTGACGTATCCTAATTAAACTATTGTTTAATATTGGTACGAACACCTGACGTATCCTAATTAAACTATTGTTTTGCTATAACACCTGACGTATCCTAATTAAACTATTGTTTAATATTGGTACGTACACCTGACGTATCCTAATTGATCTATTGTTTGATATTGGTACGTACACCTAATGTATCCTAATTAAACTATTGTTTTGCTATAACACCTGACGTACCCTAATTAAACTATTGTTTTGCTATAACACCTGACGTATCCTACTTAAACTATTGTTTTGTAGAGCTGTCTGGTGTCCTGTCAGGTTTGTCCTTTAGTTACGCCTCCTTATGCTCTAGTATATACAATGTACTTCGTTCGTAGAAAGTGTTTATAGAATTAAAACCTCTTGTGTATACGTCGATGGGAACTTCCTGGAACACGAACATAATCGTTGCAATATTTATTTATTACATTTTCTATCACCGCCAAGATCCCTCAAGATCCTCCTAATTCGATTCCACAATTCCCTCTCAAATCGTGCAGATCCTAGGCATTATGGGAAAGCGTTTAAACCCTACACCACCAAAACAGTCACCATTATTGGAAATTAAACATGCCAAACAGTAGTGTTACAAGCTGTTTTTAACTCCAAACTGGAGACAATTAGTGTAAAAAGGGGATACCAACAGAGAAAATAAGTGAAGTTTGTGATAATTGACATTTTCTAACAGGAAAGTTTAATTAACAAAATCAACGTGAGACTAGCTTTTCAAATTAAATACAAAACGGAAAGCCTTTTGTGGTAATGCTTTATGGCTTTATGTAGCTGACAAACCTAATAATACCCGAGAGTGATTGATGTTTATGTTGTTTTAATAGAGAATCCCGAGAATCAATTAACCATCAGACCAATGCCTCGCAAACGGTCGGGCGTTTAACATGTACTTTTTAGGAAGTGTAGGGTGATGACAAGTGCCTAACATTGCAACATGAGACTCAACCGAATTTTTTATATTGAAAATATTAACACGAATTCCTAAATGTTTACAGCAACCTGGATGATAGATTTGTTGGATGTATCCAATATTGAAGATTTCGTTGAGAATAAAAAAGGAAACTATCGTACATGGGTTTTTTTTCTTGTTAAAAGGGTCATTTCATATAAAAATTTGGAATCGGAGATAGCGAATTCCGAAAATAACGAATTATGTTCATGGCCCCAGAAATTCCTTATAAATGAGGATGAACGTAAAATGCCATCTTTAGCTGGCATACACCACAAGCGTCTGCTTGTGGTAAGTATCTATGGAAAAAAAATATTAACTACTTTGATAGGAATAGGGGCTAATATTTTATGGTAGAAGTAGGGGCTAATATTTTGTGGTAGAAGTAAGGGCTATTTTTTTCGGCATAGTCGTATAATTTTCTTTTGACCCCGGATATGACGCGAAAGGTGGCGTTACTGGTCAAGATGAAGTATGTGATTGGTCAATGTGCAGTTAATAAGACTTTAAGTGGATGTATCTATTCAAATGACACATTAATAAAAGCATATTCCTGATTCGAATGCAGTCTTATTATCACCAAAAATGAATCAAACTGATATAATTTGTTATCCGTGCTGAAACTTCTCATTTATTAATAAGTTCGTTAATTTATTTCACCAGCAGTTTTACATTATAACCACCAGCATTAAAACTATGCCGTTTATCTTTTTTCAAAGATATTTCTTGTTTAAAGATACTAACCTCAAGTAGACGTGTGTGCATACACGCAGATCGTAGATCTGATTCCGGTATGTTTTAAAGGTGGCCTTTATGGCCAACACTGGCCAGACTGCGCGGTTAGATTTGCACAAACTTGGCATGGACAGCAAGTCACTCAGGAGCCTCACATAAATAAACTCTATTACGTGATCAAGTTACCATTAGCACCTGGGCCTCAGTGATATATTTGATTTTAATATGCGTCCTTTAGCGAATAATGACCACAGTGTGGCTATAATTAGATCTTGACCAAACTTGGTATGGACAACATGTCACATAGGAGCCTCACAGAAATGAACTCAAATTGGTGCTCAAATGACCCTTGGCACATGTACAGGAGCCTCGATAAGCTGTAAGCATCTTATTTGGCTGGGTTTTTTTTGGTAGTCTTTATGGCCAATATTGGTCAGACTGGGTAATTAGGTCTTGACCAAACTTGGTAGGGACAAGTCACCTAGAAGTTTCCCAGAAATTAACTTAATTTAGTAGAGGTGCCTCTGACACCCTCATCTGATTACCTATAGGCTGTAAAGGTGACTAGGCTGAGTACACAGGTACACAGGTCTCCGTACAATTCGAGGTTAAAGGGAAGCAACTCTGACTGACTGCTTAGCAAAAAAAAATAATAAAAAGGACTGCATTCTTGTTGATATAATATCATTATACATGTTGAGAGAAAACAATTTCATAATTCTGTCTCTGAATGTAGATAAATTTTCAAAACTTGACTTTAAATATGACGAAGTTAGGCTAGATATATAAAATTAAAATTTTTCCGGGTTTTATATCCTGGTTTCGAGTTATTATTACTCTGTTGCTACTACTTCCGGGAACAATTGGCGATGGCGGTGAGTGTGTGCACGTTTTGTACTGTGGTTTCGTGTTTTTGATGGTAATATCGTGATCATTTCAATAAAGTACTAATTAATTGGCATCAATATGATAATTTTAATACTGGTACATGCATAACAATATACGAGTATTGTCAACAATTGAAAATAAGACCAGAGTTTATTGCGGCCGGCTCTGTAGTTTTGATTGAAGTTTGATAATTATACTTTACTTTTATAATTTTGCTGGTTTATTGTTTCTGAAAACTAAATACTAAATATAAAGTTTATGAATACCTTATGTTATTTTTGAAACCTTCATATATTTAAAAGAAAACAAAAACATTATATGTCTATCTATTAACCTCGAGAAACGTAACGGAAGTCCTTACCTTTATACATATATATCTAGCTAGTGATTTTCTAAGATAGACCATGGCCAGGCCAGTAGCTGACCAATTGCAAGTGTACTATCAACAATCAACCGATCGACCTATATAGCCACAAAGACTAAGACTTATGATAGCTAAAAAATTATAAGCTATATTCATGTAAAGTTTTGAAGACATTTGAATCATAATTAAATGTAAGTAATTTAAACTTAATGCATATTTGCAATTGCTGTTCCGTTTGAATTATATATGCAACTAATGTATGTAACAATAACTCCAGCTCCAAAATTTCCATTGAGAATTTAAAACCAGCATTCATTTTAATTGCTAGCCCGAGTTCCCTCTGGCCCCTACGTATACATGTACACCTGATATTTGATATTTAAGGGACAGATATCGATGCTGATGTGGTCTTATCCGGCATTTCTTTTCTTTTTCTAGTCCAATAGTAATGCTGGACCAGGGCCTGGGCCCGGTGGACCACCTAATCCAATGATGAGGCCTCCCTTTGGTGTAAGTGATTATTTCCTGCAGGTTTTGTTCCTGTTCCTGTTTCGCTGGTATATATGATGAATCAAGTCACATTTTGTGCCCGATCCTTATTGTCATTTTGTTTAAAAGGCAAATAAAATAGATTTAAACCAAATTGTCCCAGGAACATGTTTTTGACATGCACCCTAAATTGAATTTTGACTCCTGGGTCTTACATTTTCATGAGCTGGGGGGGTGGGAGGATTGGAGACTTCTCCATGTTATTCATGGGAGGATTTGAAGTAGTGTATATAGTAACATTCTAACAACAGGAGCTTGACACATTCCTCTAATGAAGAATGAAAATTAACCCCTAGATCACTTATTATTGACAAGATGTGTCAAATGCAAGCCCCTGTGATTTTAATTACACAGACTCTACATATTTATTAAAATAATGATTAAAGGTCATGCTATTTGAGGCTGTTATTTATCAATGCACATATATATGTAGTAGCTCAAACAGTAAGTCCAATAGGTGTAATGAAATTAATATGTTGATTTTGTTTGTTGTGTTGTACATGTGTTTGGTTAAATATATACATGTATCTCTGTTTAGATGCCACCAGGGTTTATACCGCCTCCAATGGGAGGACCAGAGATGAACAATCCACCAATGATACCACCAGGTATACCACCAGGAGGTATGTCTTAAACAAAAAATGGCCAGTAGCTTTCGTAGGATTCATTCAGTTGAGTCCTGAAATGATATTTCCCAAATTTTCATGGGTCACAATAATAAGAGATGGATAGGATTTCTCAAAATTTGGGCCCATAGGACAAGTCTGAGTCCAGGACTCGAGTATCTTGAATCATAAAAATCACTGAATTGAATAAAGTTGTGTAAATAGAAATGTATTAGTATTTGAGATAAAAGTCTGCATGCCACTAAGTGATAGACCAACAGACCTATATTATGTAAGTGGTTTATTAAAAAAAAATCATGGAAGTCTGTAACCTGGGTATTATTTATATTAAACCAAATTGAGATGATCTGTTAGCACATGGTTGTGATCAGAGCTATACTATCTGATTTGAGTTTAAACTTTGTATTAGGTTTTAGTCTAAAATTTGTTTTAAAAAAGCTAATAATTATGTAATTGTTTTCTAGGTTTTCCTCCTGCTGGATCGATCCCCCCACCCAGATTTCCTCCCAATATGCCTCCAATGTCCGGCGGAATGCCTCCCATGTTCCCACCAGGTGAGGTGATACCTCAGGTGTTCCTAAATTACAAATACAGATTAATCATGCTTCAGTTCAAATTTAGAGTTCATGACTTCATAGAAAAAACATTTAAAGATATATATTGCCTAATGAAAATACATTTGTATTCACTATTCTATGATAAGGAAGTGTAGATAGTTAGGTTATTTTAACAAAACATTTTACTGAATGTTATTTACATAAAGTACAAACTTTAACAGTGTCGTTCTGATCTTGTCTGAAGTGTTTGAAATCTACAGGAAAATTCCAGCTAATCAGAAGAATGAATTGCTCATTTTATAATGATAGTCAATGATTTGCAACACAGTTCCATTATAACATACACGTACAATAAATTCATTCTCCTAGATGGACTTTGTCTCTTCATAGAAAATGTTTAAACATAATTGTTTTGCTATCAGCCATTGATAGTGCTACTGTTTGAGACTTTTATTTAACATTTTACAGGACCAAATCCCCAGATTTCCAATCTGGCACAGTCAGGTTCTGCCTCTAACTCACCGGTCCTTGCAGATGGTAAAACAGACAAGGTGAAGAATCTAAGGATTACTGTGTATACGTAATAGAAGTGTAATGATCACCACAGTGAAATTGTATCACAGTTGTTTATACTCAATTCCATTCAACATTTTAAAAAAATATTTTAATCCATTTAAGATTTTCTGCGAGATGCTTAGTTTCATTGGTCAATAATTCAAGCTGCATCCATTCAGCAGTGAGGATACAATTTTTACAATGCATTCATGAGAAAACAATTTAACAGCTGAGAATCAACAGTAAATGCTGTAAAATGGCGGTGTTTAAATCTAGATTGTGGAAATTGGTTTCTACTGTCAGTATAATGTGACCAGGTGATGTGTCCTGCTGGGTGTCTTAAACAGTATGCTTCAGCACAGCTGTCTGAATCTGGTTATTATTTATAGAAAAAATCATCGGCCCCTACTCCTACTATAACAACCCGGTGAAGATTGGACGATGCACCAACTGTAGAACAGAAGTAGGCTACTCTCTTAATGCTGTATTAAAATGGCAGTCTGATTGGTAGTATTGTTTACAGAGTTGTCCACCAATCAGATTGACTGTTGCAAAACTGTTCTAAAATGGGTAGCCTACTTCCGTTTCTAAGTTGATGTATTGTCCGACAGCTCAACTGCTTTTGGGCCATTTTCTCATCTACAAATCATTGTCACAGGTCAAAACGATAGCACACATTGATATTTTAAGATTCTAAACCAAGGCATGTTACTGAAGCATGAGTGCATTTGATATTTTGGTCAGATTAACTGAAATCCAAAGTGAATCGAAGCTTACCCACCCCTTCCAACTTTTCAAGTGTTACACCTTGTTGATCTAGTAGGAGTAGGGGCTAAAAAAATTTTTTTCTAACTAACCAGATGCAGACCTCAGTGAGGCAGTACTATAACATTGGCATCACCTTATGAACATGACAGATTTCGCTGAAATATGTATAAAAAGATGTTAATTCATAATTAGAAAAGAATATCTCGCTGTTGATCAACAGTCTGAATATGTAAATTTTTGCATCATATATAATGCATATGCATAAAAATATTTTTAGAAGATACATATCAAATCACGATGGCAGTATCGCTGTACATATTCATGGGCAAATCATATTATGACAGGTCTACTGTAAACTGAATTATTGCTCAACAGTCCATTCCAGTTTTATGTGATATGTATATAGGTGTGAACCATTACAGAAGCCGCTATGATATCTTATATTATGTATATATGTGTGAACCATTACAGAAGCCACTATGGACAGAACACAAGGCACCTGATGGTAGGACCTACTACTACAACAACATAACCAAACAGTCAAGCTGGGAGAAGCCGGACGACATGAAATCCAAGGCTGAGGTAATTCCATTCATAGTATCAAAGAATTTATAACAGGTTTTAAAACATTTCCCAAAAAATTTGAAATACATGATTTTTGTTTTTTTTAATTTCACTAAAAAAATTAGAAATTTACTTTTAAAATAGATCACCCTAAAATGCACCTATTTGAGTTCCAGATAATGAAGTTTGGCTGTATATATGTGTAAGCGTTTCTTTGATGAGCATTAAAGCTACTAGGGCCCCCTCTTTTGTAAAGTTTAAAAATACATGTTTTATTGAGTAGTGAATACATGTTTTATTGTGCAGTGAATACATGTTTTATTGTGTAGTGAATACATGTTTATTGTGTAGTGAATACATGTTTTATTGTGTAGTGAATACATGTTTATTGTGTAGTGAATACGTTTTACTGTGTTGTGAATACATGTTTTATTTTGCAGTGAATACATGTTTTATTGTGTAGTGAATACATGTTTTATTGTGTAGTGAATACATGTTTATTGTGTAGTGAATACGTTTTACTGTGTTGTGAATACATGTTTTATTGTGTAGTGTAGTGTTCCAGCTAGGATTTGAAAAGGGCAGGGCGCTGCCTAAAAAAAGGGCATTTTTGTGCGCGACATTTTTTCCGGGCCTATCTATCTCCTACCTTATTTTACAGGACATTTAAGTACATCCATGCATTACATATGACCTGATTCATAAGAGACAAATAGAAATCTGTTGATTTTTTTTTATTATTTCGTTTGTGTGAAAATATCTTCTTTCTTCTCTTTATTCTTCAAATATTGTTTTAAATTTTGATGGTAAAAGTTATGACCTAGAATGATTCAAAAATAAAATGATATTAGCATTATTTCAATTTAAGGGTGTATTGAGAGAATCCATATACGATAATTACGACCAATCAAAAAGTAACTATCAGATTATAGTCAACAGAGCGATATTTTCAACCAGAAGTTAGTCTGTCCGTTGTGATTGTAAGACGACTAATTGTAAGTGAAGATATTATAGAGCAAAAGAGAAAAGGTGATCAAGCATATACGAGAAAAAAAAGATTAAGTAAAAGAAATTCTATTATTTAATATCTGAATAAACTTCGTCCAAATAACTACGATGTATCTTGTAAGCGGCGGTAAATTTCTACTTTCACTTTAGACTCTTTAGAAATAACGGTAAACTAAAATCAGGAAATTATAGCAAGTTAACATTTTCTTGAATTAATTATAAGAAATGGTAAACGAATTAGGGCCGATCATGATTTGCAAGTTTCTGATCAAACATTTGTTCTGTTGCTCTCGTAAACAAACGGTCCCCGCGTGTTGTAGAAATGTAATCACTTGGCTATCACATGACCCGCAGTTAATGCAGAGTCGGCATTTCAGATACGAAAATAACACAATATAAACTAAACTTTTGCAACCATTATTCACATGAACAGATATTTTTATGTGTCCTTTATTTATTTATGAAAAATAAACATTTTGTATAGAAATCCGTCAATCCAACAAGGAATTTGCGACATCTGCATTTACAACGAACCATTTCCGGCGTCCCGCCAAACTTCATCAAAAAAAAATCAACCGAAAGCTAATTTTGATCACTGGAAAATCACTGGAAAGTGATCTCATGATCATTTACTTAAAAGTTGCTTGGTTTACACCAGAAGGATTTCGTGTTGTCATGTGAAGAAAATTTCAAAGATATATAGATCGATTGCCAATTGCACACCTGCTCATGGGATAACTTTACGACAAACGTGCGGCTCTTTTCGGTCTTGTCAAAAGTTGTTTACATAAGTAAAACAACATTTCCATCCATTATCATTACTTTGTCCATCTTCAAAAAGCCTTCGTGATTATGATTTAATTGGATTACCAATCGATCCTATCGACTCGTCACGGTTAAATGAATCTATTAAAACACCAGCTCGATCCCCAGCTGACCGATCTCTGCCTCGGGCAGCGTCCATCAGTACCGTGGATAAAGGTCTACAGGTAAGGGGACTGGTGTTACAGGTGGCCAATTAGTGACTGACTGACTGTATATATTGCATGGCTTCAGCAAATCGGATCTAGAGTATACGAGGCAAAATGAGCATCAATGACACTTAGAAAAAGGGCAGTACTACAGAAAAAGGGGCGGGGCGCATTTCTAACTTTGAATTAGGGGCAGGGCGCCGCGCCCTGCTAACCCGACCTAGCTGGAACACTGTAGTGTATACATATATTGGAGTATTTTGGTCTGCCTTTTACAGTTACAACTGTCGCAGTGTCCCTGGAAGGAGTATAAATCTGACACAGGCAAGGTCTACTACCATAATGCCCTTACTAAAGAGTCGAAGTGGACCAAGCCCAAGGACCTGGAGGAACTGGAAGGTTAGTTTCCACACTGTCTAGGGAACATCTGTGTTTACTACATATAAGGACACCTGTAGATTCTGACATCTGTTTACTTTATAGCTTTTTAGCTTTAAAACATAGTAAATATAAAATTCTCATTTAGCGTTAATACATAAGTTAATAGAAAATTATCATTTAGCGTAACATAAAATGGCTTTGATGCATAATTAATGAAAAAAATCGTATTTAGCTTTAATGCATAGTACAGATGTGTATGCGATGTGCGATACGGATCGTGCAGGAAAATGTGTGCACGATGGGCGATTGGAACAGTACATGTGCGATATGTATCGTGGTCGATATAAAATGAGGAACGCGTCATCTAATTATTTAAACGTGTGGAACGATTGTAAAAGATATACAACGATTAACATTTTACGAAGCAGCTAATTACCATATTTTTGGTGAAATATATGCAATAATTATTAGAAATGAATCTAAATACCGATGTATAGTTAAATAAGTTATCTAAATGATTATTAAAGGACTTTATATAATTTGCTCGGACGTCGTCGAGGACACCACTAGGCCTTGGCGAGTCGAAGAAATGTGTATTTAGCGAGATTATATACAGGCTATTTAATACATGTTTAACTTAACAACAGATATAACGACTTGTTTTGAATAGAAACATTTCTGTTGTGTTTAAAAATACATAATATATGTAACTTATGTATTAAGTAAGATAAATAATCGTAGTGATGTCCGTCTACCATTCTGGTACATGTAGATGTATCACCAGGCTGTCGAAAACATCACAAATACTTGCGAGACAAAATGACGGTACTTAAATGGCAAAAATTATCAGGTCATACATATTCCATGAATGAAAACAATTGTTACGCAACACGTATATATAAAAGCGACCATCTTATATCATAATTTTAATTTTTTCTTATATCTTTTCGTATAACTAGTTATTCCGTAATATTTATAACCCTATCGTTAGCTGTGCTGTTTACATCGCACAGTTGTGCGGTTTGTATCGCACATCGCACATTTGTGCGCACGATGTTTTTGGAACGTTGTGCGATCACACAACTGTAAATATAAAATTCTCATTTAGCTTTAATAAATAGCAAATATAAAATTCTCATTTAACTTTGATGCATGATTAATAAAAAAAAATCATTTGGCTTACTTAGTTATCATTTGGCTTACTTAGTTTATGAAATTCATCATTAGTGAAATCTAAGATTTGATATAGCTTTGTTCCAGTGAAATTAAGTCTGAATCTTAAGGGCTTTTCCATCAAAATATCTACTTGATCACAGGACTCCAAAATAAATCACTTCTATCCATGGTGGGATTTCCTTCCTTTAAGTTCTTTGTAATTTATTAAACTCTATGGTTGGTATCCCTTTGAAAAACCTGGAGTCCTGGGGTGGGGTAGATGTTTTACTGGGATAGCCCTAAGTGGGTATCATTTTTAGTTGTCATTTGTTAATGTTTGTCATCTCTTGTTTCAGAAATTGTTAAAGGTGAAGCGAAGTAAGTATCTAATTAATATTGATGTTTGGTTTTCAGCTAAAAATTGTATTACTATATTTATCCTCAAATAAGCCCCCTCCCCTAGTGTGAAAGTTCAGTATTCAAGTTTGGGAAGGGCTAAATTGTAAATGACTTTTAGCTTTTAACATCACAGCATCAAGTCCTAAATTTGATTATATTAAATTTTATTGGTCATTAGTCAAAATGAAAGGTCCGAGGTCACAAATTACTACTGTAGTTAAAAAACTAAAAAACTAGTGTAAACATTTGTGTATGCAATATTTCATGAACCCCAGGATAGATGTATTTCATTGATGAGTAGGTTAGGGTAATATATTATTTTGGGAAGTAATTTAGTAAATTTACTTACCATAGTTTGTGCTATGTACCCAGCATCTATTATTCTCACATAGAAAGACATATAGCAACATTTATATTCTCTACTTTATTTTCCATAGGAAAAAGACAGCTGTTGACACCCCTAGAACAGCGACTCCCCCTGTATCGGCTGTTCCACCTACTGGGATAACTCTACCAGCACAGCCGTCCAAGCCTTCCTCAGCTATCCAAGCCGCTATGGAGGCCACACTGGCCTCTATAGAGCTGCCACCACCCTCGGGTGGGGCTGTAGTAGTACCAACACAGGACAAGGTGGACAAGATCGACAGCGAAGACGAGAGTGAGGATGAAAAACCACCCAAAAAAGAAGTGGTACCCATGGTCTTCAAAAGCAGGAAGGAGGCTATGGAGGCCTTCAAGGCCCTACTCAGGGAAAAGGTGCAGGCCCTTCAAAGGATTCAATACCAGTTCAAATTTAGTTTTATCCTAATTAACACTAAAATGAACATCATTAATCAAAACACTAATTAGTTTATAGACTATTTTAAATTGTGTAAATTATGGTACATGCATATCCTTAAAGCATTTGATTTATGCTTTGAAAGATTTTTGTCTTATTAATTAATCAGTTTAGTGAACAATGAACATAAGGGTAGATATGTAATTGATAAATTGAGGGAATATTGGGTTGGATATTTAATTTATATGAGTGAACATGAGGTCTAGAGAATATGAGTAAAGAAATTCAATTGATAAATTGAGTGAATATGAGGAAAGATATGCAATTGATGAATTGAGTGAACATGTAGATAGATATTCAATTGATAAATTGAGTGAACATGAGGATAGATATTTAATTAATAAATTTTGTGAACATTAACTTAAATATTTAATTGGAAAATCAAGTGAATGTGATCATAGATATTTAATAAATTGAGTGAACATGAGGATAGATATTTAATTGACGAATTAAGTGAATGTGAGGATAGATACAAAGTAAAGATTGTGAGGTAATGATTTGTATATAGAACATCTTATACTCATTGCTATGTATTTATAATACTGAATTTGTTACCTTAGTTAAAAAATTATATGCTTGAAACCTTTAGGTGAGTAGCTGATAAAATTATAATTCCCCCTTACCGGTAAAACGTAAATAATGCCAAAGTTTGTCAGCACTCCAGCAACTTCATTCCTTGAGGGATTTTGATTAAACTCCACACAATGATAAAGAACCATAATATTTCAGACAAGTTTGAGTTTCAGGGTCACTTACTATTTTTATTGGGGACTGGTAGGGGGCATGTACTGCTTTAGCATACCCAGTATGCTTCTTAGCCAAGTTTTAATAAATTCCATATGTCACTAGTGTAAGATTCTGTTTATCACGAAAATTGTTTTTATTATGTATTTACAGTCTGTGTCTTCGACTGCCACATGGGAACAGGCCATGAAGGTCATTGTCAATGATCCACGTTACGGGGCTCTCAAGCAGCTCAACGAACGTAAACAGGCCTTCAACGAGTACAAAACACAGAGAGTCAAGGAAGAAAAGGTAACTCTCACTTGATTCTGGAATATTTGTACTGGAATTCTTGTCTCGATGTGTACAGAGGATCTCTCAATATTTCACTTCCTCGTACGACCATGGATGTTAGTACATTAAACTCCATTAAGTCGTGCCTCCTGTTGTAAAACACAGATCTGTCCAGTGCTAGGATTTTACAATACAATGGAGAATAGGTTCTGATGTTTACAGTTACAATTAAGAGGGTATGATTTAGCATGATATGTCGCAGTTCATAGTTATGTTGGAGTTGTAGAATAAGTTAGTGGTCTGGGCCCAGTTGTTCAAACGGTGATTAGCTCGATCACTCGATTAGTGAAAATCTCATTTCTCCTTTACTTCAAAAGCAGAGTGTGCATCTTCCTTAAAATGGGCAGGTAGAGACTGACGAGTGTCATATTTTCATAAAAAATTGTCACGTTAGTTTTACCAGTCTGAGAAAAGATTTTATTATGATTTCAAAATTGTTAAACTGTGATTAGCCTAATCACCCTTTGAACAACTCAGGCCTTGCTGTATTACCTAATTTTAACATTTTAACATTCAAAGTTCTATACCATTGGAATGATGAATTATATAAATTGACCCTCTATGTGTCAGTGAATTTATTTTATTGAAATTAAAATCATACAATATCATAAACAGTACAAAACTTATAAAATACATAGATTTTTTAACTATTACTTAATAGTTTTAATTAATTAGCGTAATTGTAACCTTTGAATATTTGAAAATATATTCTTCCAACAAAAAGCATTTAAATGCAAGCCTTTTTCATAAGTGAATTTCTTTTTGTGTTTGCTTACAGGAAGAACAGCGTTTGCGAGCTAAACAAGCCAAAGAAGACCTGGAACAGTTTCTGTTGAATAGTGACAAAATGAATTCAAGCATCAAATACTGGTAAGCTTGGTAGTGTATTCATAGGGGTAAAGACAATTCAAATGAGATAATTGATGTTTGAAAAACACAATTTACTTGTTTTGTCTTTAAACATTTTTTACGTCTGCTGTTCATGCTGATGAAGTTAGAACAAAACTTATCCATTTTTGTGGCCAGTGATCAATTTGAACATATAGAGACCCATCTGTAGGGTGAAACAGTGAGCCTTCTGTAGGGTGAATCAGTGACCCTTTTCTAGGGTGAAACAGTGAGCCCTTCTGTAGGGTGAAACAGTGAGCCTTCTGTAGGGTGAATCAGTGAGCCTTCTGTAGGGTGAAACAGTGAGCCTTCTGTAGGGTGAAACAGTGAGCCTTCTGTAGGGTGAATCAGTGAGCCTTCTGTAGGGTGAAACAGTGAGCCTTCTGTAGGGTGAATCAGTGAGCCTTCTGTAGGGTGAAACAGTGAGCCTTCTGTAGGGTGAAACAGTGAGCCTTCTGTAGGGTGAATCAGTGAGCCTTCTGTAGGGTGAAACAGTGAGCCTTCTGTAGGGTGAAACAGTAAGCCTTCTGTAGGGTGAAACAGTGAGCCTTCTGTAGGGTGAAACAGTGAGCCTTCTGTAGGGTGAAACAGTGAGCCTTCTGTAGGGTGAAACAGTGACCCTTTTGTAGGGTGAACAATATACTGACTTATACAGTTGTAAGATCACACTTCATCTTCACAACTAAAAGATGGTGCAGATATTTTTGTAGTTAACACCACACATACTGTATGTGAGATTTGGTGAGATTGGTAGATAAAAAACATCAGACAGCTATGTACAAATGATTAAGTAGAAATATTATCAGTGATGACTGGTTAAAGATTAAGTAGAAATATTATCAGTTTTGACTGGTAAAAGGGATATCATCAGACAGCCATTTAACAATCTTCAAAACATACCTAGATTCTGTACTGTAGGGCGAAAATTACCATGTACACTCAAACCTCATTACCATTGAAGTCAGTGGGCCATAATTCGAGGTAACCAAGTATACTTTGCATATGATTTTTACTGCCAGAACAGAATGTTTACTTCGAGTTAAACAGGGTATTCCAGTTATCAGAGTTCAATATAACTGAGTTTGACTGTATTATCTACTGGAGGCTGAGAAGACCAGTATTAAATTAAAGATTGTCACCTGGTTCATGTCGTGAAAGTATTAAATTGATAACCGTACCATGTGTTAATAGAGTGTTGTGTATGTAACATTGTGTTAGCTGTAGAGATGATATTTGTACCCTATAGGAAGGCCGACGACATGTTTGGTGGCGAGGAGGTTTGGAAGGTTGTACATGATCGGGACCGTCGCGAGCTGTTTGATGATGTGACTCACATGTTGGCTAAAAAGGAAAAGGTATGTATCAATTAAATAATATTTCAGTCATAAATCATAACAGACTTGAGGTTGTTACTACATGTCTTGTCTTGTACAGGCTTAACAGGAAGTAAAATGGCAACACTAGGTCTGTCCTTACATTTCTGAAAATAATAACTGTGGTCATAATGTTTGGACCATAATAAACAATAACTGTGGCCCTGATAATGGACCACAATAAACATAAATGGCCCATTATCAGGGCCACTTTAGGACAAGGTATCTTTGTCAGGAGAGTGGGGCTGTGATAGCTTAATTGGTTAGAGCTCTGGCCACGTAATCTCGTGTGAAGATCCGAGGTGCATGGTTTGACACTTTGTAACCCTGTCGGCTTGTGTTTCTCGGAAGCTGAGAAACAGGCCGGTCTGTACTGTCATGGTTGTGTCCTTGGGAAAGACACTTTACCCTAATTGCTCTAGATGGCATGTGATGGAACTCCTGTATGTTGTTCAGTGAGGTATCCACCAGCTACTACACTTCATACCCCTTTCGGCTTGTGTTTCTCGGAAGCTGAGAAACAGGCCGGTCTGTGCTGTGTGGTTGTGTCCTTGGGAAAGACACTTTACCCTAATTGCTCTAGATGGAATGCGATGGAACTCCTGTATGTTGTTCAGTGAGGTATCCACCAGCTACTACAAGGAGACCCCACCTCTAAATGATCGTGGCTGTTCACTGGGTGATACAGTGATTGACATGATGTTGTTTTCAAAGGTTATCCAAGCCTTGGTTAAGTTATTCTGCACTAACATTCATGCAGTAATATTAAAGTAAGTTCTTTTTTAGGGGAACAGCTTAATACAACGATGGCAAGACAAGTGTGTAACATTGTTATATCAAACAGAGTAAATTCAATTGAAAATAGTTTTCCTTTCTTGTTGTGCTCAAATATTACAACTTTGTCAACAGGAAGAATCCAAAGCTCTACGTAAGCGAAACACGAAGGTATTTGCCGAGATCCTGGACAGCATGCCAAGTTTGACGAACTCTACCACCTGGTCAGAGGCCCAGCAAATGTTACTGGACAACCCACGCTTCACAGACGACCCAGACCTACACAGTACGTGTATAGAGTCATCTGTTAGAATCAATAATATGGAGTATGGAGTAATCCCACTTATTACATAAGTAATATGGAGTTATCTCACAGACAAAAAATAAATAATATGGAGTTATCTCACAGATAAGTAAATAATATGGAACTATCTCACTGAAAGAATAAGTAATATGGATTTATATCACAGATAAAATAATTAATTTGAAGGTATCTCACAGTTAAAATAAGTAATATGGAGTTATCTTACAGATAAAGTAATTAATTGAATGTTTTGTATGATATCTACATTAAGTATGATTGGGAAAATAGTGTCATGATTACAAGTTTGAGTACCTGGTCATAAGTCATAATGGTGTCAGATACACATCTACATAGGACATTGATAGAGGTGGGAGAGGTTCTAGTCATATCACATTGTGTCATACCAGGTATTCATCTATAATCTCAGAGGACTTATTCTAAAGGGTATCTGAATGATTATATTTACAAAAAGTGTGATGGGTTTCTGGTGGATAATATCATTTACATACAATGTATATATATGCTCTTCATGTTTAGATACGGACAGTGTTTATGTTAGATACGGACAGTGTTTATGTTAGATACGGACCGTGTTTATGTTAGATACGGACCGTGTTTATGTTAGATTCAGACAGTGTTTATGTTAGATACGGACCGTGTTTATGTTAGATACGGACCGTGTTTATGTTAGATACGGACAGTGTATATGTTAGATACGGACCGTGTTTATGTTAGATATGGACCGTGTTTATGTTAGATTCGGACCGTGTTTATGTTAGATACGGACAGTGTTTATGTTAGATACGGACCGTGTTTATGTTAGATACGGACCGTGTTTATGTTAGATACGGACAGTGTTTATGTTAGATACGGACCGTGTTTATGTTAGATACGGACCGTGTTTATGTTAGATACGGACCGTGTTTATGTTAGATATGGACAGTGTTTATGTTAGATACGGACCATGTTTATGTTAGATACGGACCATGTTTATGTTTTCTTTATGTACAGATATGGACAAGGAGGATGCCCTGGTGTGTTTTGAGGACCACATCCGTATGCTGGAGCAGGAATTTGATGATGAGAAAGAAAGAGAAAGGAGACGGATTAAACGCCAACAACGTAAAAACAGAGAGGGATTTCTGGTATAGCTTTCTTACATATTTGTTGATAATTTAATGTAAAAAACATACAAGTTAAAAAATGAAAAAGTACCTTACATAGATATGAAGATGTACATACTTTGTATTAAATAATGGTTTTATATACTGTATATAATTATTGTGGATCTATAACCATATGTATATTCATATAATTTTTAATGCTAGGGGAATATAATATTTGTATTGTAAAAATAAAACGGTTTTAAAATTCATTCATGTTTTGTTGAATGGCAGGTCCTGTTAGACGAACTCCACGAACAAGCCAAGCTTAACTCCATGTCTTTGTGGATGGACTTGTACCCAGTCATCAGCCAGGACGTCCGTTTTACCAACATGCTTGGACAGCCAGGATCAACACCGCTAGACCTTTTCAAATTCTATGTTGAAGATCTCAAAGCCAGGTTCCATGACGAGAAGAAGGTTGTTAAGGAGATACTGCGGGAACGAGGATTTCTGGTGGAGGTCTCAACGTCATATGAGGATTTTGCTTCAGCCATCATCCTGGATAAACGATCTGGAGGATTAGATACAGGGAACATCAAGTTGACCTATAACAGTGTAGGTAGATGTATGAAATGTCACACGTTTAATTCTGATAATTAATAACCTCAAAACTGTGCATGATAAAAGATAAAATGCTACTGAAAAAGGTTCACTTTTCCTGAATTTCTAACATTTGACTTACACATTCTGTGAGAATCATCTCTGCTCAAGACTTGCTTAAAACATGACTTTTCATCAATGATACAAGTTTGATATAGTTGTCTCAATAGCCTTTTGAATAACATTGCATTTAAAAAGACCCTAGTTAATTCTGAAACTTCATTCAAACTATATTGACTTACTAAAAATAGAAAATTTGTTTTCCAGCGAAAACTCTTCTAATCACCCAACTTTCTGCGCAGGTGTCATATTCACTTCCGTGAAATTCTTGTTAGTGCCTGAGATCTTTAACCCCATGTTATATTTTTTTATTTGATTGATTTATTGATATTAAACAATAATTGATTGTTCGTCCAACATCTTGTAAATGTTCTAGTGGATTGATCAAACCTTGACAAATGTGTTATAGTTGATGTTGTTTTCTACAGTTGATAGAGAAGGCTGAAGCCAGAGAACGGGAGAGACTGAAGGAAGAGGCAAGAAAGGTAAAATATATTGTTATAACTTACATTACACAGGGAATTTAATCCATCAGAAAAATTGTGCAATGTCCATGGAAATACCATGAAAAGATGAAATTTCCATGAATTGTTACATTAATTTTTGTAACTATTTTTAATGGGAACCAATTAAATCCTTGAAATCCCCATGAAAATTGATTTTGTAACCATTATTATCTTATAAATAAGCTGCAAAATTGATTGAATTACATGAAACAACCCATTAATTCCTTTCAGTGGGGATGGTGGTGGATTAACATATAAAGTCAAAAGAATAGCGTTGATTTTGTAAACAATGATTTCTTCAAACTGATTCATGGCCATTGATCATTGTTTATGTGTTGCCATGAAAAGAAGTTATAACACAAAGAATAAATTATTAATGACCATGGAACTACAAACAGTCGGTTAGAGGGATGGCCGTGTAACCTCAGGTGACGGTCTGATGCTCCCTACCTGTGCAGGTTTGTGTTTCTGGGAAAGCTGAGAAAGGGCCGGGCTGTTGTGGTTGTGTCCTTGGAGGAGACACTTTACCTTAATTATAACTGCTATGGATGGCATGTGAGGGACCTACACTATATATGTTGTTCAGCAAAGTAGTCACCATTTACAACAAGGAGACTCCGCCTCAAAATGACCTGGGTGTTCACTGGGGGATTAATCAAGCAAACAAACAAACCTGGACATACCTGTATGTTGTGACAGATGTTTGTTGAAAATCAAAGTTTGAGGGAAATGTAGGGTATTGGGGACAATAAGTTACGATAATCGGAGATTAGTTAATAGCCGAGAATGGAAGGTATTGAGGGGTATTCAGGTAATGCAAGTTCAAAGAAGTTGGGTTGTTCTTTATGTTTTTAAAGGCTTTCACAGAAAAGTGGCTACAAAACCTATTTCATCATCCTAATATATATTTCTCTATTCCAACAGCAAATTTTATGCATTCAAGGTTTTTAAAATATTTCATCACAATACAATTTTACTCCAACTTTCAGGTTGTGTTTATTGATTCCATGTGTATACCTTCTGTGCCTAATTCATACTTTATATTTTCTGGAACAGTTACGAAAGCTGGAAGGAAATTTCAAGACGATGTTGAAGAATTTGAATCCACCCATTGAAGTGGAACATCGCTGGGATGAGGTAAGATGACTGTCCTCATAAGCTTAACTTTGTCCCACACTATTTGTAAAATGTTAGCGATCTGGTCAAGACCAGCTGATGTCCAGATTAATATCAAATTTTGTTGGTGCATTATTCAGGAATGGAAAAGCTTGGATTAGAAGTAATTTGACGTCTGATTTTGATAAATATGTCTGTACCTTCTGTCAGGGAACTTATGTTGACTTTCTAACTTATGTTTTGTGAAGGTGCGGTCACGAATTGAAAAAGAGGCAGCATACGAAGCCATCACTTTAGAGGCGGAGAGGATTCGTTTGTATAAGGAATTCATCATCGTTCTGGAGGAAACATGTTACCATCAACACTCCAAAAAGAAAAAGTCTAAAAAACACAAAAATAAACGCTCACGTTCGAGGTCGAAATCTGTAAGTAAAGTGGTTTTGTGACTCAATGTTACTGATTTTGTTTAATTTTCCAGCAGAATTTACATTGAACCCGTCCCTATAGCCTTTAGAAACACAGAAAATATAAAGGATCTCACTTATTGTTATGGAATTCATTCAAACTGTACAGGACTCGATCTAAACTAAAATGGAGCTCCTTTATAAGATAACTTGTACAAATCCTGTACAAAGGTGCAATGATTTGTGATTTTTTCATGATGACGTGGTGGAGATATATAGAATTCCATTTTATATGGTCCTGGTAACTTCATTTTTGAACTTTTTTCCTTGAAGTTTGTATTTTGGCCAAGTATGGATATTGCTCGAATGAGTTCAGTTGTGTTAAGATGAAAGTTGTTACTATATTTGGAAAAATATCCCAGATACTTCCTTTCTAAACAGATTTTGATCAGACATCATACATTGGTCATCCATAGCATGCTATGAATGGGTGTTTCAGAATGCCAAGGTTAGGATATAGTGACAGATTTTGTAACCATTCTTGTTATAGTGTCCATATTTTTCATATGAAATCAACAATACATTGTTGTCCATCATTTCAGCCTATCACGGAGTCGGACGAAGAACAGCAGTCTTCACGACACAAATCAAAGAAGAAGAAAAAGTCGCGATCAGTGTCAAGATCGAGATCACCAAGCTATATATCAGATTCAGGTTAGTCCTATATCGACTGTCACTTCGTATTGGTATGATAGACATTCCTCTCTTCAAATTTCATTTTGTTTTGATTTAGTTTATTAATAATATTGACATTATATTGATTTTCTCATTACCCTTCTATCCTCACTGATGTTTGTTTTTTAATTTTATTGAATCTTTATGAAAACACTACAGAGTTCATGTTTAGTGGTTTCCTATCGATGACAAGTGGGACTAGAGGTTTCCTCTCAGGGTTTTTGGGTCAAGGTCAAGGTCTGTCTTTAGCCGGGGCCGGTAGGGTACATGTGTTGCCTAAGCAATGCCCAGTATACTTGTATTATATATTCCAATCATTCAACATAACTTCAAACTTTACAAAAAAATCATGAATTGCTACATCCACCTTTACAAAATCATGAATTGGTCTCAACTTGTGCTGGTGCTGTAGAAAGAAGAAGTGAAGCAATATTACGAGGATTATTTTGTACCATTGGTAAAGGAAATCTAAAAAGATTCTATTTATCAAACGTTTGTAATTGTAGACCATGATCGAGATGAGCGAGAAAAGAGAAGGCACAAGAAGAAGTCAAAGAAGAAGAAGCACATGTCTCGATCTGTAAGTACAATGGATGTGTATTCCTCTCACTCTTCTTACTTTATTGTTGTGCTTTGTGATTTTTTATGTGTTTATCTTAATAAGATAACAATATGGATGTTCTTATCATTGCTATTTGGTTTTGTATTAATGTCTAACTGCATAAGATAAATAGTCCTTGGTATTAGGTGAAAGCAGATTCCGTTGGGGGTATCCATCCATTCTCTTCCCATGGCATCTTAACATTTGTGAAGATGTTATCTGGTGAAGATAGGCGATCAGACGGACTTGTAGGTGGTTACATTTTGACCTTTGCCTTTTACATCAGTTTCTGGGATGTACACGTTGTGATATTTCCTTTAAAATGATAAAGATTGGTATTTATAGATATCTTTAGATATCTTTAATAGATGTATATAAAATAGATAATATAAACATAATCAGGGCCATCTGTAGATATTTTAGGTAACAATTATAAACATAATTAGGGACATCTGTAGATATCTTAGGTAACAATTATAAACATAATTAGGGACATCTGTAGATATCTTAGGTAACAATTATAAACATAATTAGGGACATCTGTAGATATCTTGGGTAACAATTATAAAAATGATGAGGGCCATCGTTGTAAGATATCTTAGGTAACAGGGGCATCTGTAGATATCTTAGGTAACAATTATAAACATAATTAGGGGCATCTGTAGATATCTTAGGTAACAATTATAAACATAATTAGGGACATCTGTAGATATCTTAGGTAACAATTATCAACATAATTAGGGACATCTGTAGATATCTTGGGTAACAATTATAAACATGATTAGGGCCATCTGTAGATATCTTAGGTAACAATTATATACATAATCAGGGCCATCTGTAGATATCTTGGGTATCAATTATAAACATAATTAGGGACATCTGTAGATATCTTAGATAACAATTATAAACATAATTAGGGACATCTGTAGATATCTTAGGAAACAATTATATCTTAGGTAACAATTATAAACATAATTAGGGACATCTGTAGATATCTTAGGTAACAATTATAAACATAATTAGGGACATCTGTAGATATCTTGGGTATCAATTATAAACATAATTAGGGTCATCTGTAGATATCTTAGGTAACAATTATATACATAATTAGGGACATCTGTAGATATCTTAGGTAACAATTATCAACATAATTAGGGACATCTGTAGATATCTTAGGTAACAATTATATACATAATTAGGGCCATCTGTAGATATCTTAGGTAACAATTATAAACATAATAAGGGCCATCTGTAGATATATTAGGTAACAATTATATACATAATCAGGGCCATCTAGATATCTTAGGTAACAATTATAAACATAATTAGGGCCATCTGTAGATATCTTAGGTAACAATTATATACATAATCAGGGCCATCTAGATATCTTAGGTTACAGTTATAAACATAATCAGGGCCATCTAGATATCTTAGGTAACAGTTATAAACATAATTAGGGCCATCTGTAGATATTTTAGGTAACAATTATCAACATAATTAGGGACATCTGTAGATATCTTAGGTAACAATTATATCTTAGGTAACAATAATAAACATAATTAGGGACATCTGTAGATATCTTGGGTAACAATTATAAACATGATTAGGGCCATCTGTAGATATCTTAGGTAACAATTATATACATAATCAGGGCCATCTGTAGATATCTTGGGTATCAATTATAAACATGATTAGGGACATCTGTAGATATTTTAGGTAACAATTATAAACATAATCAGGGCCATCTGTAGATATCTTAGGTAACAATTATAAACATAATCAGGGGCATCTGTTGAGCTTTGCTTGGATTCACATCTGCATTGCAATTACGTATGAGCTTAATATATATCATTCCATGTTTTACAATATTCAGAGATGTTGTTTTTCATCCAATTATTAGCTTGTCTGTTCAAAGGAAGTTTTCACATAAATCTGTATATGAAAAATATGAAACTGAGAATGTTGGAGTGAATTCTGTAATGCTGTTATCCAGTAGTTATGAATGCAGCATTATACTAAAGCATTATACGTATGACACGAGTGTTTGTGTTAATATAGCATGCCTCTTTCTCATCAAAGATTGTCTTCATGTGATACACACACTTAAAAAAGGGATTCGGATGTTGGTAAAAGAAATTAAATATTATTTCCTGATTTCATCAAATAATTCTTGACTGCATGAAAAATGCATTTGCTGTTTTTCATATACATAAAATATCACATATACAAGATCCTTTTACAAATGATTGACTTTAAATAGCTAAATTTAATGATAAGGTAATAGACTTACATAAGTTTTGGACAAAATCAAATTTTTTTTTACAAATATTTGTACATCTGTTTAAAAAAGTCATGCAAGTTTCATGTAAATATAGGTATGAAAGATTGAAATTAAAACAAACTATTGGTATTTTTAAAAGACAATAACCCACTTCATTCAGTATAACGTTTCAACAAAAAAATATGGAAGAAAGTATTTTTGTTCAAGTATCTTCCCTTGGATATATTGGCCTTCCTTACGAGAATATATATTGTTGAGGTGAACCAAATAATCTATCATTGTTCTACATATACTTTGAATCCAGATAATTTTTCTTAAAATTGAACATCACGATTATATGTCACGTTTTTATCCTTACTCCTTTCGCTTTTGTGATAGGCTTGTATCACTGGAGTACAAAGGGAGACGATCTAATCATCCCGTCGCTTGCAGTCCTGCATTTGTGTCATGCATCAATCTTGTATTTTAGGATTCAAGCGGCAGTGAAGCAGAACGTGAAGATTACAAATCCTCTAAGTCAAAGAAACGGAGAAAAGATAGATCTAGGGTAAGTTAGGAATTAAAATCGAAAAATAAATAGAGCTGTGTTAGGGGTGGAGATAATAAACAGATCTGTGTTAGGGTTCGAGATAATAAACAGATCTGTGTTAGGGGTGGGGATAATAAACAGATCTGTGTTAGGGGTGGGGATAATAAACAGATCTGTGTTAGAGGTGGAGATAATAAACAGATCTGTGTTAGGGGATGGAGATAATAAACAGATCTGTGTTAGGGGTGGAGATAATAAACAGATCTGTGTTAGGGGTGGAGATAATAAACAGATCTGTGTTAGGGGTGGAGATAATAAACATATGTGTTAGGGGTGGAGATAATAAACAGATCTGTGTTAGGGGTGGAGATAATAAACAGATCTGTTAGGGGTGGTGATAATAAACAGATCTGTGTTAGAGGTGGAGACAATAAACAGATCTGTGTTAGGGGTGGGGGATAATAAACAGATCTGTGTTAGGGGTGGAGATAATAAACAGATATGTGTTAGGGGTGGAGATAATAAACAGATCTGTGTTAGGGGTGGAGATAATAGACATCTGTGTTAGGGGTGGAGATAATAAACAGATCTGTGTTAGGGGTGGGGATAATAAACAGATCTGTGTTAGGGATGGAGATAATAAACAGATCTGTGTCAGGGGTGGAGACAATAAACAGATCTGTGTGTTAGGCGTGGAGACAATAAACGGATCTATGTTAGGGGTGGAGATAATAAACAGATCTGTGTTAGGGGTGGAGATGGAGATAATAAACAGATCTGTGTTAGGGGTGGGGATAATAAACAGATCTGTGTTAGGGGTGGGGATAATAAACAGATCTGTGTTAGGGGTGGGGATAATAAACAGATCTGTGTTAGGGGTGGAGGTAATAAACAGATCTGTGTTAGGGGTGGAGATAATAAACAGATCTGTGTTAGGGGTGGAGATGGAGATAATAAACAGATCTGTGTTAGGGATGGATAATAATAAACAGATCTGTGTTAGGGGTGGTGATAATAAACAGATCTGTGTTAGGGGTGGAGATAATAAACAGATCTGTGTTAGGGGTCGAGATAATAAACAGATCTATGTTAGGGATGGATAATAATAAACAGATCTGTGTTAGGGGTGGTGATAATAAACAGATCTGTGTTAGGGGTGGAGATAATAAACAGATCTGTGTTAGGGGTGGAGATAATAAACAGATCTGTGTTAGGGGTGGTGATAATAAACAGATCTATGTTAGGGATGGAGATAATAAACAGATCTGTGTTAGGGGTGGAGATAATAAACAGATCTGTGTTAGAGGTGGAGATAATAAACAGATCTGTGTTAGGGGTGGAGATAATAAACAGATCTGTGTTAGAGGTGGAGATAATAAACAGATCTGTGTTAGGGATGGAGATAATAAACAGATCTGTGTTAGGGGTGGAGATAATAAACAGATCTATGTTAGGGATGGATAATAAACAGATCTGTGTTAGGGGTGGAGATAATAAACAGATCTGTATTAGGGGTGGAGATAATAAACAGATCTGTGTTAGGGGTGGAGATAATAAACAGATCTGTGTTAGGGATGGATAATAAACAGATCTGTGTTAGGGGTGGAGATAATAAACAGATCTGTGTCAGGGGTGGAGATAATAAACAGATCTGTGTTAGGGGTGGTGATAATAAACAGATCTGTATTAGGGGTGGAGATAATAAACAGATCTGTGTTAGGGGTGGTGATAATAAACAGATCTGTGTTAGGGGTGGAGATAATAAACAGATCTGTGTCAGGGGTGGAGATAATAGACATCTGTGTTAGGGGTGGAGATAATAAACAGATCTATGTTAGGGATGGATAATAATAAACAGATCTGTGTTAGGGGTGGTGATAATAAACAGATCTGTGTTAGGGGTGGAGATAATAAACAGATCTGTGTTAGGGGTGGAGATAATAAACAGATCTATGTTAGGGATGGATAATAAACAGATCTGTGTTAGGGATGGAGATAATAAACAGATCTGTATTAGGGGTGGTGATAATAAACAGATCTATGTTAGGGATGGATAATAAACAGATCTGTGTTAGGGGTGGTGATAATAAACAGATCTGTATTAGGGGTGGAGATAATAAACAGATCTGTGTTAGGGGTGGAGATAATAAACAGATCTGTGTTAGGGATGGAGATAATAAACAGATCTGTGTTAGAGGTGGAGATAATAAACAGATCTGTGTTAGGGGTGGAGATAATAAACAGATCTGTGTTAGGGATGGAGATAATAAACAGATCTGTGTTAGAGGTGGAGATAATAAACAGATCTGTGTTAGGGGTGGAGATAATAAACAGATCTATGTTAGGGGTGGAGATAATAAACAGATCTGTGTTAGAGGTGGAGATAATAAACAGATCTGTGTTAGGGGTGGAGATAATAAACAGATCTGTGTTAGGGGTGGAGATAATAAACAGATCTGTGTTAGGGGTGGAGATAATAAACAGATCTATGTTAGGGGTGGAGATAATAAACAGATCTGTGTTAGGGGTGGAGATAATAAACAGATCTGTGTTAGGGGTGGTGATAATAAACAGATCTGTGTTAGGGGTGGAGATAATAAACAGATCTATGTTAGGGATGGATAATAAACAGATCTGTGTTAGGGATGGAGATAATAAACAGATCTGTGTTAGGGGTGGAGATAATAAACAGATCTGTGTTAGGGGTGGTGATAATAAACAGATCTGTGTTAGGGGTGGAGATAATAAACAGATCTATGTTAGGGATGGATAATAAACAGATCTGTGTTAGGGATGGAGATAATAAACAGATCTGTGTTAGGGGTGGAGATAATAAACAGATCTGTGTTAGGGGTGGAGATAATAAACAGATCTGTATTAGGGGTGGAGATAATAAACAGATCTATGTTAGGGATGGATAATAAACAGATCTGTGTTAGGGGTGGAGATAATAAACAGATCTGTATTAGGGGTGGAGATAATAAACAGATCTGTGTTAGGGGTGGAGATAATAAACAGATCTGTGTTAGGGGTGGAGATAATAAACAGATCTGTGTTAGGGATGGAGATAATAAACAGATCTGTGTTAGAGGTGGAGATAATAAACAGATCTGTGTTAGGGGTGGAGATAATAAACAGATCTGTGTTAGGGGTGGAGATAATAAACAGATCTGTGTTAGGGGTGGAGATAATAAACAGATCTGTGTTAGGGGTGGAGATAATAAACAGATCTGTGTTAGGGGTGGAGATAATAAACAGATCTGTGTTAGGGGTGGAGATAATAAACAGATCTGTGTTGGGGGTGGATAGAAACAGATCTGTGTTAGGGTGAAATGTTGGGGGGGAAAGATAGATAAATAGAAATAGAAAAAGTCAAATATGCAAATGAGAAGAACATTTTTGTTAGGGAGGAAACCAGAGGAAGCCTTTTAAAATTTAGTTAGTCTGGTGTCGAATATTAACAGTGAGGTTCTTTAGTGTTGTATGTCTTCAAACATATCATACATCATAATTAGACATTACCATATTTATCCTGTAATAAGCCTGTGGGACCAAGACATCTGTTCTGACTTTTGTGTGTGTAGATAGGTTTCTGTTTTTGCATGATATTGATATAGCTTTTGGCATTTGTAAGCATTTAACAGAACTGCAATATACATGAGTATTTAACAGAACTGCAATAGATATGGTTGGACTCACTACCAGACATAGACTTACTGTTGGATAAATCATTGATTTCCCGCTGTCCTCGTGAAAATCTTTCTTTAGAACAATGAAAGATGTGTCTGTAGTTCCTTCATAAGAATTGTTCGTTAGAGCAATGGAAGAGGTGTAGGAGCTTCTAAAGAATTGATAGTTATTTATTGGTTAATTTCACGTGGCAATTGAACCTCCAAACAAAACAAAACAAAAAACCAAAATGGCAGGGAAAACCACCGCAGTTGCATCTATTTCCTCATTAGAATGTGCTGAGGAGGGTACCGTTTTCACTCTGAAGCTCTGTTGTGAACTGTTTGGTTGACACACCACATTTTGTTTTAATTGATGATGGTATATCTCTATACACACGTACATATTTCTGCTGTAGAAACACAACTCCTCAGGTGCATGTGCTGTGAGTTATTTCTATTTACACCTAGCAAAATTTGCTTGTGCTTGTGCTTGTGCTAAAATATCAAAACATTGTAAGCCACAAATTATTGCACAGCGTTAACGTTGCCACAATATATATATATCACAATGAAATCAAATTGACAGTCTTATAATCTGAAATGTCATGACCTGATTCTTTACTGCACCATTGAGCTTATTCTTTTTATGGAAGCATAAAATGATGAAACATCAGGGTTGCCAACTCACCCACTTGAGACAAAAAACTCGTGTAAAAATGTCTATAAAATGTCCTTTCTCACGTTGAAGCAATCCTCACGTAGCATGAGGTACGAATCTCATTTAAACGTTTCAAATATTTAATTTTTCTACCAGAAATTACAACACTTGTATCCATACAGCCTGTAATGTATTAGTCATTGAAGACATGACATATATTTACATTTTCTCCCCATTTTCACATTGACACAATGCTAAGAGGCAGTTGCCACCATACGCCTATAACACCCGGTGTCTCAGGCTATAACATCCAGTGGGTCATGTGACATTAAAAATGCGGTTTTTTTTGTTGGTTCAGTTTTCAAAATTTACGATAATGATAAGGCAATATTTACATTTGCTCCCCATTTTGCCATTGACACAATGATAAGTGAGAGGCAGTCGCCACCATATGCCTATAACACCCATTGCCTCAGGCTGTAACACCCAGTGGGTCATGTGACATTAAAAAAGATGGGAACTTGTGTGTTCGTTCAGTTTATTTTCAAGTTGACGAAAATGGTAAGACAGTGTATATTTAATGAACAGTGGTTTTAATGTTGTTGGTATGACAGCAAGATGTATGGGTTCCTATGGCATTTGTCCCCATACATCTTGCTGTCATACCGACTATAGCAACATTATAATCACTGTTCATTGCTAAAATGAAAATAAATCTCAACCAATCAGAAAGACGCATTCTGCGTACAAACAATATAAATTAATTATAGTCTCTACAAATATAGGCTGACATTGTTCAAATGTATTCATAATTTCTACAAATATCAGCTGACACAGTTCAAAGTTTAAGCCCACTACACCTTTATTGTTGTTTGTGTGTTAGCATGCCCCTCTCCAGCTTTTATACCGCTAGTTGTGGTGGTTGGACAGACAATAGAGCAACAAAGTTAAAATTGAGATGTCAAAGCATGTTTTTATGATTGTAACAATTGATATATTGGAGCATAAACAGCTTATAGAACTGATGTTTAAGAATTTAAATGTGCACTTATATCATTGTATAGAGTAGATGCATTTTATTTGATTTGATTTCAGAAAGGTTATTTAATCAATTAATCGCAAGATCAGAGAGATTGTACTCACTGTCCTCCGCGTTACTCCAGGGGATTTGTTCACTTTCCTCCGCGTTATTCCAGGGGTTTTGTTCACTTTCCTCCCCGTTATTCCAGGGGTTTTGTTCAATTTCTTCCGCGTTACACCAGGGGATTTGTTCACTTTCCTCCGCGTTATTCAAGGGGTTTTGTTCAAATTCTTCCGCATTACTCCAGGGGTTTTGTTCACTTTCCTCCGTGTTATTCCAGGGGGCTTGTTCACTGTCCTCCGTGTTATTCCAGGGGTTTTGTTCACTTTCCTCCGCGTTATTCCAGGGGTTTTGTTCACTTTCCTCCCCGTTATTCCAGGGGTTTTGTTCAATTTCTTCCGCGTTACTCCAGGGGTTTGTTCACTTTCCTCCCCGTTATTCCAGGGGTTTTGTTCACTTTCCTCCACGTTATTCCAGGGGTTTTGTTCACTGTCCTCCGTGTTATTCCAGGGGTTTTGTTCACTTTCCTCCGTGTTATTCCAGGGGGTTTGTTCACTTTCCTCCGCGTTACTCCAGGGGTTTTGTTCACTTTCCTCCCCGTTATTCCAGGGGTTTTGTTCACTTTCCTCCGCGTTATTCCAGGGGTTTTGTTCACTTTCCTCCCCGTTATTCAAGGGGTTTTGTTCAATTTCTTCAGCGTTACTCCAGGGGTTTTGTTCACTTTCCTCCGTGTTATTCCAGGGGTTTTGTTCACTTTCCTCCGCGTTATTCCAGGGGTTTTGTTCACTTTCCTCCCCGTTACTCCAGGGGTTTTGTTCACTGTCCTCCGCGTTATTCAAGGGGATTTGTTCACTTTCCTCCCCGTTACTCCAGGGGTTTTGTTCACTGTCCTCCGTGTTATTCCAGGGGTTTTGTTCACTTTCCTCCGCGTTATTCCAGGGGTTTTGTTCACTTTCCTCCCCGTTACTCCAGGGGTTTTGTTCACTGTCCTCCGCGTTATTCAAGGGGATTTGTTCACTTTCCTCCCCGTTACTCCAGGGGTTTTGTTCACTGTCCTCCGTGTTATTCCAGGGGTTTTGTTCGCTTTCCTCCGCGTTATTCCAGGGGATTTGTTCACTGTCCTCCGCGTTACTCCAGGGGTTTTGTTCACTTTCCTCCGCGTTATTCCAGGGGTTTTGTTCACTTTCCTCCGCGTTACTCCAGGGGATTTGTTCACTGTCCTCCGCGTTATTCAAGGGGTTTTGTTCACTTTCCTCCGCGTTACTCCAGGGGTTTTGTTCACTTTCCTCCCCGTTATTCCAGGGGTTTTGTTCACTTTCCTCCGCGTTACTCCAGGGGATTTGTTCACTTTCCTCCCCGTTATTCCAGGGGTTTTGTTCACTTTCCTCCCCGTTATTCCAGGGGTTTTGTTCACTTTCCTCCCCGTTATTCCAGGGGTTTTGTTCACTTTCCTCCGCGTTACTCCAGGGGATTTGTTCATTTTCCTCCGCGTTATTCAAGGGGTTTTGTTCACTTTCCTCCCCGTTACTCCAGGGGTTTTGTTCACTTTCCTCCGCGTTACTCCAGGGGTTTTGTTCACTTTCCTCTGCGTTATTCCAGGGGTTTTGGTCACTTTCCTGCCCGTTACTCCAGGGGTTTTGTTCACTGTCCTCCGCGTTATTCCAGGGGTTTTGTTCACTTTCCTCCCCGTTATTCCAGGGGTTTTGTTCACTTTCCTCCGCGTTATTCCAGGGGTTTTGTTCACTTTCCTCCGCGTTATTCCAGGGGTTTTGTTCACTTTCCTCCACGTTACTCCAGGGGATTTGTTCACTTTCCTCCCCGTTATTCCAGGGGTTTTGTTCACTGTCCTCCGTGTTATTCCAGGGGTTTTGTTCACTGTCCTCCGCGTTATTCCAGGGGTTTTGTTCACTGTCCTCCGCGTTACTCCAGGGGTTTTGTTCACTTTCCTCCGCGTTATTCCAGGGGTTTTGTTCACTTTCCTCCGCGTTACTCCAGGGGATTTGTTCACTGTCCTCCGCGTTATTCAAGGGGTTTTGTTCACTTTCCTGCGCGTTACTCCAGGGGATTTGTTCACTTTCCTCCCCGTTATTCCAGGGGTTTTGTTCACTTTCCTCCCCGTTATTCCAGGGGTTTTGTTCACTTTCCTCCCCGTTATTCCAGGGGTTTTGTTCACTTTCCTCCGCGTTACTCCAGGGGATTTGTTCATTTTCCTCCGCGTTATTCAAGGGGTTTTGTTCACTTTCCTCCCCGTTACTCCAGGGGTTTTGTTCACTTTTCTCCGCGTTACTCCAGGGGTTTTGTTCACTTTCCTCTGCGTTATTCCAGGGGTTTTGTTCACTTTCCTCCCCGTTACTCCAGGGGTTTTGTTCACTGTCCTCCGCGTTATTCCAGGGGTTTTGTTCACTTTCCTCCCCGTTATTCCAGGGGTTTTGTTCACTTTCCTCCGCGTTATTCCAGGGGTTTTGTTCACTTTCCTCCGCGTTATTCCAGGGGTTTTGTTCACTTTCCTCCACGTTACTCCAGGGGATTTGTTCACTTTCCTCCCCGTTATTCCAGGGGTTTTGTTCATTTCCCTCCGCGTTATTCAAGGGGTTTTGTTCACTTTCCTCCGCGTTACTCCAGGGGATTTGTTCATTTTCCTCCGCGTTATTCAAGTGGTTTTGTTCACTTTCCTCCCCGTTACTCCAGGGGTTTTGTACACTTTCCTCCGCGTTATTCCAGGGGTTTTGTTCACTTTCCTCCCCGTTATTCCAGGGGTTTTGTTCACTTTCTTCCGCGTTATTCCAGGGGTTTTGTTCACTTTCCTCCGCGTTATTCCAGGGGATTTGTTCAATTTCTTCCGCGTTATTCCAGGGGTTTTGTTCACTTTCCTCCCCGTTATTCCAGGGGTTTGGTTCAATTTCTTCCGCGTTACTCCAGGGGATTTGTTCACTTTCCTCCGCGTTATTCAAGGGGTTTTGTTCACTGTCCTCCGTGTTATTCCATGGGTTTTGTTCAATTTCTTCCGCGTTACTCCAGGGGTTTTGTTCACTTTCTTCCCCGTTATTCCAGGGGTTTTGTTCAATTTCTTCCGCGTTACTCCAGGGGATTTGTTCACTTTCCTCCCCGTTATTCCAGGGGTTTTGTTCACTGTCCTCCTTGTTATTCCAGGGGTTTTGTTCACTGTCCTCCGCGTTACTCCAGGGGTTTTGTTCACTTTCACCCTCAATACTCCAGGGGTTACGTTCACTTTCACCCTCAATTCTCCAGGGGTTATGCTCTCTTTCATCCAAAATTATCCAGGAGTTAAGCTCACTTTCATCCTCAATTCTCCAGGGTTTACTGTCACCTTCATCCTCAATGCTCTTAGAGTTACTGTCACATTCACTGTACAGGGAATAAAACTGATGTCAACCCTTGAAATAACGAGAATGATGCTATCATTAGTAAGAAATTAGACATGGTGCTAGGGTTATGGAAGTGAGTTCCATTTCAGAGACAGTTAAGGAAGTGATGAATTATAAATATTATTAATTTGTAGGGGGACTACGACACAGAGAGCGATGTCAGTGAGGGAGAGCTTGAAAAACGACGCAGGCTTCTGCTACAACAACTAGCCGCTGATCAGTAGACTTGATCTCCAGCCTTGGAACTGGCGTGTTTGTTGAGCCGACATAAGTTTATCAAGAAGAGACTTAGAAGATGGGAACAGATTGTGTGTGGAGCAAAGTTGTGTACTTTTATGTGGTTGTCATGGTTTTCTATCGGGAAAGTGACAAAGATATTCGGACTCTGCCTTGTGATTTGCCATTATTCTTCTGTTTGCAGTCAGTGGGAAGTGTTTGTTTATTTGTAATATCAATATAAGGATGTACATAACAAAACACTAATGCATAGGATGTGTTTTAACTTGACCACACGAAAATTGAAAGTATCGTCAAGGACCAAAATACATTAACAGAGAGAACATTTCTATTATTTATAACGAAGTTATCAGATGGGTAAGATTTCCTAAAGCTTCATTGAATGATAAAGTTGGTTTTACCTGACATACCATCTCTACTTGTGCATGTTTGTTTAGATGAAACAGAATGATTTCCCTTACAGATTTATCTACAGATCTGGATGTTCTTAGTAAGAACAGGTGTCCCATTAACTGATCGATCGGAAGATTTTTTTACAAAGTTAAGGAATACCAATAAGTAGGTACCACCAAACATAAACAGGGGGATTCCATCCTCCTGGTATGACCATTATCGAAGCCCAGACTTGATATTATGTGAGGTTTATTATGGGTGAGGTCTTCAGATATCTCCTCAAACTTTAGTTATCCCATACTAATGCTAATCCTATTGGAGATCATTACATAAAAGTTTTTGATAGCAGTACAGGAACAGGGTTATTTGAACATTTGTTTAATTAGACATCTGTTTCCAGGAACAACCTATACTAATATTCTAAGAATTTGTCGAAGATACAGGAAATTTAAGGGTTTTTTTGGTAGTTATTATAATATATAGGCAGTGCTGACAAAATACAAAATCGTTGGGAGTTTCCTGTGCCATTGTACGTTTTTGGATATTGTGATCACTGATGTACATGTATACATCTTCAAGCTTTGGTGATAGATTCACACATTTACATGTTACTTTGCCATCGGGGCGTGTAATATAAACAGATTTTTATTCTGAATTCCTTACATGTGTGAGGATTGAGTTTCCTTTCAGTAATATTAGATGTGAAACTAATTAAATAGAAGAAAGCATTCCGTTATTTTTATATGAAATAACACTTTGTTAACGATTTTTCAAACCATTTCATCAATTATAATATGACTATGTCATTGCCTCATTAAAATCATTCAAACAGTGAACTCTGGCTATTATCCTTGATCATTGTGTAGAACACACTTATCCAGGATTTTCTTGCTGAAATCTGCATTAGTAATTATATCTTAAGGTTTACGAGGGCTCCATCAGTATTGATGATTATGGCCCCGTGGGTCATAACACAGATGCGTGAAAAAGGGGATATTTATAGCGATTGTTGTTTTGTGCAGGTTAAAGATCAAAGGTAAAAAAAACAGCCGTATGTTTTAGAGTGTACCATGAAGTCTTCTAGTGTTGTGCCTTGGACTGCTGCTAAGGGAAGACGATTTGTAGTAGCTTCGATAACGTAGCTCTGGACGACGGACGGACAATTTCTGACAGATGGTCGTCCCAGAGCAGTGTAGGCAGGGTATGAATATTCGTTCTAGATTTGTAGGTGGCCTTTGTAGCAGCTATACATGCGTTTGTATGTGTGAGGATGTCTCGGTCAGGGGTATGTGGGAGGGAGTTTATGTGTTGTGACACCAGATCAAAAATTATGTATAATGTTGCAGCCCTATAGTTCGTTTTTGTCTTGTCATACAATTGGCTGTGGTGTGACCCTGACATCACTGAAGTGCCCTAGAAGGGCACACTTGTTATGACCACAGCTAAGTGCTTTGTTATTGTGATACAGTAAAGACTTGGGGGATGCGTTTTGTTCAACCTCGGCCGATTCCGTAGGAATTTTTATCAAACTTCACACAATTACTAAGACAAGTTCGAGTTTCAGGGTTGTTGGACCAAGGTCATTGTTACTATTTTAAGAAAATTCAATTTTATTTTACAAGTCTTCGCAGAGTAACAATTGGCGGTGGCCGGTAGGGGACATTATTGCTTAAGCAAAACCCGGTATGCTTGTTATTTTATCATAGTTGCGTGCGCTCTCAATTCTTTTTTGAAAGGTCGACAAACGAGACTGTCTACTTCGCCTGTACACGATTTACCATCACCATGGCATAGTTGAGGATTACCAACAAGAAAAAAAGACGCCAGGCTTGTCGAAGCTCTCTAATAAAACATCCGTATAGATGAGAATCGGATCATGATAAAGGTGCATTTAAAGACACAGATAAAAATAGGAGCCGTTAGTGACGTTATGGACATCATGTAGCTGTTTCGACCTTTTAGGACTCGTCAGTGACGTTAGGGACATCATACTGCTATTTCGTCATCTTGGGACTGAATAAGAACCGTCGATGATGCTAAGGGCGGAAACTGCTAAATTGGCTAAACATATAAAGATGTACACGTAAAAGTGACCGGTTTTATTTTGCGTCTATATAATATATTAATAAATCTATATTGAAAGGGGATTTCCACATGTCTTGTTACAAATAATGCAAAAAAGTTAAAATCTCATGTTACACAACTTCACAACTTAACCAATACCGCCCATCGACGTCTGAATGGGTTTACGTAATTATGAATGACAGTAATATACAGCTGTTCTAATTTCATGGTCGATTGTAATACGCTGCGGTGGGATCGAGTTTTCAGATGTTATTATATAATGAAAGGACGCAAAGATTAGTTTCATATTTTAACGTATTAAATAGATATAAATGTCACAGAAAGGTCAAAGATATGTTGTCTCTGGGTCGGGCTGGTGTTTTTTTCGAAGGTGGGAATGTCGGATATCTAATGGTGTAAACAGAACTGACATCATAAGGAAATCTTACTTCTAATGCAACATCGACAAAGCGAGGACGAAAATAACAGAATACTGACATTCGATCTAAACCATAATTCTTAATCAACATCGACGACAAAGCAAGGACAAAAATAACAAAATACTGACATTCAACCTAAACCATAACTCTAATTCAACATCGACAAAACGATGACACAAATAATAGAATACCGACATTCGTTCTACACCATAATTCTAACTCAACATTGACGACAAAGCAAGGACAAAAACATCAGAAAATATCAACATTCAAAAGAAATCATAACTATAAGTCTATATTGACAAAACTCAGTTATACCAGGTGTTCTTGAATCTAGGTGAGATCTGGGTAACATCACGTCCTCAAAATGAACAAGACATATGAACAAACATCGAATGTGTAAAAAAATCACAAAAGGAAAAATCATAAAGTATTTTCACATACCATGCACAGGAAAAATAGCATTTCACACCAATGCATACATACTTCCCTAAAGACATTCCATAATGAAAGCATGCATTTTTTAACGATGGCTATTGAACTAGGCAAAACCATCTTTTCGCTAATCTGTTTAAATTTAATAATTGTACTATTATTCTGACACCTTAAACGAAACTCTAATGAATGTAGAGTTTATGGAGACCTATCATGGATTTTCGTTTGAAAATTATGAAGAACTTATGAACGGTTATCATTTTTAACACCACGTTTTTGATGTTTTTAGATTGCTGGCATTTGATTCATATATGTTTATATATTAATTAAAGTAAGGGCTGCAGACTTATCGAGGATTAAACTGTGCCCCTCTGTTGGACAACTGATATTGAAGAGCACCAGAACAGGTAACAATGACCTTGAAAAGTCCTCTAATTTCACCTATAGGTACATTGTATATTGACGATGTGTTATCTCTAAATGACCTTTACTGACCATATTGATCAGATGTACCCTGTAGAACATATCAAGGGCACTATACTAACTCTGAGACATCTGCAGCTTACCTCCATAAGTAATTATAAGTGACAGCTTACAACTAATCTGTATGATACACGTCTGCGAATGATCGATAAGGCCACACATATACATTTAGAGGACTGATCCCTGGCCTCCCCAATCCACACTCCATCTTACACTTACTTTATCTGCGGTCCTAGTTTGAAAACATATAATATCAATCGATAAATATATACAAATCGATATGAGGACATATGTTTTCAAATTAGGACAGGGAATAAAGTTAGTGTAAGATAAAGTGTGAATTGGGGAGGCCAGCGAACAGACCGCTTAATATATAACTACAAGTTTTAAAAGCAATGCCCAGCTAAATACTGATAATAGCTAATCTGTCTTTAGTTTGACGTATCCTAGAGACCAAATCTGATAAGGCTTAATTTTATTTTCTAATGTTAATGATATTCTAGAGGCAGGGAACAAAGTCACCTTGTTTGTTATCGAGGTCAAGATTTGGGTCGTTCACCAATGTATATATATATATTTGTGTGTTTACCTGGTGATTAACTGACACATTTAAATTTACCACGTCCCATTTCATGACCGAGCAAATGCCGTCTGTGTCACCACCTGCTAAAATGTCAAGAACATTTTATGATTCATTATCGTTACTTTGTTTTTGAAGCCCAATAAAAGAAAATGAAAATAAGCAAGTTTCGCCTGATTCGTGTATCAGGTATTCGATATTTTCTTTTCTTTATCAAAGGCGGAATTCAGGGCAAAGAGACAATTCCAAGGTATATATATATAGCCATTTGCGCCTGGTAAATGAGTGATCAAGTCAAAGATGAATAAAAGATTGAGAACGATCTATGTTTTGAACTTGTGTGTATGTGGTACAGTCTGCGTGAGGTATCATCATACAATAGAAAGTACAGGGGACCTTTTCGCGAAAGTTCGTAAGTGTAATTTTGATCGTAAGTGTAAATTTACGATTATGGTGGTTTTCACAAAGGAACTTACGAAAATCTTAAGTGCAAAATTCATCGTAAGTCTACGAGAGCACATAACCCACTCGTAAGTGTAAAATTTTACTCTTACGATGAAAAATTCGTCGTAAGTGTGATTCTTAGGGGTAAAATATAAAGTGTTTAACAAAATGGCGGCAGTGGTCTGTTTATCCCAAAACAATCACGCATTAGTCCTAACCCCTTAACTCCCAACTAGAATTCTACGCCAATAACACGTCGGCGTTAGAGCAATGGTCGCATCCCCATTGTTTAGGCTACCCACAGGTGCCTGACTCGTTTTATAAAATAATAACATATAGAGTACATATAAATGAGAAAGGTTCTGAACTCCCCCAGGCTTGAAATCTGATGTATTTATTTCTAAGTACCGTAGCTTCGGTTGTTTTGGGTGGATTTTTTCGAAGTAGGACTTAAATTGAAGAGAAATGGTCAATCTTTAAAATAAGCCATAACATGTTGTTGATTTCTCGATATTAGTTTACGAAATCGGGCGTGAAACTTCAAAATCCCCTCGATTTTGTTTAGTCGGACAAGTTGACGTAACGGGGTCACCACACTTTGACTCTATTGGACATAGCTTTAAATACGAAGTCCACGGGTTAATCAAGAGGTACGCTTCATCAGATCACCGAATACAACTATTACATACACTTACTTTATGTATACGAGCACCCTATCGACGGCCCCGGGACTTTTTATGCATACTGATAGCAGATTTTCCACTTGAGTAGCCATGTTGTGTCAGCCGCGGTAAATTTGAACAAGCATTCTGATTGGTTATAGAAAATGTGTTGAACCAATCAGAATGCTTGTTCAAATTTACCGCGGCTGACACAACATGGCTACTCAAGTGGAAAATCTGCTATCAGTATGCATAAAAAGTCCCGGGGCCGTCGATAGGGTGCTCGTATACATAAAGTAAGTGTATGTAATAGTTGTATTCGGTGATCTGATGAAGCGTACCTCTTGATTTACCCGTGGACTTCGTATTTAAAGCTATGTCCAATAGAGTCAAAGTGTGGTGACCCCGTTACGTCAACTTGTCCGACTAAACAAAATCGAGGGGATTTTGAAGTTTCACGCCCGATTTCTCAAACTAATATCGAGAAATCAACAACATGTTATGGCTTATTTTAAAGATTGACCATTTCTCTTCAATTTAAGTCCTACTTCGAAAAAATCCACCCAAAACAACCGAAGCTACGTATACGGTACTTAGAAATAAATACATCAGATTTCAAGCCTGGGGGAGTTCAGAACCTTTCTCATTTATATGTACTCTATATGTTATTATTTTACAAAACGAGTCAGGCACCTGTGGGCTACCTACTGATGAGATACAGTAGGAATGTAAGTAGATTCTAACACAAATCGACAAATTTTAATGATTTTCACATTCAAAATACTATTACATTATACATTTTGAAGCCAAGAAAAAACTGTTCAAAGTACACAATACTATCATTCATAACGTACCTAAAAATGATCAAAGTTTCCAGAAATCCGTATTATTTGAACAAATCACCGCAGGAACTTGAGGTCATGCAAGAGCGAGTTGATTACACAAGTACCTGCGCGAATACGATCGACAGCAACTTGCAACTTTTTGTCGTTTTCATGACACAATAAATGGTCTTAGTTTCATCAGGAAACATTACTTTTGTAACAAGATGATTGAAATAAAAGCACGTATTTTGTTAACAATAATAATAACAAGAAATATCTTTAAAAAAGATAAACGGCATAGTTTTAATGCTGGTGGTTATAATGTAAAACTACTGGTGAAATAAATTAACAAACTACGATGTAATTAATAAATGCGCAGTTTCAGCACGGATAACAAAATTATATCAGTTTGAATCATTTTTGGTGATAATAAGACTGCAAATGTGTCATTTGAATAGATGCATCCACTTATTCAGCTTGCATTCAATTTAAAAGGGACATCACGGTAAAAACGTTGCAATTTTCACTGAATGTACGCGTTTTGTTCCTTTCCAGTTATGTTTCTGTGCTGTTCCAATGTTCACAGTCAATCCCTATGTCCAGCTTGACCACTCGATTTAGTTGGGAATCCCCCTCTAAATTTAGCGCGGAAATTATTTTTAGATCATTACGTGACTGTTTTGAAATCGTGGCAACACAAACACACGATAGTTTACAAGGCGATATCTATATTCCATCTGGGTTAGTTGGATAACGATATTATACACAGTGGTTTAAATGTTAAATAACACGTTCTGTAAATATTATTTATGTGTAAATAAGTGTAAACACTGTTCATATAGTATAGTGACAGTAGCGATGTACTGGTACAGACTGTATTTGTGTAAATATTACCGAGATTATCATGACCTACTATCAAACCAATCAAGCAGAATACCAGCGGCGTCCGTATTACTGCTGTTTTCATGTTTGAACTGTTACAATCTATTGTACTGCTTCCCAAGTTTAATTCTAGGATTGTGTTTGACCCATTTTCCTATTATTCTCTTCATTGCGGAAGCTGTTATAGTTTTCAACCGCAGTCGATTCACATTGGAAGCCATTTTTGTTTCCGTATATGTCACAACATTTGCATATATTCAGAGTGATAACCTTTTAATAATTGATGTTTATACATCATCAAATTCGAATGGTCATTGTTCAGAAGGTTATTTTTTTTAAAGATATACCCAATAATATGATAAAAAATACAAAATAGATATTGGTTTACCGTGAGGTCCCTTTAACTTTGTTTCGTTTTTAACTGTATATCTGCATTTTGCATTGACCGCTACATTGACCAATCACATACTTCATCTTGACCAGAACGCCACCTGTCGCGTCATATCCGGGGCCAAAAGAAAATTAGACGGCTATGCCGAAAAGATAAATAAATAAATAAAGCCGACGACAGCAAAAGCTATTTATAGTAATCGGGTATTTCCCAAATGATCGGTTGCTATATGGTTGACAGACATGTGACTGGTGCCGATTGTTTTCGTGGATCTCACATATTACTGATACAAATCGTCATCGTCAACTCAACTTACAAACTGTGAAGTGACACTGGACATTGTGAAGAGTTACGTACAAAAAACAGACGAAACAGTCAATGTAAAGTAATAATGAATTAAAGTTGTTTTATCACGAGAATACAAAATGTGCCAGCAATATCCTACATGTAAACTCTATAAATATAATATATACATGTATATGTTTATGATAGTGGTTTTCCTGGCACAGAAAAAACCTCAGAGAACTCCCAAACTACATGTCTTTGCATACTTAGAGTGCATTGTAATTCCGGGCAAAATCTGCCATACAACGTAGAAATAACAGTTGATTTCAATTGACTCTAGATCTATTTTTTTATTGTGTCTGTATCATATTTCTGAAGGCAACATTGTTATATATCATACATAATTTTGTCAATTTAAAAAAGCCATGGGACTCCTGGATTTCAAAATGGAACTCTCAATTTTCACATTACAAAACCAAAGGGGCATGTCTAGTTTTATATTAAAAAATAGTCAGAAATACCTATTGTCAATAAATTATATATATATTTCTGACTATTTTTTTTTATATAAAACTAGACATGCCCCTGTGACACAACTACATGGAAAAACCTGTCACAAGTATCTACATGTAGGCCTAATGTTAATTTTATTTGTTGTGTTACAAGATAGGTAATATATATATTGGGTCCAAATGAAATCTGACCAGTTGAAAATTTATTCATAAACAACTAGTCTACATGTATTTAGTTTTTGTTTTATTCTTAATTTTGATTTTGTTTTTTGTTTATTTTTGTTTGTTAGGGATGGGAGGGGTGCTACACCAAATTTTATGATTGCTGTGTAGTCTGTATCAGAATTGTCAATATTGATGCCTTTGAATTTAATTTAAACTTTCTACTTTTGCATCAGTATATTACATGTATTTGTATATGATCATACAGGTACAAATAGTAAAAACGTCTTGTTCTGTTTGCCAATTTTCTGCACATGTTTATGTGTACCAATTAAATTATATTAATCTGTTTTTATTTCATTTTACATACACACAAAGTGAAGAAAATTAATGGAAGATTAAAAGTGAGGCATATTCTATGTAGAATTTCAGTTTTGCAATAGTGGTTACATATAATTAAGAAATATTGCCACATGATATAGTTGACAATAGAGCCAAGAGGTGATAGAGGATTACTGAAAAGACCAAATAGTTGTTCTTTGGTTTAACTATTGTGCAGCTCTTTAATGTTTGAACAATTGTGCACTAGTATAGGTTGGAGTCATACATATATAATCATGTTAGAGCACATATCCCCCCCCCCCCCCCCCCCCCCCCCCCCATATATATATAAGCTTGTGTAGTGTCACTGTCATGTGCCCACTACAAATGGATGAGGATCTACATGTACCACATCCCAGCTTAAGTCTAAATTCAAGCATTAAAAAACAATGACCTGTTAACACAGGTTAACATTACAGTACAACAAATTTAAGTGAATCTATGTAATTTAACTGTTTTCATTGACATTAACCAACTTTGTTACACTATGTTGTGTCAGACTTTATTTATGAAATAGACTGACATAATGTTTTGTTGAAGAGATATATGTAGATGTACATTTGATACATGTGCATGATCCAGTATGTATTCTTTGTCAGTAAAGGCCGGCAACATTGTGGAAAGGAAATATTTTGAATAAATCAAAGGTAGACAGATACATGTACTTGTGTTGGTAAATATATGCTGGTTAGCTAGTACTGGTATACATTTATCATTTTCTGCTTCATTATGATTAAGGATGCACACAAGATAAAAAAAAAAAAACAAGTCATTGCAAGTTTTTAAAATTGTCATTGGTGGGGAGGGGACACTGAAGCAAGGGTATACTTACATGTATTTCATTGGCGAAAGTAACCCGAGTTTCCTCTGGCCTCAACACCAAACAATAGACACTTTGATAGACAGATGTATTTTTTGAGACATATAATGATCTGACCATCAAAATGTCTAATGAAACTCATGCCATGTGGAAGGATTGGTGTTTGTTTTTGTTTTTCAGAACATTATTATTAGTGTTTTAAATTCAGTCTAGGTGGAGGGATGGGCGAGTTTAACTTATTAAAAGTTTGTTGTAAGCTTTTTGAGTTATCCTAATATCTGAAGTTATTTTTTACTTCTACAAATATGGGAAAATACAAATATTCCAGATGTTTTTTTTTTCAAACAGGACCATGGAAAACAGGAATTTGATGTAAAACAAGCAAAAAAAGACATTTGAACAATCAGCCTCAATTTTACAATAAAGTCTGGCTTAAATAATGAGAACATTGGCTTTGGATGATTCTGCTTAATGACTTAAAAGGTAAACTAAGAGATTATCTTAATTATATATTCTCTACAATTAAAATGTTGATATTATAGCTTCTTGACTTGTTATTTTGTTAATATTGATCATAATTATCTGCTTTGCCATCCATGTATATGTGAGCTCATTTCATATACAGTACTTCGTTATTGACTGTATGTCTCATTTGAAATTTTGAAGTGAGCATTATATTGGTCATGTTATTCAAAATAATTCAGTAATGCCTTTCAAATAAAATATTTACTGTAGACAAAGGAGAGAGAGAGAGAGAGAGAGAGAGAGAGAGAGAGAGAGAGAGAGAGAGGGAGAGGGAGGGGGGGGGAAAGAAAAAACAATTACAAAAGAACGAAAGCATATATAGTACATTAAAACAAAAACAACACAAAAATATTTAATAATAGACGAGTAAATTATTGTATTACAATCGCATGCTTGATGTGTAAAAAAATATATCGTACCGTGGCCTTATGACCAGAGACGTATATACCTGATATACAACAGCGTGTTCCATTTAGCGGAACGTTCCGGTTGTGCCAACTAGGAACGGGTTCGCTAAATGGTACATGACGTTCCAATCACGTTCTGCGCACGCGAAATCCAACATGGCGGACATAATAATGATTGCGTCAGCGTCCTATACGTTTTTGTCGTTTTTCAACGAAGACGATGACGATACTGTAGAAACAGCAGCGGCGGTTTGTAATATAAGAAACGAACGTACCCGAATTTCTTTTTATGTACTGACCATTGTCAAATATTATGATGAACAGGAGTTTCATTATCATTTCCGAATGACCAGGAGTTGTTTGAATTTCATTTTTTTTTTTAAATTTCATTTTTTTTTTAATTTCATTTTTTTTATCTATAAATCTGCTGGCATGATAAATGCTGCAATCAAGCATATTCAAAGTTTCGAAATTTCAACAAAGATGTACAGCCAGAATGATATGCGATTAACTAACAAATAAATTATTATCACTATAGACTTCCGACCCTATCAGACACTATCCAGCATATCTGATTGTCCCTGGATGTTTTGAAATCTTAATAGATCTTATTCATGGCACTGGTAAAGTGCCGGTCTATCATGAGCAGGGCCGCAGACCCTTCGATGTCACTGTCAGTAGTATCGCCAGGACTAAGGCGCGAGTCATCATCGCCATAATGGAATATGATGAAGGAGTTCATCGTCTGGCCAACTGGTAAATAACACACAATCTACCTTTTACGATGCCATCTACTTTCACTTTTGAACTTGATAGAATATAATACAGTCAGACTTCGTTAACTCGTACTCGGATAACTCGAAAACCCCGTTCAACTCGAAGTATTACTCCGGTTCCGGCAAAAATCCTTTTTCTTAGTAATAAAAACTCTGATAATTCGAAAAACTCGGTTATTCCGAAGTAAAGTATTGGTCGCGATATTATAAAACCTATGTAAAATGTACCGGTTATCCCGAAGTTGAAAACATCATTTTCAATTTTAAACAAAATGTGTCAACAAAATACTCATCGTACATCTTGGTTAAATTCTTTACAATTTCGTGCACGGGAAATATCCAGTTTTTGTTTCGTTTTGTTATTAAATTACCTTTAACATATCTATTTTTACTGTAAAACCCGTCTTTATTAAGATCCAACAGTATTGATGTTGACAAACAGAACTTACATAATCCCTTTGATGATTAAAGCAGTGCGATAATTATACCCAAGTTACACCCAAGCTGGCGCCTCTGTACAGCTGTCTAGGTTACCATGTGCGTTCAGGCGGAACTATCCGACACACCTGAAATCACAACTATGGCCGGGTAACGTGTGAATTAATTCCAGGACTTCGTTTCTGATCGAACTATGATAAACTGTGCATTTCCTGCTGCTACTGCACTTGTCAACACGTGATCTGTGCCGATACATTTGTGTATGTATTATTTGCCGCAGACTTCGTATATTGGTTTTTTTATGATTTTTAACGATAATATAATTATTGTACCACGACAGAAATTATTTAAATAGATTTTAAAGTGATGAAATTTTGTGTTAATCTTCTCGTCTTTCACTCACTTAGAAATGGCATGTCGGACACGACTCCCAATCACAAATATACTGGCTTACTGGATTTCAAAACGATATGATAGTATTGTATCATATATAAGTTACTTTTTAGAAATGTCGTGTCTAGCATAAATAATAAATACGATTTTTTATAATTAGTATTTGGAATCAAATAGGCGTGTTTCTGTTAAGGATGCGTTTTTATGCAGAGATGTAAATGATTTTTATAGATATAATATACCAACACGTCTACCTTGAAACTCGGTTAACTGGAAGACTCGGATAACTCGAAGTTTTTCACGATCCCGACGACTTCGAGTTAACGAGGTTTGACTGTAGTTTAAAATGGTCATTTAAATCTACTTACGCGGCACAACGCCGCAAAATAGGCCACAGTACATAGTCCTCGTCCTCCTATGCCGTTTCAGTCAATTCAAAACAATGCGGGTTGAAAGTTCACAAGAGCGATAACTCCTGCAGGTGCATTCGATCGACACAATATTACTAGGTAAACCTTGTCACATTCATCTGGATATCAGCAAAATCGTTCAGGAAGAAAATGATAGTAAATACAATAATAGAACATTCTGTTGTAAACGGTCTAATATTGTTTTTTAAGACTGGCCAAATCCAAAGACTCGCCCCCTTTCTTCAAATATCTGGTTTCATATTTCAATATACAATATCATTATTTAATTCACTAAATGTTAGTTTGATCAGAAATAAAACTATCAACAAGTCATTCCTAAATGCCTCAGAGTAAAAAGAAATGGTTTTGGCTAATGATCATTCCAACGGTGGTTACAAAAACGTTATACATAAACGTTTATGTAGGTGTTGAACATCACTGCTCCAACATTGTGATTGGAAGTTTCTGATAGATACAGTAGCATCGCCAAACATGTCGAGAAGTAAAAAGTATTAATAAGCCATGATATTTAGAGATCTGAGGTATGTTTGTCTTCTCCCCTTAAAAATACCTTTCATTATATTTCACATTTAAATTAAATTTCAAGGAACTCGACGACAGATGGTCCAGGAAAAGTTCAAGAGGAAACATGTTTTATTTTAGAAATGCTTAATTTAAATAGACAGAAATATTGGTCCATTAGTACACGTGTATATGTATAGTCAGACTACCTTTGGAGGCAGAGGAGTAAGATCTATTCTCTGACCCGTGCTTTAGCCCTGGACAGGACTGACCAGTACAGCATGTATGCATGTACAGATGCATGTATGTATGTATGCATGTATGATATATACACTTTAATGAAGTATCCACCAAAGAAGAGAAAAAGATTAATTTTATTACCCCTATTATCAATGAAGCCAGATTATTTCTAATCTGCCATCAATCTGTACAAAGGGACGAAATGTACCGAAACATGTTTTATTTTAGAAATGCTTAATCTAAATAGACAGAAATATTGATCCATTAGTACACGTGTATATGTATAGTCAGACTACCTTGGAGTCAGAGTAACAACATCTATGCTCTGTCTCCGAATAAAACTGCATTCATTTATACGTGTGTCCAGACCTTTCATTTTCAACACCACATCATTCATCTATAAAGTGAATGCTTTTCCCGGAGATGTTGGTGCCATTGACGGGACGCACATTTCCATAGCTGAGCCAAGTATTCATAAAACCTCTTACTTCAACAGCAAAACAAATCTATAGTGCTACAGGTACAAAAACATTTTTTTAAATAATGCTTTATTGATACCAGATTAAAAGAACTTTCTTTCAGTTCGGCGTTTACGTATCTTTTTTTCTAATCAAAAGTTGCTTGGGTATTCATTTTCAACGAGGTTCAATGATACGAACATGTTTTTAACCCAAATACATAAAAGAAATGAAACATGAACACCTGCTTTTAATGTACATTTTATATCTGTACAGACAGTGGTTGACCATATAGGATGGCCAGGCTCTGTACATGACGCCAGGGTTTACAAGACAGGCGCGGTTGGACCCAATGAGGATTCAATGTAACTTGGAAATTACCGTTAACATTGCATCTTTGACCCATATACATATGTATATATACATATAAGTATATCTACTGTTCTGTGTGGCAAGTGCGTATGCGTGTTTTAGGTAGCCACACGCATGCATGTCGCACGCACGGCGGGCCGTCCTAAAATTGTACCTTTGCTGTTAATAGGACGTTAAACAAAATAAACCAAACCAAACTGTTCGGTGTACTTGTGTCGGCTTGTGTCAAGATGAAGATGTGGACTGCTTCGAAAATGACAACTTTAATTTATACATGAATAGGGCACAAGTAATATAAAATAAGATAAATTTTCTTTGATAATTTTACTTTTATGCCAAAATTATATGTGATGTTTTACAATAAACAGGATATGAATGAATTTAAAATGTTATACCAATATCAATATGTCTACAGCAATTATTCATCAGCACAAAACAGGTGTAGATAAATATATGTGTTGGCTGATGCACATACATGGTACCAAGTTTACAAATGCAATTGTATTGTGACAAGACTCGCTAAACTGGTAATTTAAGACACAATATGTTAATACCAAATATGTGTATGTTTTTTCGTATAAAAAAATGCCACAATTTCCATTTTTTGGCACCAACCAATGTAAGTGGTTTGAAATTCTCCATTTCTTACAGGTATAACTTACATTAAAACCAAGCAAAAGACCAGTTGGTTGCTATCTACAACGTTAGCCTAGTTAACGTTAACGTCAACGTGTTGAACGAAACCGTCTGCGCAGGAACGTCGTCTACTCGATATCAAATCAATAACTTATGGATACTTTTAGGCATTTGTGATTCATTTGACACTCAGTGCACTGAAAGTATTATAAATTTTGATCATTATTTTCACACGCTTTCATTTCTCCCGTGTTTGTTGACAAAAAACGCACTTCGCCCGGATATAGCCTAAAGAATAGAGGCGTAAAATCCGGCAAAATAATAACGATTTACGTCGTTGAGTTCGCCATGAAAGCTGAGAAAACCTTAAATATTATGCAACATGTACTAATGCAAATTCATCGTTTTCTGTTGAAATTCGACTCAAAGATCTTTCAACGGCGGCCATATTGGTTCCAACATGGAACCCTCAAATGAAACGTGCCAGACGAACCGGTTCGTTCCAGCGGAACGTCGCATTCCATTTACCGGAACGGCCGGTTCGAACTGGAACAACCGGAACGTTCCGCTAAATGGAACACGCTGCAAGTCTCTGTTATGACATAAGGCGGCATGGTACGATATACTTTTTTACAAATTAAACATGCGATTGTAATACAATAAATTACTCGCCTATAATGTAACATTTTGATTAAAAACCTCATATTCATGCCAACAAGTGAGATATTTCTCATGATCATCTCCCACAAGTACATGATCGTAACTGCAGGTATTGCGGAAGTTAAAACGAGCGGTCTACGCATGGGCTTCAAAAACGAAAGTAGGTTGCTAAGGAGAATTTTACTCGTAAGTGTAATCGTAGCAGTTTTCGTAAGTGTAAAACTTAAGAATCATCGTAAGAGTAAAAATAATCGCTCGAGTGATTTCGTGAAAACCACTTAAGATTTCACTTACGATAATCGTAAGAATAATCGTAAGTGTAAAACTTACGAACTTTCGTGAAAAGATCTCCAGGAGACGTTAGCTGATGTTTTTGTTAAGTTTGATAATCAACACAGTTCACAATAGCTCTCTTTTAATTAGAACATTTAAAGTACAGTGTATAGTTCTGAAAACTAACAGAGAATACCGACATAATGACGAAGCCATTATCGAAACTCGAAAGAATGAAGACCAAACAAGATTTTCTTTAAGAAAATTACACGGATAAAAAAACATGTGTTCCGGAACAATAAGCGTCTTTTGCTTCTTCGACAACATATCTAGGTCAAATCAAGGTCACGTCACATTCTCAAACTGAGAACGAGGATGGTGACATCATCGCACCAGAAAATAGGGTAGTCTTGGCTGTTGTATAGTTTTATATGAAGCCAAATCTACCACACACGAAAAGTTTTAGATTTTTTTTGTTAGATCTGTTCAATCAGATTGGAAAAGAAGCTAAAAGCTTACACAAATCCCTTTCCTTTTAATTTCTAGATTCAATGTGGTAAATGTCTAGTACATCCCAATGCAATTCTGCCGTGCTCTGTCTCAGTATTGTGTATATTTGTTGTTTTCATTAATAAACAATTTTCTGGTGTTAAATAATCTCTATGTTGTGAGTGTATTACATATATTATTAGAAGCAGTGTATACACTATCGGCAATGTATAATTCACTTAATTGATTGTAATAAAAACAAACTGATGATGACCCGGAATTCTAAAGTACAAACTTGATCAAATAAACACTCCATTTTGTAAAGTAAAAATATGCTGTTTATCACCGTCTACTTTTTTGTATGGTGCAAATTGCTCATTTGAATACATAGAGGCCAAGCAGTCACAAAAAGAAAAATTGAAGCGAAGGTGTCTTCTTTTATACTAAGGAACTGATGACGTCAACATTCCAGACATCATTTGAACTATGTGACATAAGTGGGACATGGATGAAGCGTCTGTGACACATGCTCATTTTGTCTTCGTTGCATGGTTCTTATTCTTAATTTTCCTTTATTATTTATTTTTATTTCATGTGTTCACGTTGATATATACTTTTTCTAATGAAATTATTTAAACTGTATTATAGTCATATATCACATTTTATTTTAAATGAAATACTTAGGAATGATATTTTTAATGCTTTTGACACTGGCCATGGTAGCCCGAGCTTCCTATGGCCCTGACACCAGATATGGTATCTGGAACCTCGGGCTAAGGCCATGGTTGATGTGTACATACATGTAAGGATATAATGTACAATGTGTAGAGCCTTTAAATATCGTATGAAAGCAATGAGAGTGTCTGGCAGGCCGTCGTACCCATGTGTGTGTGTGGTTCACTATCTAGAACGGCTAGACAGCGTGTACATATATATGTGCGGTGTAACCTCCTTTACACACCACAGTCAGTACAGTCGACAATGGAGCTGGATAGCTTGTTGAGTTTTAACGGTGTGACTTTGGCCATTTTTGTTGTTTTGTTGGTTTTGCTGATCAGATGGTTCAACCAGTGGCCGGCCAATATTCCACCCAGCCCGCCAGGGTATCCTATCGTGGGACATATACCTCTGATGCTGAAGGGTAAACCCCAGGACATATACCGAGGACTTCGCCCAAAGTACGGGGACGTGTTCAGTCTAAAACTAGGCAGACGACTCTCTGTTATTATCAATGGGTCTGAAGCACTACGGGAAGCTTTTATAAAACAGGCTGAGGATTTCTCGGATCGCCCCGATATCTTTCTAATGTCCGTACTTTTGAAGAAAAAAGGGATAGCCGCATCTTCTGGAGAACACTGGAAACGAACAAGGACGCTCGCACTCTCAACTCTGCGCGGTTTTGGATTCGGGAAGAAGTCTTTAGAAGGTCGTGTCCTGGAAGAGGCGGAGGCATTTCTCAGTGTGATCGAAAAGCAGAACGGCACCCCCTACAGTGCTACCAGTATTATTCAGGTGATGATATCAAACATCATTTGTAGTATTGTGTTCGGCGAGAGGTTCGATTACGACGACAATAAGTTTAAGAAACTTCTAGATATGCTGGAAGAACTAGGTAGGTTGAACCCCATTGCAGGAGTAATGAACGTCATTCCGTGGATACGGTATCTACCAGGGGATATCATTGGCATGAAAAAGTTTGCCAGACTTTTCCAAACTATTTTTGACTTTATTCAAGAGGAGATTGCTGAACACAAAAGAACGTACGATGAGGATAACTTACGAGACTTTATTGATGCCTTCCTTAGACAGAAATCCAAACATGACTTGGACGATCCTGTTTTTGATGACTTTAATATCGAAGCATCCGTTTTGAATCTATTTGTCGCCGGGACAGGAACAACAGCCTCTACAACGCAATGGGCCATATTGTTTCTCCTTCATCATAGAGATATCCAGAACAAGTTAAGGGATGAAATCAGTACAGTTGTGGGCTCGGGTAGATATCCTTCCCTAAACGACAAACCAAACATGCCTTTTTACGAAGCCTTCATCACAGAGGTCATTCGTAAGGGCAATATTGCACCTTTATCAGTTCCTCATGGAGCTACAAACGACATCCAATTCCGGGGAATGACAATTCCAAAGGGGTCACTCATCACAGCTAATCTGGATTCTGTGTTAAACGACCCGGACACGTTCACTGACCCGGATAAGTTCGATCCGTACAGATTTCTTGGAGAGGATGGCCAACTCACGGGAAAGGAGAAATCGGTAATGGCATTTTCTTTGGGAAGACGAGTTTGTCTCGGTGAATCTCTGGCAAGACTTGAACTGTTTCTGATTCTGACGTCCCTAGTTCAGAGATTTGACCTTGTACCTGAAGACCCAGACTGTTTACCGACCTTATTGCCCGTTCCCGGGGCAACACTACCACAACCGTATAAATTCCGGGCTTTAAAACGGACATAAAATGTGTACAGTAACAGTGGACTATGAACATATGGATGTATATATTTCCACGTGTCTCATAGAAACCAAATCTGTTTGGTTGACAGGATCATTCTCCAGGTAATAGTTTAAATGTGTGTTTTAGAAGTATTTTAGACGTGGTTATAAAATGTTACAGCTGTATCTTTTGCATGTTGTGTATAACGTAGTAGAACTGTTATTGATAATAAAAAAATCAGTCAAAATCCCCGGCCTTTTTTGATTGACCATAAACAAACGATTGATAGACGTTATACAAATGTTTTGTTGACGTCATACAAACGTTAGATGGGCGTTAAACAAACGTTTGGTTGACGATAAAAACCAATAGATGGGCGTTATACAAACACCTGGTTGACCATAAAAACGGTTGATAGACGTTAAACAAACGTTTGATTGACAATAAACAAATGTTTGATGGACGTTATACAAACGTTTGGAGGGCGTTATACAAACGTTTGATGGACGTTATACAAACGTTTGGTTGACGATAAACAAACGTTTGATGGACGTTATACAAACGATTGATGGACGTTATACAAACGTTTGATGGGCGTTATACAAACGTTTGGTTGACGATAAACAAACGTTTGATTGACGTTATTCAAATCTTTCAAGGGCGTTATACGAACGTTTGATGGACGATAAACAAACGTTTGATGGACGTTATACAAACGTTTGGTTGACGATAAACAAACGTTTGATGGACGTTATACAAACGTTGGTTGACGATAAACAAACGTTTGATAGACGTTATACAAATCTTTGAAGGGCGTTATAGAAACGTTTGATAGACGTTATACAAATGTTTGGTTGACGTTATACAAACGATTGATGGACGTTATACAGACGCTTGATGGACGTTATACATATGTTTGATGGACGTTACACAAATGTTTGGTTGACGTTATACAAACGTTTGATAGACGTTATACAGGGTGTTTCAAATTATCTGATACTTTATAAATCCCGATTACTCATTTCAATTTAATCATAGGAAAATAATATATATACCACAGCAAAACACGTTTTCTAAATTTTATTCTGATATCTTACTGACTGTACTGAATAGGGTATTAAACATTTAACTATTGATCAATAAAAGGTACTTTTTATACCAAGTGTTCCAAATGACGTCAATTTTGGTCAGCGACCAGGTCAATTCTACGTCTAAAATTCTTAATTACTAATGAATATGTTTCAGTAGAAATTGCACGGATAACTCTTCGGATAGCCTGCTTCAGGTAAACAGTGTTCTCGTGATGTGGATTGCATGTCTGGATGCTTTTTATGCATACATCTCATCACTTTTATAGGTATATTAAGCTGATAAAACAGTTTTACCGCTTCTGCCAGATGTATGTCAGACACCTCCATCTTTGAAATTGCCTGTTTTACGAGTCACAGATGACATCATAGATGACGTCATAGATGGCGTTTTTTTATTAAACAAAATTGTGAACAATTACCTATAATATGGTGTATAAAGCTTTTCAATGTGATGAAAAGTGACTGAGAAAAGTCAATTTAGAATGTATCAGATATTTTGAAACACTCTGTACAAACGTTTGATGGGCGTTATACAAACGTTTGATTAACGATAAACAAACGATTGATGGGCGTTATACAAACGTATTGCTCTATAATGTGTTGAATTGCTGTTTGAATGGTTCAAACTGGGATTGAATTATCAGTATAGGATGACAGTTTGATTGACATATATACATTGTCCCTGACTGACCCTAAGGCGCTGACTGGGTCCTAAGTTTTCAAATTTGCAGTGTCCACAATTTCCTTGCTTAGACGACCCAGAGTGGCTAGAAACAAATACCACTAGGTCTTACATCTGTAGTCTAGCTATTGGATAGGGCGGACTTTAATGTGTTCCAACATTTTTAATAATATTTTGTTCGTGTTTTAAAAACAAAATACATTGTACAACTATCTGTAGACTATCCCTGCTCGTGTCGGTTGATGTTACCGGGTAAGTTGAGAAACGGGCCGTTCTGTTCTGTCGTGGGTGTGTCATAGGGCAAAACATTTTACCGTTATTGCTCTGGATGACATATGACATGCCTTCCATACGTATGTTGTACAGTGAGGTAGTTACCATGGAGACCTCACCTAAAATGACCCTGGCTGTTCACGGGGCGATAAACCAAGCAAGCAAACATAAACATTAACGACATCACGGTTGTCGTTGATAAGGTCAGGTACTGCTCGGGTCCCGTTGCTATGGTAATTGGGAATCAGAATTTGCCGGATTTAATTGATATATTTTATTATTGTGAGTTATCTAGTTTGTCCCACTAGATCGGTAATGAAACCCTGCGATATACGATTGATATACAAGCCAGACGTAATTGAATTATAATCAGTATTCGGACACTGGTCACGTCAGATTTGAACCTAGGGATATACAAATATGTATTCAACGTTCAAGGGCATTTAAATGTCGCATGGAAGCAATGAAAGTGTAAGGCCGCTATAGGCTATCGTACCCATGTGTATGTGCGGATTATTATCTAGAACGGCTGTGTTCAGATATATGTGGTGTATACCAGCTTTACACACCAACCTGCCTGAATAGATTACAATGGAGCTGGATAACTTGTTGAGTTTTAACGGTGTGACTTTGGCCATTTGTGTTGTCCTGTTGGTTTTGCTGATCAGATGGTTCAACCAATGGCCAGCCAATATTCCACCCAGCCCGCCAGGGTATCCTATCGTGGGAAATATACCTCTGATGCTGAAGGGTAAACCCCAGGACATATACCGAGGACTTCGCCCAAAGTACGGGGACGTGTTCAGTCTAAAACTAGGCAGAACGCTCTCGGTTATCATCAATGGATCCGAAACACTACGGGAAGCTTTTATAAAACAGGGTGATGATTTTTCAGATCGTCCCAATAACTATCTTTTGTCTGTACTGATGAGAGATAAAGGGATCCTGGCATCTTCTGGTGAACACTGGAAACGAACAAGGACACTTGCACTCTCAACTCTGCGTGATTTTGGATTCGGGAAGAAGTCTTTAGAAGGTCGTGTCCTGGAAGAGGCGGAGGCATTTCTCAGTGTGATCGAAAAGCAGAACGGCACTCCCTACAGTTCTGCCAGCATTATTCAGGTGATGATATCAAACATCATTTGTAGTATTGTGTTCGGTGAGAGGTTTGATTATGACGACAAAAAGTTTAAGAAACTTCTATCTATGCTGGAAGAATTGGCTAGGTTGAACCCAGCCGCGGGTGTTATGAATGTCATTCCCTGGGTACGATATCTACCAGGAGACATCATTGGTATGAAAAAGTTTGCCAGACTTTTTCAAGCTATTTTTGACTTCATACAAGAGGAGATTGCTGAACACAAAAGAACGTACGATGAGGATAACTTACGAGACTTTATTGATGCCTTCCTTAGACAGAAATCCAAACATGACTTGGACGATCCTGTTTTTGATGACTTTAATATCGAAGCATCCGTTTTGAATCTATTTGTCGCCGGGACAGGAACAACAGCCGCTACAACGCAATGGGCCATCTTGTTTCTCCTTCATCATAGAGATATCCAGAACAAGTTACGGGATGAAATCAGTACAGTTGTGGGCTCGGGTAGATATCCTTCCCTAAACGACAAACCAAACATGCCTTTTTACGAAGCCTTCATCACAGAGGTCATTCGTAAGGGCAATATTGCACCTGTAGCATTTCCTCATGGAGCTACAAACGACATCCAATTCCGGGGAATGACAATTCCTAAGGGGTCGCTCATCACAGCTAATCTGGATTCTGTGTTAAACGACCCGGACACGTTCGCTGATCCGGATAAGTTCGATCCGTACAGATATCTTGGAGAGGATGGCCAACTCACGGGAAAGGAGAAATCGGTAATGGCATTTTCTTTGGGAAGACGAGTTTGTCTCGGTGAATCTCTGGCAAGACTTGAACTGTTTCTGATTCTGACGTCCCTAGTTCAGAGATTTGACCTTGTACCTGAAGACCCAGACTGTTTACCGACCTTATTGCCCGTTCCCGGGGCAACACTACCACAACCGTATAAATTCCGGGCTTTAAAACGGACATAAAATGTGTACGTGTACAATACTAGAGGATTGCAATTGTGAAACACAGCTGTATATTCTTTTCACGTGTTTAAAAAAAGAACAAATTAACGGTCTCCGTGTTGTTAACAGGATCATTCTTCATGTATCAGTTTAAATAAGTATCTTAGAAGTATTTTAGATGTGGTTATAAAATGTTACTGTTATATCATGTGTATGTTGTGTATATCGTTGTATAACTGTAATGAAGAATAAAAAAAATCAATCAAAATCCCCGTCATCAATATTTTTGGTACATTGAAGTTAATGTAAGAGGGTTTAATCCTAAAACATCTGTCGTCATAATTATGTGTCTACATATTATCGCGCATAGAAAATCCATCTCGACAAAAAGTTATCAAGTTTAAAGAAAGTGGTATATCATTTTGTACGAAAATTTGATGGACGCTGTATTGATACAAACGTTTGATTGGCAATATCAAAAAAGTATACGATTGACGTTATACAAACGCTTGATTGACGTTATTTAAACGTTTGTTGAATGTTAAACAAACGTTTGAGAGACGTTCTAGAAACGGGTATATTTACAGTGGTGCTTTATTTGCTCGTCACCCGATTGCCGATATTTCTGTTGTCTATCACGTGTCCCATTCAATAGGTTACCTGTAACTGACCAACAGGTTACCCGTAGCTGGACAATAGGTTATCTGTAACTGACCAATAGGTTACCTGTAACTGACCGAAAGGTTACCTGTAACTGACCAATAGGTTTCCTGTAACTGACCAATAGGCTATCTGTAACTGTTCAATATGTTACCTGTAGCTGACCGATAGGTTACCTGTAACTGACCAATAGGTTACCTGTAGCCGACCAATAGGTTAACTGTAACTGACCAATAGGTTACCTGTAACTGTCCAATAGGTTACCTGTACCTGACCAATAGGTTACCTGTAGCTGTAACTGACAAATATGTTATCTGTAACTTTCCAATAAGTTACCTGTAACTGACCAATATGTTACCTGTACCTGACCATTAGGTTACCTGTAGCTGTCCAACAAGTGCATGCTTTGAAGCGCAGATTAGCTGATTAGTAATATCAATGTAGTTAAGTAACAATGGGACATTTTGTTTACTATATAACCATACGTTTCGAAGATGGTGTTGATTACCCAATCCCTTTCTGCTTGCAAAGTAAACAGGAGTTATTCCCCTTCACACAATGTACCTGTTGATCACCTGAAATGACTGAACCAACTTGAGTGAAAATCGTACTTTCCATGGCCAAATGTCAACCAAAATTGTGAGAATTATATGGTCTCCATCCCCGTGCCCAAATTCTCTGAAATTTCAAATGTTTTCTCAATAACCAGATACGCCATTTTAAGGTGCTTTACTAGAATTGTGAATTTCATCGCCCTGTGGTCTCACATTCTCCCCAAGGAGAGGCAAACGTTACTATAGTTTGTATCAGGAAATCAAATTTTAGCACAATTGTCATTGGAAATAGTTCAGGCCTGGATTAAATGACCAGTATAAGATAACACTTTGATCTTAGGAGCTGTTTGGCGGGGTCTAAAATATTGTTGGGAATCTCGGAAGAGTTACCTCCCCTTGTGTGGACTTTCTTGTGGCGGGAGATGCGATTCGCTCTCTTCGACCCAAGCTATGAAACCAGCAGGACGTATTTTTATGCTACATCTTTTTGATACCTTTGTCGGTAGTTAGAAATAGAAAAAAATATCATCTGAATTTTGTAAGAATCTTCTTGGGTTAAAGAAATCTACTTCCAACGCGGTGGACTTGGTCGCCTACCGCTGGGAAACACACAGGTCTTCAGAAGGATTAAATATTGGTTTACATTATTAAAATCTGAAAACTGTATTTTAAATGAGGCATATAATTCCATGTACAACGAAACGGAGAAAGATCGTCCGAAACTAAATTGGCTAGTTTATCTTAAATACAAATTATTTGAACTTGGTTTTGGATAGGCAACCTATGTCTGGTTACGCCAGTCGCCTATGGATGTTAATCTTTTATCTTCAATCAAAGAGAGAATCGGTGATCAGGCTAATCAAACTTTGTTTAATTCAATAAATGGTTCGAGTAACCCTTTTGGACCACTAGTTCAGACCATCTGTGTGGCTTTAATATTTAACATTGATCTTACCGGTTTTGGAATATGCGTGTGAATTATGGGATGGGTGTAATGTTTTAGAATCAAATTTATTAGAAAAGGCCCAACGTGAAGCGGCACGTATTATAACTGGTTTACCTTCATATGCTAGTAGCAATTCTTTATACATTGAAACGGGTCTAGAGACACTTTCGGATAGACGTAATAGAAGAAAACTACAATCACTGTATAAGATGAAAAATAATATAACTCCAGATTTAAATATTCTAGTGCCCCAATCTGTTGGTGAAAACACCCCTTATGCATTGAGAAATAGAAATAATTTTGTTATTCCTAACTATAGGCTTTCCAATACAAATTCATCCTTTTTACCTTCAACTCTTCGTCTATGGAACGAACTAGATCGTAATATTAGATGATCTTCTCCTAGCTTGAGCATTTTCAAAAATGCTATTACACAGATATAAATACATTAAAACCTCCCAGTTATTATGGTTTTGGTGATAGGAAAATTAATGTCATTCATACCAAGTTAAGGTATCAAAACAGTTCTCTCAAATATGACTTATTTCGTTTTAACCTGGTAGAAAATGCTGAATGTATTTGTGGTAACCCCTGTGAAAATGCCTTTCATTTTTTCTTTGTCCAAATTACGATATACAGAGGCAATTACTTTTTCTTCGTCTTCGAAATGTAGATATCGATGCAGCTATGGACTTACAGTTACTCCTATGTGGAAATGTTCATCTGCCTGTAGACACTAATTTAATCCTATTCAGAAATGTGCACAAGTTTATAAAAACAAGTAATAGATTTTAAAATGCATGATATTTGTTTGTTCTGTACTTCCTGCCTTTTGACAAATCGGAGAGATGTTACAAAAATATTGAATTGGTGACCTTTAGTCTTTATTTTGCCAAATATTGTAATTTTGAATTTGTTTTGGGAAAGGGCGTTGATAAGTTGTTAAAAACGTGTGCCCAATCCCTTTGTACTTTTTGACAATCAAATATGTTTGAATCATTTAGGGTGGAATTGGTCACTAGGGCCACCGCTATTACATGTGTATAATTAATAATTACCACATATGCGTCATATTTATTGTATTGTTGTAACATGTATTTATACTGATGGGCTGGAAGGCCTAAAGTTAAATAAAAATTGAAATTGTGTGGTAATTCGCCTGTCATTTACTTGGTCGGATTGGAGCGTTTGGTGGCCTCTCCGGGTCTTTGTGAGCGGGGACGGCTACAGCAGGGATCTGTTTGACCCTTTCTGTGTTAAATGTTCAAATACTGTATGTGAAAAACCTCTTTCCTTATTTAGACGTGGCTAAAATCAAATACTACACAGCCTTACATCTGTATTCTAGCTATAGGATAGGGCGGCTTTTATTGCGTTTTGACACTTTGAATGATATTTTGATCATGTTTGAAAAAATAAATAAATAAATACAACTATCAGCAGACGTTCCCTGTCAGTGTCGGTTTACGTCTGTCTGGAAGCTGAGAGACGGGCCGGTCTCTACTGTCGTGGTTGTGTCCTTGGGCAAGACATTTTACCCTAGTTGCTCAGGATGGAATGTGACGGGCCTTCCGTATGTTGTTCAGTGAGGTAGCCACCAACTACTACACTCAAAATGACCCTGGCTGTTCACGGAGCGATAAACCCAGCAATCAAACAATTTGTAGAAATATCGGGTGTTGTTGTGAAGGTCAGGGATTACTGGGGTCCCGTTGCTATGGTAATAGGGTACTGGAGGAATCGATTCATTGTTTTCTCTTTTACTAAAGCATGAATCAGCCAGTAAGATATCAGTAAGATATTAAACTTCTAATTTTATTTGTGATGAATATATCCAGTGAGGAACACTTATATAACGTGTATTGATATGAGAACTCTCCTATCCATGCTATGAAGTCGACTCTCTAAGAATGGAAGGCGTCTATTCAAAGCAACACGGATTAGAGGGGCTTTGTAAAATCGGCAAGTGTAACAGTATGTTGGAATCCGAAGTGGTGTTATTGGATGAAAATCTTACCAAAAGATGCATTCCCTAGAGAATATACTACAAACCAGCGAACAAAGTAACTATTTTCATATGTAATGGTCAGTAAAATTTGTTACTTGAGTTCATTCTAGACAGTTTGGAGGCTTCAAAGTCGATAAGACCCGGTAATTCATATCTCTCGCCGAGTCTTGGTAGATTGTGCTTCCGAAGGATAGAGTCAGCTTCCACACGGAACCCCTGAGGGATTGTCCTCCTGGAATCACTAATGACCAGGCTTTGACTAAGTGAGCCCCTGTTCGAGTCAACCTTGAAGCCCTCCGTGGCAGATGCTATATACTCTCGGCGAATGTCGAGGAAATCGAACAGAATTGAACAGGTTTTACGAGGGTTTTTCATCATGTCTTCATAAAGAAGTGCAATGACTGGCACGCGCGCCTCGATAGCCTCCACGCAGCGCGAAATACTGGCGGCCCATGACGTCGTAAATATTCCCACACTGCTCAGGCTTTTCGGAGGCATAGCGGGATGGTCGTGATCTAGTAAAAAGCAGAAGTTAGAGTATAAGAAGCTTCTAAAACACGGCATAACTGTAGATAAAATCTTGTTGTCGATGATGTAACGGGCCATCATGGCAAACGGTTCCTCTGTGAACAGACTCAGAGATGACGTCACAGTTTTGAGACTATTTCGGTATACATAGATTTGATATATCTGCGGAAAATTCCTGTACACATCCTCCATCTGTCCTGTACAACTCGGCCTCGTTTTCACACAAATCATTCCTGCCCTGTCGTCCGGTTTACAGAGAAGACGGACAGAGCTAGGCAGTAGTTGTTCATATTCTCCTTTGTTAATTCGATTAGTTTTCTTTAAGTAAGCTAGACTAGTAAGGACATCGGGCTCCGACAATACCATCATACCCGGAAGTTGCGCAAACACACGCGTGAGAAGAGTGGAACCGTAACGCCCGGTGCTTGAGATCCATATGATAGGTACCCTGGGAGCTCCGAGATCTGAAGCTACCTTATGAAATGAGGCCAGAGGAATGGAGATGAGACACTGAGCATGCTTAAACTGTTCCTCAAATAATGACGTATCTTCTGATGATCCATGTATATCTGTTCCCTCCTTAACTTCAACAAATATGGCCTCCTTCTTGGTGATACAATATAAAGATATCTGGGGCTTTAGCACATAATTTGGATGTTTAAAACATTTATGTGTTGTAATGAAATCAGACGGGTCAGCCATCGTCATACCAAACAACTTCCGTCGCCATAAAACATTCTGGACATGCGCACTTAGTTTAAATTGTAATCCTCGCTGTGCGTCCTTCCGTGTCCTCTCGACACCGGTAACTGCCCACGTAAACTTCTGGAAGGTCACGACGATGGAGCGTGTGATCTTGTAAAGTATGTAGGTGAGAAATAGTATGAGATACTCCCGCGCCTTGTTCATTCCTTTGCTCATGTTGTCAAGGTGGTTCACCTCCTTCAACTTGGACTCCATGTTGACGTTGCGGTGATCCCGGAAGGACATCTGAAACAGACAATATGAAATAAAAAATAAATGGTGGCCGCGACCTGGCAAACAATTAAAAAATATTGATAAATAATTAAAATTACCAACATACAAACAAAACAAAACAAAAACAAAGCAAATACAAGTTACGATTTGGGGTCATACCTGCTAAAAACAGCTGTCATATACACGCATGTACATGTACTGTATTTTTATGTTTTGTTATTCCTAGGGACTTTGTGGCTGACAGATGAGTATTTTTGTAACCGGAAGGTATTTTTAGGGTGTTTCTGTAATAAACGACCGCGTGAAGATGACCCTCACGTGACAAATGGTCAGTCCGATCTGCCACATGTCAGCGAATGTAGAGGTGAGGAACACGATTCCTGCTCTATTTTCCCCTCATCTGGTTAATACATATTGCTGTTTAAGAACTGAAAGGACGAACCAGCAGAATAATACTGACTATTGGTACATATACTCCGTGTGTGGATTCTGATTATTGGTATATATACTCCATGTGTGGATGTTGTGTGTGTGGATTCTGATTACTGGTCATAACTCCATAAGTGCATAAAGTATGATAGAATTTGAGTTTTAAGGATTTTCCAAATGAAATAGAACATACAGATAAGCATACGTTGCAGATAAAATGAACAATAATATGGCGAATATATATGGATATGTATCTGTGTAGACGGTATATACACGTGTACCTGTACAGGTATTTATCTGTGTATACGGTATATACACGTGTACCTGTACAGGTATTTATCAGTGAAGACGGTATATACACGTGTACCTGTACAAGTATTTATCTGTGTAGACGGTATATACACGTGTACCTGTACAGGTATTTATCTGTGTAGACGGTATATACACGTGTACCTGTACAGGTATTTATCTGTGTAGACGGTATATACACGTGTACCTGTACAGGTATTTATCTGTGTAGACGGTATATACACGTGTACCTGTACAGGTATTTATCTGTGTAGACGGTATATACACGTGTACCTGTACAGGTATTTATCAGTGTAGACGGTATATACACGTGTACCTGTACAGGTATTTATCTGTGTAGACGGTATATACACGTGTACGTGTACAGGTATTTATCTGTGTAGACGGTATATACACGTGTACCTGTACAGGTATTTATCTGTGTAGACGGTATATATACCTGTACCCGTATTTATCTGTGTAGACGGTATATACACGTGTACCTGTACATGTATTTATCTGTGTAGACGGTATATACACGTGTACCTTTACAGGTATTTATCTGTGTAGACGGTATATACACGTGTACCTGTACAGGTATTTATCTGTGTAGACGGTATATACACGTGTACCTGTACATGTATTTATCTGTGTAGACGGTATATATACCTGTACCCGTATTTATCTGTGTAGACGGTATATACACGTGTACCTGTACATGTATTTATCTGTGTAGACGGTATATACACGTGTACCTGTACATGTATTTATCTGTGTAGACGGTATATACACGTGTACCTTTACAGGTATTTATCTGTGTAGACGGTATGTATACCTGTACAGGTATTCATTTGTGTAGACGGTATATACACGTGTACCTTTACAGGTATTTATCAGTGTAGACGGTATATACACGTGTACCTGTACAGGTATTTATCTGTGTACACGGTATATATATACCTGTACAGGTATTTATCTGTGTAGACGGTATGTATACCTGTACAGGTATTTATCTGTGTAGACGGTATATACACGTGTACCTTTACAGGTATTTATCTGTGTAGACGGTATATACACGTGTACCTATACAGGTATTTATCTGTGTAGACGGTATATACACGTGTACCTGTACAGGTATTTATCTGTGTATACGGTATATACACGTGTACCTGTACAGGTATTTATCTGTGTAGACGGTATATACACGTGTACCTGTACAGGTATTTATCTGTATAGACGGTATATATATACCTGTACAGGTATTTATCTGTGTAGACGGTATATATATACCTGTACAGGTATTTATCTGTGTAGACGGTATATATACCTGTACAGGTATTCATCATCCGTTTCTGTTCCATGTAGTACCTGTAGCAGATTGAATCATATCAACATATTGTATATCATTGTCTTGCGATTTTATGTTTTTTGAACACCTATAAACTATTGATCGTTCTGATTAAAGATATCAAGAAAAGAAACAAACAAATACTCATTATTTATCGGGATATGATAAAGATGCATTCCAGTTACAACGGTAACTTCTGATACCCTGAGCTGCTGGGTTAAGTTCAATCTGTCAGTACAATGGATTTTATCCATTAACATAAATACCTTTTTATTTGACCTGAATTTGACCTGACCCCAGCTAGTACAAAAATGAACAATGTATTAATCTCATTTGTCAAATTTGTTTTTTATTGTCAGATTGTATGTCGTTATTGAAGTAAATGATGGATTACCAGGAAAAACATGTATTATCTATTGTTTTCTTACGCATAATTGAGAAATTAATGTATAGTATACTAGTAATACTGGAAATCCACGTGTATATCTTAATCAATAACCACAGCAACTGAAATATTTAATGATTAACTTGAATATATATTATGCTCTGGAGAAGAACGGAGGTTATTCTAATAAACCGCGAAGCAGTGCACTCCAGTTGTTTGTGTTATAGCTCAAAAAAATAAAGATAAAATAAAGATGTTTTCAAGTTAATCCTTATAATTTAATTTACTATACACAATCCATGTGGAAATCTGTTTCTATGTTAACCTGTTGGTCAGGTGGTACTTCTCTCATAGTCATATCTCTCTTCCGACCATAACCAAGCAACAGCGCCGCCATGCGTGGAATAGCAGAACTATTCCCAATAATGCGGATCTCTGTCTCTATCAATCACATTTTTCGGCATAGCCGTATAATATTCTTTTGGCCCCGGATATGACGCGACAGGTGACGTTACTGGTCAAGATGAAGTATGCGATTGGTCAATGTAGCGGTGAATGCAAAATGCAGATATGCAGTTAAAAACGAAACAAAGTTAAGATTGAATGCAAGCTGAATAAGTGGATGTATCCTTTCAAATGTAACATTAATGAAATTATATTCCTTATTCAAATGCAGTCTTATTATCACCAAAAATGATTATTTTATTCTATTTATTTATTCTACCAGCAGTTTTTCATTATAACCACCAGCATTAGAACTATGTCGTTTATCTTTTTTAAAGATATTTCTTGTTTTATAATCAATTCCCCCACTTGTTCCTCTACGGAAGTTGACACCACGGACAGCAGGTAGCCAATCATGGCGTAATACATTTATTAACTAGCAAATCAAATTATACAGACTAGTAATCTATGTGAATACATCATGAAAGATTTGGAAGGTAAGAATACAATCCCAGATTACGTTATACGGAAGTGACGACACGAAAACATCTCGATAAATTCCGTCGCTGCTCGGAATCAAACTCTTTACGGAATTGGCCGATGGGAAGGTTGAGTAAACCATTATTATTTACCCATGGAATTTAAATCCAAAGACATATTTTCATTTCCAAAAAGTAATAATCTTAAAGATATATTTATATCTAAATCACTTAAATGATTTAAAAGCACAACTCGAGCATTTGTGTAAGATTGACATTCAAAGAAGAAGTGATAGGCATTCTCACAATAATAGCCACAATTTACACAATTTGAGTTTTGGACCAGATTTGAACGGTAAAGATCATGATTAAGGGAACTGCATTCATGTCTTAATTTAGTGTGAATAATATTAAGTTTTCTATCACCAATTAAGTAATAAGGGGGTACTGAGCATGGTAAGTTAGGGGCTAATGCTGACTTGAAAGCAGAAAAAGGCATGGATCTAATATCAGAATGTATAGAGTTCCACATCGTCAAAGAGGAAGGTAGAAAAGATTGTTTTGTAATAGACAGTCTGAAATTTGGGATTCTATATTTTTCATTATTTCTTAGACCCTGTCTGTTTTCACCGACTGTAGAGGGAAGTAAATTTGTAATGTAGTTTGGAGTTTGATGTCTATCCATTTTGTAAACTAATTGTAATTTCCGTCTTTTCCTTCTAACTGAAAGTAATTCTAGACCTGTTTCTGAATACAATGACTCGTTTCTAGCAAATAATGGTAACCCTGTTATTATCCTAGCTGCCTCCCGCTGAACCTTCTCTAACTTTTCTGAATCACTTGAAGTGCACCCATCCCAAACTTCACACGCATATTCTAAAACTGGTAAAATATAAGTTTTATAAATTCGTAAAAGAGCATCACGCTTTAATGTATATTTAAGTTTTCGCAATATATTTACTTTTCCCATAGCCGACTTATAAATTTCATTTATATGATCTACCCATTTAGCATCTGAATTTAATGTAACTCCAAGATGTCTATGCTTACTACTAAAATTTAAAAAATGACCATCAAAAATCAGTTCCAGATCTTCATCAACGTTATCCGAATTAGAAATAAAAATAACTTCCGTCTTATTTGGATTAAAAGTAACTGGGTCCGATATCACATGCTGTAAGAGTCGTTCAGGGACTGACTATTTATTGGGGTAATTTCCTGTCGAAGCATGATAAGTGAAGATGTTAGTATATACGTGAATACCCAGCACACTGTTTACACAACGTGTGTGTAGAGAGAGTCGATAGAGAGAGTCGACGGATAAGGGTGGACACCGCCGCGATCCTCTACATTTGTCTGCGGGAGGGAAAATCATTTCTTTTCGCATTTCATTCATATCTTGAGTTTCTGTCTCAATAAAAATATAAACGCTACAAAACTCAGTTATTTCATAGGGTATAACTATCTACGGACCAACCACAAACAAGAAACGTTACACCTATAATGTGATTAAAACACAGATAATTATTTTACAATACGGACTGTCGTAATAACTGTACGTTGCTTCATGTGCTGCCCGTGTTATTGACTCGTCGTAAATACACTTTTCCCGGCTAATCTTACAAGAGAACTTAATAGCAATGCATACTACATAGGTCTCTGATCTCACCTTACACATGCATTTCGTTGACATATCTGTGTAGCTATATCCCTGTGTTAATGTCCTTTCTATGCATATTCAGCTCTTAACTTTAAAACTTTTGTCGGAACACAGGAATAATCTAAAACTTGTGTGTGTCGGAACACCTGAACAATCTTAAACTTGTGTCGGAACAACTGAAAAATCTGAACAATCTAAAACTTGTGTCGGAACAACTGAAAAATCTTAACAATCTAAAACTTGTGTCGGAACAACTGAAAAATCTGAACAATCTAAAATTTGTGTCGGAACAACTGAAAAATCTGAACAATCTAAAACTTGTGTCGGAACAACTGAAAAATCTGAACAATCTAAAATTTGTGTCGGAACACCTGAAAAATCTGAACAATCTCAAACTTGTGTCGGAACAACTGAAAAATCTGAACAATCTGAAATTTGTGTCGGAACAACTGAAAAATCTGAACAATCTAAAATTTGTGTCGGAACACCTGAAAAATCTGAACAATCTAAAATTTGTGTCGGAACAACTGAAAAATCTGAACAATCTAAAACTTGTGTCGGAACAACTGAAAAATCTGAACAATCTAAAACTTGTGTCGGAACAACTGAAAAATCTGAACAATCTAAAATTTGTGTCGGAACACAGGAACAATCTAATACTTGTGTCGGAACATCTGAACAACTTGAACAACCTAAAACTGGTTAAGTTTGGGCTAGTAATGCTCTACATCTGAAGCGAGACACATTATAACCACGTCGAGATATAAAATGTTACGTTACTAGAATAAGATTATTTCAATATCTGTTGTAGATAGAATGATGCAGATACATATTGTCACTTTGTCCTTTCTTCTGTCCTGTCTGTTGTATTACTATCACTCACTTCAGTACCTCTGGTCAAGTTATTTAGTAATATGGTATAATTTCCAAGTCCTGTAATATTTTAAGACTGTAGAGTCCAGTTGTACTAGAGGATAAAATATAGGCCAACGAGATGACGAACGATTCCCTTCGGTGCAAGTTAGTCAGATAGTAAAACCTATCAAACTTCTTACTTCTGCTGAATCAAATAAAATCATTACAGAACAAACAAACATGGACACGATATGATGACAACTAAGAAAAGAATGCAAGAAAAAACATTGTCCTCAACCTTAACACCTCTTAATACGCCGTAAAGACTCTAAATCGAGACGAAGGGGCCCATAGACTCGCGCACAATAACGATAAAGTTCTAAACAAAGCATACCCGAATAAAATCTTGTCCTTGAATTTACTTGTATAGTTCAAGTTAAAGTTAAAGTGTAGAGTTGTTGATTTGATTATAATTTCGTAAGTTTTACACGATGAATGTGAGTAAATTCACCGAAACGTCACGAATTCAATCTAATACTAGTTTTGATAAACGAACGACTCTTACCTACCCGAATACAATATTTCAAAATATTGTGATATTAGCAACAACAAAAAATAGAAAGAAAGAAAAAAAGAAAAGAAACCTTCGTGCAATGCACGTTTACATGACTAATCGGAGCAGAGCTTGGCGAAGCAGTTTCTGCAGCCGTTTTGAAGAAAAAAAGCTCCGCTTATTTTCAGGAAAGCCATTCAAACCACATATACAGAATATCCCCAACTAATCTGAACTGTAGCTAGCCTATACGATATCAAGTGCAAACCTTAAGAAGTAAATTGAATATATGTTGTAACTTTACTGAAGTTCAGTAAATGTATGAGACTGATTAGCATATCAACTTATACATAATCAAAAGATCTATTAACATTTTTTGTAAGCGTGACAAAGCCTTTGTACCTGGACGTAATTACACACCTTGATATTTACCAATGTGTGATCGATGATAGAACGAATGTGGAAATGATTTATCCTCTACAGGTAATCAAATCTCATGTCTGTACTGATTAATATTTCTCATTCTTTACTTACCTTCCGCGGCATATTTTGAGATAAAGGCATCCTGTTGGTATCTCGATACTCTCATTTAGACATTCCTAGTTAAGGGTGTATTTGGACAGTCCGTGTACCCCGAAGTATGGAGACCTGACCAGGTAGGCTGGAGACGGGAGCTACGGCCATACATCACTACACACTGACTCACACTAACGGCGGAGAAGTGTAGTGAACACTTGGGATAAACGAAAAGGATTTTCTTATCTGTCTATACATCTATATCAACTCCGTGTAGTCTTAAAGAATATTAATGTTGTCACACCAGGTAGACCGGTCTTGTAACACACCTATCTAATATATAACCCGGCACCGCAGATACAGGTAGCACCAATATATCCCAGGTAAAAATTACAAATTGTAGTTTCAATAATAAATGTTTACAACACAGGTATAGAGAACAAGCTAACAATGCTATTGTCAATAACCCAGGTGATATTACTCTAAGACTATAAAAAGTGGAACCGCTTATAACGTATATCAAAGTTATAAAATAATGTGTTTTTTAGCGATAGACACCTCAAGGCTTTCCCGATACTTGGGGAGTACTTTAAAACAATCTCAGTAATATTGATAAACTGGTGATAAATACCTCTAAATGTCTCACCCCCTCCCCAGAGGTGAGATAGGATAGCAGTCGGATCCCACCCCCGGGCTGAGACAGGTTAGTTACTACTCTACCCCCTCCCGTGGACGAGATAAGAACCGAAAATTAACAGTCAAATTTCACAGATCTCCTAACCGGATAAATCACTTGGGCTTGATTTGAAAATTCATTTGTTAATTTTAACTGTAAATGGAGACATCTACGCTACACAATCTTTGTTCTACCAAAGCAGTGTTGACATCACCAGGTACACGTTAATTTAACAAGGTAAGACTCACTCAGGTGTGCTGTATTACATAATTTGCATGTTATATCCGGTTAGTTCTGCTTTGATTATTGAACCTAATTCAGGTACAGTTAAATTCTTCCATATGTGTGGTAATGTATAACGGGGAACTAAATCAGATTAAAACTCTTTGCTAGCGGACTTCCGACTAGTATTGGTAAAGTACGCTTCAAAAAATTTGCACAAATATTTCAAATATTGATATTGTTCAACTTCGCTAGCACAAGGTGTTCAATAGAGAGGCAGAGTATCGTATTGAACACCTTGGCTAGCGAAGGTGGATATTGTTGTATTCTAATTTTTGTCAAATATACTGTGCATGTACTTTATTTATATCAATTATCTTGTTTACTATTGTAACTGTGGTATTCTATTTATACAATCTTCTTTAAGGAGGAAATGAAGAGAATAATAATATATACATTTGTAAACATCCGCTCATGGAACCGGAGTTCTGCACACTGCATATTATTTACATAATTACATGTCATGTTTACTGAAGCCACACACAAAAACCAATCCTACATACAGATGGTATTCATCTACGAACATTAATTGTTAAGTGAAGCATGATTTTAGAAAAGATCTATTTTTCAAACTGATTTACAGAACAATTAAGTTACATTTGCATGATGCTATTAAGATAGGCTTGACATATACCAGGAAAACTTAAATTATAAATGCATAACATATGTTCACAAAGCACTTGTTATATTTATTCTGTCAACTGATTAAAAGTTTATTTTTCTATTCTACCAACGTTATGAAGACCTAAGTTTGACTGTCAAGCTTTTTAAAAATTATTTGTTTTATCGATCAAACGGTTATTTCCAAGCCTCTCATACGTTTCAATTTACTCATCACTTTTTTAGGAAAATCGTTTTAATAATTTTAGATTTTTCTCTCATTTTATCGTCCTTCAGTTGATATGACGTTTAAGGGGGTTGGGGGTATGGGGGTTGGGGTGGGGATTTGGGGTTGGGGTGGGGGTTTGGTGAGGGGGGATGGGGGTTGGAAGGGCACAATCCCACAGTAACGAGAACAAACTGCAGTCCCACAATACAGACGGACATTGTTGTCGTACGACAACATGATTGGTCTGAATAAGACAACTCCGGGATGGCATTTATAACTGCGAAAGGTTGTTAGAAAGCTACGGGGATTGAAGCTTACCGAACGAGAGAGAACATATTTCACCACCTTGATTGCGTCAAATAATTACAAAGTCGTGCTTGCGTGACGAAAATGGGCAAAGGTGAGAACTCCGGTCATAAAATGTCAAAGCAAATAAAATATTATGGAGTTTTGAACATACATATAACCAATAAATCCATCACTTTATATATATATACTAATGTCTCTCCTGTTGTGCGAGATTTCATTGTCTGTGATAAAGATATGTTTTATACATAGTATATATCATTGGATCAAATGTTGGTTGGGATACTTCAAACATAATGTACACATCCCATTGTCTATATAACAGACCTATTGTATAATGTACATATCCCATTGTCTATATAACAGACCTATTGTATAATGTACACATCCCATTGTCTATATAACAGACCTATTGTATAATGTACATATCCCATTGTCTCTATAACAGACCTATTGCATAATGTACACATCTCATTGTCTCTATAACAGACCTATTGTATAATGTACATATCCTATTGTCTCTATAACAGACCTATTGTATAATGTACACATCCCATTGTCTCTATAACAGACCTATTGTATAATGTATATATCTCATTGTCTCTATAACAGACCTATTGTATAATGTACACATCTCATTGTCTCTATAACAGATCTATTGTATTATGTACATATCCCATTGTCTCTATAACATACCTATTGTATAATGTACACATCCCATTGTCTCTATAACAGACCTATTGTATAATGTACACATCCCATTGTCTCTATAACAGACCTATTGTATAATGTACACATCCCATTGTCTCTATAACAGATATATTGTATAATGTACACATCCCATTTTTTCTATGAAAGTTTATATACATAATATCATACTATTTAGATATTCGATATGTATTTCTATATAGCTATTGGAGATACTTAGCTTAGAAACACAAATGACGAAGAAAGACAACTTTTTGACTCGTGCCCTGACCGGGCCTCGAACCCACGATCTACTGCACCCAATCGCCTAGCCAGAAATACCCGCAGCTTATACCGCTGCGCCACATCGGCGTTCTTAAAAAAGAATGTTTCAATGGCGCAGTGATGGTCGGCCCGATACCCTGACATGATCATTGTGGAAGTCGTCTATAAGATGATATATGAATACCTGGATCGCAATGTATTTACATACATGGATACGAATTGTACATATATTAGATATATTTCTCTCGGTACAACTACGACAGGAAATTCAAATCTTTATCTTCGGATCACCAACACATAGTGCATATGATACATTGTGCTAATAAATAGATATATAGCTTAGAAACACAAATGACGAAGGAAGACAACTATTTGACTATATATACCTACATAAATTGTAATTCATTTTTTGTCGCGACGAGGATGCGATGGCGGATAAACAAATGGTGTGTGCTCTCCAAAATCAAAATTAAAAAGTAGGTGAGTGATTTATTGTAGATTATCTGTACATTGTAAGTTCACAGAATTACAAGATCAAAGACAGTGAGCTGCGTTGATCTACAAATGTTATATATCATGCAACAAATCAATGTACCTGCTGAGACACTGAACAGGTAAACAAAATGTTTAGGTAGTGTCCAATTTAGTATGACCATGCCAATATTTATCTTATAAACTTGAACATATGCATATTCTGTTTGCATATAGTGAATATATTGATATGCCAGTCTAGTGACCAGTCTGTTGACCAGTCTAGTGGTCAGTCTGTTGACCAGTCTGTTGACCAGTCTAGTGGACAGTCTAGTGACCAGTCTGTTGACTAGTCTAGTGACCAGTCTAGGGGTCAGTCTAGTGGCCAGTCTGTTGACCAGTCTAGGGGTCAGTCTAGTGGCCAGTCTACTGACAGTCTAAAGACCAGTCTAGTGACCAGTCTAGTGACCAGTCTAGTGACCAGTCTGTTGACTAGTCTAGTGACCAGTCTAGGGGTCAGTCTAGTGGTCAGTCTAGTGGTCAGTCTAGTGACCAGTCTAGTGACCAGTCTAGTGGTCAGTCTAGTGGCCAGTCTACTGACAGTCTAAAGACCAGTCTAGTGACCAGTCTAGTGACCAGTCTGTTGACTAGTCTAGTGACCAGTCTAGGGGTCAGTCTAGTGGTCAGTCTAGTGGTCAGTCTAGTGACCAGTCTAGTGACCAGTCTAGTGGTCAGTCTAGTGGTCAGTCTAGTGGCCAGTCTACTGACAGTCTAAAGACCAGTCTAGTGACCAGTCTAGTGACCAGTCTAGTGACCAGTCTGTTGACTAGTCTAGTGACCAGTCTAGGGGTCAGTCTAGTGGTCAGTCTAGTGGTCAGTCTAGTGGCCAGTCTGTTGACCAGTCTAGTGGTCAGTCTAGTGGCCAGTCTACTGACAGTCTAAAGACCAGTCTAGTGACCAGTCTAGTGACCAGTCTAGTGACCAGTCTGTTGACTAGTCTAGTGACCAGTCTAGGGGTCAGTCTAGTGGTCAGTCTAGTGGTCAGTCTAGTGACCAGTCTAGTGACCAGTCTAGTGGTCAGTCTAGTGGTCAGTCTAGTGGCCAGTCTACTGACAGTCTAAAGACCAGTCTAGTGACCAGTCTAGTGACCAGTCTGTTGACTAGTCTAGTGACCAGTCTAGGGGTCAGTCTAGTGGTCAGTCTAGTGGTCAGTCTAGTGACCAGTCTAGTGACCAGTCTAGTGGTCAGTCTAGTGGTCAGTCTAGTGGCCAGTCTACTGACAGTCTAAAGACCAGTCTAGTGGTCAGTCTAGTGACCAGTCTAGTGGCCAGTCTGTTGACCAGTCTAGTGGTCAGTCTAGTGACCAGTCTAGTGACCAGTCTGTTGACCAGTCTAGTGACCAGTCTAGGGGTCAGTCTAGTGGTCAGTCTAGTGACCAGTCTAGGGGTCAGTCTAGTGGTCAGTCTAGTGACCAGTCTAGGGGTCAGTCTAGTGGCCAGTCTGTTGACCAGTCTAGTGGTCAGTCTAGTGGCCAGTCTACTGACAGTCTAAAGACCAGTCTAGTGACCAGTCTAGTGACCAGTCTAGGGGTCAGTCTAGTGGTCAGTCTAGTGACCAGTCTAGGGGTCAGTCTAGTGGTCAGTCTAGTGACCAGTCTATGTTGTATCTAGCAGTTAAAACTTACCTTCTGAGTATGATGTGCAGCCTCTGACAGAAATAGCTGTTTAGGACGGAGCTAACGGCATTTGTACACTGTACCTCGCAAATTACGCTTCGTAATTGAGCGATTTACCATACATATTACATAACATACAGTGATGAAACACACTCTGAGCGAATTACCATACCACTGGGCGTTACGTAAATTACCCAAGGTTGCAGGACCATCTACGCTCAAATGGTATATATAAGTATAAAGAGTAAGTAATGTGAATTATATTTAGCGTATGCTTTTGTTTTTGTTTTTGTTTTGTTGGGTTTTTTGGGGTGGGGGTGGAGAGGGGGTGGGGTTGGGGGTCACGTCCTCGCAACTGCCAGGGTTATATTAGGACGGGTGTCGAACTTATATCTGGAGAAAATGATAACAAAACAAAGCGCAGAAAGAGAGAACAGTGAAGAAAGAAAGAACTGTACATTGTAAGGGAGGAAAGGACAGGAATCGAACCCCTGTTCACGGTGCACAAGACGTTGGTACAAATACAGTCGGCTGAGTGTCAGAGACCCTACGTCTGTATCTCATCACTACATTATCATAGACATCGGTTACAATTCATTTTCAAAAAACGATTTGGCTGCTACATGTACCGGTATACATACCTGGGAGTATAACAATGATAACAATGCTATATGATGACATCTTTATCTGGATTTTTATTCTTCTTGTTACCAAATGATTCTTCAAATTAATTACAATAATTTATCACAACAAAAAGTGGAGAATGAAGCTTTCACCCAAAATCATAACCAGTGATAAACGCTACTGTTATGTAAAATAATGGCTGTTGAAAATTACGGGAAATAAAACAAATTACGGGAAAATGACTGTGGTTGACAAGGGAGGTAATACGACCATTTCTAAATTCCCAGCGATAACAAAATAGGCTTCATAATCAAGGTTTGAATCCCAGAATAGGAGTTGTATGGATTTTATGTAAATATGTCTTTTATTTTGTTATAATAAATGGGGAAGTAAATCCAAGCTAAAAAATAAAGAAAACTCTCTTCTTCGTTTAAGCATAGAGCGCCGGGACACCTTAACACGAGTGGAATAGAAGCTCATAAATCTTTATATACGGGATAAGTTATCTGTTTTACAAGGAAAATTATGTAAATTAATATAATTTTATGAAATAACTCTATGTTACGTTAGCTTGCTGTACGTACACTACCTGCCTTGTGAAATACAAAAGCTGATACATCAAAATTGACACTGGGTTTCGGCTCATCACCAAGGCTAGCGGAACACCTCTCGTCCGCCCTGTACCAGTGCGTGTACATTAGTTAATGCTTTATGAACAAAACATCACCACCAAATCATCGCCAGACTTTTTTCTATTTCGCAAAAAGAATTGAGCACATTATGTACACTATATGTATATATATCATGCGCACAAGGACCTATTGTATTTTTCGTGTTTAGAAATGTTCTCAATTATAGGTCTATATTTATCATTGTTTCATGGCTACTATTGTTGCCTTTCGGTCTATATCATTCTCCCTATGTTTACTTTAGGTAGATGAGTTGTGGTGTGACTTTCCCGGGCAGGTCCAACTTCTCTGCCACTGGACCATTTATCACACTGCGGTAATTGGTGGCCAGACGACACTGTAGGTACACACTGTATATATAGTCCGACCTACAGCCACACATATACGTATGTACATAAATGGCCTATATATACATAGAGTATCAACTGTAGCCACATCGCTTTACTTATATAGAAATGCCTGGCGATTTATTTTCGTTTCTGCGCTCGTCTTTGTATATTCCGAGTTTCCCGTAATTCTCCAACAACTGTTTTTTGGCGGGAAATACTATACCCTAGTTACATATTAGACTGTACATACAATTTATATTGCTCTAGATGCAGTCGTATTACTAGCTCTGACTGTTGGTCATCCTCGATACTTGGTTTGGTTTGTTTTTGTTTAACGTCCTATTAATTGCCAGGATCATTTAAGGACGGGCCAGGTTTGGAGGTGGAGGAAAGCCGGAGTACCCGGAGAAAAACCACCGGCCTACGGTCAGTACCTGGCAACTGCCCCACGTAGGTTTCGAACTCGCAACCCAGAGGTGGAAGGCTAGCGTTAAAGTGTCAGGACACCTTAACCACTCGGCCACCGCGGCCCCTCATCCTCGATACTCCAGGGTCCCTGGGTTCTCCAGGGGAAGTGAGTATCCAGGACGACTGTTAGTAGGGCGTCGGATTCGAAAGCCAGAGGTCATCAGTTCGAGTGTCAGTATGGACATTATGTTTTCCTTCGCTTTATCGTATTACAGAAGTGTGTGTCTAGTCCAGTATGTGTGTATCTGTATAGATATTTTTTCTGTGGTACATATAATATTTAAAATGTGAATGTTGTGGCACGGACCCGGCCCGCCAGAGTAACCTACACCTAACATTGACATAGGGATTATATTCCTGTGATAACGAGTCGACCAGACCCACCCGACCCATTCCCGAGTTTACGAGTGTCAGTTACGGGTCGGATTTATACTTCCTCGATTTCACCTGGATATTTACACCGGGCAGATCATTCCTTACGATTTAACATAAATAGTAGTATAGTTATTGAATACTTCTACTGGTAAATAGTTCAAAGTAGTTCTTTATAGTTAGTCACCCTAAGTTCGTAGTTAGACACTTCTAGATCGTTATTAGTAACAACTAGATCATAATTAGTCACCACTAGATGGTAATTAACCACCACCAGTTAGTAATTAGTCACCGCCTGTTAGTAATTAGTCACCAGTAGATGGTCGTCAGTCACCACCTGTTAGTAATTAGTCACCAATAGATGGTCGTCAGTCACCACCTGTTAGTAATTAGTCACCACCTGTTAGTAACTAGTCACCACCTGTTAGTAATAAGTCACCACATGTTAGTAATTAGTCACCAATAGATGGTCGTCAGTCACCACCTGTTAGTAATTAGTCACAACATGAAAGTAATTAGTCACCAATATATTGTCGTCAGTCACCACCTGTTAGCAGTTAGTCACCACCTATTCGTAGTCAGTCACCACCTGTTAGTAATTAGTCACCACCTGTTAGTAATTAGTCACTACTATGGTGTAGATATGTAGTCACCACTAGCCCATAGTTACATGTACATTGTAGTATACAGATAAAGTATGGGGATGAGAGATGTAACAAGTTCTTAGTTTCCTCTTTACCAGGTCTATTTTCCGAGGCGAAGCCGAGTGAATAGGTATGGTCGAGGGAAAACAGAAACTTGCTTCATGTATCCTTCAACCCAATACTTTAACTGTTTTATCATACCGATACCGACCAGAGGGATATTTTTATGTAGGTGATATTTGTAAATCTTGTCATTTAGATGGCAATGGAACCAAATGAAACCAGAGTGAATTAAAATATACAGGCTATGGTGACCTACTTTTTTAAAATCACAAAACAAATTGCATAGTCGAGGATTTGACTTTGATTTGTCGTTGGTGATATTCTGGTTCCATGTCCGAAGAAAATGATTTTGTAACATTCCGAATTTTAGTTTTAAACAAATCTGAATATTTATAGCATCAATTAACCTGACAGCTGTCTATATCGTCTATATTCCTCCCTTTCGCCTTAAAATAACGTGAAGGAACGACAGCGGGTGTCTTCATGGTTTCTGTATAATACAGTGTCTTTAGGGTCAACTTCATCTAATTCAGAAAACAGTGACAATGTCAAAAATAGGAGGCGCGTTCGGTAACTCTGTCCAGGTCCATGTCCACCTCTCGCCTGATTAGCTCGACGGAAACACCCGAGTGCAGGTGACTTTTAGTTCAACAAGGGTTTTAGTTCCCAGACTAACACACAGGACTAAGACACAGCTAAGCGAACTCGAGGGATATCGATTTAACAAGTTTCTTTGATTTAGAGTAAATAAAGTAAAGGTATGTCAATCACGATTTACTTGTAATTGGTCAATACGAGTTCGTAGTTAGTATACGAGTTCATGGCCATAATCCAAAACAAGTCGTTGTTGTTGACAGTCAGTTCATGTTTGTAGCATTTGTAATTGAGCAATTGAGTGTTTGGTTAGATGATACTTATGATGACTAAAATCTGTCCCTTGTTTAAATATGAATTTTACTTGTTGTGACCACTCCACCTACATGGCTGTCTTACAATACATTTGGCAGAACACTCGTTTTAAGTCTCATGATAATTCTTAGCGTCCAGGGTATCTCTGAGCACTATGCTACAATTACCTATCATTGGTATCAATTACAAGATGTATTCATCAACATGTTGGGACCTAGGAGGGTACTGATCATTTCCAAAAATGTTGGGAGACTGGCAATCTCCAGTGACGTCACAAAGGATCGCGTATGCTGTAAATAATCGTTGGAGGTGACTAATGTGATCGTTTTGTATTCCGCAATATGATGATATGAGGTGACTAATGTGTGACCAGCTGTATCCAACTACATGATGACATGTGGTAGTTAATGTGTGGTCGGTTTGCTGTACCTCACTACACGGGGGTGTAAAATATCCCAGTGTTCCCTTTAGAATGTTGATTGAATTCAATTTTTGATCCTTGAGGAATAGAGTTGGCGCAGTATGTTACAGGTGAGGTACCGTTTAAGTGCAGTGCAGCAATCCAGAATTTGTTTATCTAAATGTATGCACTACTCGACTCCATATAGTGAATTATTCCTCTTTTGTTGTTGATATTATCGATAAGATGTATATTATGTATTTCTTTACATTTCATCTAAACAATAACTCTTTGTCATAACTGAGATACGATGCATAATACCAAAAACGTTATCAGTTGTTTACTTTCGTCTAAAGCCCGCACCACACCCCTTTTACCCCAAATACGACTGTGGTATATTTGTGACGTCATTGTCTAGTCCTATTTACATAATCACGTGGTTATTGACTTCAATTAGTACTGAAATCGGACTTTTATTGACGTCCCTGTCATAGACAGCAGATAAAGTAACACAATGACACTCATAAACAGTCCTCATCAAACACAATATCATGTTTACTGTTACATAAACCCCAGGTACAACACTACAGGTGTTCAGGGCGAATATCAGCAAAGTCCAGCCACACAAGAACACTTTACAAAAGAAAATAATTAAGACAATTTTCTAATTACAGTGATATGTCAAATGTGCACGATCGACTGCTCGGATGCGAAAGTGTTTTTTCGAAGTATTATGAAGTTTAGATAAGTAAATAATGTTAAATATCTTACCTTGACTTGATTACAAGTAGTGAAATCTGTGTACAGGTGTAAAAAGACCTCGTGGATAGGTATCTTACTACTGTCCCCTCATCCCGCCCGACAGGTAACTGATCAAAATTGTCGACAGTCGGAAATGAATTATATCAGCTATGTGTTTGATAAATAGTAATCCTGTCACTCAGCGGGGCACACGTGGCCATACCTTTAAACTAGTATAGAAATCGAGTGAACATGAGGTGCATATGTAAATGGTGTACAGGTAAAGTATAGTCTGCTTACCTGTGTATTACTTCCTGGCTATACATGGAGGTACAACTGATAATACACGGCTGCATAATATATGGTGGCTGATATCATTCCAGGCGTGGGACGAATTGACTATTGTGCATTTTTCTTTCTATATGACAATTTTATCCTATTAGGTAAGTGACGAAATCACCATTGCTGCTATGGGACAATCCTTTTATTCATAAGGCAAATTAACTATTCTTATAATGAAAATCGCCAAATAAAAACATAAAGATTTTCAATGAATAAACTGATCGCGATAATGTCGACGTCACGGATTTATTGTAAAAAAAAAAAATGAAAATATATATATAGCAAGGGAAAATGTAGCTACAGAAACATTATTGTCCCTAATACATACAGCAGTCATAACAGCACGAGATTATGATAGTCAAAACGGGACGATATCATGACAGTCAAAACAGGACGATATCATGACAGTCACAACAGGACGAGATTATGACAACAGTCTTAACGGGACGAGATTATGACAGTCATAACGGGACGAGATTATGACAGTCATAACAGGGCGAGATTATGACAGTCGTAACAGGGCGAGATTATGACAGTCGTAACAGTACGAGATTATGACAGTCATAACGGGACGAGATTATGACAGTCATAACAGGACGATATCATGACAGTCACAACAGGACGAGATTATGACAACAGTCTTAACGGGACGAGATTATGACAGTCATAACGGTACGAGATTATGACAGTCATAACAGGGCGAGATTATGACAGTCGTAACAGGGCGAGATTATGACAGTCGTAACAGTACGAGATTATGACAGTCATAACGGGACGAGATTATGACAGTCATAACGGGACGAGATTATGACAGTCTTAACGGGACGAGATTATGACAGTCAAAACAGGACGAGATTATGACAGTCAAAACAGGACGAGATTATGACAGTCGCAACGGGACGAGATTATGACAATCTTAACGGGATGAGATTATGACAGTCATAACAGGACGAGATTATGACAGTCATAACAGGACGAGATTATGACAGTCACAACAGGACGAGATTATGACAGTCACAACGGGACGAGATTATGACAGTCATAACAGGACGCGATTATGACAGTCATAACGGGACGAGATTATGACAGTCATAACGGGACGAGATTATGACAGTCAAAACAGGACGATATTATGACAGTCATAACAGGACGAGATTATGACATTCACAACAGGACGAGATTATGACAGTCATAACAGCACGAGATTATGACAGTCATAACTGGACGAGATTATGACAGTCATAACAGGACGAGATTATGACAGTCATAACGGGACGAGATTATGACAGTCATAACAGGACGAAATTATGACAATCACAACAGGACGAGATTATGACAGTCACAACAGGACGAGATTATGACAGTCATAACGGGACGAGATTATGACAGTCACAACAGGACGAGATTATGACAGTCATAACGGGACGAGATTATGACAGTCATAACGGGACGATATTATGACAGTCAAAACAGGACGAGATTATGACAGTCATAACGGGACGAGATTATGACAGTCGCAACAGGACGATATTATGACAGTCATAACAGGACGAGATTATGACAGTCACAACAGGACGAGATTATGACAGTCACAACGGGACGAGATTATGACAGTCACAACGGGACGAGATTATGACAGTGATAACAGGACGAGATTATGACAGTCAAAACAGGACGAGATTATGACAGTCATAACGGGACGAGATTATGACAGTCAAAACAGGACGAGATTATGACAGTCATAACAGGACGAGATTATGACAGTCAAAACAGGACGAGATTATGATAGTCATAACAGGGCGAGATTATGACCGCCATAACAGGACGATATTATGACAGTCATAATGGGACGAGATTATGACAGTCATAATGGGACGAGATTATGACAGTCATAACATGAGGAGATTATGAAAATCACAACAGGACGAGATTATGACAGTCAAAACAGGACGAGATTATGATAGTCATAACATGACGAGATTATGACAGTCACAGCAGGACGAGATTATGACAGTCATAACAGGACGAGATTATGACAGTCATAACAGGACGAGATTATGACAGTCACAGCAGGACGAGATTATAACAGTCATAACGGGACGAGATTATGACAGTCAAAACAGGACGATATTATGACAGTCATAACGGGACGAGATTATGACAGTCATAACGGGACGAGATTATGACAGTCAAAACAAAACGAGATTATGACAGTCATAACAGGACGAGATTATGACAATCACAACAGGACGAGATTATGACAGTCATAACAGGGCGAGATTATGACAGTCATAACTGGACGAGATTATGACAGTCAAAACAGGACGAGATTATGACAGTCATAACGGGACGAGATTATGACAGTCATAACAGGACGAGATTATGACAGTCATAACAGGACGAGATTATGACAGTCACAACAAGACGAGATTATGACAGTCTTAACGGGACGAGATTATATCAGTCTTTACGGGACGAGATTATGACAGTCTTGACGGGACGAGATTATGACAGTCTTTACGGGACGAGATTATGACAGTCTTAACGGAACGAGATTATGACAGTCATAACAGGGCGAGATTATGACAGTCAAAACAGGACGCGTCATAACGGGACGAGATTATGACAGTCCTATCAGGACCAGATTATGATAGCCATAACTGGACGAGATTATGATAGCCATAACTGGTCGAGATGATGACAGTCATAACACGACGAGATTATGGCAGTCTAAATAGAGCGAGATTATGAAAATTACAACAGGACGAGATTATGATAGCCATAACTGGACGAGATTATGATAGCCTTAACTGGACGAGAAAATTATGACAGCCATATTAGGGCGAGATTATGAAAATCACAACAGGACGAGATTATGACAATCACAACAGGCCGAGATTATGACAGTCGCAACAGGACGAGATTATGACAGTCATAACAGGACGAGATTATGACAGTCACAACAGGACGAGATTATGACAGTCACAACGGGACGAGATTATGACAGTCACAACGGGACGAGATTATGACAGTGATAACAGGACGAGATTATGACAGTCAAAACAGGACGAGATTATGACAGTCATAACGGGACGATATTATGACAGTCAAAACAGGACGAGATTATGACAGTCATAACGGGACGAGATTATGACAGTCAAAACAGGACGAGATTATGATAGTCATAACAGGGCGAGATTATGACCGCCATAACAGGACGATATTATGACAGTCATAACAGGACGAGATTATGACAGTCAAAACAGGACGAGATTATGACAGTCATAATGGGACGAGATTATGACAGTCATAATGGGACGAGATTATGACAGTCATAATGGGACGAGATTATGACAGTCATAACATGAGGAGATTATGAAAATCACAACAGGACGAGATTATGACAGTCAAAACAGGACGAGATTATGATAGTCATAACAGGACGAGATTATGACAGTCACAGCAGGACGAGATTATGACAGTCATAACAGGACGAGATTATGACAGTCAAAACAGGACGAGATTATGACAGTCATAACAGGACGAGATTATGACAGTCACAGCAGGACGAGATTATAACAGTCATAACGGGACGAGATTATGACAGTCAAAACGGGACGATATTATGACAGTCATAACGGGACGAGATTATGACAGTCATAACGGGACGAGATTATGACAGTCAAAACAGAACGAGATTATGACAGTCATAACAGGACGAGATTATGACAATCACAACAGGACGAGATTATGACAGTCATAACAGGGCGAGATTATGACAGTCATAACTGGACGAGATTATGACAGTCAAAACAGGACGAGATTATGACAGTCATAACGGGACGAGATTATGACAGTCATAACAGGACGAGATTATGACAGTCATAACAGGACGAGATTATGACAGTCACAACAAGACGAGATTATGACAGTCTTAACGGGACGAGATTATATCAGTCTTTACGGGACGAGATTATGACAGTCTTGACGGGACGAGATTATGACAGTCTTTACGGGACGAGATTATGACAGTCTTAACGGGACGAGATTATGACAGTCTTAACGGAACGAGATTATGACAGTCATAACAGGGCGAGATTATGACAGTCAAAACAGGACGCGTCATAACGGGACGAGATTATGACAGTCCTATCAGGACCAGATTATGATAGCCATAACTGGACGAGATTATGATAGCCATAACTGGTCGAGATGATGACAGTCATAACACGACGAGATTATGGCAGTCTAAATAGAGCGAGATTATGAAAATTACAACAGGACGAGATTATGATAGCCATAACTGGACGAGATTATGATAGCCTTAACTGGACGAGAAAATTATGACAGCCATATTAGGGCGAGATTATGAAAATCACAACAGGACGAGATTATGCAGTCATATTAGGGCGAGATTATGACAGTTATAACTGGACGAGATTATGACAGTCATAACAGTAAGAGATTATGACAGTCATAACGGGACGAGATTATGATAGTCATAATAGGACGAGATTATGACAATCATAACAGGACGAGATTATGATAGCCATAACTGGACGAGATTATGATAGCCATAGCGGGACGAGATTATGATAGTCATAACAGGACGAGATTATGGCAGTCATAAAAGGGCGAGATTATGAAAATCACAACAGGACGAGATTATGATAGCCATAACTGGACGAGATTATGACAGTCATATTAGGGCGAGATTATGAAAATCACAACAGGACGAGATTATGGCAGTCCTAATAGGGCGAGATAATGAAAACCACAACAGGACGAGATTATGACAAACACAACTAGATAAAAAAATGCCTTTGTCGTCGAAAAAAACAAACAAATGCAAGACTAATGGTCCATAATTATCTTTGACAAATAAGATTTACTAACCAATCAAACCTAAATAAATATCACACTAATAGAGTGGTGTCTGGGTATGACATTACCTGTACATACCAAAGACTGTTTCCTATGCACATTTTAAAACTCCAGGGTATGACACATGCTAATAGAACCAGGTATATTTACTCAGGCCTCTATATCTGTAGGAGAGTGTAATAGGAACGGAATTTATGGTCACAATACCATATATAAAGTCTCTAATTGAAATGTTTCCTACCGCCCACCCCATACATTACCTGATTTATTATACCTGTACGAACCACACGGACAATTAAAACCTGTCTATCGAAAGACATGCGCCGATAAAGCTTGCTATAATAGATCCTCATTTCTTGTTAACTCGTTTATTTCCGTAAAGTGACGGAAACTGTCGACAGAACGTTATCTGAAATCAGTTGAAGTATTTACAACTCTCCATGGTAACCGTCCACATGCTAGTATCAATGTCACAATCCTTCTCCGCCATGATAACAGAAAAAAAAACTAAAAAAAAAAACTTAAGAAAATAGGAACCAATGCATGATTTCAATTGGAACAGCTTGAGTAACGTCATATACTTTTGATTTCGAAACGTTCGTATAATTCATAATTACTTGATACAGTTGTCATTTATTTTGTTCATTTATACTCAGTAACAAGGTACTCTTAACACCGTAATAACACATACATGTACATTTGTAATGGTATAATATATCATAAATGTATCCCATGCGCACCAGCTGTCAAGCGTCTACATGACGTAGATAGGGATGTACCTAAGCTATGTACTGTCATCTTTTCACTTTCGGCTCGAGATTTATTGGATTATGAAGGCCGGACAAGAAAAACGGGATACAGTGGAAACTTGACGACCTGGATTTTGCCGATGACTTAGCAATCTCCCAGTACATATAGAAACAGACTACAGTGTACAAGATGAGCCGGAACAGGCTTAGAATTAGAAGGAACACAGACAGCAAGCGCTATAATTACAGTCGGTGGGTGTAAGACACACCAGCAACCCCTAGTCCGAGTTTCCTCTGGCAAGACATGGTGTCAGGGCCAGAGGAAACTCGGGCTAAGGCAACCCCTAAACCAACCTCTCTATACCAATATGGAGGTAGATTCCATGGAGCAATGAAACAAACCACACTATCCAGTTGTTTCTTGTTCCTTCTGTGACTCGTCAGTGGTGCTAAGGATCTATAGAACCTAACGTGTGGGCACCAGGAAGGGGATAAATGGATCGAAAGTATAATGTCAAAACCGTAATGGGAAGATACTACAGCCTCACATTTCAATGAATATCATATAATTCTTAACATTTCAAAAGAACCACTGTTTACATGGTTTAAAATGTAGCAAACAAGGAGATCTCATGGCCGTGTTCGGCAAGACAACGACAGCTTGTATTTAGAGGTACAATGTATTTCGGCTTCCAAAGAAATCGAAAGGGTAATAAAAAGCTAGTTTTCAACTTTGATGTCAAAAAGATCTTCACAGCTGCGAAATTTGAAGGCATTACTGAAATTAAATACGACAAAGAGCGAGACAAGGGCAAGGCACTGAGAAGAAAATGGGGATCACATCTACCCTCAGAAATCCCGAAAAACCCGTGTCCAGTATCAGAAGGGAGGTACTCGCCTGTAGGCTTCAGTCCACAATAACAAAGGAGAAAGAGTGCAAGATCTGTCCGAACGTGTCCAGTATCAGAGGGGAGGAACTCGTCTGTAGTCCGCAATTAGGGAGAAGAAAGAGGGTAAGAATTGCCCAAACCCGTGACCAGTATCAGAGGGGAGGAACTCGTCTGTAGTCCGCAATTAGGGAGAAGAAAGAGGGTAAGAATTGCCCGAACCCGTGTCCAGTATCAGAGGGGAGGAACTCGTCTGTAGTCCGCAATTAGGGAGAAGAAAGAGGGTAAGAATTGCCCAAACCCATGACCAGTATCAGAGGGGAGGAACTCGCCCGAAGCCCACAATTAAGGAGGGAAAGATGGGACGGTCTATTCGAGTTCCATAAATATTTCATAAAAAAAAACCCATTAGTTACTTAGAGGAAAATCTTTTAAAGAATTTTCTCTGTAAATCTTTTCCATGAAAAACAAACGTCAATTGATTTCTTATGTTGAAGAATACTGAAGAAACAAGTGTTTAGAAAAGGAATCTTAAGTTTCCCTCAAAATATGACGTGTGACGAGACGTATAAAAATTGTCTCTCTTGTATGTGATTACAACCTTTGTTAGATTGTACGCACGCCTTTTCTTTGTTTACACTCTGTCACCATCATCAGACCATGTTAGTAACGAACATCTATTTACTTACCTACCTACCAACATGGAGACACTGTTCCATATAAGAGGCTACCTAGAATACACTATCAATTGACTGCATTTAAACAATTATATTAGAACAAACATCGTCAAAGTATGCAACACCGAAAATTTATCTTTATTGAGCCGTATCCCGGTTTGTGTTTAAGAAAGAAATACCGAATTCAGACATTGGTTATACAAAACTCTTAAAACAGACCTAATTTAGAGTTAGGCATACAAAATTCTAAAAAGAAATTAGCATGTCTAGCAGTTTTTCTATGGGGACTGCATTCTGCCATGTCGCACTGTCGTATTGGCGCGATGCAAAGAGTGATAGCGCGCAATGCGGCAAAATGAACGCGACACACGACAGAATTACGCAACAATGCGACATAAAAATTCTGTCGGCCTGACGCATTGGTACTTTTGTCGCAAATGTCATTGCTGACGCATTGTCGCTCTTCGCTTGTCGCATTGTCGCCCTTCGCATGGCGCGCTGTCTCTTTTCGCATTGCGCACGGCACATTGAAAAAAAGTGCCTTCTGGCAGGCTGGGCACTGACCACCATAATAATAATAATAATTTGATAATAGCCGTCTCAAAGTGGTTCACAAATTATAAACCGTGGCTATTGGGTCTTAGAAACCAGCCAATGTCTTTCTCAACTCCCTGGGGGGCATATACAGTCGGAGCTGCCATTTTGGCACTAACACCTTACACGACATTTCTTACAATGCCCTACCACGTACTCATTTCCGGCTGAATCGACTGAAACACAACGGAATAAAGTATCTTGTTCAATGGTTCAACACAGCGTCCGTGCCGAAACTTGAACTAGCGACCATTCGGTTACGTGGCCCTGCGCCCCACCACTAGACCACCGTGCCGGGACTCGAACCAATGACCCTTCGGTCACGTAGCACTGCGGCCTACCGTTAGACAACCGTATTCGAACCAGCGACCCGTCGGTTACATAGCCCTGCGTTCTACCACTTGACCACCGTGCCACCTTGTATGTGTAGTGTTTCAAAGAATGAAATAACATAACTCTAGCGATTTGTTGAATACAGATCCATAGCTAGGTATTGGGTATAACTAAACTCTTGAGAGCAATCAAGCCCAAGCCATCAGTCACTTGCTGTATTCGGGATGGGCGGGGTGGGTAACAAAATATCGACCAATTTACATACTACCAGGAAGCCCGAATCATCCTAGTATATCACCCACAGACAGATACATACATACCTCAAGGTCTACATGTCTAAGCCTCTATGGTTATTAGACATATCATTTAATTATATATTTAATAGGCTGTGACAAAGATGGTATTAGAGAGTGTGAAACACATTATGAATTCGTGATTCTATGCATAATATTTAAAATTTATGATTCAATAAAGTTAAAACGACTACTTCTGATAAAATTACCTTGCATACTAAATATGAGAAATCGTGTTTACGTTTTAAATGTTTATGTGCCAGACGATGAGCAGGTAGGATCGGTGTATATTGTACTGTTTTATTATACTTAAAGATGGATTCCTTCGCACAATCAATTGTTGTTTCCCGTGACCATCTTTATTAATTTATATAAATGGTTATCTAACACAACTAATATAGTTATTGCTAGTGACGTTTAGATAACAGTTCTGTTATCTTTCTCAGACTTTAATTACCAGTAGTACGTACTAGATAGTAACAGTAAGTGTTACGAGATGGTAACAATAAGTGTCCAAAGATTGTGACAATAAGTGTCCAAAGATTGTGACAATAAGTGTTCCGAGATGGTAACAGTAAGTGTTACGAGATGGACATAAGAATTGTTACGAGATGGTAACAAGAAATGTTACGAGATGGTTACAATAAGTGTTACGAGATGGTAACAATAAATGTTACGAGATGGTAACAATAAATGTTACGAGATGGAAACAATAAGTGTTACGAGATGGTAACAATAAATGTTACGAGATGGAAACAATAAGTGTTACGAGATGGTAACAATAAGTGTTACGAGATGGAAACAATAAGTGTTCCGAGATGGTAACAGTAAGTGTTACGAGATGGACATAAGAATTGTTACGAGATGGTAACAAGAAATGTTACGAGATGGTTACAATAAGTGTTACGAGATGGTAACAATAAATGTTACGAGATGGAAACAATAAGTGTTACGAGATGGTAACAATAAATGTTACGAGATGGAAACAATAAGTGTTACGAGATGGTAACAATAAGTGTTACGAGATGGAAACAATAAGTGTTACGAGATGGTAACAATAAGTGTTACAAGATGGTAACAATAAGTGTTACGAGATGGTAACAAGAAGTATTACGAGATGGTAACAATAAGTGTTACGAGATGGTAACAATTAGTGTAACGAGATGGTAAGAATAACTAATGTAGATGGAACTACATTCTTTGTGTTGTTATTATGACGGTTACTAAGACGGTGCAAAGAACTGTCCGACACTTTCCCGCGAGAACGTTTGTTCTCTCTCCAACGGCACTCCCAGGCAGAAAAAAAAAGAAGAAAAAAAACAAAAAAACAAAAAAAAACCCAAAACACACATTTCTTATTGTGTATTTTCACAGATAAAATGAAAAAAATAATGATATGTAAATACTTTAACATAGCAACACTGGCTCTCCGGACATTCATGGAATTTTTTTTTTATTTGAAAAAAAAAAAATTTCCCTAGAAAAGTAAAGATATCGAGAAATTAAGCATGGAAATGCATGGACATTTTTGTTACAAAGCAAATGATATCGCAAAAATTACTTGTGTCAATTTCTGTTCATGATAATCGGTTCATTATTTAATTACGGTGTCGTATCCAATAATGTGTTTGTTTAGATTCGTCCCAAGTCCATAGTCCTATAAACCAGAACGCCATGGTCAATGACAATGGCAATTTCTTCATTCTCGTAAACAGTACAGAGCAGAGAATAAGAACGTTAGCAAATGGATACACAATGATACATGGTAAAACAGGATGGACATCAGTATTGTGAATTAATTATCTCATTTATATCAATAATAAATTTAGCCAATGCAATAAGTTCATTTTTAGTTACGTAATTGAATAATGTATGGAATTTAAATGTATTTGGTCTTTCATGATACTATCTAGACATATATTTCCGTCTGCTATTGATTATAAGTTGCTGATCACAGTTGAATAAATGAAATTATTTCTCTTAAATTACATAGGGTGCATATTCTACGTTCCCGCGGTATGTTAGACCATACACGTATATAGATTATATTAATGAACGTGTTTTATTTTACAAAGTTGACCTAGTACAGGACTAATTTTATTTCAACCGGGAACTCATTCAATTACAGGTGGTGTTTTAAGTGCTACAAAAGTCCACGATATAGAAACCTTGAAAAGCTCACTAAAAAGGTCTGGGAATAGGACTAAATCGAACACATCTAATGACTGCGAAAGGGCTTCTTCTTTTTCTTGCTCTTCATCTTATTAAGACCTTTATTCGAATTGGATCATTCTGACACTGGGCTTTCATTTGATGTTACTTCTTTTTTCTCTTTTTTCATTTTCTTCTCTTTCCTACTCTGATCCGGATTCTTTCGTTTCCTCTTCTTTTGTCTTTGATAGATAACCTCACTATCCGAGTTCCCCGGAGACGAGTGACAAATTTCTGGGTTTGACAGAGGCGTTGCGTTTCGCTGCAAAATATAACAATATTAATTGTGATTTTCATGAAATATAGGTTTCAGATGTTTTTTGCTGACCCTGTCATTAAATAAATATCTATCGGAATTATCAAGCAAAAACGAAACCTTTTTGTTCAGATCAGGTGTCTGCAATGGAGCATGTCAACGTCGTACTTATAGATACTAGATGTATGTTGAGAGACGGTCCCTAACTCGAACGATAGCTAAACTTCTAGCTCATGATCTGCTGCACAGAACCCCCTAGCCGAAAGATCGCTATAGCTGGTTACTACTTTGCCCGAAAGACCTTCCCCGAAAGATACTTTTGATATCGTGTAAATGAGCAGACAATAGAGGATGATATGGAAACTTGGTTAACAATGTATATATGTTAATGAAACGTCAATCAAACATGGAGCAAATCAATTTGTTAGAGACACAAAGGTGAAAACAATTTGCTAACAATGAAGTGTCGGTTTCTTTTTCATATTCCTCAGAGCACTTGAGCTAAACACCACGACAATTCAAAGTACAGAAGTTCGTAGTCCGAGTTATTCGTACGTTTTATCGACGTTTTTTTTTTATAACAGCTTGGTGTCGGTAAATTGAACCCAGACTAAATATGAAAGAGTCAAAATGGTACATGTGCATACTGAAATACTCCTGCTTAAGGACGATATTTCTGGATGTACATGTCATAATAGACTAGTGTGATCTGTGAAACTTACGAGGATATCAGCTTTCGATATTCCCATCTTCTCGGTCATTTCTAGTAACACTCTCACGTGTTCCCGAGCATTGTATTCCGTGTATGAATTTTCACCAAGGATTTCAGATGCCAGTGCTGCTCTGGTCAAACGTTTTCCCTGATGGAACAATTTCCCAAACAACGGCAGAGTATCGCTTTTTCTTCTCACAATTTTCTTATATCGCTGTAATAACGGTGGAAAGTAGGAAAAGGCGCTTTGCAGGGCATTGGTATGGTACTCCACATAATGATCGACCAGTACTGGATTCACGATTCCTTCCAGCCATTTTACAAAAGCTGTCAAAGCGCATTTCAATATGCACGCGTCTACTTCCTTTCCACTCAACAGAAGAGTTTTGCGGTCAGCTGACAATTTAAATTTAGTTTTTGATGTCTCGGTCTTGAACTCTTTTCTCGGTAAAATGTACCTGTGAAAAGGTGCATAGCCTCTCTTTCTAGCATTGGCAGCAAGCTCAACAATATGTGGATCTTCTGCAGGGAAATGAAAGAAAGAAAATAAAAATAAAAAAATAAATCTGTCATAAAGAAGACAAATATGTGTAAGAATGTTTAAGTTATTATTGAAGTCGACCAACCAAGAACCATACTGTTATTAACCATTACCAACAATGGCGATATATGACACGACCAACAATGGCGATATATGGCACGACTAACAATGACGATCTATATGACACGACCAACAATGGCGATATATGGCACGACTAACAATGGCGATCTGTGACACGACCAACAATAACGATCCATGACACGACCAACAATGTCGATCTATGACACGACCAACAATGACGATCTATGACACGACCAACAATGATGATCTATGACACGACCAACAATGACGATCCATGACAGAACTAACAATGACGATCTATGACACGACCAACAATGGCGATGTATGACACGACCAACAATGACGAATGATGACACGACCAGCAATGACGATCTATGACACAACTAGCAATGGCGATCTATGACACGACTAACAATGACGATCTATGACACGACCAACAATGGCGATCTATGACACGACCAACAATGGAGATCTATATGACACGACCAACAATGACGATCTATGACACGACTAACAATGGCGATATATGACACGACCAACAATGACGATCTATGACACGACTAACAATGACGATCAATGACACGACTAACAATGGCGATCTATGACACGACCAAAAATGGCGATCTATGACAGAATTAACAATGACGATCTATGACACGACCAACAATGACGATCTATATGACACGACCAACAATAGCGATCTATGACACGACTAACAATGGCGATATATGACACGACCAACAATGACGATCTATGACACGACTAACAATGACGATCTATGACACGACTAACAATGGCGATCTATGACACGACCAACAATGACGATCTATGACACGACCAACAATGACGATCTATGACACGACTAACAATGACGATCTATGACACGACTAACAATGGCGATCTATGACACGACTAACAATGGCGATCTATGACACGACCAACAATGACGATCTATGACACTACCAACAATGACGATCTATGACACGACTAACAATGGCGATATATGACACGACTAACAATGGCGATCTATGACACAACCAACAATGACGATCTATGACACGACCAACAATGACGATCTATGACACGACCAACAATGGCGATCTATGACACGACCAACAATGACGAATGATGACACGACCAGCAATGACGATCTATGACACGACCAACAATGACGATCTATGACACAACTAGCAATGGCGATCTATGACACGACTAACAATGACGATCTATGACACGACCAAAAATGGCGATCTATGACACGACCAACAATGACGATCTATGACACTACCAACAATGACGATCTATGACACAACTAGCAATGGCGATCTATGACACGACTAACAATGACGATCTATGACACGACTAACAATGGCGATCTATGACACGACCAACAATGACGATCTATAACACGACCAACAATGACGATCTATGACACGACCAACAATGACGATCTATGACACGACTAACAATGACGAACTGTGATACGACCAACAATGACGATCCATGACAGATATAGCAATGGCGATCTATGACACGACTAACAATGACGATCTATGACACGACCAAAAATGGCGATCTATGACAGAATTAACAATGACGATCTATGACACGACCAACAATGACGATCTATATGACACGACCAACAATAGCGATCTATGACACGACTAACAATGGCGATATATGACACGACCAACAATGACGATCTATGACACGACTAACAATGACGATCTATGACACGACTAACAATGGCGATCTATGACACGACCAACAATGACGATCTATGACACGACCAACAATGACGATCTATGACACGACTAACAATGACGATCTATGACACGACTAACAATGGCGATCTATGACACGACTAACAATGGCGATCTATGACACGACCAACAATGACGATCTATGACACTACCAACAATGACGATCTATGACACGACTAACAATGGCGATATATGACACGACTAACAATGGCGATCTATGACACAACCAACAATGACGATCTATGACACGACCAACAATGACGATCTATGACACGACCAACAATGGCGATATATGACACGACCAACAATGACGAATGATGACACGACCAGCAATGACGATCTATGACACGACCAACAATGACGATCTATGACACAACTAGCAATGGCGATCTATGACACGACTAACAATGACGATCTATGACACGACCAAAAATGGCGATCTATGACACGACCAACAATGACGATCTATGACACTACCAACAATGACGATCTATGACACAACTAGCAATGGCGATCTATGACACGACTAACAATGACGATCTATGACACGACTAACAATGGCGATCTATGACACGACCAACAATGACGATCTATAACACGACCAACAATGACGATCTATGACACGACCAACAATGACGATCTATGACACGACTAACAATGACGATCTGTGATACGACCAACAATGACGATCTTTGACACGACTAACAATGACGATCTATGACACGACCAACAATGACGATCTATGACATGATCAACAATGGCGATATATGACACGACTTACAATGACGATCTATGACACGACCAACAAAGACGATCTATGACACGACTAACAATGGCGATATATGACACGACCAACAATGACGAATGATGACACGACTAACAATGACGATCTATAACACGACCAACAATGACGATCTATAACACGACCAACAATGACGATCTATGACACGACTAACAATGACGATTGTTGACACGACTAACAATGACGATCTATGACACGACCAACAATGACGTTCTATGACACGACCAACAATGACGATCTATGACACGACCAACAATGACGATCTATGACATGACTAACAATGGCGATCTATGACCAACAATGGCCATCTATGACACGACCAACAATGACGATCTATGACACGACCAACAATGGCGATGTATGAAACGACCAACAATGGCGATCTATGACATGACTAACAATGGCGATCTATGACATCATTAACAATGGCGATCTATGACACGACCAACAATGACGATCTATCACACGACTTACAATGACGATCTATGACACGACCAACAATGACGATCTATGACACGACCAACAATGACGATCTATGACACGACTAACAATGACGATATTTAACACGACCAACAATGACGATCTATGACACGACTAACAATGACGATTGATGACACGACTAACAATGACGATCTATGACACGACCAACAATGACGATCTATGACACGACCAACAATGACGATCTATGACACGACCAACAATGAGATCTATGACATCATCAACAATGGCGATCTAAGACCAACAATGGCCATCTATGACACGACCAACAATGACGATCTATGACATGACCAACAATGGCGATATATGACACGACTTACAATGACGATCTATGACACGACCAACAATGACGATCTATGATACGACAAACAATGGCGATATATGACACGACCAAAAATGACGAATGATGACACGACTAACAATGACAATCTATAACACGACCAACAATGATGATCTATGACACGACTAACAATGACGATTGATGACACGACTAACAATGGCGATCTATGACACGACCAACAATGACGATCTATGACACGACCAACAATGAGATCTATGACATGAATAACAATGGCGATCTATGACCAACAATGGCCATCTATGACACGACCAACAATGACGATCTATGACATGACCAACAATGGCGATATATGACACGACTTACAATGACGATCTATGACACGACCAACAATGACGATCTATGACATGACTAGCAATGGCGATCTATGACCAACAATGGCGATCTATGACACGACTAACAATGAAGATCTATGACACGACCAACAATGGCGATCTGTCATACGACCAACAATGGCGATCTATGACATGACCAACAATGGCGATATATGACACGACTAACAATGGCGATCTATGACACGACCAACAATGACGATTGATGACACGACCAACAATGGCGATCTATGACACGACCAACAATGACGATCTATGACACGACCAACAATGAAGATCTATGACACGACCAACAATGACGATCTATGACACGACCAACAATGGCGATCTATGACTCGACTAACATTGAAGATCTATGACACGACCAACAATGAAGATCTATGACTCGACTAACAATGAAGATCTATGACTCGACTAACATTGAAGATCTATGACACGACCAACAATGAAGATCTATGACACGACCAATAATGCCGATCTATGACACGACCAACAATGGCGATCTATGACACGACCAACAATGAAGATCTATGACTCGACTAACAATGGCGATATATGACACGACTTACAATGACGATCTATAACACGACTAACAATGAAGATCTATAACACGACCAACAATGGCGATCTATGACACGACCAATAATGCCGATCTATGACACGACCAACAATGGCGATCTATGACACGACCAATAATGGAGATCTATGACACGACCAATAATGCCGATCTATGACACTACCAACAATGACGATCTATGACACGACTAACAATGGCGATATATGACACGACTTACAATGACGATCTATAACACGACTAACAATGACGATCTATGACACTACCAACAATGGCGATCTATGACACGACCAACAATGACGATTGATGACTCGACCAACAATGACGATTGGTGACACGGCCAACAATGACGATCTATGACATGACTAACAGTGGCGATCTATGACCAACAATGGCCATCTATGATACGACCAACAATGACGATCTATGACATGACCAATAATGGCGATATATGACACGACTTACAATGACGATCTATGACACGACCAACAATGACGATCTATGACACGACCAACAATGACGATCTTTGACATGACTAGCAATGGCGATCTATGACCAACAATGGCGATCTATGACACGACTAACAATGAAGATCTATGACACGACCAACAATGGCGATCTCTGACACGACCAAAAATGGCGATCTATGACATGACCAACAATGGCGATCTATGACACGACTAACAATGGCGATCTATGACACGACCAACAATGACGATCTATGACACGACCAACGATGGCGATCTATGACTTGACTAACATTGATGATCTATGACACGAATAACAATGAAGATCTATGACACGACCAACAATGGCGATCTATGACACGACTAACAATGAAGATCTATGACACGACCAACAATGGCGATCTATGACACGACCAATAATGCCAATCTATGACACAACCAACAATGAGGATCTATGACACGACTAACAATGGCGATATATGACACGACTTAGAATGACGATCTAAAACACGACTAACAATGACGATCTATGACACTACCAACAATGGCGATCTATGACACGACCAACAATGACGATCTATGACACGAACAACAATGACTATCTGTGACACGACCAACAATGACGATCTATGACACGACCAACAATGACGATTGATGACACGACCAACAATGAAGATCTATGACACGACCAACAATGACGAATGATGACACGACCAACAATGACGATCTATGACACGACCAACAATGACGATTGATGACACGACCAACAATGACGATTGGTGACACGACCAACAATGACGATCTATGACAAGACCTACAATGACGATATATGACACGACCAACAATGACGTTCTGTGACACGACCATCAATGGCGATATATTACACGACTACCAATGGCGATCTATGACATAACCAACAATGACGATTTATGACACGACTAACAATGGCGATATATAACACGACTAACAATGACGATCTACGACATGACCAACAATGACGTTTTGTGACACGACCATCAATGGCGATATATGACACGACCAACAATGGCGATATATGACAAAACCAATAACGACGATCTATGACACGACTAACAAAGGCGATATATGACACGACTAACAATGACGATCTATGACAAAACCAATAACGACGATCTATGACACGACTAACAAATGCGATATATGACATGACTAACAATGACGATCTATGACACGACTAACAATGACGATCTATGACAAAACCAATAACGACGATCTATGACACGACTAACAAAGGCGATCTATGACATAACCAACAATGGCGATCTATGACACGACCAACAATGACGATCTATGACACGACCAACAATGGCGATCTATGACACGACCAACAATGACGATCTATGACATAACCAACAATGGCGATCTATGACATAACCAACAATGGCGATTGATAACACAACTCATAATGGCGATATATGACTTGGACATGTTGTTAGCCGCGGTCATTCCGTCATAATGATTAAGAAATTAGGAGTCAGTCATAACGGAAGCTTCAAAGTGATGCAACTCATTTTATCCTTGTGGAAAATCGCGTCATTTTCTTAACAACGGTATCTCAAGCCAAAACAAAAAAACATTGAACACGTCTGACTTCATATATTAAAAATAAATAGAACTTTCCGATTGAGATGATGATGTCTTAGATAGAACTTTCTCGTAGTTTTCATCAACCTACGTTTTTGGAAACCTTGGATTGTTAATTTCTCTATCAGAAGTGCGCGTACATTGGTCTAATGTATAAACACAAGGAATGTTGTACTTACTAAGTCCAGTTGTTTGTGTGTTAAAATACACCAAAGTTTGTTCCGCCGCCATGGCATAAATCTAATTCGCTCCTGTAACAAAATGGAAATAATAGATTGCAATAGGAATCAAGATTTGAATTACTGTTAAAATCCTAATTTTGGTCTATTACAACAATTTTAACAGATTTGTGCAATGACAAGTCGGCGCACCTTCATTACTTCCTATAGAAATAGTAGATATATATGTAATTACCGCAGTCACTATCTAGCGGATGGTTTCAGCGCGAAAACGGTTCAATATGATTAACGCTAAAATATGTCCATTTAAATAATAATGATAAATAAATATAATAAAATAAAGCTGTCGATGAGCTACAGATACATTGTAACATCACTGTGTTTATTTCCATTGTGTTTTAGACTATAAAGGGTAATGTTCATGGTAAAGACACACCTGCTAAAGCAATATTGTGACGTCTTCAATTAAAACCATCACTTATGTGAAAAACGTTCCGTCGTAGCGGGAATTCGCTTGATTCACAGAAAAAAAAATAATTTGAGCATATTTGCTTATTTTTCTCTAATAGAACTTTTGTGATAATGACAGGGAACCTTCCACATGGTCAAGGCGTGCGTGGATGAAACTGTCAGTACTACGGAGAATTTACATATGCCAGCAAATGAGATTAGGGAGAAGGTCACTGACATACAGTGTAGATCCATGAAGTGTGACCTTGTATTTTCAGGAATTCAAGAGAACAGAGGGATAATACAACAGCTTTGATACGACAATTAATCTGCAGCGATCTCTGGAAAGTTAAACATGTTGAATTCGGCAATGTTCACAAGTTTGTTAAGCGTCGACCTCGAACTATCGTAGCTGGATTAATTTACCAACTCCATCACGACGAAGTCTTGAGGCAGGCATTTCGGCAAGCCAGAAATGATTCAGACTTAGTTTTTCTAAGTGAAGGCTGGGTAGAAAAAAAATTTCAGTAAAGGGCTTTGAGTTTTTCCAGTCGATCAAGAGAAGCAAATGTAAAGGGCTTGGTATGGTTTGTTTAAGGCAGGGAAGAAAGAATATATTTCATTATTAAATTGTTTAAATAAGTATTGACAATTATCATGTGCATAGTTAATTCTAATTTATTGTATTTTTGTGCAGTATATTCATTGAATATTGACATTTGATTTTGATGAGAAATTCAATGAAAATTACAGGTAACATACACAGGTAAAACACAGGTAACAAAAGTGACTTCACCAGAACAGACTATAATTACTGTACAAACATAGCCAGTAGGGTGTTATTTCAAAATGTAGGCGTTCAGGGAATCAGCCGCTTACCTAACGTATAACCTGTTTGGACATGTCAGTCTATAAATACACCTGGCGTAAAGTATATCCATCATCTCTAACTATATACCTTATAATTAATATTATGAATTAAAAGGGCATTCTAATTAAAGGTCATGAGGTCAATCCCTTATCCCTCACTCATCCCTCACTGATCCATCCCGCCAGGGAGGGATTTACTATAAATAAAGAAGGAGGGATAAAGTGGCGCAGAACTCTCATTTCCTATTCATCATATAGATTGGTCGAACATTTTGACCGGAATTAGGGGAGCGTATACGTTTATGTGATATCACAGGTCATTTAAGCTCTTAAAGAGTTTTATCAGAATGTTAAATTACTATCTTACAATATCTTTTTCACCATTTTAAAAAGAATGTGAATTCCGTATCATCTTAATTTTAATATAACGCTTTTGAGACAAAATGGTTAGGCCTGGACAAAGTGGTGATGTAGTAGTCGAGTAGCTACACGTTCAATGACGTCAAAACCGAGACGGTCCTGATGTTGACAGCCATGAAAAACAACTAGTATCACATTCGAACATGAGCGACGAAATCCTTTCAACCATTACAATTACAGAATTGAAGTAGCGGCTAATCATACAGACACAAGTATAATACACGTATACGTTTCACAGAGGAAATCTACATATATATATAAACACTTACCACACCTTAGTTGTACGTCTGCTTTCTTTAGAATCCAAATTATTTGTTTTTAAAATGTCTTGGTATAAGGAAATAAATTGATAACTGCGTCTAGATCAAAAGAGAAAGTCGCGTTTAATCTGGGATTCCCGTATTTCACCTGGACCCAACTGTTTGCGCATGTACAATATCACATGATAATGGGGACAGTACAGTAAACAATGTAACTAACTGATTGATACAATCTGGCTTACTACAATGATAGGGGAAATACAAACACATAGTGATATTTTTTTTCTGAAACAGTAATTTTAACCAACCCCGCACTAGAGATTGTGATAATTACATTTGAACAAGTCTAAAGTGTTCATTAATCAATTGTTTCCAAGGGGATTGTCTAACAATACCAGCTAAAACATAATGAGAACATAGCCATCTGATAATTATCAGATGGCTATGTTCTCATTATGTTTTAGCAGGTATTGTTAGACAAGAGACATCCCTCATGAACTATAATAATTCGAAGGGCTTTTTGATATACCGAGTACCGAGTGTATAAAAAAACAACTGATATGCAATATCGACGACCAGAAACTATGATGCACCTGATTTATCAAGAGAACTTAACTTGATAGAAAAGGTCAATCAGCAGGAGGACACAATACATTGGTTTTTATGGTTAATATTTTACTGTTGGGGAATAAATAACAAGAACGTGTTATCAGTCATAATTGCTACATTTTGTTATGTCGGTTTCACTTTCGTTTTTAGTGCCGGTATAATACTCGGAGACCCTGTTCTGGTGTCAAGGAATTGGCAATGTATGTCAAGGGGATAGCAGTGTCAAGGAGTTGCAATGTATGTCAAGGAGATGGCATCAAGGAAATTGCAATGTTTGTCAAGACCTGTATTCGAATTGGAACATTTTGACCCTGAGACCTCATTTGAATGTACTTTTTTTTCTCTTTTTCACTTTCTTGTCTTTTCTACTCTGATCCTGATTCTTTCATTTCCTCTCCTTTCGTCTTTAATAGGTATCCTTACTAACTGAGTGTCCCGAAGACGAGGGATAACTTCAAGGAGGGCTCTATGAATTCTGTTGGATTATTAATTGTCTGATACCAAGAACTGGTTTTGTACACACACATTTATATATATATATATACATATACCATTAAACTGTATCTTGAAATGAGCTGCTGGATGGTATCTTTCTGTTAATATCACGTACTAATCATTCAGGTACATGTGTTATACACCTGTATGTTTCACAGAGGAAATCTATATATATATATATACACTTACCACACCTTAGTTGACGTCTGCTTTCTTTAAAATCCAAATCACTTGTTTTTAAAATGTGTTTGTTAAAGGAAATCAATTGATAACTGCGTCTAGATCAAAAGTGGAAGTCGCGTTTAATCTGGGATTCCCGTATTTCACCTGGACCCAACTGTTTGCGCATGTGCAATATCACATGATAATGGGGACAGTACAGTAAACTATGTAATGTAACTAACTGAGTGATACAATCTGGCTTACTGCAATGATAGGGGAAATACAAACATATAATATTGTTTTATCTGAAACAGTAATTTTAACCAACCCCAAACAAGAGATTGCGATAATTACCATTTGAACAAGTCTAAAATATTCATTATTCATTTGTTACGAAGGGGATTGTCTCTCTTTGGTGTGTTCATTATCAGATGGCTAAATTCTCATTATGTTTTAGCTGGTATTGTTAGACAAGAGACATCCCTCATAAACTATAATAATTCGAAGGGCTTTTTGATATGCCGAGTACCGAGTGTATAAAAAAAACAACTGATATGCAATATCGAAGACCAGAAACTATGATGCACCTGATTTATCTAGAAAACTTGATTTTTCAGAAAAGGTCAATCAGCAGGAGGACACAATACATTGGTTTTTATGGTTAATATTTTACTGTTGGGGAATAAATAACAAGAACGTGTTATCAGTCATAATTGCTACATTTTGTGATGTCGGTTTCACTTTCGTTTTTAGTGCCGGTATAATACTCGGAGACCCTGTTCTGGTGTTAAGGAGATGACAGTGTCTGTCATTGAGATGACAGTGTCAAGGAATTGGCAGTGTCTACCAAGGGGATAGCAGTGTCAAGGAGTTGGCAATGTATGTCAAGGAGATGGCATCAAGGAAATTGCAATGTTTGTCAAGACCTGTATTCGAATTGGAACATTTTGACCCTGAGACCTCATTTGAATGTACTTTTTTTTCTCTTTTTCACTTTCTTGTCTTTTCTACTCTGATCCTGATTCTTTCATTTCCTCTCCTTTCGTCTTTAATAGGTATCCTTACTAACTGAGTGTCCCGAAGACGAGGGATAACTTCAAGGAGGGCTCTATGAATTCTGTTGGATTATTAATTGTCTGATACCAAGAACTGGTTTTGTACACACACATTTATATATATATATATACATATACCATTAAACTGTATCTTGAACTGAGCTGCTGGATGGTATCTTTCTGTTAATATCACGTACTAATCATTCAGGTACATGTGTTATACACCTGTATGTTTCACAGAGGAAATCTATATATATATATATACACTTACCACACCTTAGTTGACGTCTGCTTTCTTTAAAATCCAAATGACTTGTTTTTAAAATGTGTTTGTTAAAGGAAATCAATTGATAACTGCGTCTAGATCAAAAGTGGAAGTCGCGTTTAATCTGGGATTCCCGTATTTCACCTGGACCCAACTGTTTGCGCATGTGCAATATCACATGATAATGGGGACAGTACAGTAAACTATGTAATGTAACTAACTGAGTGATACAATCTGGCTTACTGCAATGATAGGGGAAATACAAACATATAATATTGTTTTATCTGAAACAGTAATTTTAACCAACCCCAAACAAGAGATTGCGATAATTACCATTTGAACAAGTCTAAAATATTCATTATTCATTTGTTACGAAGGGGATTGTCTCTCTTTGGTGTGTTCATTATCAGATGGCTAAATTCTCATTATGTTTTAGCTGGTATTGTTAGACAAGAGACATCCCTCATAAACTATAATAATTCGAAGGGCTTTTTGATATGCCGAGTACCGAGTGTATAAAAAAAACAACTGATATGCAATATCGAAGACCAGAAACTATGATGCACCTGATTTATCTAGAAAACTTGATTTTTCAGAAAAGGTCAATCAGCAGGAGGACACAATACATTGGTTTTTATGGTTAATATTTTACTGTTGGGGAATAAATAACAAGAACGTGTTATCAGTCATAATTGCTACATTTTGTGATGTCGGTTTCACTTTCGTTTTTAGTGCCGGTATAATACTCGGAGACCCTGTTCTGGTGTTAAGGAGATGACAGTGTCTGTCATTGAGATGACAGTGTCAAGGAATTGGCAGTGTCTACCAAGGGGATAGCAGTGTCAAGGAGTTGGCAATGTATGTCAAGGAGATGGCATCAAGGAAATTGCAATGTTTGTCAAGACCTGTATTCGAATTGGAACATTTTGACACTGAGACCTCATTTGAATGTACTTTTTTTTCTCTTTTTCACTTTCTTGTCTTTTCTACTCTGATCCTGATTCTTTCATTTCCTCTCCTTTCGTCTTTAATAGGTATCCTTACTAACTGAGTGTCCCGAAGACGAGGGATAACTTCAAGGAGGGCTCTATGAATTCTGTTGGATTATTAATTGTCTGATACCAAGAACTGGTTTTGTACACACACATTTATATATATATATATACATATACCATTAAACTGTATCTTGAACTGAGCTGCTGGATGGTATCTTTCTGTTAATATCACGTACTAATCATTCAGGTACATGTGTTATACACCTGTATGTTTCACAGAGGAAATCTATATATATATATATATATACACTTACCACACCTTAGTTGACGTCTGCTTTCTTTAAAATCCAAATCACTTGTTTTTAAAATGTGTTTGTTAAAGGAAATCAATTGATAACTGCGTCTAGATCAAAAGTGGAAGTCGCGTTTAATCTGGGATTCCCGTATTTCATCTGGACCCAACTGTTTGCGCATGTGCAATATCACATGATAATGGGGACAGTACAGTAAACTATGTAATGTAGATAACTGAGTGATACAATCTGGCTTACTACAATGATAGGGGAAATACAAACATATAATATTGTTTTATCTGAAACAGTAATTTTAACCAACCCCAAACAAGAGATTGCGATAATTACCATTTGAACAAGTCTAAAATATTCATTATTCGTTTGTTACGAAGGGGATTGTCTCTCTTTGGTGTGTTCATTATCAGATGGCTAAATTCTCATTATGTTTTAGCTGGTATTGTTAGACAAGAGACATCCCTCATAAACTATAATAATTCGAAGGGTTTTTTGATATGCCGAGTACCGAGTGTATAAAAAACTGATATGCAATATCGAAAACCAGAAACTTTGATGCACCTGATTTTTCCAGAAAACTTTATTTGGTAGAAAAGGTCAAATCAACAAGAGGAAGCAACAAATATGTTCAATGGTTTATATTTTACTGTTGGGGAATAACAAATAACAAGAACGAGTTTTCAGTCAATATTGTTATATTTTGTGAAGTCGGTTTCACTTTCGTTTTTAGTACCGATATAATACTCGGAGACCCTGTTCTGGTGTCAAGGAGATGGCAGTGTCTGTCGAGGGCATGACAGTGTCAAGGAGTTGGCAGTGTCTGTCAAGGGGATGGCAGTGTCTGTCAAGGAGATGGCAGTGTCTGTCAAGGAGATGGTAGTGTCGGTCAAGGGGATGACAGTGTCTGTCAAGGAGATGACAGTGTCTGTCAAGGGGATGACAGTGTCTGTCAAGGAGATGACAGTGTCGGTCAAGGGGATGACAGTGTCTGTCGAGGGGATGGCAGTGTCTGTCAAGGGGATGGGAGTGTCTGTCAAGGGGATGGCAGTGTTTGTCAAGGAGATGGCAGTGTCTGTCAAGGAGATGGCAGTGTCTGTCAAGGGGATGACAGTGTCTGTCAAGGAGATGACAGTGTCGGTCAAGGGGATGACAGTGTCTGTCGAGGGGATGGCAGTGTCTGTCAAGGGGATGGGAGTGTCTGTCAAGGGGATGGCAGTGTTTGTCAAGGAGATGGCAGTGTCTGTCAAGGGGATGACAGTGTCTGTCAAGGAGATGGCAGTGTCTGTCAAGAGGATGGCAGTGTCTGTCAAGGAGATGACAGTATCTGTCAAGGAGATGGCAGTGTTTGTCAAGAGGATGACAGTGTCTGTCAAGGAGATGACAGTGTCTGTCAAGGGGATGGCAGTGTCTGTCAAGAGGATGGCAGTGTCTGTCAAGGAGATGACAGTATCTGTCAAGGAGATGGCAGTGTTTGTCAAGGAGATGGCAGTGTCTGTCAAGGGGATGACAGTGTCTGTCAAGGAGATGGCAGTGTCTGTCAAGGGGATGGCAGTGTCTGTCAAGGGGATGTCAGTGTCAAGGGGATGGCAGTGTCTGTCAAGGAGATGTCAGTGTCAAGGGGATGGCAGTGTCTGTCAAGGGGATGTCAGTGTCAAGGAGATGACAGTATCTGTCAAGGAGATGGTAGTGTCTGTCAAGGAGATGGTAGTGTCTGTCAAGGAGATGACAGTGTCGGTCAAGGAGATGGCAGTGTTTGTCAAGGAGATGGGAGTGTCTGTCAAGGAGATGGGAGTGTCTGTCAAGGGGATGGCAGTGTCTGTCAAGGGGATGGCAGTGTCTGTCAAGGGGATGACAGTGTCTGTCAAAGAGATGGCAGTGTCTGTCAAGGAGATGATAGTGTCTGTCAAGGAGATGGCAGTGTTTGTCAAGGAGATGGCAGTGTCTGTCAAGGGGATGACAGTGTCTGTCAAGGAGATGACAGTGTCGGTCAAGGAGATGGCAGTGTTTGTCAAGGAGATGGTAGTGTCTGTCAAGGGGATGGCAGTGTCTGTCAAGGAGATGATAGTGTCTGTCAAGGGGATGGCAGTGTCTGTCAAGGAGATGGCAGTGTTTGTCAAGGAGATGGCAGTGTCTGTCAAGGAGATGGCAGTGTCTGTCAAAGAGATGGCAGTGTCTGTCAAGGAGATGACAGTATCTGTCAAGGAGATGGCAGTGTTTGTCAAGGAGATGGCAGTGTCTGTCAAGGGGATGACAGTGTCTGTCAAGGAGATGACAGTGTCTGTCAAGGAGATGACAGTATCTGTCAAGGGGATGGCAGTGTTTGTCAAGGAGATGGCAGTGTCTGTCAAGGGGATGACAGTGTCTGTCAAGGAGATGACAGTGTCGGTCAAGGAGATGGCAGTGTCTGTCAAAGAGATGGCAGTGTCTGTCAAGGAGATGACAGTATCTGTCAAGGAGATGGCAGTGTTTGTCAAGGAGATGGCAGTGTCTGTCAAAGAGATGGCAGTGTCTGTCAAGGAGATGACAGTATCTGTCAAGGAGATGACAGTGTCTGTCAAGGAGATGGCAGTGTCTGTCAAAGAGATGGCAGTGTCTGTCAAGGAGATGACAGTATCTGTCAAGGAGATGACAGTTTCTGTCAAGGAGATGGCAGTGTCTGTCAAAGAGATGGTAGTGTCTGTCAAGAGGATGACAGTTTCTGTCAAGGGGATGGCAGTGTCTGTCAAGAGGATGGCAGTGTCTGTCAAGGAGATGGCAGTGTCTGTCAAGGAGATGGGAGTGTCTGTCAAGGAGATGGCAGTGTCTGTCGAGGGGATGACAGTGTCGGTCAAGGGGATGACAGTATCTGTCAAGGGGATGGCAGTGTCTGTCAAAGAGATGGCAGTGTCTGTCAAGGGGATGGCACTGTCTGTCAAGGGGATGACAGTGTCTGTCAAGGAGATGGAAGTGTCTGTCAAGAGGATGACAGTGTCTGTCAAGGAGATGGCAGTGTCTGTCAAGGGGATGACAGTGTCTGTCAAGGAGATGACAGTGTCTGTCAAAGAGATGGCATTGTCTGTCAAGGGGATGGCAGTGTCGGTCAAGGGGATGACAGTGTCTGTCAAGAGGATGACAGTGTCGGTCAAGGAGATGGCAGTGCCTGTCAAGGAGATGGCAGTGTCTGTCAAGGAGATGGCGGTGTCTGTCAAGGTGATGACAGTGTCTGTCAAGGTGATGACAGTGTCTGTCAAGGAGATGGCAGTGTCTGTCAAGGGGATGGGAGTGTCTGTCAAAGGGATGGCAGTGTCTGTCAAGGAGATGGCAGTGTCTGTCAAGGGGATGGGAGTGTCTGTCAAGGGGATGGCAGTGTCTGTCAAGGGGATGGCAGTGTCTGTCAAGGAGATGGCAGTGTCTGTCAAAGAGATGATAGTGTCTGTCAAGGGGATGGCAGTGTCTGTCAAGGAGATGGCAGTGTCTGTCAAGGGGATGACAGTGTCTGTCAAGGGGATGACAGTGTCTGTCAAGGAGATGGCAGTGTCTGTCAAGAGGATGACAGTGTCTGTCAAGGAGATGGCAGTGTCTGTCAAGGGGATGACAGTGTCTGTCAAGGAGATGACAGTGTCTGTCAAAGAGATGACAGTGTCTGTCAAGGGGATGGCAGTGTCGGTCAAGGGGATGACAGTGTCTGTCAAGAGGATGACAGTGTCTGTCAAGGAGATGGCAGTGTCTGTCAAGGAGATGGCAGTGTCTGTCAAGGAGATGACAGTGTCTGTCAAGGGGATGGGAGTATCTGTCAAGGGGATGGCAGTGTCTGTCAGGGAGATACCAGTGTCTGTCAAGGAGATGGCAGTGTCTGTCAAGGGGATGGCAGTGTCTGTCAAGGGGATGTCAGTGTCAAGGTTATGATAGTGTCTGTCAAGGGGATGGCAGTGTCTGTCAAGGGGATGACAGTGTCTGTCAAGGAGATGGCAGTGTCTGTCAAGGGGATGGCAGTGTCTGTCAAGGGGATGGCAGTGTCAAGGTGATGGCAGTGTCTGTCAAGGGGATGGCAGTGTCTGTCAAGGGGATGGCAGTGTCTGTCAAGGAGATGGGAGTGTCTGTCAAGGAGATGGCAGTGTCTGTCAAGGAGATGACAGTGTCTGTCAAGAGGATGACAGTGTCTGTCAAGGAGATGACAGTGTCGGTCAAGGGAATGGCAGTGTCTGTCAAGGGGATGACAGTGTCGGTCAAGGAGATGGGAGTGTGTCAAGGTGATGGCAGTGTCTGTCAAGGGTATGGCGGTGTCTGTCAAGGTGATGACAGTATCTGTCAAGGAGATGGCAGTGTCTGTCAAGGGGATGACAGTGTCGGTCAAGGAGATGGCAGTGTCTGTCAAGGGGATGGGAGTGTCTGTCAAGGAGATTGCAGTGTCTGTCAAGGGGATGACAGTGTCTGTCAAGGAGATGGCAGTGTCTGTCAAGGAGATGGCAGTGTCTGTCAAGGGGATGGCAGTGTCTGTCAAGGGGATGGCAGTGTCTGTCAAGGGGATGACAGTGTCTGTCAAGGGGATGGCGGTGTCTGTCAAGGAGATGGCAGTGTCTGTCAAGGAGATGGCAGTGTCTGTCAAGGAGATGGCAGTGTCTGTGAAGGGGATGGAAGTGTCTGTCAAGGAGATGGGAGTGTCTGTCAAGGGGATGGCAGTGACTGTCAAGGAGATGGCAGTGTCGGTCAAGGAGATGGCAGTGTCTGTCAAGGGGATGGAAGTGTCTGTCAAGGATATGGCAGTGTCTGTCAAGGGGATGACAGTGTCTGTCAAGGAGATGACAGTGTCGGTCAAGGGAATGGCAGTGTCTGTCAAGGGGATGACAGTGTCGGTCAAGGAGATGGGAGTGTGTGTCAAGGTGATGGCAGTGTCTGTCAAGGGTATGGCGGTGTCTGTCAAGGGGATGACAGTGTCGGTCAAGGAGATGGCAGTGTCTGTCAAGGGGATGGGAGTGTCTGTCAAGGAGATTGCAGTGTCTGTCAAGGGGATGACAGTGTCTGTCAAGGAGATGGCAGTGTCTGTCAAGGAGATGGCAGTGTCTGTCAAGGGGATGGCAGTGTCTGTCAAGGGGATGACAGTGTCTGTCAAGGGGATGATAGTGTCGGTCAAGGAGATGGGAGTGTGTGTCAAGGTGATGGCAGTGTCTGTCAAGGGTATGGCGGTGTCTGTCAAGTGGATGACAGTATCTGTCAAGGAGATGGCAGTGTCTGTCAAGGGGATGGCAGTGTCTGTCAAGGGGATGGCGGTGTCTGTCAAGGAGATGGCAGTGTCTGTCAAGGAGATGGCAGTGTCTGTCAAGGGGATGGCAGTGTCTGTCAAGGGGATGGCAGTGTCTGTCAAGGGGATGACAGTGTCGGTCAAGGAGATGGGAGTGTGTGTCAAGGTGATGGTAGTGTCTGTCAAGGGGATGGCGGTGTCTGTCAAGGGGATGACAGTATCTGTCAAGGAAATGGCAGTGTCTGTCAAGGGGATGACAGTGTCGGTCAAGGGGATGGCGGTGTCTGTCAAGGAGATGGGAGTGTCAATGGGATGGCAGTGTCTGTCAAGGGGATGGCAGTGACTGTCAAGGAGATGGCGGTGTCTGTCAAGGGAATGACAGTGTCTGTCAAGGGGATGACAGTGTCTGTCAAGGGGATGATAGTGTCGGTCAAGGAGATGGGAGTGTCTGTCAATGGGATGGCAGTGTCTGTCAAGGGGATGGCTGTGTCTGTCAAGGAGATGGCAGTGTCGGTCAAGGAGATGGCAGTGTCGGTCAAGGGGATGGCAGTGTCGGTCAAGGGAATGGCGGTATAAAGGAGATGGCAGTGTTTATATGTCCATGTCTTATCGGGTTCACTTAATCATTGAACTGTTTTTGTATGGTATTTATGATCTATTTGAATGCCAGAGCTTTGCCAGCAAACAACACAATGTGTGTTAGCACTTGTTCTGAAACAACCGTGGTTCTGGGATAAAAGTTATTAGTGTCATCCTGGATTATAGGAACTAGTCAAGCTCCCGTGTATACGAACATCACACAAGAGGAAAATCGTTTTTTGTTTGTTTTTTGTTTGATGTTGTTTACATAGAAATATATGTATATTGTTATAGATTGTGTCTAATCCTTGGCTACATGCGTTCTGAATGGTTCGCACAAGAAGTAGTCCGCAGTTGTGTTTGTCATATCTTATAAAATATATATACATTTCTATTAATGTATTGCTTTAAAAAAATAAATAGAGGAAATTGAATGTTTTCCATTTTCTTTTATTGCATTTTATAAACTTCAAAACAAAATTAAACACATCGAAAAATGAATAATGTCAAAAAGTACGGGAATCAGTAATGACGTCATCTCTTTGTGACGTTACTCAACGTCAACTTGACGGCGCCATTTTGAAAGGACTGATCAACGCAATTTAAGCGTTTTCTGCTGTTATAGGAGAATCTGTGCTTGAATAGCTAACGTCTAGTGAGTATTTTGTCAAAAACTAATCTGAAAATTTCAGAAATACAGCAAAATAACCAATTTATCTATCTCCGCTTCGACTGGAAAATCAGCAAGTTTCAACGAGGTGAATAGAAAGGTCCGATCTGATTGGTCAAAAACGGAAAACTTATATTTTCACTGCAAACTTATATTTTTACTGCAAAATCGTATATTTTCACTGCTCATCGCTGCAGTGAAAATATAAGTTTTGTTAGTTTGATAAATTTCTATTTCCCTGGCAAAAATGCATTAAACTTGTTTACTATTGCTTATGATTTGTAATAAATTGTAAAAGCATTTCAATTTAGGTCTTATCCTTACACCCCACCTGATATTATGAAAAGAACACACGTTGATACAAATCAGGTTAATTCATCCTCAGATTTTTGTTCTATTGTGGTAGAAACAGGTCACACAAACTCGTGCTTGATATAGATTGTTTTTTTTTATTCTCGTAAGTATATGATACTTTTTGCCATATACAAAGAGAGGTATATAAATCTTTTTTCATCACTTGAATAGTTCTCATGACCCGTTCACCCGAACGTATTGCCCGATAAATACGTTCGGATGAACAGCAGAATGTCAGCAGAATGACTGGATATCGTGGTGTATGATAGTAGGGTAGAGCAAAGAGGATTTGTTGCACTAACGTTATGGGAAACCATGACGATGATGATGACAAAACAGAGTTAATTATTGGACATTTTCATGTACGATATGCTTAAAAGAAAAGACTCGTCGCTAGAAAAACGTGAAACATAATGACTTTTCGCAACAAAAATAAAACACTTCTAGAATGAACTAGTGCCTCTTACACTGGTCACGTGGTACCCAGTGTGGATACAAACAGACGTTTACCGTAATTTCTTGCGTATTGCCCGCGGGCTATACGATTTTAAACATTAAAAATTGCCTTCTGCGGGCTATCTGATGACGCGGGCAATCTGACGAAATGTTTTCAAAAACCATTGAAAACTGCGGGCTATACGACATATATTAAAAGCATGATATGAACACATACAGATTTTCACAAAATTTAATAAAAAAATAAAGTTAATAATGGACGTAATTGGAGATTCTGACCAGTACAAATCATGTAAAAACAACTCACAGCTAGACCCCGAGCCCGAATTACGTTTATTAACACTGTTCACCAAATCCTTAGCTAGGTAATGTATAACGCATCGGTACTAAGGGGATTCCCCAAATCGTGTACAAGGTAAACGTTTTCATGTTTTACGATTGATATACATTTTGTATAGCTACCCGGTATATATAAGTAAAATATATAGTATGTCCTTGTAATTGGTTGAAAATATTAAAAATAAAAACAGTAAAACATTTCTGCTTTGTTCCGAGCGCTTTCGCAGCTCTTGTCGTTTATTTGTATATACATATATAGCAGATAACCCGCGGGCAATGCGACGGAGCGGGCTATCTACAGAATTAAAAACATAAATACCAAATTTTGGTCAGTGCGGGCGATCTAACGGAGCGGGCAATACGCAAGAAATTACGGTAATGCTTCACGGTGAGTGTTCACGGCAACCGATAAGTTTAAGACATTTATTTAAGCAATATGAAATACTTTTTTTTTTAAATCGTTTATGAATAAATGTTCACAAAGCAAATTTTTTTTTTTTTCTATGCATAAGTCAGAATTCCGTTGTCCCTAAGGGGAATTTCACATTATCTCTTCCATATCATTGTTTTCATGCATTCATTGGCCTAATGGTGTGTTTTCGCATGTGTCATTATCTGCTACACACTCGTCAAGTTATGTACAAAACAAGTTGTTCGATTTGCACTTACACTTATTTGATGAGCATCGAGTTGTTTTGCACTTGCATGAAATAAATTCAAACATTGCAGTTGGTGCAGGATGAAGGGAGGTCATAACTATCATTTTACCCTCTCCATCCAAACAGTAGGAGATGGAAGCATAGGGCATGCGACGTCATCATTGAACCAAATTATAGCCTGAAGCTCAGTTCGCAAGATTGATTGTGAGAGATGTGATGACACTGTGTTTTTTTTTTCTCTCCCAGAATGCCTCATTCAAGATGTTGGCAGCCATCTTGAAATGAGGCATTCTGGGAGAGAAAAAAACCCACAGATGTCATCAATTCTCTCCCCTGTATCTTGGTTTTCAAATACAGAAGTGACATACCTTTCTTTAGTTGTATTTTCTTGAGATTTTATCTTTTCATGTTCTTTTGGACATCTTCTTCTTTCAATATCTGTTGTTGATGATTTATGGCTAGCCGGGTTGGAATTCATGACGTTATTGGCTTTCGGCATGCTAGTATAGTATGTAAATGGCTAGCCGGGTTGGTTTTCACGACGTTATTGGTTTTCGGCATGCTAGTATAGTATGTAGATGGCTAGCCGGGTTGGTTTTCACGACGTTATTGGCTTTCGGTATGCTAGTATAGTATGTAAATGGCTAGCCGGATTGGTTTTCATGGCGTTATTGGCTTTCGGCATGCTAGTATAGTATGTAAATGTCATGACGTTATTTGTCATTATTTGTCATGTTTTGTCATTATTTGTCATGTTTTGTCATTTTGTCATAATTTTGTCAATTTTGTCATGTTTTGTCATGATTTGTCATGATTTTGTCACGATTTTGTCATATTTTGTCATGTTTTTGTCATGATTTTGTCATGTTTTGTCATGATTTTGTCATTTTTGTCATTTTTGTCATGATTTGTCATGATTTTGTCATTATTTTGTCATTTTTGTCATGATTTGTCATGATTTTGTCATTATTTTGTCATTTTTGTCATGATTTTGTCATTATTTGTCATTATTTGTCATTGTTTTGTCATGATTTTGTCATGTTTTGTCATGATTTTGTCATGTTTTGTCATGTTTTGTCCTGATTTTGTCATTTTTGTCATGGTTTTGTCATTATTTGTCATGTTTTGTCATTTTTGTCATGATTTTGTCATGTTTTGTCATTATTTGTCATTTTTTGTCATTTTTGTCATTTTTGTCATTATCCTTCTGAGAGGCCTGACATTCTTCAATTACAGTTGTCTTGGAAATTCTATGATGTATACCAAAAAACATGGAAGTCATTACAATAGAATTCTGATTGAAAAAAATAACATAATTCATACTTAGTTTTTTTTTCTTTTATTATATTCACAAACGTATATACAAACAATGATTTCTTAATTAAACAATCAATATTTTTATAAGTTATGTATTGCAATACATACAGTCACTACACAAAACCTGCAATTAATAACAATGTATACTCATTACTATTATAACAAGTTACGTTCAAGATGATGAACGAAATCATCTACAATGTAAGTATTGGCATGCCATTCTGATTGAAGATATTCGGTGATGTCATTCATGGTCATTCCCATCTCTCGGTGAACCAAGTAATAGATACAATGTTGACCACACACTAGATAGTTCAAATGCTGTACTGCAACGGGATTATAAATCCATGTTTTACATTGCCGGTTTAAGAAATTGATAAAATCTAAATGAAAGGGAGACAATCCATGAGGACCATAATTTCTCCACGTCTTTCTTCATCTATATACATAGCAATCCAATGTTGTCCTTGTTTATTATCTGGGTCAGTATTACAAAACATGAGACAAGGAACACTTAAAGGACATGTAGGTAATGTATTTCTAGCATACACCCCTGCAAAATGAGGAGAAACGGCTTGTAGGATCAGGTCTATTTCTAAAGTATTCATCATGCACTTTAATCAAAAAGAATTTGCCTGTTACGATCTATTTCTATGATATTGTCAAATTCAGCATACACCACAAAGTTGATGGTATTGGGTAGGGCTGTTCCGAAATGCACTTCCAAAGACAAGTTTCCCTTTTTTATAAGATGAAATGTGCCCACTTCTGAAAGGTCGGGTGTCAGATCAAATCCAAAGAGGGTAAAACCAGTGCCATATTCATCCTTTGAGATGTTATTTCCCTCGTCACGAAACGTTTTGCCGGTAGTGTTAAACAGGCCCATGTAGCTTCTTACGTAATGTTTCTGGGTGAAATTTGGCTGCAAAGGCTTGGTGGGGACTTGTTTGCCATCCACGTTCAGGACAACAAAATTAATATCAAAATCTTTAAAATGAAAAGGATTCTTGGTGATGAGTCCACTATAGGCATCACTGTCCACACATCCGATGACCAATCTCTTAGGCATTTGTCCTAGAAAAAGATTATCCTTTACAAAATTGTGATTTCCTCTTGGAACAGAAAATACTTTCATTGCAATTCTTCTGATTGGGTATTTGGCAGGTGATATTTCCAGGGCTTTTGCATGGGCCAGTCTCACCGATGGACTCAGTCTAACTTTTCTCACGTTTAGATAGATGTCCTTGATGACAACTTTGAATTCTTTGTCTTCTCCCATCAAACAGAAAACATCTTTACTTCTGGTTAACGTTATTTTCATGTTCACATTATTGACAAGATATCTTTCCTGGGCAAATAGGTCAGAATGGAGTCTTCCCATCATTTCCACAGATCTACTGGTTGCTGTTGACAATTTCCTCTTGATGTAGCCATGATTATCGTTTCCAGCCGTGTCCATTTGCGCAGCTGTATCCTTATACCACATTCCACTGGTCAACTGAGATTCTTTGGCTTTGATGTTTTCCCCCTTTAGCAAATCACTAGTCAATTTCATGCCAGAATCAATTGCTTGTTTTCCTACAAGTCTCACTCCTTTCTTCACAATTGGAGTGATGCTCTTCATTCCAGAATGAAGTAAAGGCTTAATGGTTTTGAATAAACCTCTAAACAGACCTCCTATATCATGACCTCTCTGCATTCTCGTTCCTCTGAAGACATTTCCACTACCACCTCCCCCAGCTTGATTCAAGTAATACCTATCAAATAGGTTTCTATTACATTGGTGAGCAGCTTTCATATCGATTGCTTTTCTTCAGTTTGAGCCTAATAATAATTTCTTATATAGACCTTTTAGTTCTGATAAATTGAACCTAAAGAATGCCTCTTAAAATGTAAGGTGACGACAACTTTTCCTCTCTCAAATGGAATGGGTTTGCCTGTATCGTCTCTCAACATTATTTCTATTTCTTGAAATTGACGTTGTTGTAATGGTACATAATGAATTGGTTGGAATTCTTTACTGATGACATGTCCTGGCATATCCTCAATTGGAACTATTCTGACAAGTGGAACCCTGGAATCACCCACCATCTGTGGTTCAACCAAAGGACAGTAGACATAAATGGAATAGAAACCTTGACGAACGTCAGCCATGTTCCTGCCAGTGTGTTTTCCTTCAGAAAACCGTGAATACTTAAATCCTAACAATTTTGTCAGCATAGGACTGAGATTTAAACGTAAGCCAGTAGATATAGTCAAAGTTACCCTCTGATCAATTTTATCGGTAGAAATCTTGAACATATCTCCATGCGATACCATTTTTTTGGCCCCCCATATGTATTCTAAAATATTGAGCACATTGGGATAATAACCTGGTTTAACGTAAAGTTTTAATGCAGCTCCGGGATCAAATTCAACATTAGCAACATTGTCACTGCCACCAACGATCATCTCCAACCACAATTCACCTTCACGTACGTTGAACCAAGAGTGAGGATATTGAATTTCAGCTAGACCCATCTCCCAAGAACCTTTGGGGTCTAGAGGTTGAGGCAAACGTGTCTTGTAAATTGTTAATGTATTGTCTTGAAAGTACTCCATTGAATTATTACTGGGAAGGGTTATGTAAATGTAAAACATCTTTCTTTTTCAGAGTAGGACTAGGTATTAGATAGCCAATACCACTGCTCAACAAAGAAACCCACAGAGACTCTAGTGGATGACCTATGCTCAGATGATAGATGCTACAGCAGATGATGATATAGATGATGCACACTTGACAAAAGAAAACAATTTCTTCTCTTGGCAGTTTGGTACCAAACAACAACCAATTAGAGGTTACACTGGTATTGTCAGTCATTTTATTATGATTTGACTGGAGTGTTTCGATGACTTTTATACTTTTTCCGGGCTCTAATCTGTAGGCTTAAATTTTTTCCATTTCTTTAGCATGTCTGAAACCGGTTTTCTAGGTAACGTTGATCGTGAAGTGGGTGTAGAAAAAGTGTTGTAGCCACTCTCATCACTGCATTCCTTCCAATCCATTTGTGTTGGAGATAGGAGGGTGTTCTCAGATGTGGTCAAAGGGGTAGCTCCAGATGGTATCGGTGTATGAAAATCTTGATATGTAGCCAAAGGGGTAACATGATATGGTGTATGAGTTGATTGAGATGTAGCCAATGGGGTGACTGGAGATGGCATCATAGATGTAAGAGTAGCTGGAGGTCTAGCCAAAGACATTTCAGATGGTATATTCTCTCTTATCGTTGGTAAAGGAGTAGAGGCAACAGTTTGCATTTTATCCAAATATTCTTTATTACTTATCCAGCTCGGAGGGACATTCAGATCCCTTAAAGCTGTTAGAAAGGTATTCATCCCCTGAGGGTTGACGTGTTTCAGAGACCTTTGACGTGTAGCGTTGCCCACTAAATGCACTAGATTAGAACCTGAAATCACCGGGGCACCTTTATATCCAAATTCTCCTTTGTCGTTCCACTGGACTACCTGTTTTAATCTATCCATCAACATTTCTGTCTTAGATTGAGCAGTTTTTGGTACACTCTGCAAAACAAGTTTACGTGTGAGGTCCTCTTTGGGAAAGTTTTCGATGGTAGTGACTACCTTGGGTGTTAAACCATCCTGTTTGTATTGTTGATGTCTAGAAAGGTATTTTCTTAAATCCTGATCATACAAAGTCATTTTTTCGTCAAGTGGAAGATCTTCACGTTGCAAAGTACTTGCCATTTCCCCCTCAATGTGGTGAAGGGATTTCACGAAAGAGTCTACAGGAGGCTTAGGTCTGAAGTTGGTGATGGGACCTTGCACGTCCAGTATCTTTTTTTTCATCTTTTAAATAGACCGGGTAGTAAGATGGATGTGATGGCAGGTAAAAATCCTCCTTGTTGAATGATACGTTTTTTAGTTTTCAATAATTGTCTACACTTTTGTTTGTGACGGGACAACCGTTTCTTTTGCTTTGGTGTCAAAGGCAAACGACCCTGTAGAATGTTTTGTATGCACTCACATAAACAGTATATGAAACTTTTACTGGCCTTTTCTAGGATGACTTTGCGTACAGAAGGTTCGGCTTGGCAAAAATACTCCAAGTCTTTACAATGTTTCTCCAGATATGAAGACATCTTCGTCAAACAACATCTACCTTCCATGAAGCATATATATATATAAGTTTTTAGGTGCCATACACAAACTGATACTCTCCAGGAAATATACATGTACGTAATCTGAGATCTGAAGGAGTGTTTTGTTTCAAATCTACTAACAGATATCCATGAGGATGAAGAGTAGCATCCTTTTAGGCTTCCATCAGTAAAGTTTTACCTGGAAACATCTGCTGAGACAAACACCTGACCTGTGACGAATCTCTAGGATTTTTCATCAAAACAATGTAATGAGTATTCAAACTGATGTCTCTATGTTTTTTACTCTGACAAAATACATTCTGAACTATATACATGACGCTGATGTTGCAATGATGACTCTTCTTGGTGAATAATGACGTTACGTCAGAGTTAACTTCAGACATCAAATCATCTATCACTATCAAATTATTCACAGACGTGTCTAGTTCCATTAGATCAGGTAAACCTTCATGAAACTCTACTTTGTCAATGAAACCATAGATTGTTTGATATTCTCCATAACACCACAGGATTTTATCCGGTATGGGAGTCATCATCTGTTGAATGTTGTCTATAAACCGCTTCACAAACGTTGTTTTTCCACTTCCTGTAGGACCTGCTATCATACAGGTAAAGGGATGTTTCCAGGGCAAGAAATGTCCTCTAGGTACTGGGGGTAACGTGCTTACCGGTACATTAACTATATCAAATTCCTCCTGAGAGGTAATTTTGCCAGATGATGAACACGGTATTTCACGTAGATCTTTGAAATGTTTTCTTCTGATATGTTGATCCAGAGAGTTTTTCAACGTGTACATTTTAGAACAAAATTGACACACGTAAGCCATGGTTTTCTTTATTTTGGTGTTTTTTTCAGCTTATTTATAGTTTTTATGGGCACTTCAATGTCATCATAATCTATCCAGGAATCAAATTTTTTTGGCCATCCTAACCATCTAATCAACGCTAATTTCTTTCCTTTAACTCTCTTAACTTTTAAGACTTCTTCTATTTTCCACTTCGTTTCTTTTGATTTGTAGACCTTTTGTAATTCTTGAGCGTAGAAAACCCCCTCTATCTGTTCACCCATCATATCTTTGACTTTATAAACCGGAACACTTCCTCTGTAATATCTGTGAGAGACTATGAATAGTTCATCTGTCCATTTCTGATGCCACCCCCGACGGAATTCACGGACTTTGTAACTCAGCCTCACTTGATCTCCTTTTTTGAATTTGTGTGGCATCTTTTTCTTGGGAGGTTCATGGTCTCTTTTCGAAAAGATGATGTTTTGTGTGTCATTGTCTACATCCTTGTGTGCAAATCCATACAGACCAGAGTGTGTTCTACTGTTGTAACTTCTAATGATGTCAGGTAACACATCGATAAAGGTAAACGTTTGATTGGAATGCAAGTATCTATACAAAATATTTTTCAACTTCCCTATAAATGATTCAGCAAATGCAGCTTTATGAGCACTGTGACTTGCAATGTGGGTGACCCCAATGGCTTTGCAATGCTTTTGAAATGCATTGTTTAAGAACTCTTTTCCATGATCTGATCTGATGATGACGGGCTGACGTTCTGCAAATATCTTTTTGAAAGCCTCCAACACTGTGGTATCCTTCTTGTTTTTAAGGGGGAGTACCCAAGCATAACGTGAAAAATGATCCACAATAACTAGTAAGAAAGTGATGCCTTCATTATAGTCTTTGATATTGGAGACATCTGCTAAATCAGCATCTCACATGTAATCCACACTCACCAAAGGAGTTTTGACTTTTGGTGTTTTGTGTCTAACTTGTCTTCTTACACTATAAAGATCTTGATTCTGCAACCAAGCAGTGACCTGTGATAGACTTATCTTCAATTTGCCTTTCTTTTTTATACCCTCATGCAACCTCTTGGGGCCAGTGAATCCCAACACATGTTTTGGATCATACCATATCTTCTTCAGAAAATCTTTCTGCTTTTTTGACAACATTTTTCCTTATTCACATATTCATTGCAACTCCTTTTATACCTTTTCATGTGCTGTTAACAGTTCAAATTGTTTAAGAAATGAATCGGTTCTTTGCACTTCACATAAATCTTTGGTAAATATTTCACAAACTAATTTTCCACGTAAACATGTACGGTCTACATCATTTATCACTTCCCAATAATCATTTTTTGTTTTGATGCACATTATCAATGATATCCAGCTTTTGCTTTTTCTCAGTTTCCACCTCAGGTAAAATTTGATTGGAGACCGAATGATTTTTAACATGGTGTATGCTGAATTTGACAACATCATAGAAATGATACATATTTCCCGTAAGATGATTCCCTTTATAAACTTGTTGGCAACTTTTCCTTTATTCCAAAAATAGATTTGACTTCACTTCACCTTTCAAAACATCAGGGTCATGTGAATTCTTGTATTTCAATCAGAATTCTATTGTAATGACTACCATGTTTTTTGGTATAGATCATAGAATTTCCAAGACAACTGTAATTGAAGAATGCCAGGCCTCTCAGAAGGATAATGACAAAACATGACAAAATCATGACAAAAACATGACAAAATCATGACAAAACATGACAAAATCATGACAAAATCATGACAAAATCATGACAAAACAATGACAAATAATGACAAAACATGACAAGTAATGACCAAACATGACAAATAATGACAAAAAAATGACAAAATAATGACAAAATCCCAAATGACAAAATAATGACAAAATCATGACAAAATCATGACAAAATGACAAAACATGATAAAATCATGACAAAATATGACAAAATCATGACAAATCATGACAAAAATGACAAAATCATGACAAAAACATGACAAAATCATGACAAATAATGACAAAAATGACAAAAATGACAAAATCATGACAAATCATGACAAAAACATGACAAAAATGACAAAATCATGACAAATCATGACAAAAACATGACAAAAATGACAAAATCATGACAAAACATGACAAAATCATGACAAAAATGACAAAACATGACAAAATCATGACAAAATCATGATAAATCATGACAAATCATGACAAAAATGACAAAATCATGACAAAAACATGACAAAATCATGACAAATCATGACAAAAATGACAAAAATGACAAAATCATGACAAATCATGACAAAAACATGACAAAAATGACAAAATCATCACAAAACATGACAAAATCATGACAAAACATGACAAAATCATGACAAATAATGACAAAATCGTGACAAAATCATGACAAAACATGACAAAAAATGACAAAATCATTACAAAAACATGACAAAAATGACAAAATTATGACAAAAATGACAAAACATGACAAATAATGACAAAACATGACAAATAATGACAAATAACATCATGACATTTACATACTATACTAGCATGCCGAAAGCCAATAACGCCATGAAAACCAATCCGGCTAGCCATTTACATACTATACTAGCATACCGAAAGCCAATAACGCCATGAAAACCAACCCGGCTAGCCATCTACATACTATACTAGCATGCCGAAAGCCAATAACGCCGTGAAAACCAACCCGGCTAGCCATTTACATACTATACTAGCATGCCGAAAGTCAATAACGTCGTGAAAACCAACCCGGCTAGCCATTTACATACTATACTAGCATGCCGAAAGTCAATAACGTCGTGAAAACCAACCCGACTAGCCATTTACATACTATACTAGCATGCCGAAAGTCAATAACGTCATGAAATCCAACCCGGCTAGCCATAAATCATCAACAACAGATATTGAAAGAAGAAGATGTCCAAAAGAACATGAAAAGATAAAATCTCAAGAAAATACAACTAAAGAAAGGTATGTCACTTCTGTATTTGAAAACCAAGATACAGGGGAGAGAATTGATGACATCTGTGGGTTTTTTTTCTCTCCCAGAATGCCTCATTTCAAGATGGCTGCCAACATTGGCAGCCATCTTGAATGAAGCATTCTGGGAGAGAAAAAAACCCCACAGTGTCATCACATCTCTCGATTGTTCCAGTGCTGCCCTAGTAAGCGGAAGTTTTTTTTAGCTTGAGCTTGCTTTTGCTTAAGCATCCACCAGCATAGAAAACCAATATCCATGAGAGTTGTTTTCGGAAAATATAGATAACATGTGAACTGTTTGATCATTATTTCCATTTCTTCTGTGAGTTCATTCTTTTCGAGGTCTGCGAAAACGCGTTTCACTGATTCGTCTGCAGATCGAAATGCCTTCCAAAATGACAGATTTCCTTCACCGGAAAACGATCAAGTAGTATCTGCTCCTGAAAACGCGTGGACACTAGGTAGGACCTCTATTTCTAAAGGCGACAGACTACAATATATATGCCCCAAATCTATTTCAGGTCGCCTATTCCCTGTTCCAGTGCAGAATTTGGTAGTCGTGGATACCGTCTTAAAAAAGTGAATGAACACGTCTGTATCGAGTGAGTGGATATACAAGTTTGATGAGCATCTTTGAGGTGAGCATGTAGGACGAGTTTTATATCTGCTTCCTCTTGTGAACTGGCCAAGTACCCAGCATCGAAAAAAGTTGACCTTGCTTGGTCTCTCCATGCACAGACCAGGTGCAGATTCATTTCAGTTGCATACTCGAGGACTTTTATTGAGAGGTATGTTGATAATTCATCCTTCGTCGATGAATGCGTCAGAAACTTCACCAGAGATACATTGGTAAGATAGGTATGGTCTGTTATATTGTAAGCAGTTGCCTCCTTTTTTCCAAGTCGTCTTTGTCTTTTGGCATCCTTCAGTGATTTTGGAACATCATACCTGTCAAATGTAAGATGTACGTCATTGTATTTTAACAGGCACTTTCTTTAACTGACTTGTAGGAAGTGTTCTGCTAAGTCACTACAAACGTTTACCAAGAGCGGTTTCCCCATCGCTTGTACTTCCACCATACCATCTACAATGGTTGTAGTATCTATTATCTTATGTGCACGTTTCGTCCGTGATTTCAACCGCGCTATCAGCGGCTAACATTTCTAGGACACTCATAAGCAGATTTTTCACTAAGCAATGGAATAAAAATAATGATAATAAAAACAAAAACAAAACAAAAAAACAAACAAAAAATAAACAAAAAACAAACAAAAAACAAACAAAAATTTAAAGAAAACAACAACAAAAAACCGGGGAATTACAGATAATTTGTATTTGGCAATGACTCTGAGCAATTACTTTTGGTCGGCATCTTGCTGCAATGAGAATACGAGCAAACAATCCCCGATCTTACGGATTTCTACGACAGTTTTATTTGCAGTAATTCTCTTTTCCAGCTTTCTTTCCACGTTATTGGTTAGTTCTTCTTCAGCAAAACCCATAAACCAACTTCATTTGTCCTTAACGTTGCTGTATTGAAATCAACAGATTGTCTTCAAATAACCGTCATTTTTAATAAAACAGAAATAATTAAAAACGTTATAGTACGTTTTAAACCATTTTAAATAATATTGAATATAGAGGTATAATCCAGATAGGTTTAACAATTTTATTGGGGGAAATCCGGAATTTATTATCCCTGACCGAAAATAGATTTAATTTTACAATCTCCGGCACTATTCTCTCTTGGGAAAACCTTATCGATATGTTGACATTATAAAGAAGTACATGATAACACATGTGATGGTAAGAAAATAACTTATCTTTCATGAAACGAGAACAATGCAGCCCCGTGGACACCGACAAAGTATGTGATAACTAATAATGAAAACAGCAAATTTCACTTTTGCCACATATCCTTACCATTTTATCTTCTATTAACGTCAGTGAACAGCTAATTTTGTATGAAAACTTATGATCTTTACATGTTTTCTGAATAATCCGTTTCCCTGATGCCATAATGGTGCCGGCCATTGCACTCGGCAATACCCCTTGTTTCAGGCATACAACATCAGAAAGTCTCTGATCACGTTACACGGAATTATCTATACAGAAATTTGTGACGTCACATTAAAAGTACTCACACCATTCAAGGGAAATAACTCTATTGACCTTATAGTTAAACTTAACATCTCCCCATTATGGTAAGAAGTTACCAAATCCCAAAATTTAAAATTACTCCAAAGTGTATCACTTAATTAACTGTTCAATGTCACTATTATATTTAATCAAAAGGAACGCTTAAATTTATCATGATTAGACATTAACTTTAAACTAAATCCAATCTGACCACATTGCAAGCAAACCCAAGTCCTATGATGAACATCAAAAACTTTAACTGTAACACTTTAAGTATTTCCTGTCAATATAGAAACACAAAATTACAAACTTTACGCAAAATTAAACCATTTACACAGTCACATAAGCAAAAAGTCTCCTGGGCTTGTAAAAAGACCACTTCGGATGGTCACGACATGGATTTGTCGGAATTGTCACTGATAGTAAATGGGCTGTTCGGTGGTTTATTCAGTTTTACTTCCACAGACTTTGATGATAGCATCGGCGAATTTGTTGATGCACAGACGCTTTGGTCCACATGATTGCCAAACAGTTTTTGTCGACACGTTATGGAAATCGACGATTCCATCGGAAAGTGTTTCCTTTCGGTATATCTACTACGTAAGACCGATTTTCTAGATTACATTGACGAACAGTTTCGGAATCAGATCAGACTTTGTCATTGCCAGTTTTGATCATAACCGAATCTCGTTTCAGCTAATGCGGACTAGAGAATGTTTGCTTGAATTGGTATCTTTCTGCAATACTCCTCGGACACAAATCGAGTCCCATTGTCCGACACCATTTCCTTAGTTTTCAGATGACAAAAGCACTAGTCGTCGTTTCAAGTTAACACAGTTCATTGAAACATGAATAGTAGTCAGTAACGATGATATACTGTGTTCCTTACGATGTACACAAGTACACAGGTCAACTGCTACCTTTTGCAATGGCTGGAGAGGAAAAGGTGTAATATTCCTCGGTTCTCGATGCTGTGACGGCTTGTTCAATTGACAAAATTTACAAGTAAATATTTTGTGCTGGCTATTCATGGTCACCATCAAGCCTATTGGGCTTTCGCGTGAGTTTTAGTTAATCCTAAATGACCGTCATGGGTACTTTCAAGAGTTTCCCCACGAACATCCTCCAGAATAACGATCCTTTCTCTGTAGAGTAATAAGTCGTGTGACAAAGACAGTTCATTGCGTGCATCAAAATAGTCACGAAGCTGTGTACGAACGTCGCTGATGTGTGTCGGCCATCCATACTTTATATGGTGTATAGCTTCCTGTAGCGTCCATCATTAGCAGTAGTTTTGTTGATCTGTTGTAATCGTTTGTCGACGATTGGACGTGATATTTCTACTGAGTTCACGTAACTCTTGATCTCGTCCTAGAAACACTACGCACTTGTCGATCGGACATCGTGACAAAGTGTCAGGCACTACAAGTGTTTACCTGACACGTGTTCAGCTTTCAGTTTGTAATCTCTGAGACGCATAAGCATACGTTAACATTGAATCGGAACTTTGCCCAAGTGCTCATACGTGCTACTAGTGGCTTGTGATCCGTAAGTAGACGAAATGAGTCTAGACCAGTTAGGTACCGAGAGAACTTCTCACGTTCCACAGTACGGCGAGATATTCTTTTTTTTCAATTTTGGGCGTACTTCATCTTTGATAGAATGCTATCGGCTTTAATACGTCGCCCTCCTGTTGAAACAATGCGGCTCCCACCCCAAAGCTACTGGCATCAGCACTTGCGACAGTCGGCTGATTGGTCGTAGAACGTAGATTTGACCTTTTCAAAAGCCTCTTGCTGTGGCAATTCTCATATTAATGCTTTCTCAGACTTGAGTATATCAGTCATCGAACTGATTACGGACACAAGATTGGGCACAAATCTACCCAGATAGTTAATCATACCAACCATCGGCGTAACTCTGCAATATTAGTCGGTGGAGGCATTTTGTTGATTGCACGAACTCGATCGCCCGTTGGACTAATGCCTTCTGCACTAATCTTATGCCAAAATACTCCACCTCGCTTTTACAAAACTCACATTTGTCACAGTTTAACTTCAAACCGGAATAATGTAACCTACGAAGAACTGCTTCCAGACGCTTATCGCGTTCCTAATGACTTCAGTGCCATCTGATCCAATGTAGTAGTGTCATTATTTTACAATACTGCTTTTTAATTGTTTATATTTATTTTATCTCTACGCGTGCGTGTATACCGGATGTCAGCCGTCCGCGAAATACGTATACCGTTCGTATACGTATCATACGCAATGCGACATGGCGTTAGCTCGCGCGGGAAAGTAGCACGTGTGGATGAATGTGAGCCACTGGACGGATGTGACGTATCGTTATGTAATTTGTCTATCTATTATGTATATTGTCCATATATGGTGTTGTCTACATGAATGTTTCGAATGAATGTTGGGTAATTTAGCGGGGTTCTGGTCACTTTTGGACAGAGCGGCCGATGCGACAGCACCTATATCTATGCTACAGAATTATACCACTATTTGAATCTATTGTAAAGGATTGCCTTCCGTTTCCGGTTAGATATTTTGAGGTCTTTTGCCGCTCCTCGAGGCGTCTCCCTGCCAAGTTGGCGTTTCTAGTAGTTGCGTCTTAATTAATTATATATCTAACAAAAACAGTTGTCTACGCACATAAATTTATTTACTTCTTTGGACATTTCAACGACACACACTACAATAATATTGGGAGTACGGCTCTTGGGAATATAAATATATTTGGTCGAAAATGCGTCCTGCACTAACTGGCGTAATATTGGCGTTCGCGGGCGTTACGCCGGCGTTAATAACAGTGCCAATTGATATTGCTATAAAATGTAATACGCAACTCAGTGAGGAGGTACCAACATCGCCGTTGTCGTCTGTCTGCCCTCGCCCGTCCCGCAGTACCGTCACCGGCGCCCTGGCAACCTTCCGCCAAATCGCGGCGTCCGCGTCACCCCTTACGCCCACAATTCCCCGGCGTCCGCGCCAAACCCAAGTTCTGCTGTTAGCGGCGATCCCAGACCTCTGGCGATGGTGCTTCGTCAGTGAATCTAATTCACAGTCTACAATACAATACGACACGCACCAATGACTACAGGTAAATCCTACACGAGTATGGAACAATTATCAAGTGTACAGATAACGACATAAATACAATTAAGCAATAGATACTGTAAATAACACAAATTATATTACAAAACATTACACTATATATTGACGATTAGGCCATTCTGAGATTAATGTAAGTACTTGTCTAAATTATATAAGCGTAATATAATATAGTATATATTTAATATATTTCATAAGCGTTATAAGTTTATTATTTTTGAAAGTTTGTATTTGATTTAAATATCGGGCGTGGTCAATTTAGAGAACGAGTTGTTTCAATGAAGCGTTAATATTATTTTAATATGTGTATTGTTTTATTTAAGTAGTACGACTAAATATTGTACGAGTCGGGAAGCAATGACTCGGCGGACTTGGTCCGGGAAAAGCCCTCTTCGCATTGAAGAGGTGGGTATTTTTATAATGTGACGTATTTTGTAATTATTCATGTAATTAGTAATAGATGTACATGTAGCTATCTTCTATATAATATATGTAATGAATAATTAGCTGTAAAGTATATATGTTTAACAATTTCAACTGATTACGATCAGTTATTAGATGCTACATCTTGAATAATTGTTTGAATGTATTATGCTGTATTGTGTATTATTGGTAATATGATTTATTCATGTTACAGGGTTTTTTGTATTGGATACAATAAACTTCGTATGAAAGAACCCTAGGAGTTGTGTTATCATGGGGAAAACATAGCTACTACATTGGCGCCCATGTTTTGTGATGGATAGAGCCATTCTACCAACCTTGAATACTGGAGTGTGAACTCACCAGAGGACAATAGCTGTGTTGATTGGATATATTTGTGTTATGTGCTTTTGAATCAGAGAGACACCATCCACGTTTTTGTGAGCAGCCATCAGGTGACCTTGGTATATGTACCATCGATATGTTGGACTATTGAAGATCATCCACGGTTTGTGTACCACTGACGTTCTATTTTTCCATACTATGCGTTCCTTCGTGAAATATGAACTTTTATAATATTGTAATTTGATTATCTTATTTGCAGTTACTTTATATCTATTTCGGTGTATTTTCTTTTGATATTTCCTGTATTTTTGCATTCAAATTAACTTCCTGTTTTGGTACTTCCGGTACTTTGTACTTCCTGTTCCGGTGCACTAGATTATTCTGATGACGCCATTTTTTTGTATCTTTTTAGCATAATATATTCTCAGAAATTGTTACATCAAATTGTTAGTATGGAGTAATCGAAACATTTATTTTGTTCAGATTTGTTTTCTTCATCGTTTATAACTTGTGCTACTTATGGATATACCGCAGTTGATTTTGTTTTCTTCGTTTTCATAATTTTTCTTGAGTTTCTTCTAGTTTACTTTGATTTTTTATAGCATTTGTTTATTGAGTTTAACTTTGAGTTTATCAGTTGAAGTTATAAGTGTACCATTGTAGTTTATCTGACATTGTACTTAGTGAGTTGTCGTGACTTAAGATTGAATATTGCTTGTAAAATGTAAGGGTTTTTTTCGCTTCGAAGGATCACTCGTATCTAAATAGTTTCTTTGTTTTTTTCTCGCCCACCATTTACATTTGCTTCATTTATTTTGAGAATAAAGTTTGATATTTTTTTCTTTTGGATAGTATTGCTTCAACATTACGTAGTTTTCATCGTTTTTTTTTTGTGGTAGGTTCAGTCAAATTTTTGCTTTTGTTTATTTTGTTTTCCTGTTCTTATTTAATTTTTTCAGAAGTTTTCATGTAGGATTACTTAAGTTTTTTTTCAAGTGGAACTTAGTGCTTTTGTGGGTGCATACTTGGTCGCTATGGGGATGTTCAATGTTATATGTGCGGTGTGGATCTGTCTGTGTTTATGTGAATGCATGTTTATGTTAGTGCGTTAGGTGCTACATTTCGTAATTATTCGCGAAGCGGATTGTCACTCGGGTTACTCGTGAATATTTTGGCTGACCGCGATCGTATGTTATTCTTTTATACAGTTCTATTTCAGGTGTTGATATCTATAATTCTATAAGTTATTTTCGCAAATGGGAGCTAGACCGAAAGGTGAGAGTTTGGTTACTTTACGAAGCCAGATGATGGCGTTTCTTAAGTCTACAGGAGGTTTGGATGCACCTGATCCATCGGTGATTGGACAAGGGGTAAGTAATGTCCAAGGTATTAGTACTTCCTCAACATTTGATACGCGATTTTACAAGTTGCCATTGTTTTCGGGTGATGACGGGAAAGGGGAAGCGCCTTTCGACTTATGGAAATATGAGGTGCAGTGCTTGGTCGATACGAATAAATCCCACGATGCTATTGGACAGTCCATCCGGAGATCGCTCAAGGGAACTGCAGCCAAGGTAGCAAACGAAGTAGATGTTGTTATCGAGGGTACTGGAAGCAGAGCGTTACTCGATACTGGAGCTACTGTGTCCACAGTTAGTCAACATTTCTACAAGAATCAGCTTAGTCATTTGGACTTACAGCCTGTTAGCGACATATTATCCGTAGAATGTGCTGATGGACAGCAGCTACCATATATAGGATTTATTGAAGCAAACGTTGAGTTTGGGGGAATATCCAGGAGATATGGACAGACTTGTTTACTGTTGGTAGTCCCAGACAGCAACTACAACAGTAAGGTACCCTTATTGATTGGAACCAACGTTTTGACAGTGTTGCTGGACGATTGTCGTAGGAGTAATGGACCGAGATTTTTACAACAGGGATTGGATACACCATGGTTTCTGGCATTCCGTTGCATGACACTTAGGGAGCGTGATTTAGTGATGAATCGCAACAGTATTGGCCTCGTGAAGAATGCGGGTAACATGGATTGTATTCTTGGACCTAACTCTACTGTCACGTTGAAAGGATAGTAAATCAGCGGAGCGCTTATTCGACTACTTGTGCTATTATCCAACCGACGGAACGATCTTAGTTGTCCAAGGATATTGATGTGACACCTTCAGTGTTTTCCTACGATTGCGATAGTACCCATCCACTTGATGTCCAACTTTCTAATTTGACAACCCGTACGTTTGTCATTCCTCCCAAGGCTATCCTTTGTGAGAGACAACCTGTGGTTGTCCAGGAACTTCTTGGTGGTGACGGGGATATGGAGATGCCTAAATCATTTATGGACAAGATAGACTTTACTAATTCAGCTGTCTCTGAGGATGAATTACAACTGGGAAGGAAACTCATTCAGAAGTATGAAAATATTTTCTCCCACGGTGATACTGACCTCGGGTGTACCGGCATAGTGAAGCATCGCATCGACTTAACGGACCCGGTGGCGTTTAAACAGCGGCACAGGAGGATTCCACCCTCTATGTATGACGAAGTCAAGACTCACCTTCAGCAGTTATTGTCTGCGGGGGTTATCAAGCCATCATATAGTCCGTGGTCGTCGAATATCGTGCTGGTTAGGAAGAAGGATGGATCCTTGAGAATGTGCGTTGATTTCCGCCAGTTAAACCAACGAACAATTCGAGACTCGTATGCGTTACCTCGGGTAGAGGATATTTTGGATTGTTTGGCTGGTTCAAATTATTTCACCGTGTTGGATTTAAAATCTGGATATCATCAAATCGAATTGGAGGTGGAGCATAAGGAGCGTACTGCATTTTCGGTTGGTCCGTTAGGGTTTTTTGAGTTTACCAGGATGCCCTTCGGCCTTACGAATGCTCCAGCGACGTTTCAGCGCTTAATGGAACGGTGTATGGGTGATTTACATCTGGCCATTTGCTTAATCTATCTTGATGATTTGATAATCTTTTCGCGAACTTATGAGGAGCATTTGGAGCGATTGGATCAAGTTTTCCAACGGCTGAGGGACAACGGCCTGAAGCTCGCTTCCAAGAAGTGCCAATTCTTTATGAACAGGGTCGCATATGTCGGACATATTGTTACACCAGAAGGAATTGAAGCGGATCCTAAGAAGATAGAGAAGGTTCGGGACTGGCCGACGCCTACTAATCCGGAAGAATTACGACAGTTTCTTGGTTTCGCGGGTTTTATAGGAAGTTCGTGAAGGATTTTGCCAAGATTGCCAGACCATTGACAGACCTATTGCCACCAACTCGAGCCAAGAAGCTTAAAGGAAGGGTCAAGGCAGAGACTAACGGTATTAAGTGGACTTGAACATCGGAGGATGTGACAGCGTTTAGTAAGCTGAAGGATTCTTTGTGTAATCCACCGGTGCTTGGATATGCGAACTATACACAACCGTTTGAACTTCATACTGATGATAGTACTTTGGGACTAGGAGCTGTTCTTTATCAAGAGCAAGATGGAAAGTTACGACCTATTTGTTACGCGAGTCGAGGATTGAGCAAGTCGGAAAGGAATTACCCGGCTCACAAACTCGAATTCCTTGCACTCAAATGGGCGGTAACTGAGCAGTTCCACGATCATTTATACGGACAGACATTCACGGTTCTGACAGACAACAATCCGTTGACGTACGTCTTGGGAAAGGCAAAGCTTGATGCTACGGGACACAGATGGTTGTCCGCTCTATCTGCCTACAACTTCGATATCAAGTATCGACCAGGACGGAACAATGCGGATGCAGATGCATTGTCGAGGCTGCCAGGATGCAGTATTCGTCGGAATCCGTGCAAGCAGTATGTAAAGGAGCCATCGCTTATAATGGGTCCTTGGTGGAATGCTTAAGCTTGTCGACAGAGGTACTTGACACGATGAATGTGGAAGAGGAACATGGTTTCCGTACCATGACACCCCAGGAATAGAGGAAATTGCAGGCGGAGGATGAAGTTATTGGGGAGTGGTTACCTATCATAAGGCAGAATCTGAAACCAGCACGTAAGTTATCGGTTATTCCAGAGAGCGCCACTCTAAAAAGATGCTGGGATAGCTGGAAGCTGAAACGTGGTGTGTTGTATCGGAGTGTTTCTGATGGTGAAGCTAATACTGACCAACTTGTACTTCCGGCGCCATGCGAGATAACGTGTTGACGTCATTGCATAATGACATTGGTCATCCTGGACGGGACAGGATGTTATCGTTGCTGAGGGATAGATTCTTTTGGCCTGGTATGACCAAGGATGTCGAGACGTGGGTAAAGGAGGTGGGGGGATGATCTTTTTCGTGTAAATTTGGCAGAGGACTCTATTTGTGTAAACTGTGGTAACATTTGTGAAAATGTGCATCATTTCTTTTTTGAATGACTAATATATGCTACTGCTCGTGCTGAAATGTTCCAATATTTTAATGATTTAAATATACATGTACATTTAAATTTGTTATTATATGGTAATGAAAACTTGGCTTTGGAAGTGAATAGTTATGTATTTGGATATGTGCAGTCTTTCATAAAGTCCAGCAGAAGATTTTGAATATATATACTTGTATCTCTTTATTATGTAAATGTACATTGTATGTTAAATTATCCATTTTTCCTCCTAAATGTTACATGATTTACTATATATTATACCTATGTCATTACTTGTAAATATTAACATGTTGAGTGGAGAAGGCTTCATAAGTTGTAATAACTTGTGCCTAATCCTATTGTTCTTGTTTAGACAATAAAATATGTTTAAAGTCAATCTATGCTACAGAATTATACAACTATTTGAATCTATATATTGATGATTAGGCCATTCTGAGATTAATGTAAGTACTTGTCTAAATTATATAAGCGTAATATAATATAGTATTTATTTAATATATTTCATAAGCGTTATAAGTTTATATATTATGAAAGTTTGTATTTGATTTAAATATCGGGAGTGGTCAATTTAGAGAACGAGTTGTTTCAATGAAGCGTTAATATTATTTTAATATGTGTATTGTTTTATTTAAATAGTACGACTAAATATTGTACGAGTCGGGAAGCAATGACTCGGCGGACTTGGTCCGGGAAAAGCCCTCTTCGCATTGAAGAGGTGGGTATTTTTATATTGTGACGTATTTTGTAATTATTCATGTAATTGGTAATAGATGTACATGTAGCTTCTATATAATATATGGAATGAATAATTAGCTGTAAAGTATATATGTTTAATAATTTCAACTGATTACGATCAGTTATTAGATGCTACATCTTGAATAATTGTTTGAATGTATTATGCTGTATTGTGTATTATTGGTAATATGATTTATTCATGTTACAGGGTTTTTTGTATTGGATACAATAAACTTCGTATGAAAGAACCCTATGAGTTGTGTTATCATGGGGAAAACATAGCTACTACATTATCAGCTCAGTCATTTACCGTTGGAAAATCTCAGTTGACTGGTGATACCGAAGGGTACTCGCCTAAAGCAGTATCGGCCTATCAGGATTATGAATTTGGTTAACTCACAGCTGTCTGGATATGTAATGGAAACTGATAGAAACGACTTGACGCATCGAGCCTGAAGAATACAGTCGCTCCAGCTAATTTCGGTGCGATATCATCCAACTTGGGCAACATATAGTGTTCCCGTTTTACAGCCTCATTCAGCTGTTGTATTTTCTCGATAATTCCTTCATTTTCAACACGGTCTGATTCCTTAGCAACTTTTGCCATAAGTGACAACGCGACTCGGCGAGCAGTAGTAAGCCAATGCTCCAGAATCAATCTTAAAATTGACAGTTTTACCACATAGTTTAAGGCTTACTCTCCATACTTCTTTGTCGTCATTACAGATGATTGACCCGAGGAATAGCGAATTATCAGAACAAGTTGTTGCCTTCCTGGACGTTGGCGCGAGTACTAGTACAGCAAAGCGCAAAATGATCGCATCCATGGCAACGTCGACATTGTTTCCCTTTTGCATAGCAACGGCTCATCAGATGACATTGATTGCATTTATTACATTTGGAATTTTGTGAATTATTATATCCCCCTGGTTTATTTGGTTTATAATTACTCTTACTAGGTTAACCCCTACCACGACCTCGACCTTTGTCAACATGCTGACCTGTGTGATCTTGACGGACACTTTTGACTTGTTTCGTTGACGCACCCTGATCTTTCATCTGTTGTTTTATTTGTTCAGACTACGATCCGAAATGTGTTCATTCATGTTCCGCTATTTAATACAAACTTCTCAAAAAAGTTTCTACTGATTCACCAGGACTCTGTACTCTCTGATGAAATTTCGCTCATTCATGAATTATATTTCTCTTGTGCACAAAATATTTGTCAAACTTCTCCAATACTTTATCGTATTAAGCATTGTCATCCTCATTTTGAAACTTCAGCGTTTTAAATACATGTTCGGCTTCCTTCCACGTAGCATAGCTAAGAGAGCTAATCTGTACCTCATCATCGTCCTTATTCAGTTTCGACGCCATCCTAAAACGTGCAAACAGTTCCTTCCAGTCCTGCCACTCGGACGGATTGTTGAGGTTAATATTTGCGATTTTTCTGATACCATGTTTCAGGCATACAACATCGGAATGTCACTGATCACGATGCACGTGTTTATTCAGTAAGCGGAATCATCTCCACAGAAATGTGTGACGTCACATATAAAGTACATACAACATTCAAGGGAAATAATTATGTTGACCTTATATACTTGTACCTAACGTAACACCCCTTAAACCCGGAAGTCAAATATGTTATTTGGCTTTTTGCAATTCAGATCGGGAAAACCCACAATGAAACAAAAAAAGCCAGTGCGTTGTAGTAGTCGGACTATATTTTTGAAGTGACATTGTATACAACAATCTACACACGATTCAGAAGAAAAACACTGTTCATTGTGTTAACGAATAAAGGAACGCAAACAACAAACAAAACATGGCTACCCAGACGATGGAACTTGCTGGTTTGCCGCCGTACACGGCGATGCTGTGGTCACAATTCACGGCGTGCCCGCCACTCCTGTACAACCTGTTCGAGTCGACAGTCCGGCCGGGGGGTGGTGTGTCTCACCATTCCGACAAGGTGTTCGACATGTCCGGATCTCCGATCAGTCGCAAACTTAGGTTGGTGTCTTGCTGTTGTGGTCATTAATTCCTCTCGATATCCATGTTCTGGCGTATCGTTATACGTGTGCACCGCCATTTCTTTATGATTTTGATATCATTTGATATGTCTATCTCTTTTCGCATTGCAAATGTCATGAAATGAGTTTAACAAAAAAAGTAAGTTTTTAACATTTTTGTTGGGTAATTATTTAATTTTTATTTGTTAAAGTTTCTTTGGTCAACAGTTAATAACAGAAAATACCTGGGACAATAAGCCAATAGACCCATCATGATCATTTATGCTTAAAGAACAACAATTGAAATAATCCTGATAGTAATCTATTATATCTATATATATTGTATATATGAGTCTACATATGAGTGCCCTGCCCGTGGGTGGTACTGACATCTCGTTCTCAAGGCAAACATGCTACCAGACCAGCATATGCTAAAAGGGGAATTCTCGCTAGGTGGAGCTAGTTATATAAGGTGCCCTATACAACTCAACGCAGCTACTATATCCTCTCAACCACCAACATATTTCACTTGGAGTGCACGTGGTCAACGGCACCAAATCTGTAATCGGAAGCTAGAGTGAAGGAGTAATAACAAAAATCCTGCCCATGGCGGGCTTCCAACTAGCGACCTCTCACAATCACGGCAAACAGCATTCCACTGGGCTAAAGGGGAATTCCTGCTGCTAGCTTGAGTTAGCAAGGTCCACGTTCACATTTACGTATAATATGTGTTATAATGTAACTTTAGACTCCTGTGGTACCATGCTACTTGGGGTAGTATCAATATCATTTGTAGATCCGTATTAGTATTTTTCAAAATAAAATTTTGGACAGCAGAAAATAGTTCTTTATTTTCATTGTTGAGGACTACTTCATGAGTACAGATATCACATTGTATCTATATATAGTAACATCATGTCTGACCGACCTATACATCTATTTAACATTGATATCTGGTTTTGTAAAAGCTGATGTTTCAATTTGTTGTCTTCAATGTACAGGACCACAAAAGGGGAGATAATAATAATTCCTTAAAAAATATACACATTCATAAATTGTGTACAATTAATAAAAATATTCAGCAATTAACAAATGATCAAAGATGAAAGTCATTAAAAATGTGTTTTGATAAATTGCATTTGAATTGCAGTAAGCTGAAGGTAAAAAACATCGAAGAACTACATCGTCTGACAAACGACCTCCTCAATATGCCAATCTTGTTCCATGTTAAGGTGGAACATGCTCATAAGGAGTATTGCAGCAATGTTCTTTACATAGCGAAAAGTAAGTTTTAATGAGATAATTGTCACAAACCACACCAAGTGTCAACTTCCTGTCACACATTACATGCTTTGTAAAAGCAACGAAATACTGTTAATGGCAATTTAGTATTTCAATACGTACCATTTGAACATTTGGATATCGCTATTTCTTGAGAAATACTGGACGAATCTTTCTTGAACTTCTTATGCAGGTTTCCCTTGGTGGTCTGTAGTTGTTCCCATTTGAGTTTGAGTGATATGGAAAACAAAATGTCTTATACATGTAGGTGGCCATTTTTGATTTTGACAGTTGAAGTTAAATATCGATATTTCTTGGGAAGTACTGGAAGGGTATTTCTCAAACTTCCTCTTTGTCACTAGTTGTGTCCTCTGACTTTTAAGTCAGATCTGGAAATCACAATGATGGATAGGTAGCCATCATCGATTTCAGCTGAAATTTGTTATCTATATATCTCAGAAAGTTCTTCTTACATCTTTTTAAGTAGCGAAAAAAGTCTTTCATAGTACCAAAGATGGGATCTCTTGTTTTTAATTTTTTTTTTTCAAGTTGCATTATGAGTCTATTTATAAAGTTACTATGAAATGTGTCTAGTTTTGGATTCCTACAGATGTATCTTGATTATGAGTCTATTTCTATGCTAACTGTGAAATGTGTCTGGTTTTGGATTCCTACAGATGAGTTTGCTGTGTTAGTTAACACGAGGCACCCTAGAATTAAGGAACTGATAACCAACAAACTTACCCAGGCCATGCAATATATGCAGGAAGGAAAGAACTTTTGTCTGAAGGTAGGATGAAAATCATTTATTATTTCTGTCAGATGTATTAAATTATGAATGTACTGGTTTATTAATTGAAATAATGAATAGCATATTTAATTTAACACCAACATATATTTCGCTGTAATTAAATAATTAAATAAGTATTTATATAATAATCCGAATTTGTATGTTAATAACCGAGTGAATTAACCGTAGCGACTACACAACAACTGTTCTGAATACGTATTGAAAAAACTAGATAATCTGACCACACGGGAACATTGTACGATGCTAATTACTTGCCGAAATATACGCAATTTAATTCCAATAAAAACCGCCTGGCAGCTTCAGGTCGCCATCTTTGTTCAAATCAAAAATTAGATTCCCCAATATAGGGGCCTATATTCGCGGAAAATGAATTTGATGACGTAACCGGAAGCGCATGGTTTCAGAACGTGACCCGGAAGAAATGTTGGTCTGCAAACGACAGAAACTTGACGATAATAAAAACAGAAGATTATCGAATATCACTGATTTTTTCCGTATTTGTTGAGACACCAATGTACTAGAATACAACGAAAGGTAACACTTATTTAATTCATAGCCATCGTATCAAATAAAACGAAGTCATTGCGAAATAGCAGTGTCTGCTTGCTGAGCTAGTAGACCTTTCGTTTTACATTTTACGCACATGGTCATTTAAATACTTCATCTAATGATCTTCACAACCATTGTCCAAAACCTGGCACGTCCTTAAATGACCCTGGCTGTTAACAGTTTTACTGGATATGAGTTACAGGATAAACAGACACTTGTATCAAGTGTGTCGCATCTTATAACAGGAGAAAGAGAAAAGTAAGTAGCGAGACCAGGGTTCGAACCCAGGACCCTCCTAATTCTAGACAGACACTCTACCACTGAGCTACCTGGTCGCCGATGATCAACCCAGTCCAGTTCCGCAACATTCCTCCCTCCTTTTATCAAATCTTCACCCGCAAAGACAACCGGTTCGGATATCCCGTTGCTTTAGCATCCGCCCAAAGGATTTGCAAGCTCGCTAAATATGTAACACGAGAAAGATAGTAGCCAGACAGGGATTCGAACACGAAACCCTGCAAACTCTAGACTTACACTTTACCACTGAGCTACCTGGTCACTGGTGCACTAATACATGTTTCAGGAGTCTGCGGTATGTTCGTGTTTGTCTCCTTGTGGTATATATTACCGGTAATGTGGAAAACTTTAAAAAAATTAAGATTGTTCCAGCACTGGCACACCACACCACACCACACCACACCACACCACAGTAAGACAGCCTGACCATGGGCAATTTGTTTGTTAAGCAAATAACTGCTGTATTATGATATGCATAAGAAATGAAAAAAATAAATGTACACTATAATTGGTATATTCAGTATGAAGAAGTACATACAGGCTTCACATTTATCAAAACAAAAATTAATAAATTGGTTCCGGATTTTAAATATCCGGATTTTCCGAACGTGTGTTTACACAGGAAATTTAGTTTTGCCTACAGCGAAAAATGGAAGCCCACAGGAAAGGTAAGATAGCGGAAAAACTTAATTTACAACATATGTTCAAACAAGATTAATTCTGTCTTTGGGATAGAGATGTTTAATTTTAAATAGGTTTCAGAAAAAAAATTGTGTAGAGAATTGCGCCATTTTGGGTCAAATATCATAATATTTTGCAATTTTTGAGAATTTTTTAAGCTGTTACCATGGTATTCACAGCTCTAAAACTCACAGAAAATATCAGTTTACTTATCCTTCAGAGCTCTATTAAAATTGCAAATGTTGTACAGATTTCAAATATATATACTTTATTAGAGGTTATATGTAAGGTTAACTGGCAATGTTTACATGTCTAAAACATGTGCCATATTTTTCAGAATTTGGCATTTTTACTGTACACTGCTACCTATGTCTTTCCCTTGGTTGTCATTTAGATTAAGAAGATATTTATCAATTTAATCTCTTTTATTTGATCATATAAAAACAGAGAATATTTCCCCAAATATTAAGTGTAATCGCTTTACACATACCTTATATTACTGACCAGGATTGAATGTTTAAACGGGAATGGACTACACATTCTTATCAGATATTTGCATTACCAAAAACACTGAATTTTTTGGGAAAAAAAGCATGCAAGATTTTTTTTAAGAGTCAGTCGGGTTAGTAGAGACAAAGTTTTTACTGTATTTGGCATATTAGAAGTCTAGCTGAAGTCATGAAAATGTGAAATTAAAAAAAAAACTTTGGTTATTGAAGATCAGAGAAATGTCAACAACAAATTTAAAAAGAATGGAATTGGGTTTTTCTTAGTCAGTTCTAATGGCCTGTGTAAACACGTTATGAAGATGTAGAATTAAGTTCATTTTACACAATTACCAGCTTCGATTGTCTATCTTTTTAAATTATGTTAATCTGTGTATAGTTTTTTTTTTGTTATTTTTTTGGGGGGGGGGGGGTTTGTTTTGTTTTTGTTTTATAAATCCTTGCGACGACTTTTTAAGTCATGTAGATATATAAAAAAAATATCATTCTTGACAACTTGACTACAGTATTACTGAATTTAGCTTTCAAAATCCATTGTGCTCCACATCATATTGTTTGTTGACATGTTTCTGTGACATTTTCACAATTATTACATTACTTTATTAGAACACTGTGTTATATATTTCTTGAATCCACTCGAACATAGAAATATTTCCTTCATTTCCCAAATCTGTAATTGAAATTTGCAGTAATAAGAAATATTTTTTAAACATTCATATTAACATATTTGGTGTATCAATCCAAATATACTTGTTGACATATACTGCATTACTTTTGGTCTGATTTCAATACACAGGATGTCAGATTTTATCAATCAATAGATCTGGCAACCTCACCTTCTAACACGTCAAAAACCTTTGATGAGACTAATTAATGAGTATTCAGAGTTTCCTCTTGCCCTACCACCGGAAGTTAGACACTGACAAGCTCTCATACAGTTGTCGACTTTGGTTTAGGAACACATTCTCAAATGACAGATGATCATATTCTAAATTAAGGGTTGGATTTTCACTAACTTGAAGAGTTGTGCCCCTTTGTTTTCTTTCCTATACATCTTATTCTAGCAGATTGCCATTCATATTTGTTTCCAATTGTTCTACACCTCATTATATACATCTGATGATATTTGAAAGTGGGTGAAACATGGAATAGGTAATTGTATTGAGTCACATTGACTTCATTTCTCCAATTCATCCAGTTCAAGAAATCTGGAAGTTACAAAAAGGTGAAACTTTACAAATCCATTTTAGTTTCCATGTAGGTAAGATTTTAACATTTTATTGTTATGGTTGTTTTACTTTCCATTGTTGGGGGCAGAGGACATATTCATATAAATCAGATATATCTCCTATATAACAAGGTTTACACTTGCTTATTTGTATACTTAAAAGTAGTTTCCTTTCTTTTGATACTATCTCTGTGGTTATAGTCTCTCACATGAGTCTTTACACTTCCTTCTATTAGATATCTTCAAATGTTTCTTCTCATTTCTTTGTTTCCAGTTTCCTTTTGGTTAAAAAATTGTCATATTAATTAGTGGCTTTTGAGAATTGGTTGATTTTCAAAATTTGCTTTTTGTTTTGCAATACACATCAATATTTTGCATGTCTCTGTAACATATATATAGAAATGCTCTGCTTCTTCCTTTTTAACAATAATTTTAATAAAATCTTTGGTTTGGTTAAGACATTTTGAATTGGCGGATCTGTCAGATCAGCACATATTCAGCACAGTAGTCCAAGATAACATTCTGGTTCAATTGTTTTTCTTCTGTATGGCTACATATGTAACTGGATGATCTTTTCAAACTTGGTCTTGGGCATTATTTGGCTGGTCTGATTGTTGTTTAAGAATCTTGAGGCACTATGCTGGCTCCCAAGGAGGAGGGGTGGGACACAAAAGGACAATTCAACAATTCAAATGCACATGCATTATGTAGTGATGGTCCCAAATCTTGAATGCTACTATAGGTTTGTTTTAATGAATGACCTTTACCTTCATTAAAGACCACTGGAGCCAGACGTGCAAAAAACCTTGAAAATCTTCAACTGAATAACCTTGAGGCCAAGATACCTGGTATTGGGCCTGTAGTATGCTGATGAAGTGATACAAAATTCAAGGTCACAGCCGTCAAAAATGTTTAAATGTTTAAACCCTTTTCTTCTCAATATCAAAAAGAGGTCCAGAGAAGGAGGTGATCTGGCCTCTTATTTGGTTGCTGCACAATGCCTTAAGTACTCTTTCATACTCGGATGTCAAAGGTCAATGTCACTATTTCTGTCAAATGAAAACCAGTTGCTTGGAATACTACATGTAGCTTAAGATTTGAAAGACAAATGTTAAAGATAATGTGACTATAGATAGAAAAATACTGCACATATCAATGAAAGACTATGCTTTCCCTACATGAAAAAGTATTAGAACCCAATGCTACTGGTCACACAATACTTCTTTTACACTGTATTCTTTACATAACGGCAACATTTTAAATACTTTAATATATAAATACTTATTATCGGTTAGCTTGTAATTAAATAAGTATTTATATAATAATCCGAATTTTTATGTTAATAACCGTAGCGACTAAACAACAACTGTTCTGAATACATAATGACAAAATTAGATGATCTGACCACACGGGGACATTGTACGATGTTTACTTGCCGAAATATACGCATTTTAATTCCAATCCAAACCGCCTCACAGCTTCAGGTCGCCATCTTTGCTCAAATCAAAGCATCTGTGCGTTTGAAAGAGTCAGTACTGCAAAGCTTCTAAACGATCTTGTGATGCAAATTTTAAGATTATAATAGAAACGAAATATGGATTTTAAAATAATTTGATTTCAATTACTTATGCTTTAGGTTAGCAAATCGTAGCATTTGTTTACAGTGAAAATTTAATGTTGCACTAAATACTGATCAAAATATTTTTATTTGACATTTTTTATTTCTTTCACTTCATTTCATTTTGAGTGATTATTTAGATTTCCCAATAAATTCGCGGGAAATTAATTTGATGATGTAACCGGAAGCCGACATGCTATTAGAACGTGACCCGGAAAACATGCATGACGATAATAAAAACAGAAGATCATTGAACGTTATACCGGCTTATTTTCTCATTTTTTGAGATACCAATGTGCTAAAATACAACGGAAGGTAACACTGATTTTGTTTATTGCTATCGTATCAAGTAAAATGAACAGTTATTGCGAAAATAGCAGTTTGGCTAGACGGTAGGCCTACTTTCGTTTTACAGTTTACAGATATGATCATATAAATAATTCATCTTCTCAACCATATTAATCTAGATCTAATTACTTATTTGTACTTCTCATGTACAGCGCATCTTTGTTTACAATTGACCTTATGACTGGTCTGCAGGTCTGATCTGACTACCCTCAGCTGACCCTGACCACAGGGTCACGTTACTACGATTCCTTTGTAGAAACGGCAGATTCCTCTGTATTACTACAATTTTCTATCTTCTGGCAGAGACGTGTATATGATATACACGTGACGTCTCTGCTTCTGGGACGTTGTGACTCCACCTCCCTGTATTGACTTCATACTTATGTTTACCCACAGGGACATGAGAATTAGTTACAGTCTACATGTATTTTGAGACGTTTTTTTTGGGGGGGGGGGGGGGGGGGGGGGGGGGGGGGGGATTAAAATTTGCCAAAAATGACATCCCCGGTGGTCATATATACGAGAACTCGAAGCTTAAAGGCGACAAACCCTTTGACTCGAGCTCATACAAAAGTAACATGTCTTTGTACTCTATGACTCATAACCTGTCACAGTTTTACTGGATATGAGTTACAGGGTAAACAGACATACATGTACATGTATCAAGTGTGTCACATGTTATGTTATAACAGGGGAAAAGGAAAAGTAAGTAGCAATTAGAGCAGGGTTCGAACACGAGACCCTGCAAACTCTAGACTTACACTTTACCACTCAGCTACCTGGTCACTGGTGCACTTAATACATGTTTCAGGAGTCTGCAGTATGTTTGTGTTTGTCTCCTTGTGGTATATATTACCAGTAATGTGGAAAACTTTAAAAAATAATTGAGATTGTTCCATCACTGGCAACCTATGTCTTTCCCTTGGTTGTCATTTAGATGAAGAAGATATTTATCAATTTAATCTCTTTCATTTGATCATATAAAAACAGAGGATATTTCCCCAAATATTAAGTGTAATCGCTTTACGCATACCTTGTATTACTGACCAGGATTGATGTTTAAACAGGAATGGACTACACATTCTTATAAAATATTTGCATTACCAAAAACACTGAATTTTTGGGGAAAAAAAGCATGCAAGATTTTTTTTTAGAGTCAGACGGGTTAGTAGAGACAAAGTTTTTACTGTATTTGGTATATTAGCTGAAGTCATGAAAATGTGAAATTAAAAAAAAATCAACTTTGGTTATTGATCAGAGAACTGTCAACAACAAATTTAAAAAGAATGGAATTTGGTTTTTCTCAGTCAGTTCTGATGGCCCATGTAAACACATTATGAAGATATAGAATTAAGTTCATTTTACACAATTACCAGCTTCGATTGTCTATCTTTTTAAATTATGTTCCTCTGTGTATAGTTTTTTTTGTTTTTGTTATTTTTTTGCAGGGTTTTGTTTTGTTTTTATACGCCCGGTGAAAGACGGGACGTATTATGTTATTGTTTTATAAATCCTTGCAGAGATTTTTTAAGTCAAGTATATAAAAGAATATGATTCTTGACAACTTGCATTGACTACAGTAAGAATTTAGCTTTCAAAATCCATTGCGCTCCACATTATATTGTTTGTTGACATGTTTCTGTGACATTTTCACAATTATTACATTACTTTTTGAATACTGTGTTATATATTATTTCTTGAATCCACTCGAACATAGAAATATTTCCTTCATTTCCTCAATCTGTAATTGAAATAATTGTAGAATATACATGTATGTGTTTGCAGTAATAAGAAATATTTTTCAAACATTCATATTAACCTATTTGGTGTGTATCAATACAAAAATACTTGTTGACATGATACTGCATTACTTTTGGTCTGATTTAAATACACAGGATGTCAGATTTTATTAATCAATAGATCTGGCAACCTCACCTTCTAACACGTCAAAGACCTTTAGCTTTGATGAGACTAATAAATGAGTATTCAGAGTTTCCTCTTGCCCTACCACCGGAAGTTAGACACTGACAAGCTCTCATACAGTTGTTGACTTTGGTTTAGGAACACATTCTCAAATGACAGATGATCATATTCTAAATTAAGGGTTGGATTTTCACTAATTTGAAGAGTTGCGCCCCTTTGTTTTCTTTCCTATACATCTTATTCTAGCAGATTGCCATTCATATTTGTTTCCAATTGTTCTACACCTCATATACATCTGATGATATTTGAAAGTGGGTGAAAATGGAATAGAATATTGAATATTGTATTGAGTCACATTGACTTCATTTCTCCAATTCATCCAGATCAAGAGATCTAGAAGGTACAAAAAGGTGAAACTTTACAAATCCATTTTAGTTTCCATGTAGGTAAGATTTTAACATTTTATTATTATGGTTCTTTTACATTCAATTGTTGGGGAGAGAGGACATATTCATCAGATATATATATCCTATATAACAAGGTTTACACTTGCTTATTTGTATACTTAAAATTAGTTTCCTTTCTTTTGATAATATCTCTGTGGTTATAGTCTCTCACATGAGTCTTTACACTTCCTTCTATTAAATATCTTCAAAAGTTTCATCTCATTTATTTGTTTCCAGTTTCTTTTTGGTTAAACAATTGACATATTTAGTGGCTTTTGATTTTCAAAATTTGCTTTTTGTTTTTCAATACATCTACATCAATATTTTGCATGTCTCTGTAACATACAATGTATATATATATAGAAATGCTCTGCTTCTTCCTTTTTAACAATAATTTTAATAAAATCTTTTGTTTGGTTAAGACATCTTGAATTGACGGATCTGTCAGATCAGCACATATTCAGCACAGTAGTCCAAGATAACATTCTGGTTCAATTGTTTTTCTTCTGTATGGCTTACTTGATGATCTTTTCAAACTTGGTCTTGGGCATTATTTGGCTGGTCTGATTGTTGTTTAAGAATCTTGAGGCACTATGCTGACTCCCAAAGAGGAGGAATGGGACACAAAGGACAATTCAACAATTCAAATGCACATGCATTCTGTAGTGATTGTACCAAATTTTGAATGCTGCTATAGGTTTGTTTTAATGAATGGCATTTACCTTCATTAAAGACCACTGGAGCCAGACGTGCAAAAAACCTTGAAATCTTCAACTGAATAACCTTGAGGCCAAGATACCTGGTATTGGGCCTGTAGTATGCTGGTGAAGTGTTACAAAATTCAAGGTCACAGCCGTCAAATATGTTTAAATGTTTAAACCCTTTTTTCTCAATATCAAAAAGAGGTCCAGAGAAGAAGGTGATATGGCCTCTTATTTGGTTGCTGCACAATACCTTAAGTACTCTTTCATACTCGAATATCAAAGGTCAATGTCACTATAGTCTGTCAAATGAAAACCAGTTGCTTGGAATACGACATGTAGCTTCAGATTTGAAAGACAAATGTAAAAGATAATGTAACTAAAGATAGAAAAATACTGTACAGATCAATGAAAGACCATGCTTTCCCTACATGAAAAAGTATTAGACCTCAATGCTACTTACTGGTCACATAATACTTCTTTTATATATTTTTTACATGGATGGATAACGGCAACATTTTAAATACTTTAATATATAAATACTTATTATCGGTTAGCTTGTAATAATAATAATAATGGTCTTTATTTATACTTGATAACATGTTGAGCTTAAAGGCTCGTCTTACACATGATCAAGATAAGTAATAAAATATACAATATTTACAACAGCTGTTATGTGGTGAGTATAGGTGTGGTGTGTTGGGGGACCTTGTTATGTGGTGAGTATAGGTGTGGTGTGTGGGGCCCTGTTATGTGGTGAGTATAGGTGGTGTGTGGGGCCCTGTTATGGGGTGAGTGTAGGTGTGGTGTGTGGGGCCCTGTTAGGGGGTGAGTATAGGTTTGGTGTGTGTGGGGGGCTGTTATGTGGTGAGTATAGGTGTGGTGTGTGTGGGGACCTGTTATGTGGTGAGTATAGGTGGTGTGTGGGGCCCTGTTATGGGGTGAGTGTAGGTGTGGTGTGTGGGGCCCTGTTAGGGGGTGAGTATAGGTGTGGTGTGTGTGGGGGGCTGTTATGTGGTGAGTATAGGTGTGGTGTGTGTGGGGCCCTGTTATGTGGTGAGTATAGGTGGTGTGTGGGGGCCCTGTTATGTGGTGAGTATAGGTGTGGTGTGTGTGGGGCTCTGTTACTTGGTGAGTATAGGTGTGGTGTGTGTGGGGGGTCCTGTTATGTGGTGAGTATAGGTGTGGTGTGTGGGGCCCTGTTATGTGGTGAATATATGTGTGGTGTGTGGGGGACCTGTTATGTGGTGAGTATAGGTGTGGTGTGTGGGGCCCTGTTAGGGGGTGAGTATAGGTGTGGTGTGTGTGGGGGCCCTGATATGTGGTGAGTATATGTGTGGTGTGTGGGGGGCCCTGTTATGTGGTGAGTATAGGTGTGGTGTGTGGGGGGCCCTGTTACGTGGTGAGTATAGGTGTGGTGTGTGTGGGGGGTCCTGTTATGTGGTGAGTGTAGGTGGTGTGTGGGGGACCGTGTTATGTGGTGAGTATAGGTGTGGTGTGTGGGGGACCTGTTATGTGGTGAGTATAGGTGTGGTGTGTGTGTGGGCCCCTGTTATGCGGTGAGTATAGGTGTGGTGTGTGGGGGACCTGTTATGTGGTGAGTATAGGTGTGGTGTGTGGGGGACCTGTTATGTGGTGAGTATAGGTGTGGTGTGTGGGGGCCCTGTTATGTGGTGAGTATAGGTGTGGTGTGTGGGGTCCCTGTTATGTGGTGAGTATAGGTGTGGTGTGTGGGGCCCTGTTATGTGGTGAGTATAGATGTGGTGATGTACCGGAGGGAGGGGATGTTACATGGTGTGGCGGTGTGTGGGGCGCTCTTACGTGGTGAGTAATATATGTAGTGTGTGGGGGTGGGTGGGGGGGTGTGTGTTGGGGGGGTGGGGGGGGGGGGGGGGGGGGGGGGGGGGTGTTATGTTGTGAGTATATCCCTGGGTACCCATTAACAGTATGTATAGATGTGGACTATCGGTTAAATCTCATCAATATCATACCGTATTACCATATTGCTCCACTGCATGTATCAAACATTTCATGTGTTATGTACTTTTGTACAAACTTACAGAATCTAAACTATCTCAAATGAATCTACATCGGTACATGATCAAACAATAGAAATTACGTATATTTAATTATAAAAATTAGTTATCAATACTGACACAACATATCAAATATGATGGATTTAACAGTTGCACATTGTAGAATATCACTGTCACAAAAATAACTTAAAATTAATTGATTGTTTTTGTAGACTCACAGGAAAATGAAGTGCATTGATGAAGAACAAGAATTCAGTGACCTCCCAGTGACATTGCTGTGGCAGTGACCAGAACTGTCACCATTCAGAACCCAGCACCAACTCCCCAGCCCCCCACATTACCCAGCACACCTTCAAGGTCAGCGAACGCAAAAATATCCTCGACAAAGGCAGATGGCACAGACCCCTTATAACATGCAAGGTCACACCCATCAATGTCACCACCATCAAGGTCATCCCTGGGAGCTTACCCAACGGAGTATCCAGGGCCACCTCCGCATTATTCAGCTTGAGCCATGTGTGGAACGGTGACTGATCGAATCGTAAAAAATACCATGCATTTGATTAATTTACCTCAAAATGATATTTCAATGATGATATAGGCTGCTCACTTAGTGCTAAATATTAAGACTTTCATACTAGTGAAACATTTGGTTGTCAAGGCTTTCACACTAGCGAATAATTTGGTTGTCACGACTTTCACACTAGTGAATAATTTAATTCGGTTATCACGACTTTCACACTAGTGAATAATTTAATTCGGTTATCACGACTTTCACACTAGTGAATAATTTGGTTGTCAAGACTTTCACACTAGTGAATAATTTGGTTGTCAAGACTTTCACACAAGTAAGAATTTGGTTGTCATATCTTCCACACATGTAAGAATTTTGCTGTCAAGACAAGTACGAATTTGGTTGTCAAGACTTTCACACAAGTAATAATTTGGTTGTCACATGACTTTCACACTTGTAGTGTAATGAGTTTCTGTGACTTCTGCCCATGCATATATTCATGTTATTTAGTCCTTGACCTTGAACCAGGTGATAACCTTTATACACAATAGTATGTACTTTGTATTGTCCAAAGATGTTGCAAATAGGTGGAGGACATTTTAAATGTGCTTTCTGTGTCAAAACCTAGAGATCCGTTTTGCCGTTTGTATATATATATGAAACAAAACTCTGTTGATGCCAAGCCTGGAAATGTACTTGAAGTGTTTGTGTTCAATATTGAAGCAAAACGTGTTTAATACTGTCAAAAATTGATATTTTTTACTAACTTGTATTACTGGTTTACTTTATGCAATATAGGGTATACCCGGGTCTTGAATTCATTTTTAGTGAATCTAATTCACATTTGTAATGTACTTTTAAATCACCCCTTGTTGGAAATAAAATAGAGATGCTATTATGTTTTGCAAAAGCATTTTGTTGCAAAAGTTTGTTGCCTTCAATATAAAGTTAATAAAATATCTCTGAAATATACATATATTGTACTTATCTACACAGAGTATGTTTGCTTTTATTTTCAAATGAAATACTCAATATGATAGAATTATAAAATCTGGAATAATCTTGCACTGATGCCCAACAATTTATATCATTTTAGATATAAAATTTGTCGCAAAAATGAAAACCGTTAAACGTGTTTAATTATTCAGTTTAATATGTTTTTATATATAATGTTTTTACATCAGTACAGTAATTTGAATTTCAGTATTACAGCTGTAGACAATCTCGGATTGTATGGTAACTTAATCTGGTACAGGATTACAGTATTACAGCTGTAGACAATCTAAAAAAGGATTACAGTATTACAGCTACAGACACTCTAGGATTCTACTGTAACATAATCTGGTACAGTATTACAGTATTACAGCTATAGGCAATCTCGGATTGTATGGTAACTTAACCTGGTACAGTATTACAGGATTACAGCTGTAGGCAATCTTGGATTGTACTGTAACTTAATCTGGTACAGTATTACAGTATTACAGCTGTAGACAATCTTAGATTGTACTGTAACTTAATCTGGTACAGTATTACAGTATTACAGCTGTAGACAATCTTAGATTGTACTGTAACTTAATCTGGTACAGGATTACAGTATTACAGCTATAGGCAATCTCGGATTGTATGGTAACTTAACCTGGTACAGTATTACAGGATTACAGCTGTAGACAATCTTAGATTGTACTGTAACTTAATCTGGTACAGGATTACAGTATTACAGCTGTAGACAATCTCGGATTGTATGGTAACTTAACCTGGTACAGTATTACAGGATTACAGCTGTAGACAATCTTAGATTGTACTGTAACTTAATCTGGTACAGGATTACAGTATTACAGCTGTAGACAATCTCGGATTGTATGGTAACATATTCTGGTACTGGATTACAGTATTACAGCTGTAGGAAATCTTAGTTTGTACTTTAAGTTAATCTGGTACAATATAATTTTCAGATGTTTTTTATACTTTGTACATACATTTATTTGTTCTCTTTGTTTTTTTAGTTTGATGGTTGTGCATACTATTTTTATTAGCATTGTTTTTCGTTAACTGGTTGTAGTAGTATAGAAATTATTTTTTTGGTTCATAATCAATAGTGGTTCTAATTAATATGGCAATATATATATATACTATTTAGTGATAATTTCACTGATACCATGTTGTTGTTTTCTTGAAATATTATGAACTCATTGAAAAATAAAGAAAATAAGACAGTGTGATGAAAATAATAAAAAAAAACGGAAAGCAAACAAACGAAAAACACCCAAATATAAATGGTCTATCTGCAAGCAGCCGTGACTAAGGAAGGTAATCCTCATACAAGGATAGGACAACTTATAACATTACCTAATCTGAATAAAATACAAATCATCATCTTGCAACATTATAACGTAATTTATAATAATAATCTGTATTTGAATCAGATTAAACATTTCCTTGAACTGACCCAAAAAGATTGTAACTTTAAAACAAACTTATTTTTACAACTTCATTCTGAGGAATACAGGTTTGCTTGTGAAATCCTTGTATTGTGAATGCTATCAAGTTTTATAGCTAAACATGATTATTGTATAATTGATGAACAAGATTATTTCGAATTTCTGCACCATCTTATGAAAAAAACAGTACTTGAATTGTACAAAATGATTTTTTATGAATCAGACATATGTTGTATCTGCAAACAAAATTGAACAAATTTGTGAACAGCATGCATTTTGAGACAAACTGCCGGAAAATGTAAATCTGATTTTGATGAATATTTCCTCTTTAATATATACAGCTGGTTGGATTAATATGTAAGGTATAATATAGTAAGTTTTGTATTGATGTTCCATATATCTACGTACACATTATTCTCATATACATTATGGTACATTATCAATTCAAATTTTTATAACTTAACATGTTATCTATACTGCAAATCAAATTATTGTGGCCATGATTTAATAATCGTTAGATTCCCATTGAAATGCAGAACAATAACATAAAACATGGAATTGGTAATGTGGAACGAGAATTGGTAATGTGGAACGAGAATTGGTAATGTGAAACGAGAATTGGTAATGTGGAACGAGAATTGGTAACGTGGAACGAGAATTGGTAACGTGGAACGAGAATTGGTAATGTGGAACGAGAATCGGTAATGTGGAACGAGAATTGGTAAAGTGGATCGAGAATTAGTAATGTGGAACGAGAATTGGTAATGTCGAACAAGCACATCGTTGGCTGTAACTTTAGAACAGACTTTCATGGGACAGGAAGGAAAGAAGATTTTAAAATATTTCTGTTTAAACAAACATGTTGACATTTTTCTTCTCGTTTAAAATGTTTCTCCTACTTTGAAAAAAAAAATGTATATCAGAATTTTAGAATAAAATGTTTTGAAAAAGTGAGCATATTAAAGGTCTGACCAAACTATATTTATTTTACAACAAAGACGGGAAAAGTAATATTGAGGTGACAGCAGATGATTTTCATTTATTAAATGTGAATAGAGCATACATATGGAGTTATCTTTGTGCCATCAAGTCATATTATTTACAATGTTATATATATATATAACACATTTCAATTTATTTTCAATGTTCAAACTACGTTTTTCTATATAAATACATTTGAATTACTTAGATATCTATTCAATTTGTGTTAAATGATACCATTTTACTCAGGAATATGGTATCTTAATTACACTGATTGCCACCCGACATTGCCATTCGCTGCCCGCAGTTTTGGCCGAGTTTTGTGGAACGAAATGAACCAACTGCAGAGATAAACAAAAACATTTGCTACATCACATCGCTTTAGCTTGCGCAGTTACTTTTTAAACCTTTTATTAGGTTATTTATTTATACCATCTGTTTACAACCTAGGATGCTTTCTAATAAATTACAATAGACCTTCGGTAAATTAATCATTCACCGAAGTGATCATTAGCACATACATAACGATATTGTTCGTTGTTTATCTACTAAACTCATTTAACTGTTTCATGTTCTATGTCTATATGTGATTTTATGTAATTAACTTATGTCTTGAAAAAGGGACATCGAAATCGATGTGAAATCGACAATTTACTTGTCTGTAGTGAGGTTATTACTACATGACCAATTACATATATATTATGGATATTTTTGATAAACATAGTACATAATGAAGTTTGTTTGTCTTAATGCATACATTCCACCTTGCACACACTTGGTAGAATTTGAGGTCCACATTTCTGCTAATGGCTCAAAGGCCTAGATATTTGCTTAAATAGACTAAAAGTCGGCAAAATTAAATTATCTATCAGCATAACACTGAAGAAAGTATGAGAGAAAGTATGACGAATTAAAAAATAGAAATAATTCAAAATCACTTTGATATATATTTGTAGTACACCATTAAGTTTAGGTTTATTTTGTTAAACGTCCTATTAACAGCCATGGTCATTTAAGGACGTGCCTGCCAGGTTTTGGAGGTGGAGGAAAGTCGGGGTACCCGGAGAAAAACCACCGACCTACTGTCAGTACCTCGCAACCCAGAGGTGGAGGGCTAGTGGTAAAGTGTCGGGACACATGAATCATTCGGCCACTGCGGCCCCCTAGTACACCATCAAAACAATTATTTATTATCGGACATTCCTGTTATGGCCGAATTGTATTAGTGCACAATGTTGTCACTATTTTCTGCTAATCAATAATCGTAAAAAAGATTCACATTTGAATGTGCAAATCTTCACATCTAAACATAATATGACAAAATAAAAAGCTTGCGGTTAGGAATTTCATTGGTTTGTTTCAGAAGAAAAAAACGAAACGAAAGTCGCTCTACATGTGAGTAAGCAAAGACACTACTAAAGACCAAATCCGTTCTATTTACTGTAGATGTGAGCAAACTTACACACTACTCTCAAACCGAAGTCGTTCTACATGTACATACTGTGCATTTGAGAGGTCTGTAAATCTTCCATATCGTCTAGCTATTTTCCCCACAAACCTAAGAATATTGATAAATATAAAGACAGTCTATATAACTTACTAATTCCCCACAAATTAAAGAACAGTGATAAATATTCCCAAGAAGAAGGCTAGTGAAAAATATCACTTTTATAGAATGAATAATTTTTGATATTTCACTGGTAAAAATGTAATAAATCTGTTTTCCCACAAACATATGAACAGTGATCAATCTTCCTCGCAAGAACACTATATAGAATGATACCAATTCACACAACATTTTGAAAAGTGATACATATTCTCCAGAAGACAGGCTATGTAAAGAGATACTTACTAAAATAATTTCAATACCATAGTTTATAACAAGCAAATTATTTATTTTATTGAATTACAAAATACGCAGTAGGAAACCCGTCAAAGACGTTACCGCTGGGACGGCTATTGTATACAAGCAATTAGTAAAATTATTTAAACACCCTACAAAAAGAAATTCTGGCCTATTGAAGACCTGTCATCTTCCATACATTGTGAACCAATGGTTAGTTTTAAATGCCTGTTAGTTACCTTGAAAACAGATCACCTCATTCTACAAACATAAAAGTGCGTAGAGCGTTTATATTCGCAGGTTTTATCTTCGCACTATTATGCGTTAGCCAGCCTGTAATCAGTTAAATACAATCACAGCAGGTACATGTATAACATGACTGAATCACAAAATGACGAAATCTGTTAATGATATAGGAGTGCATGTCTAACAGAACATCATTCGCGAAATTAAAGTCATTTTTGGAGTTAGAGACGTAATATTAGAAGATCAGTTTACTGTAAAACATATACTGGTCATATCACAATGACCATACAAAGAGCTCACTAATGACGTATCACAATGACCATACAAAGAGTTCACTGATGATGTATCATACACAATGACCATACAAAGAGTTCACTGATGACGTATCACAATGACCATACAAAGAGCTCACTAATGACGTATCACAATGACCATACAAAGAGTTCACTGATGATGTATCATACACAATGACCATACAAAGAGCTTACTAATGTATCATACACAATGACCATACAAAGGGCTCACTGATGACGTATCACAATGACCATACAAAGAGTTCACTGATGATGTATCATACACAATGACCATACAAAGGGCTCACTGATGATGTATCACAATGACCATACAAAGGGCTCACTGATGATTTATCACAATGACCATACAAAGGGCTCACTGATGATGTATCACAATGACCATACAAAGGGCTCACTGATGATGTATCACAATAACCATACAAAGGGCTAACTGATGATTTATCACAATGACCATACAAAGGGCTCACTGATGATTTATCACAATGACCATACAAAGGGCTTACCGATGATGTATCATAATGACCATACAAAGAGCTCACTGATGATGTATCACAATGACCATACAAAGGGCTCACTGGTGATGTACCACAATGACCATGCAAAGGGCTCACTGATGATTTATCACAATGACCATACAAAGAGTTCACTGGTGATGTATCACAATGACCATACAAAGGGCTCACTGATGATGTATCACAATGACCATACAAAGAGCTCACTGATGATGTACCACAATGACCATACAAAGGGCTCACTGATGACGTATCACAATGACCCTACAAAGAGTTCACTGATGACGTATCACAATGACCATACAAAGAGTTCACTGATGATGTATCAAATGACCAGGAATTTTAGAAGACATTTCCGACACTCGATTGACACGAGCCATCAAGCTATTGGATATATACGGTGGACCTAAGAAAAACTCATGTTCTGGAACAAGCTGTGGCGAGATCTAGATTTTTGTTTATTTCTTCTTTCAAATTCTGGGTCTCTGATAGTCTCTTCCAAAGATACTGTCAACTCAATCACAATCTGTTTGGTGGCTTTGACCTGATGACTATGTGTTTTTTCAGATCTACCATCACGTGCCAGTTATCTGCTGTAGCCAGTATTTATCCAGTGTCTCCGAAATCCTTGCTGTCTAGTTCTGACAACGTTTAAACACTTTAACCCTACTGTTCATTATCATCTTCATTCTCACTCTTTCGAGGCTGTCCGCTAGAATGGTAAGACTTTCTCTTGCCTCCACGAGTATCAACCATCTGTTGGTCAACTAGACACGCTGAAAGAACGTGCTCTACAATTTTATGTTGTAAGATCTTCCATACAACTTCCAGGATGGGTCGTTGGTAAGTCCCCTTGTTTGCAAATTCACTAGCTTGGAAGAATGTCATACACGGGTCTCAACAGAAACCTCTCTCCTGTTGTCCAGTTGTCATATCATCTGAGTGTCTGTTTTTTCCTTAGCAAATCGTATCACTGCCATGTTTTTTGTCATTTCTTCTTCTTCTTCTTCTTCTTCTTACAAGATTAATAGAGATAAATCAGTATATCATGTCGGAATAAATAACAAAAAATTATTTACAAACTCAGACTTTTTTCAAATAGACAGTATAAACAATACATCCATATGAAGTTACTTTGTCGGGCCTTACTGTTCCCGCAACAGGAAGTTCCAAATCATTTAGTTTTTTTCTTACCTGTATAATTGATTCGAATACTTTTATTTTGATTGTTAATAATTTTACATCGGTCTGTTTTATCGATGAGCCCGTGGTAAAACGAGTAGGATGAATAACTAATTAATATTGTTATTAAAGGGTACCCGAAGCGATTTGCTATATTAAGCTTATAAAATGTCATTTAGGATGAAACTGAAAATGCTGCAAGTGCTGCTTTCTTAGCGACTTTGGTTTTAGAGTAATTGCGATTTTTCTCGAAAACACACCTGAAGCCCAAAGCCGTTGACCTCGTTTCGGTTACCCCTTACATGTACCTGTGGCGTCAGAGGTTTAACGGATCAGAGCGTCTCCATTGGAAATATATATAAAAACGTTTACACGTGCCTGCGATTAATGCGAAATAGACAACAATCATATAGGTGCTGAATAGACATTTGAGTTATATTTGTGAATAAGTTAATAACAAATGCTACCGAAACAAGGGGCATATAATAAGATATATATATTCCCTCCCGAAAACGACCTTAACATAATATAAATCTGACCTACTTCCGGTCAGACCGGCAGTCCGGATGGCGGAAAACCCAAACGTTGTCAGTAAAAGGGACAGATAAAGTACATTATATGACGGGATTATCATGTTGACTGTATGAATACTCAAATTACACATCATAATGAAAGTATCGGTGGATGTACCGTGAGTCTCGGCAAGATGCGCTTGCATGTTCGGTAATGATGGAACAGGAGATCTTCACACAGAGGACAAACTGTGGAAGGATTTTCTTGACGGTATCCGACATGAGCAGAGATTGGACATAGCAACAGGGTACATAATTGATTCCATATTGACAGGAAACGACAAACCCCCTTTACCAAGAGCGGCGAGTAAGTCCAAGCGATGTATTTGGAGTCAGTATGACCAGATGGTGGTTGAGAATGGCATCCTGTACAGACGATTTGAAGGTAAGATAGGTAACAGTTTGCAAATGGTGGTACCTTCGAGTATGAAAGATAAAGTTTTGCACTTTTCTCATGACAATCAAACAGCAGGTCACCTGGGTTTTAATAGAACTCTAGCTAGAGTAAGACGAAGGTTTTACTGGTTCAATCTCTGGGGGGATTAAAAGCGTGGTGCACTGGATCTATGGAATGCATACGGGCCAAGCAGCCGAGAAAAATTACGAGGGCCCCATTGGTCCTAGATCAGGCTGGGTACCCAATGGAACGAATAGCCATGGATATTTTGGGTCCTTTACCAACATCATAGGATGGTAATTGGTTTGTTTTGGTCATCACAGATTAATTCTCTAAGTGGACAGAAGCATTCCTCATGCCAAATCACAAGGCAGTGACGGTAGCAGAGAAGTTGGTTGATGAATGGATTTGCATGTTTGGGGTACCGGAACGGATACATACTGACCAGGGAAGAGATTTTGAGTCTGGGTTGATAAGAGATATGTGTGGAATGCTGGGAATAAAAACAAAACACGGACAACTCCGTATCATCCAGAATCCGACGGACAAGTGGAACGCTTTAATCAAACTCTCTGTTCTATGCTGAAAATTTTCGTTGACCAATACAAAAAACATTGGGATAGGCTGATACCCAAACTCATGTTGGCGTATAGGTCGAGCGAGCACGGAACCACAGGTTTTTCCCCAAACTATGTTTGGTCGAGAGTTTAGGCTTCCCTTTGATGTGCTGTTTTGTGGGTCAGACTCTCGGAACGAGTCCGTGGGGCAGTACGTTAAGGAAACGGGAAAGGCTATTGAAGCTGCGTTTCGGATTGCCAGGGATAAGACGACAGGGAAGCAACGATAAAAGTTATGGTATGATCGCCGTGTTAATGGTCCAGTGTACATGGTCGGAGGTTGTATAGGAGGGAGGAATGTTAGGTACGTTTAATTGGGTTAGCCATTTAAGCCAGTATGTATATGTATAGTATAGAGGAAATTTCCGGCAACATTCGAAAATCTAAATTTCTGAGTGTTGCCGGAAATTTTCGCGAGATGTTGCGATTGGGGGAACTCGCTTTACGTTACATAACGTCAAACAAAACCACAAACGTCATTACAGTTCCAAATCTTTATATGAATAATCAGAGTCGTGATATATAAACCTGCAGTGGGAAAAGGGTAGGTCCCGGAAGTTGCATAGCCCGTGGTCTGGCCCGTTTGTAGTTAAACAAGTTCTATGGGATTGTGTGTTTCGCATTCAATTGGTGCATGGACGAGAACGTAAAGTGGTACATTACAATAGACTCAAGCCTGTTCCAGAGGCTCCACGTTTGACAGATCTGGCACTACACAATGCCGCTGACCACGACGAAAACACTTCAAGGCCAGTGTCTGACTTGGGTGACATTGAATACACTCCAGATCCAGATTTGGGAGAGGGTTCAGATGGAGGGGCTAGCGAAGACAATCAGACCATTGGTCAGGGGGATGAGGACCAGGCACTTAGGCCAGATCCTGAGGAAGTTCCTGAAGAGGCTGGAACTGGACCGACACAACTTCAGGAGGATGTGGATGTTGGCCTAGCACTTGTGGTACCGCAATAATTTAATGAAGAAGTAGCGGCCAGGCGCACCAGGGCAGGCAGGGGGGTAGTACAACCTGCATGGCAGCGGTCTGGGGATTTTGTAGAATAGATGTATAAAGTACATTTTAAGGATTTTGGAGGAATTGGTGATGTATATAGTAAGTAGTATTGCTGGTTTTGTTATTCAGTGTGATTTTGTTTTAACAGAATGGTCTCCATATCTTCACTACAAGCAGAGGGAGGGGATTGAGGATCAGTGGTGTGGATAGCATCAGAGTTGTCCCGGGTGGGAAGGTGGATACTTTGACCCAATTGGCTATGGAAAAAGCAAGAAGTATTGGAGAGGGATCTGACAAATTGTTTTATTTTATATGCGGAATTCCTGATTTGACTAGGAAGTTGAGGGGTGGAAATTATGAAGAAGTCATCTTCAATTGCTCTGATAAGGGGGAAGAGCTCATAAAGAGGCTGCAGGAGCTTAATGATGTCCTCAGAAGGCTGAATGTCGCAGCTGTGTTCTGTACGATACCGACACTTAGTCTTAGAAAACGGAATTTTCATAGATTGAACTTCGGAAAAACGTCCGGGTTACAGTTTGCTAAACAGTACGAGATCATGCAGGGCGCTATGAACCAGACAATTAATAGAGTGAACTGTCAAATTACGGAGATGAATGCTAAGGACGGAAAGGTGACACCATTCCTTCATAAGTTTACCAACAAAGCGTCAAGGGGTAGACTGCGTTATCAGTATACCAAGTTGGTGGACAGAGTGCATCCTTCTGAAGAGCTCCGGACTCGTTGGTCCGATCTCCTTACCAACGTGGTCAGACAGAATGCAGGAAATGCCAGGAAGAATCGGGAATCGGGAATTCAAAATGATGCAGAAGACAGCTTTAATTTAGATGGGGAAGAAAAGCGTTCTTGGCGGAGGGAAAGGCAATGAGTGAAGTTAAATTAAATATTATAATAGTGCTTGTGGATGTATATAATTGTAAATAGGCAAGAAAGGTGTTAATATTTTATATCTGTAAATAGGGGGTCATGTGACCTTTTTAGGAACAATTTTCTGGTTGTTATAAGAGGGTTGGGGAGATGGACACTGACACTGCGTTTGCGGTCCGTGTCGCATTGGTAATTGGTAGTTGGGTTTGGGGGTGGATTTCAACTTGTATAGGAGGGAGGAATGTTAGGTACGTTTAATTGGGTTAGCCATTTAAGCCATTATGTATATGTATAGTATAGAGGGAATTTCCGGCAACACTCGGAAATCTAAATTTCTGAGTGTTGCCGGAAATTTTCCCGAGATGTTGCGATTGGGGGAACTCGCTTTACGTTACATAACGTCAAACAAAACCACAAACGTCATTACAGTTCCAAATCTTTATATGAATAATCAGAATATATTTACATTTGTCTGGCATTATCACTATATAGTCTGTTTGAGAGCTCTGGCATTGATGTACGCTTAAATGCCATCCATCATGCGCTACATTTATCAGCGTATTAATACAACACAAACCGGAATTACAATACCCAGGATAATTAAGTTTAACGACTAATTATTTTGTCATTTGTTATAAAAAATATGCCATTTGCGCATTACGTTGATAATAAAATGATTAACAAAACTGAGTTTTTTTTGTTTTTTGTTTTTTTGTTTTTTGTTTTTTTGTTTTTGTTTGTTTGTTTAATTTGCATGTACTATTTTGTTTGCCAAAAAGCACGCGACCATGTTCCGGCTGTTCCAACGACTGACAAAAAATCTGCTGACTGTCGGTAAGACGGGAATTATAAATTTTAGATATGAATGATAGCATTAAAAAAATTAAAAAGTAAAAGGAATATAAACATAAGCGTTGAACTGTTTTTTATGGTATTTATGGACTATTTGAATGTCAGAACTTTGCAAGCAAACAAATCATATGTTAGCACATTATGTTGTTTGTTTGCAAAGTTCTGTTATTCAAATAGACCCCCTAGACTGTACAATTATGTGATCTCGTAACACCCATACAACCTACATACACAATAACTGATGTTTCCGTTTTAAATTAAAAATTTTCATGGGCCTATATCCAACCTATAACAGTGTTACCACATTTCACAGTCAAGTTTCGAGCTGTCAATGGGGTCATTTCTTGTGACGTCACGACTACGGGCGACCGTTTCGATAAAAATATATAGTTCTAGGCCTAGTTCGTGGAAATAAACAGTCATCAATTTATTTCAACATTTTAATCAATATGTTCCACCTTGAGGATATTCGCCTTTAATACATCATAAATACACGAATTGTTGCAAGTTACATTGATCAATGGGTTTATTTTTATTTTTACTCCGGCAACACGATTTTTTGTGAGGCCAAAAAATGCCTCGATTTCGATATTTTTCACTCGTGCTTCGCACTCGTGAAAATATCAATATTCTGTCATACTCGTGAAATATATGTGATATTAAACGGGAAACCATTCAATATCCTCTATATATCGGGCAGTAAATTCGGGTGAACGGGTTCGACATTTAGCAGTTGTCATATTACTAGAATTATTCTGGTAATATGACAACTGCTAAATGTCGAGCCCTTTTAGAACAGTACCAAAACCGAATTCCTCCCATACAGTCATTTTGTACCGTTAACATTTTGTCTCATTCATGTTGTCTTGACAACAACAATTTCTTGCGACTACAGTTGAAACGGAAACGGTAATCAAATAGTTAACATTGTGTTAAACGCTAATTATACAGAAAAAGAACAACAATCAAAGGCATTTGGAAGTTAGAATATTCAGAATGCAACAAAGAAAGAAGCGTTATATCATAAGCAAGTATGGACTAGGGCAAACGGGAATACAAAGTAGATACATACAATGAAGCAGTATCTCTAACAACAAACATAACGTTAGAATAACTATCAATTAGAATGAAATATAAGCATATATAAAAGCATTAGGAATGAGGAATATCAAATAAAAATAAGAAAATAAGAAGTTCGAATTTTGACCCTGTCGGCGTTCATAGGTACGGCGATGTATGTCTGGAAGGATTTCCCTTGTTGTAAGTACTTCACGTGTTCACTCCAGTAGCTGTTTATGGAGGCTTTAACTAGCTTCATCCATTCTCTTTTTGACAGGGCAATGTCGAATAGTCGTTCGATAGGTTTTTGTACATATATAAACCAGCTCCTCGACGAGTGGGCCTTAATACTAGTTGGTTGTCTCCTGGCGATATTTCTTTCATGCGATTCCATTTTGCAGATATTGCCATAGAAGAGAAGGGTTTGTTTGTCAAGGTATGCCTCGAACGGTAGTTCACCAGACAGGACATAGATTGCTGCTTCTTAATTATCACTGCCAATAGCCGACCAATGAAATCACGGTTTAAAAACTCTGAATGGCAAGATGGACACTTGTTCTGTTTTCTCTATATGTTTTGATCATCTCTTTGCCTTTCTGACTGAGATTGTCTATATACCAGTCATTATCCTGTACATTTGGACGACGTCACTTTTTTCCTTCTGTATTCTAATGATGGTAAACCAAGAGATAATAACCTTTCGGTGTATAATTTTTTTCCCGTGTCATTTTCTAATTTTGTTGCACGCCTTTGAACTCCCTCTATATATGTGGTAATATTGTAATTAAAAGGGGTTATAAAATTATAATTTGAAAAAGTCGATATTTTGAGAATTTCTATCTGTAAGTATACAAATTTGAAAGAAAAAAAAAAGAAAAGAAAAGAAAAAAATGCACTATTTTGACATTGGTCTTATTGGGATTCGAACCATGGTCGCCATTTTTCAAGACAGCGTTGTTACCAACATCCGTTTTGTTCGTGGGGGCTCCTACGGGGCAAATTAACTGCGGTGATAACGTGGTGTGCGATTATTATTTTAAACATTTATTTCGCTTTTGTGACGAAAATATAAATACATGTTTATAAATAAATGTGTCCGTGTTAAAAATAATTTCAGAACAGATTGTCTTTATTTCACCTTCATCGAGCCCCTTCATTTAAACCCGGAAGTCGACTCTGTGTTTTGTATTTTGCAATCCAGATTGGGAAAAACCAGAGACAAATGTGCTGAGTATCGCTTAACAGAAGAAGACAGTGCGTTGCAGTAGTCAGACTATATTTTTGAAGTGACATTAGACACCAATCTATAACACACGATTCAGAAGAAAAAATCAACAACTGTTAATTGTGTTGACGAAGGAACACAAACAACAAACAAAAGATGGCTACCCAGGCGGTGGAACTTGCTGGTTTGCCGCCGTACACGGCGATGTTGTGGTCACAATTTCAGGCGTGCCCGCCACTCCTGTACAACCTGTTCGAGTCGACAGTCCGGCCGGGTGATGTGTCTCACCATTCCGACAAAGTGTTCGACATGTCAGGATCTTTGATCAGTCACAAACTCAGGTTGGTGTCTGTTGTTGTGATCATTTCTGCAGATATGTGTACACCATTTCTTTGTGATTGTGATGTAATTTTATGTGCCTATTAAGTACTATTAATTTGCATTTCAAAAGTTTATTGAGTTTTACAAAAAAAGTAAGTTTTGGCATTTTGTTCAGTAATTATTTAATTTTTAGGTTTTGTAAAGTTCAATCTGTTGTCTTTCATGTACTGGACCTTAAAAGGGAGATGTATAATTACTCTTTAAAAAAATACATATTCATAAATTCTATACAGTTATCAAAATAACCAGAAATTAACAGATTATCAATGAAAGTCATCAAAAATGTGTTTTGATAAATTGCATTTTTGAATTGCAGTGAGCTGACGGTAAAAAACATCGAAGAACTACATCGTCTGACAAACGACCTCCTCAATATGCCAATCTTGTTCCATATTAAGGTTGAACATCAGCGTACTGACAATTATGTAGTGGTCAAAGTCCGCAAGAAGTGGAAAGGTGAATTTTAATGAGATAATTGTCACATATCACATCAGGTGCGAGTTAGATTTTAATGAGATAATTGTCATAGTATATCACATGAAGTGGAGAGGTAAATTTTAATGAGATAATTGTGAAAAGTCTGCTTCCTATCACACATTACACGACTACAAACGCTTTGTAAAACCAACATACATTGTAATACTGGTCCTAGCAATTTAGTATTTGCAGTTTTTTTGTTAGAATCACTCCATAGCCCACTAAATGCTAATACTACTAGATTATCTCCCCCTAGTTTGAAACTTAGAATCAGACATACGTACCCTCAAAACCAAAATCATAAAGTTCAATTTAATTTATAATTTTAATATTCCAGACTCTAGAGATAGGTCGCCAGTCTAACAGGGGGCGTCATTGCATGATTTTGACAGTTGAAGTTATAAACATGTTTGCACCCCTGACCATGCTGCTGGCATGCTGCTATAGCCTGCAGCATATTGGCAGCGTAATTTAAATATTTGAAACATGCTGACAGCATGCTGCTATAGCCTGCAGCATACTGGCAGCATGGTCAATAAGGTACTATTGGCCATACTGCTGGTTGAGGTTGCAGCATACTGGCAGCATGGTCACTGTAGCACCATGGCCACTGGCCAGCCTGCAGGATACTGGCAGCATGGTCTGCAGCATACTGCCAGCATAATTTAAATATTTGAAACATGCTGCCCCTTATAATTACTAGGGAAAAATTTTGCAGCATGCTGCAAATCCATAAGGGTATAGATAGTGCTATTTCTTCAGAAATACTGGAAGGGTATTTCTCAAACTTAATTTTTAGGATCCTCTAATTAGCTCAGTCCCTATAAGTGTCCATTTTTAGGGTCTGGGAAATCACAATGGTGGACAGGTAGCCATCTTGGATTTTGCTATCTGAAATTTGTTATCAATATATCCGAAAGTTCTAAGATCTTTCTAAGAATTCATATGTAGGCTTCCCCATGTTATGAAATGATTTAGAGGTCAGGAAAAGGGGAAAATAGGGGGGAAAAGTCTCTCATAGGACCAAAGGTAGGTGCCAAGATCCCTCTGGCATCTCTTTGTTTTTTTTCAATTTTCTGATTTTGTGTCGTTTCTCAAAATACAATGAAATGTGTCTGGTTTTGGATTCCTACAGATGAGTTTGCTGTGTTGGTTAACACGAGGCACCCTAGAATTCGGGAACTGATAACCAACAAACTTACCCAGGCCATGCAATATATGCAGGAAGGAAAGAACTTTTGTCTGAAGGTAGGATGGAAATCATTTATTATTTCTGTCAGATGTATTAGATTGTGTCTCTATTACCAACTATAAGCGAATGTGTCAAAGAAGAGGTAAAATTCCACAACAACAAAAACATCTTGTTTATTATAGTTGTTAATGAATTAAAATAATGAATACATATATTTAATTTGATGTTAATATATATTTCAGCTGGACTTCGGACCGAGTGTACGACAGTGGTACAGCGGGATTGTTGACAGCCAGGTGTCATTTTGTGACAATCGCTCCAACGATGACTCTGGTCACATGACCATCTGGGTGACCAATTACTCAACACCGATGGAATGCTGTACTTCTCTACTCTGCATCTGTATCTGCTTTCCACTGTGGCTGGTGTGTGGGGGACCTTGTTACGTGGTGAGTATAGGTGTGGTGTGTGGGGGCCCTGTTATGTGGTGTGTGGGGGACCTGTTATGTGGTGAGTATAGGTGTGGTGTGTGGGGGCCCTGTTATGTGGTGAGTATAGGTGTGGTGTGTGGGGGCCCTGTTATGTGGTGAGTATAGGTGTGGTGGGGGCCCTGTTATGTGGTGAGTATAGGTGTGATGTGTGAGGGGTCCTGTTATGTGGTGTGTGGGGGACCTGTTATGTGGTGAGTATAGGTGTGGTGTGTGTGGGGGCCCTGTTATGTGGTGAGTATAGGTGTGGTGTGTGGGGGCCCTGTTATGTGGTGAGTATAGGTGTGGTGTGTGTGGGGGCCCTGTTATGTGGTGAGTATAGGTGTGGTGTGTGGGGCCCTGTTATGTGGTGAGTATAGGTGTGGTGTGTGGGGGCCCTGTTATGTGGTGAGTATAGGTGTGGTGTTTGGAGGGCCCTGTTATGTGGTGAGTATAGGTGTGATGTGTGGGGGCCCTGTTATGTGGTGAGTATAGGTGTGGTGTGTGGGGGGCCCTGTTATGTGGTGAGTATAGGTGTGGTGTGTGTGGGGCCCTGTTATGTGGTGAGTATAGTGTGGTGTGTGGGGGGCCCTGTTATGTGGTGAGTATAGGTGTGGTGGGGGCCCTGTTATGTGGTGAGTATAGGTGTGATGTGTGAGGGGTCCTGTTATGTGGTGTGTGGGGGACCTGTTATGTGGTGAGTATAGGTGTGGTGTGTGGGGGGCCCTGTTATGTGGTGAGTATAGGTGTGGTGTGTGTGGGGGCCCTGTTATGTGGTGAGTATAGGTGTGGTGTGTGGGGCCCTGTTATGTGGTGAGTATAGGTGTGGTGTGTGGGGGGCCCTGTTATGTGGTGAGTATAGGTGTGGTGTTTGGAGGGCCCTGTTATGTGGTGAGTATAGGTGTGATGTGTGGGGGCCCTGTTATGTGGTGAGTATAGGTGTGGGTGTGTGGGGGACCCTGTTATGTGGTGAGTATAGGTGTGGTGTGTGTGGGGGCCCTGTTATGTGGTGAGTATAGGTGTGGTGTGTGGGGGCCCTGTTATGTGGTGAGTATAGGTGTGGTGTGTGTGGGGCCCTGTTATGTGGTGAGTATAGGTGTGGTGTGTGGGGCCCTGTTATGTGGTGAGTATAGGTGTGGTGTGTGTGGGGGCCCTGTTATGTGGTGAGTATAGGTGTGGTGTGTGGGGGCCCTGTTATGTGGTGAGTATAGGTGTGGTGTGTGGGGGCCCTGTTATGTGGTGAGTATAGGTGTGGTGTGTGGGGGGGCCCTGTTATGTGGTGAGTATAGGTGTGGTGTGTGGGGGCCCTGTTATGTGGTGAGTATAGGTGTGCTTTGTGGAGGGCCCTGTTATGTGGCGAGTACATGTATAGGTGTGGTGTGTGTGGAGGGCCCTGTTATGTGGTGAGTATAGGTGTGGTGTGTGGGACCTTCTTATGTAGTGAGTACAGGTGTGGTGTGTGTGGGGCCCTGTTATGTGGTGAGTATAGGTGTGGTGTGGTGTGTGGGGGGTGGGGGGGGGGGGGTGGGGGGGGGGGGTTGTTATGTGGTGAGTATAGGTGGTGTGGGTGGAGGGCCTGTTATGTGGTGAGTATAGGTGTGGTGTGTGGGGGACCGTGTTATGTGGTGAGTATAGGTGTGTGTGTGGAGGGCCTGTTATGTGGTGAGTATAGGTGTGGTGTGTGGGGGCCCTGTTATGTGGTGAGTATAGGTGTGGTGTGTGTGGGGCCCTGTTATGTGGTGAGTATAGGTGTGGTGTGTGGGGGGGCCCTGTTATGTGGTGAGTATAGATGTGGTGTGTGGAGGGCCTGTTATGTGGTGAGTATAGGTGGTGTGTGTGGGGACCTGTTATGTGGTGAGTATAGGTGTGGTTTGTGGGGGCCCCTGTTATGTGGTGAGTATAGGTGTGGTGTGTGTGGGCCCTGTTATGTGGTGAGTATAGGTGTGATGTGTGGGGGGCCCCTGTTATGTGGTGAGTATAGGTGTGTGTGTGGAGGGCCTGTTATGTGGTGAGTATAGGTGTGTGTGTGGAGGGCCCTGTTATGTGGTGAGTATAGGTGTGGTGTGTGGGGGCCCTGTTATGTGGTGAGTATAGGTGTGGTGTGTGGGGGCCCCTGTTATGTGGTGAGTATAGGTGTGGTGTGTGTGTGGAGCCCTGTTATGTGGTGAGTATAGGTGTGGTGTGTGTGTGGAGCCATGTTATGTGGTGAGTATAGGTGTGGTGTGTGTGTGGAGCCCTGTTATGTGGTGAGTATAGGTGTGGTGTGTGTGTGGAGCCATGTTATGTGGTGAGTATAGGTGTGGTGTGTGTGTGGAGCCCTGTTATGTGGTGAGTATAGGTGTGGTGTGTGTGGGTGGGGCCTGTTATGTGGTGAGTATAGGTGCAATCTAATTGAAATTAGACTTGTAATTTTCGTTCCTCTACGATACACTGCAATTCAAGATCTAATATACAGTGTACATCCAACTTTCTGCACAGACTGCACATCCACATCCGTGGAATTTTTGTGTACTTTTGTGTAATCACAAATTCACAGAATCTAAACCATCTTAAATGAATCTACATTGGTACATGATCATACAATACAAATTACCCTTGTTTAATTAACAACCTTAGTTATTTAAACCAACACAGCATATGAAAGGTGACAGATTTTACATTTGTAGATTGTTGAATATCACTGTCACAAAAATAACTTAGAATGAAAATATTGAATTTTGTAGACACACAGGAAAATGAAGTGCATTGATGAAGAACAAGAATTCAGTGATCTCCCAGTGACCTTGCTGTCAGGGGTGACCAGAACCGTTACCATTCAGAACCCAGCACCACCTCCGCAGGCCCCACATTACCCAGCACACCCTCAAGGACAGCCAATGCAACAATATCCTCCACAAATGCAAATGGGACAGCCACCTTATAACATGCAAGGTCACCCCCAGCAAGGTCATCCCCAGCAAGGTCATCCCCAAGGAGCTTACCCAACGGAGGCTCCTCCGAAGTATCCGGGGCCACCTCCGCAGTATTCGGCATGAGCCATGTGTGGAATGATGACTGATCGAATCTTTTAAACACCATGCATTGAATTGATTTATTTCAGTGATGATATAGGCTGCTCACTTAGTGCTAAATATCACAACTTTCACACAAGTGAAGAATTTGATTGTTACGACTTTCACACAAGTAAGAATTTTATTGTCATGACTTTCACACTTGTAGTGTAATGGGTTTCTGGGACCTCTTGCCAATAACCATGCTATTTAATAGTCCTTGTGACCTTGACCCAGGTGACTTGACGATCCCGGTGATATTGTTAACACACAATAATATAGATATCATTTATATTGTGTAGAGATGTTGCAGAGTGGTGGAGGAAAATGCTTTCTGTATCAAAACTTAGACATCCGTCTTGCCCTTTGTATATATGTGCAATAGAACTATGTTGACACCAAGCCTGGAAACGTTCTTCAGGTGTTCAATATTATTGTGAAATGTATTTAGTACTTAAAATAAATTTCGAGCTAATGATATCTATTCCCTATTACATATTTTATTTTGCCATCTGATAGATGTGATCCTAAGTTTTTATTTAATTTTTCATATCCAAAGAACAATGTGGTTTTTTTTTTGTTTTTTTTTAAAGTTTGAATTCTAATTACCTGAATATGTTGTCATCAAATGCCATGAACTTACTCTCTCGTAGAAAATGATCTTCGTGTTTAATGATTAAGCTGATTGATTTTCCCACTTCAAATTCAGGGTATATTATGTTGGTAACATGTATTACAAGTTAAAGGGGAATTCTTTTTTTCGGACATCAGAAACATGCATAGGTAATTTCTAATTATGAAATTTATGACTGACCGATTATATAAGTGTGTTTGCCTACATGTAATGAAATTAACACTGAAATGTACAAGAAAAAGGCTTATCGTATACAAATACTGTATGTCTTTGCAGTAATTAGTGATACTTCGGGTAGAATTAAGAATTTTGAGGACTTACTACTTGAAGAACTTTGGTTTATCTTGAGAGTAAAACTGCCCTATTAATGTAAAAATTATAATTTAAATACTTGGAAAAAATAACTATTTTCCAATAGGTTTAATTTTGATGACCTTGACTTTATTCAAACGAAGGAATGCACCTTTAACTTTACACAATATAGCGTATATCTATGTCTTTAAACAATTGTAAGTGAATCTAATTCACAACACTGTACCGCAAGTACTTCTAAATCACCGCTTGTTGGAAATAGATATGCTATTATGTTTTTCAAAAACATTTTGTTGCAAACGTATCCACAAATTTATCTGAAATATACATATACTGGCGGTATTGTACTTATCTATACGGAGTAAGTTTGTTATGATTTTCAAATAAGATACTTTGATATGATAGAATTATAGATTCTGGTATAATCTTGCTCTAGTGCACAACAATTTATGATATAATTTTAGATATATTTAGATATAATTTTGCAACAAAAATGAAAACCATTAAACCTGTTTACTTATTTAATTTAATATGTTTTTATATACTCTGTTTTTACATCAGTACAGTGATTTGAGTACCTGTTTGACATTGCATGACATTTTCTATTTTTCCAAGACGATGGAGACATCTTCCATATGTTAAAATGTGATGAAATATTTAGGAAAATATACTTTTCTATGACGCTACTTTTTTAACACAGTAAAAAATATATTTTGATGCTTTGATAAATATCCATGTTGTGCCTGCATTGTATTTGATTTGTTTTACATTTTGTGTGTTCCAAGAGGTCGTGGTTTCTTGGTTATTTATTTTAGCTTAAAACAAAACATTTTTCTTTTGGCAACTATGATCAAATTCCTTTTGTCTTCAATAGTGCTTGGCATAAAATTAATTTAATGCTATATGAATTTTCATATTGATAGAGATACTATCAGTAATAAATTACCATTACGATTTAAATCACGCTTCAATATACCAGTAATAGTCTACATATGTAACTACCAACCAATATCTGTAATTCTGTTTAATCATGACAATTTTAATTATTTCTCGAAATTTCAGCTTTTGAAGTACGTACAAAATTAGTCATCTCCTAATAACTTTGTGAAACACTCTGTTTTAATGCTCTACACTGTAACCAGACTTCGACCCAGTGTTAATAGGTTGTCATTGCTGAAGCCTGTCTTTACTCATTTCAATAACTGGATGTTATGGTTGGACAAGTGTCCACAGAACAATGGTTAAATACATGCAGCGAAAGCCACAGAATTACAGCTGTAGGCCATCTCGGATTGTACTGTAATTTAATCTGATACAGGATTACAGTATTACAGCTGTAGGCAATCTCGGATTGTATGGTAACTTAACCTGATACAGTATTACAGAATTACAGCTGTAGGCCATCTCGAATTGTACTGTAATTTAATCTGATACAGGATTACAGTATTACAGCTGTAGACAATCTCGGATTGTACTGTAACTTAATCTGGTACAGTATCTATAATCACTTTCAGATGTTTGTATACTTTGTACATACTTTTTTTCGTTTACTTTTAATGGTTGTGCATATCATTTGAATTTACATTGTTTTCCCATAACTGGTTGTATTCATATTGAAATTCATTTTGGCTTAATATTATTTGTTGTAGTTACCATGGTAATGTATATGTATTAACATGTTCATGGTACATCACGGCTTAGAGATACTTTTACTGATACAATGATGCAATTCCTTATAATATCAATTAATTGATTAATTTAACACCCAAATATAGAAGGCCTAGCTGCTGGACGACCATGACTAAGGGAGGTAATCCCCTACATTGTAGGGTATTAAAGACGAATTATAACATTTCCCAATCTGATCAAAATACAAATTATCATACATCATCACAATGTAGTGTATATATAACAATGATCTGTATTTAATCAGAATAAACATTTCCTTCAACTGAAATATGACGATAATTACCTACAACTGTAACTTTAAAACATATACAGTTTTTACTTTAGATTGAGGATTACTAATTAAGGTTTGCTTGTTAAATCATTGTATAGTGAATGCTATCAGAATTTATTGCTAAAAGTAAATATTGTATAATTGATGAACAAGATAATTTCTAATTTCTGCACCATCTTATGCCATGTACGGTACTTAAAAAGTACAAAATGAGTTCTTTATGAATCGGGTATATGTTTTATGCAACATTTTAAGTATTTATGAACAGCATGCATTTTCAGACACACTGCTGGGAAATGTAAATCTGATTTTGATGAATATTTCCTCTTTAGTGTGTAGAGCTGGTTGGATTAATATGAGAAATATAAGGTATATTCTGCTGTAAGTTTTATATTGTTGTTGGCTATATATAGATGTATACATTATTCTCAAAAATAATTCAGATTATTACAGTTTAAAATGTTATCCATACTACAGATCAAATCGTTGTGGCCAAGACTTAATTATCGTTAATCTCCCTCTGAAATGCACAAAAATAACATAAAACATGGAATTGGTAATGTCAAACGAGCACATCGTTGGCTGTAACTTCAGAACAGACTTTCATGGGACAGGAAGGAAAGAAGATTTTAAATATTTCCATATAAACAAACATGCTGTCATTTTTCTTCTCCATTTGAGGTCTAACTAGCTTTATTTTACAACAAAGACAGAAAAAGTAAAGATGAAGTGATATAACAGATGATTTTTGTTATTACAAATGAACAGAGCATACATATTGACTTATCTTTTTGTCATCAAGACACATTATTTACAAGGTTATATATATATACATTATGGATATTTTTAATAAATATTGTACATAACGAAGATTGTTTGTATTTTTTATTCATACCTATTCCTCCTTGTACACACTTGATGGAATTTGAGGTGCACATCAAGCATTTTACTTGAGGTAGATGGAATTTGAGGTGCACATCAAGCATTTTACTTGAGGTAGATGGAATTTGAGGTGCGCATCAAGCATTTTACTTGAGGTAGATGGAATTTGAGGTGCACATCAAGCATTTTACTTGAGGTAGATGGAATTTGAGGTGCACATCAAGCATTTTACTTGAGGTAGATGGAATTTGAGGTGCACATCAAGCATTTTACTTGAGGTAGATGGAATTTGAGGTGCACATCAAGCATTTTACTTGAGGTAGATGGAATTTGAGGTGCACATCAAGCATTTTACTTGAGGTAGATGGAATTTGAGGTGCACATCAAGCATTTTACTTGAGGTAGATGGAATTTGAGGTGCACATCAAGCATTTTACTTGAGGTAGATGGAATTTGAGGTGCACATCAAGCATTTTACTTGAGGTAGACTAAAGCTCATCATCATCACACTGAAGAAGGTATAAAAAAGTAAAATAAAAAAAAACATTAAAATTAATAGGAACCAAGCATGCTGGGTATTGCTAAAGCAGTGAATGTCCCCTATGAGGCCCAATAAAAATAGTAACAGTGACCTTGACCTTGGCCCAAAAATCCTGAAACTCGAACTTGATCTGTAGCTACTCACTGAAGTAACATACTAACTTTCACTAACATACTTTGAAGCATGGCTGAGAAAAATGCAGGAAACCCCAGTGGATGGACTAACAGAAACCCGGACGTGAAGGAAACCAATAGTCTCTCCGTTTTAACCAGTAGGGGGACTAATAAAAGATGAACTAAATAATATACCGAAGTGATAAAAATTGTTCCAAATCCGATTGATATACAAGTGTACTGTTTTCAGATCATCTGAGGTGAAGTCTTCTGTTGACCTATTGCAATCGACCGATGAATTATTTTGACCTTTGATCCTTCAAGGTCACAGGAGTCAAATATGATTAAATATTTAAACAACTTCTTCTTTATAACGAAGAGATCCAGATATCTGACATTAGTTTTGTAGCATGCTAGAATTAAAGGCTATCAAGTTATTTCAAATGGATGACCTTGACTTTAGCAAAAATCACATGGGTCCAATATGCTAAAATCTTTAAATAACTTTTTCTTTATAACCAAGTGCCCCAGAGACCTGATATTTGATTTGAAGCATGCTGGGATGAAGGGCTTTAAACACTGTTCAAATGAATGACCTTGATCTTCATTCAAGGTCACAGGGGTCAAATATTCTAAAATATATAAACAACTTCTTCTTGATAACGAAGAGATCCAGATATCTGACATTGGTTTTGTAGCATGCTAGAATGAAGGGCTACCAAGTTAGTTCAAATGGATGACCTTGACCTTAGTAAAAGTCACGGGTTCAATATGCTAAAATCGTTATATACACTTGTACCAAGAGGCTCAGAGACCTGATATTGGGTTTGTACCATTCAGGGGTATACGTAAAGGGCTATAAAGATTCTTTAAATAACATTAACCCTCATTCAAGGTCACAGGGGTCAAACCTCCTAAAATATATCAAAACTCTGGTGACTATTAACGCCCATGGGCCTCTTGTCAGTCCCAAAAAATATTTTGCTTATTGATATCAGCTAGTTGGCATACATATAATTATATACTCGTTAAGGATTCCGTTTGATGGTATTGAATATTTATGCTGACGTAATATGGGGAGTACAAGCGTCGTGATCTTTAAGTTTGTAGTCTCCTGTCTGTGGCCCCATTTTAAGGAAATCCGGATGTACTTATTGTGCAACGGATGTGATGTCATTTCTATCTTTCGGAATTCCCTTCAAGGATTGATATCAATTTGCAAACACAGGTAAAGTGTGTACTATGATCAGAGTCCTAGATAGTGACCTGATACAAATAGCACGATAACATATATATTAACCAGTGCGTACGAGAAAGTCGCCCATTTTGTAGTTGTCAGCCAACAGAGACAGAAAACATGGAACGAATGCGTGTTGTGTTTAGCCACCTGCCTGGTGGTGTTCAGCCGTCCCCAGTATCAGGAACCGGGAGGTTCGTGGACAGACCAGACGACATCGTCGTCATCTCTGCTCTCAGGACGCCCATAGGCAAGGCAAATAGGGGATCGTTCAAGGTACATGATTTTTACTCCAATTTTCGTCTGGCCTCATCCGTATCAACTCATGATCAACGCGTCACAGGGGCTTGACACGTTATATGACCCAGAATGAAATATTATTGTCAATAATAAGTTTAATATCTAGGTACCATAGGGTTAAAAAGTAAAAAAAAAGTGATCTAGAGATCGCACATAGGGTTTATTTTTTGCTATGTCATAGGAAGCTGTCAAGCCCCCGTGGATCAGCACATGTACAGATGCTTCGTAATCCGAAGCCCGATGATACAGTCTGGCAGATTTTTAAGATAAAACATCAGAAACCTTTGGATTAGTGCGTTGGGTTAGATGTTGTAAAGGGATTTAGAGATCATGAGATGATGTTGTCTTAGGCTGTGACCAGGGTCATTATATAGGACACCTGGGTGATTTACGGATCCGATATCGACCAATAATTTTCCACATTCTAATGTAGCCGGTCAAGGTTACGTCTTTAATTTGTGATCTGACTTTGATATGCTGCTTTTTTCCTTAATTAACAAAACAGTTAACTAAAAACTTACATACAGGTAAATTTAACTTATCAGTTGAATGACCTTTTTACCAAGGACAGACACTCATCATGATCAGTTACACAAGGAAATCCCTGTAAATTGAATTTTTCTTTGCAAACAGGATACCTATGGAGATGACCTGCTGGCAGCAGTCTTCAAAGGAGTGCTGAAGGAAAGTGGGGTGTCACCGCAACAGATTGGGGATGTATGTGTGGGTAGGTAATTAGTTCTAATTTAGAATTGATGACATTGATCAGTGGAATTCATAACGGCTGGTTGTGTGGAGCAGAGACCTATATAATATAGGTCTCTGTGTGGAGCAGTGGCAATATATTAGCTAACTAATGTAACTGCACAGGACAAAAATGGCCTGGTCAGGTCTATATGTATGTGTAGATATATATATATATAAATAAACATCATTTTGTTTTTGTTATATTTTATTAGCCCACCATCATCAGATGGTGGGATATTCAAATCGCCCTGCGTCCGTGGTCCGTCCGTCCGTCCGTCCGTAAACAATTCTTGTTATCACTATTTCTCAGAAAGTACTGAAGGGATCTTTCTCAAATTTCATATGTAGGTTCCCCTTGGTGCCTAATTATGCATAGCGCATTTTGAGACCTCTCGGAAATCAACATGGCCGACAGGCAGCCATCTTGGATTTTGACAATTGAAGTTTGTTATCGCTATTTCTCAGGAAGTACTGAAGGGATCTTTCTCAAATTTCATATGTAGGTTCCCCTTGGTGCCTAATTATGCATAGCGCATTTTGAGACCTATCGGAAAACAACATGGCCGACAGGCAGCCATCTTGGATTTTGACAATTGAAGTTTGTTATCGCTATTTCTCAGAAAGTACTGAAGGGATCTTTCTCAAATTTCATATGTTGGTTCCCCTTGGTGCCTAGTTATGCATATCGCATTTTGAGACCTCTCGGAAAACAACATGGCCGACAGGCAGCCATCTTGGATTTTGACAATTGAAGTTTGTTATCGCTATTTCTCAGGAAGTACTAAAGGGATCTTTCTCAAATTTCATATGTTGGTTCCCCTTGGTGCCTAGTTATGCATATTGCATTTTGAGACCAATCGAAAAACAACATGGCCGACAGGCAGCCATCTTGGATTTTGACAATTGAAGTTTGTTATCGCTATTTCTCAGAAAGTACTGGAAGGGATCTTTCCCAAATTGCATATGTAGGTTCCCCATGGTGCCTTGTTATGCATATTGCATTTTGAGACCTCTCGGAAATCAACATGGCCGACAGGCAGCCATCTTGGATTTTGACAATTGAAGTTTGTTATTGCTATTTCTCAGAAAGTACTGAAGGGATCTTTCTCAAATTTCATATGTAGGTTCCCCTTGGTGCCTTGTTATGCATATCGCATTTTGAGACCAATAGCAAAACAACATGGCCGACAGGCAGCCATCTTGGATTTTGACAATTGAAGTTTGTTATTGCTATTTCTCAGAAAGAACTGAAGGGATCTTTCTCAAATTTCAAAAAGCATATTGCATATTGAGACCAATCGGTAAACAGCATGGCCGACAGGCAGCCATCTTGGATTTTGACAATTGAAGTTTGTTATCACTATTTCTGAGAAAGCAATGAAGGGATCTTTCTCAAATTTCATATGTAGGTTCCCCTCGATGCCTAGTTATGCATATTACATTTTGAGACCAATTGGAAAACAACATGGCCGACAGCCAGGCATCTTGGATTTTGACAATTGAAGTTTGTTATCGCTATTTCTTAGAAAGTACTGAAGGGATCTTTCTCAAACTTTTTTGTAAGTTCCCCTTGGTCTGTTGTTCTGCATATTGCATCTTGGGACCAATAGGAAAACAACATGGCCGACTGGCAGCCATCTTGGATTTTGACAATTGACGTTTGTTATAGCTATTTATCAGATATTGCTGAAGGGATCTTTCTGAAATTTCATTTGTAGGTTGCCCTCTGTGCCTAGTTATGCATATTGGATTTTGAGACCAGTCAGAAAACAACCTGGCTGACAGGCAGCCATCTTGGATTTTGACAATTGAAGTTTGTTATCGCTATTTTACAGAAGGTACTGAAGGGGTCTTTCTCAAATTTCATATGTAGGTTCCCCTTGGTCCCTAGTGTTGCATTTTGGGACCAATCTGAAAACAACATGGCCGACAGACAGCCATTATCGCTAAATCTTAAATTTGTATATAGGTTCCCCTTGTTTGAAAAGTACTAGAGGGCTGTTTCTGAATTTACACAGATTAGTAAGACTTAGAGGAAGGGAAAAGTAGAGAAAAGATCAATCTGACATGGAACCTATAAAGATCATTCAATGGTGGGCGCCAAGATCCCTCTGGGATCTCTTGTTTATGTATATATATATATATGCATTTTGTGTATGAATCTGTTGCAAGATGTACAGAATGGTAAATATGCATTGTTTGTGTTTATATGTTTAATTTACCTCCACATGGATGTATTGAATCAGCAGTTTATAATTATACATGTAGTTGTCTTTATAATCTACATTGTAAATTACATAAATAGCTCTAACCTCCATAGCACTGACATATTATTTTAATTTCATTATTAATAGATTTCTATATTTTACCTTTAAAAACAGTATGACATTTCGAAGCTATCTAAAAAAAATATAGATATTATCAAATGAAATAATTTAAAGTTTTGGTTCCAATCAGCATTTAGTTCCATTTCAATAAAGTGACTTGCAATGTTTCTCTAATATTGTATGCACCTTAATATTCAGTAATATTATAAATCAAGTCTTTTTTTTAAATTGTAGGCAATGTGCATGATTCAAAAGATTCCTTCACAGCTAGAGTCGCCCAGTTTTATAGGTATGTGTATGTAATTATACCCCTGCAGCAATACTTCCATGTTATACTGGAAACAGATTGTGTATCTATCTGTCTGTGTCAGGATTTTTTCCAGACAGTTTTTATCCAAGTCTTATGAAATTTAATTGATGAATGGTCAACATACCGTATATAATCTGGACTAATATATTTTGGATTTGACCGCCTATTTTTATCACAGTTATGTCCCTTTAACTATTGATGACAGAATCTTGCCTGGTCAACTCCTCATGAAGTGTTCATCCAAACTTTGTAAACTTCACTTTATGTAATCCACCATTTTTTATGGCAGTTATCCCCCTTTGTCCATGTGTGTAAAGAACCTTGTCCTGTCAACTCTTTCTTCCAAATTTTTGGAAACTTATATACAAAACCGTAGTCAGCACTTACATTTACTGATGTTGTACAGCTGTGTTTACCGATTTCATCTACTTGTTGTATATATAATATAAGACAGCCATCCAGGCACCATTTGTACTTTTTTTTTGTGTAGTTAGCTCTGAACTCCGAACCCTCCCTCTTACTACTACCACCTCCACAATCTCTCACTTTGTCAGAGTTTATAAATTCATAGCTCAATAGAATTAGATATGTACATATTTATCATGTGACTATTCTGTTATCAACGGTCCATTACATAATTTTGCTATGAACATCTTTGTAAGCAGATCTAGAGTTGTGATTGGTTGAAGCTAAGGTTCCAATTGTTTCAATTGTAATATAAGTTTTTGGTGTGGTATTATCAAAGAAATAGCAATCATGCTAGAAGTCACAATTTTATTTTCATCTCCATGTAAAAAGAATTTATGATCCATTTTTATAGTGGAATTCCAGAAACAACCCCAGTATACACAACCAACCGACAGTGTTCCTCTGGACTGCAAGCCTTCATGAATGTCGCAGGTAAGATATCCATGCCGTTGATTTCCCCTGGATAAGAAAACAATTGAGTTCTTTCCAGGGGTATATATTGAGCCTGTCTCGAAGATTTATGGAGATTCACATATTCAAGTTTCATGATCAGTACTGAGAAGATAAAATAACTAATTTAAAAAAATAATTTTGATAAAACATCATAGAATGTTATTAAAAGCTAATTATGTATATACAGGGAATAGAGGTATTTAAAGATAAAGCAAATCCTTTCTTCACGAAAGTGAAGTGGGGGGTTGTTGTTGTTAGAAAAGTGATACATTATTAAAGTCTATATTTCTTGTAATGTAACAATGATATCCACATTTCCTTTAATTATAAAAAGCTCCTTGTTATATATAAATAGAGGATATCTAACAGTGTCTTCAGTAATACCAAATATATTTCACGAGTGGGGCTAATATTTTGATATTTTTCACGAGTGCACAGCACGAGTGAAAAATATCAAAATATTAGCCACACGAGTGAAATATATTTGGTATTACTGAAGACACTGTTAGATATTCTGTTTATTACATTTTTTTATCAACGAAAAACCTACCCCGTATGCTAACTAGGCCTACAGCGATAATTTGTAAACAAAAAAAGTAGTTCCCCCTGTCCAGGTGCTGACATATATGTCGGGCTTTCTGATTGGTCAATTATTTTTGTATTTTCTAATCATTAATTTGATTGGTCAAATCAGCAAAAGTGATATTTTTCACTAGTGAAAAATATCACTTTTATAGAATGAATAATTTTTGGTATTTCACTGGTAAAAATGTAATAATAAATATTCTCCTAATTTATGTTGATTTTTTTTCAGGTTCAATCAGGAATAATCAATGCGATATGGGCATCGGTGCTGGGTATGTAATTTCATGTTTAATTTCATTACAAGAAAAATATATGTCTAAGTTTATTTAAAATTAGTGGTCTAGCTTTATTTTCAATATTGAAAGTAATAACAGAAGTCTCTCTTTTTTCATCAGACATTTTCTATTTCTGGAATATATTTGAAATGTTTTTAAGATCATGATTAACATTGGCAATTTATGTTTTAATTATTCAAAGTTTTAACATTGTCAATCTGTAGAATTAACAGCAATTGGTAATAAACTAGGTACTTAATACGTCTATAAGATACGACAAACAATTGTTTTCTAATTGTGACAAATGTGTTGATGTGTTTTACTGTAACTATATTTGTGTTAAACTGTCAGATTTATCGCCCTTGTAGTATCAAACTTCCAGATAAAAGGTTACCTAGTTGAACAAAGAGGTACTGCACACTGTGGAAGTTATTCTTAAAATGATTAACATCATACAATGAGCTAGTCATCGCCTTCCTTCAATGAATTACTCCAAAACCCGTAATGTCACCTCTCCAATGTCGCCTCATCTGTATGTCAACTTGTCTCTTAATATTGGCTCTCTCTATGTGGACTTCTCTATGTAGACTCCTCTATGTTGACTCCTCTATGTTGACTCCTCTATGTTGACTCCTCTATGTGGACTCCTCTATGTAGACTCCTCTATGTAGACTCCTCTATGTGGACTCCTCTATGTAGACTCCTCTATGTAGACTCCTCTATGTGGACTCCTCTATGTGAACTCCTCTATGTGGACTCCTCTATGTGGACTCCTCTATGTAGACTCCTCTATGTGGACTCCTCTATGTGAACTCCTCTATGTGGACTCCTCTATGTAGACTCCTCTATGTTGACTCCTCTATGTTGACTCCTCTATGTGAACTCCTCTATGTGGACTCCTCTATGTAGACTCCTCTATGTGGACTCCTCTATGTAGACTCCTCTATGTAGACTCCTCTATGTGGACTCCTCTATGTGGACTCCTCTGTTTTGACCCCTCTATGTGAACTCCTCTATGTAGACTCCTCTATGTAGACTCCTCTATGTGAACTCCTCTATGTGGACTCCTCTATGTAGACTCCTCTATGTGGACTCCTCTATGTAGACTGTTCTATGTAGACTCCTCTATGTGGACTCCTCTATGTAGACTCCTCTATGTAGACTCCTCTATGTAGACTGTTCTATGTAGACTCCTCTATGTGGACTCCTCTATGTGGACTCCTCTATGTGTGATCCTCTATGTAGACTCCTCTATGTAGACTCCTCTATGTAGACTCCTCTATGTAGACTGTTCTATGTAGACTGTTCTATGTAGACTCCTCTATGTAGACTCCTCTATGTAGACTCCTCTATGTTGACTCCTCTATGTAGACTCCTCTATGTAGACTGTTCTATGTAGACTCCTCTATGTTGACTCCTCTATGTAGACTCCTCTATGTAGACTGTTCTATGTAGACTCCTCTATGTGGACTCCTCTATGTAGACTCCTCTATGTAGACTCCTCTATGTAGACTCCTCTATGTAGACTCCTCTATGTGGACTCCTCTATGTAGACTCCTCTATGTTGACTCCTCTATGTTGACTCCTCTATATGGACTCCTCTATGTAGACTCCTCTATGTAGACTCCTCTATGTAGACTCCTCTATGTAGACTCCTCTATGTAGACTCCTCTATGTGAACTCCTCTATGTCGACTCCTCTATGAGGACCCCTCTATGTAGACTCCTCTATGTAGACTCCTCTATGTTGACTCCTCTATGTTGACTCCTCTATGTAGACTCCTCTATGTTGACTCCTCTATGTAGACTCCTCTATGTAGACTCCTCTATGTAGACTCCTCTATGTGGACTCCTCTATGTGGACTCCTCTATGTAGACTCCTCTATGTAGACTCCTCTATGTAGACTCCTCTATGTAGACTGTTCTATGTAGACTGTTCTATGTAGACTCCTCTATGTTGACTCCTCTATGTGAACTCCTCTATGTAGACTCCTCTATGTAGACTGTTCTATGTAGACTCCTCTATGTTGACTCCTCTATGTAGACTCCTCTATGTAGACTCCTCTATGTAGACTCCTCTATGAGGACTCCTCTATGTGGACTCCTCTGTTTAGACTCCTCTATGTAGACTCCTCTATGTAGACTCCTCTATGGAGACTCCTCTATGTAGACTCCTCTATGTAGACTGTTCTATGTAGACTCCTCTATGTGGACTCCTCTATGTAGACTCCTCTATGTAGACTCCTCTATGTAGACTCCTCTATGTAGACTCCTCTATGTGGACTCCTCTATGTAGACTCCTCTATGTTGACTCCTCTATGTGGACTCCTCTATGTAGACTCCTCTATGTTGACTCCTCTATGTAGACTCCTCTATGTAGACTCCTCTATGTAGACTCCTCTATGTAGACTCCTCTATGTGAACTCCTCTATGTCGACTCCTCTATGAGGACCCCTCTATGTAGACCCCTCTATGTAGACTCCTCTATGTAGACTCCTCTATGTAGACTCCTCTATGTAGACTCCTCTATGTAGACTCCTCTATGTAGACTCCTCTATGTAGACTCCTCTATGTAGACTCCTCTATGTGGACTCCTCTATGTGGACTCCTCTATGTAGACTCCTCTATGTGGACTCCTCTATGTGGACTCCTCTATGTGGACTCCTCTATGTGGACTCCTCTATGTGGACTCCTCTATGTAGACTCCTCTATGTGGACTCCTCTATGTGGACTCCTCTATGTAGACTCCTCTATGTGGACTCCTCTATGTAGACTCCTCTATGTAGACTCCTCTATGTAGACTCCTCTATGTAGACTGTTCTATGTAGACTGTTCTATGTAGACTCCTCTATGTAGACTCCTCTATGTAGACTCCTCTATGTAGACTGTTCTATGTAGACTCCTCTATGTTGACTCCTCTATGTAGACTCCTCTATGTAGACTCCTCTATGTAGACTCCTCTATGTAGACTCCTCTATGTAGACTGTTCTATGTAGACTGTTCTATGTAGACTCCTCTATGTTGACTCCTCTATGTGAACTCCTCTATGTAGACTCCTCTATGTAGACTCCTCTATGTGGACTCCTCTATGTTGACTCCTCTATGTAGACTCCTCTATGTGGACTCCTCTATGTGGACTCCTCTATGTAGACTCCTCTATGTTGACTCCTCTATGTTGACTCCTCTATGTCGACTCCTCTATGTGGACTCCTCTATGTAGACTCCTCTATGTAGACTCCTCTATGTAGACTCCTCTATGTTGACTCCTCTATGTTGACTCCTCTATGTAGACTCCTCTATGTAGACTGTTCTATGTAGACTCCTCTATGTTGACTCCTCTATGTTGACTCCTCTATGTAGACTCCTCTATGTAGACTGTTCTATGTAGACTCCTCTATGTTGACTCCTCTATGTAGACTCCTCTATGTAGACTCCTCTATGTTGACTCCTCTATGTAGACTCCTCTATGTAGACTGTTCTATGTAGACTCCTCTATGTTGACTCCTCTATGTAGACTCCTCTATGTAGACTCCTCTATGTAGACTCCTCTATGTTGACTCCTCTATGTTGACTCCTCTATGTAGACTCCTCTATGTAGACTGTTCTATGTAGACTCCTCTATGTTGACTCCTCTATGTTGACTCCTCTATGTAGACTCCTCTATGTAGACTGTTCTATGTAGACTCCTCTATGTTGACTCCTCTATGTTGACTCCTCTATGTTGACTCCTCTATGTTGACTCCTCTATGTAGACTCCTCTATGTAGACTGTTCTATGTAGACTCCTCTATGTTGACTCCTCTATGTAGACTCCTCTATGTAGACTCCTCTATGAGGACTCCTCTATGTGGACTCCTCTGTTTAGACTCCTCTATGTAGACTCCTCTATGTAGACTCCTCTATGGAGACTCCTCTATGTTGACTCCTCTATGTAGACTCCTCTATGTGAACTCCTCTATGTAGACTCCTCTATGTAGACTCCTCTATGTAGACTCCTCTATGTAGACTCCTCTATGTTGACTCCTCTATGTAGACTCCTCTATGTTGACTCCTCTATGTAGACTCCTCTATGTAGACTCCTCTATGTGAACTCTATGTGAACTCCTCTATGTAGACTCCTCTATGTTGACTCCTCTATGTAGACTCCTCTATGTTGACTCCTCTATGTAGACTCCTCTATGTAGACTCCTCTATGTAGACTCCTCTATGTAGACTCCTCTATGTGGACTCCTCTATGTAGACTCCTCTATGTTGACCCCTCTATGTAGACTCCTCTATGTATACTGTTCTATGTAGACTCCTCTATGTAGACTCCTCTATGTGGACTCCTCTATGTAGACTCCTCTATGTTGACTCCTCTATGTAGACTCCTCTATGTAGACTCCTCTATGTGGACTCCTCTATGTAGACTCCTCTATGTGGACTCCTCTATGTAGACTCCTCTATGTAGACTCCTCTATGTGGACTCCTCTATGTAGACTCCTCTATGTAGACTCCTCTATGTGAACTCCTCTATGTGAACTCCTCTATGTAGACTCCTCTATGTAGATTCCTCTATGTGAACTCCTCTATGTAGACTCCTCTATGTGAACTCCTCTATGTAGACTCCTCTATGTAGACTCCTCTATGTGAACTCCTCTATGTAGACTCCTCTATGTGAACTCCTCTATGTGGACTCCTCTATGTGAACTCCTCTATGTAGACTCCTCTATGTGAACTCCTCTATGTGGACTCCTCTATGTAGACTCCTCTATCTAGACTCCTCTATGTGGACTCCTCTATGTAGACTCCTCTATGTGGACTCCTCTATGTAGACTCCTCTATGTAGACTCCTCTATGTAGACTGTTCTATGTAGACTCCTCTATGTGGACTCCTCTATGTAGACTCCTCTATGTAGACTCCTCTATGTAGACTCCTCTATGTAGACTCCTCTATGTAGACTCCTCTGTTTTGACTCCTCTATGTAGACTCCTATATGTGAAATCCTCTATGTCCTCTACCTCTATACCAGCCCCTTTATATGGGCTCCTCTTTGTTGGCTTTTCTAAGTCAGCTCCTCTTTGTTGGGTCCTGTATATTGGCTCTTAAAAATCAGCTTCTTTAAGTTGGCTCAACTATGTCAGTTCCTCTATATTGACTCCTATAAGTCAGCCCCTTATGTTGGCTCGATTATATGATGGATCCTCTATATCTGCCCCTCTAAGTCAGCTCCTCTGAGTCACCTTCTCTAAGTTGGCTCCTCTATACCGGCTTCCCTTATATGCTTAGAAGTTATTTGTGTCTTCAATCACCTAAGCATAGACATATCAAAAAAAAATATCCAAATTTTTTATTTTTATCCATAGGTTTGAGCAAATGACAATGAACAAAGGTCTAGATCATACATTTAACCCTAAGATGTTAGGAGAGGAGAAAGCCAAGAACTGCTTGATACCTATGGGGTGAGTATTCCTGGAGTTATCTCCCTTTACTGTCTGATACCTATGGGGTGAGTATTCCTGGAGTTATCTACCTCTACTGTCTGATACCTATGGGTGAGTATTCCTGGAGTTATCTCCCATTTACTGTCTGATACCTATGGGGTGAGTATTCCTGGAGTTATCTCCCTTTACTGTCTGATACCTATGGGTGAGTGTTCCTGGAGTTATCTACCTTTATTGTCTGATACCTATTGGGTGAGTATTCCTGGAGTTATCTCCCTTTACTGTCTGATACCTATGGGGTGAGTATTCCTGGAGTTATCTCCCTTTACTGTCTGATACCTATGGGGTGAGTATTCCTGGAGTTATCTCCCTTTACTGTCTGATACCTATGGGGTGAGTATTCCTGGAGTTATCTCCCTTTACTGTCTGATACCTATGGGTGAGTGTTCCTGGAGTTATCTACCTTTATTGTCTGATACCTATGGGGTGAGTATTCCTGGAGTTATCTCCCTTTACTGTCTGATACCTGTGGGGTGAGTGTTCCTGGAGTTATCTCCCTTTACTGTCCCGATACCTGTGGGGTGAGTATTCCTGGAGTTATCTCCCTTTATTGTCTGATACCTGTGGGTTGAGTGTTCCTGGAGTTATCTACCCTGACTGTCTGATACCTATGGGGTGAGTATTCCTGGAGTTACCTCCCTTTATTGTCTGATACCTGTGGGATGAGTGTTCCTGGAGTTATCTCCCTTTACTGTCTGATACCTATGGGGTGAGTATTCCTGGAGTTATCTACCTTTATTGTCTGATACCTATGGGGTGAGTATTCCTGGAGTTTTCTACCTTTACTGTCTGATACCTATGGGGTGAGTGTTCCTGGAGTTATCTACCCTGACTGTCTGATACCTATGGGGTGAGTATTCCTGGAGTTATCTCCCTTTACTGTCTGATACCTATGGGGTGAGTATTCCTGGAGTTATCTCCCTTTACTGTCCGATACCTATGGGTGAGTGTTCCTGGAGTTATCTCCCTTTACTGTCTGATACCTATGGGGTGAGTATTCCTGGAGTTATCTCCCTTTACTGTCTGATACCTATGGGTGAGTGTTCCTGGAGTTATCTCCCTTTATTGTCTGATACCTATGGGGTGAGTATTCCTGGAGTTATCTCCCTTTATTGTCTGATACCTATGGGTGAGTATTCCTGGAGTTATCTACCTTTATTGTCTGATACCTATGGGGTGAGTATTCCTGGAGTTATCTACCCTGACTGTCTGATACCTGTGGGGTGAGTATTCCTGGAGTTATCTACCCTGACTGTCTGATACCTATGGGGTGAGTATTCCTGGAGTTATCTACCCTGACTGTCTGATACCTATGGGGTGAGTATCCCTGGAGTTATCTACCCTGACTGTCTGATACCTATGGGGTGAGTATTCCTGGAGTTATCTCCCTTTACTGTCTGATACCTATGGGTGAGTATTCCTGGAGTTATCTACCTTTACTGTCTGATACCTGTGGGGTGAGTATTCCTGGAGTTATCTACCCTGACTGTCTGATACCTATGGGGTGAGTATTCCTGGAGTTATCTACCTTTACTGTCTGATACCTATGGGGTGAGTATTCCTGGAGTTATCTACCCTGACTGTCTGATACCTATGGGGTGAGTGTTCCTGGAGTTATCTACCTTTACTGTCTGATACCTATGGGTGAGTATTCCTGGAGTTATCTACCCTGACTGTCTGATACCTATGGGGTGAGTGTTCCTGGAGTTATCTACCTTTACTGTCTGATACCTATGGGGTGAGTATTCCTGGAGTTATCTACCCTGACTGTCTGATACCTATGGGTGAGTGTTCCTGGAGTTATCTCCCTTTACTGTCTGATACCTATGGGTGAGTATTCCTGGAGTTATCTACCTTTACTGTCTGATACCTATGGGGTGAGTATTCCTGGAGTTATCTACCTCTACTGTCTGATACCTATGGGGTGAGTATTCCTGGAGTTATACAGCTTCACACCATAGACTTTTCTATAAATATAGACTTGATTAGACATGTTTGTTTCAATTGTATTTTTTTTTTTTTTTTTTTTCATTATTTTTGTATCGGTGATTTGAATACATCTTTACAGCCTGACGTCTGAGAATGTGGCTGAGAAATATGGACTGACCCGAGAGGAACAGGATCAATTTGCCTTGTTATCACAGGACAGGTTAGTTTGGAGATTTACTATAATTGTGTAAATTATATGATATGTAAATAGAAATAAAAATTTAACAGATGAAAAGGTCTGTTTTAATCCTAGGAGGTGGTAATATAAACTGTCCGTGTATGTAAGTCAACAGTCATCTCTTTTTCCTTTCCTAATTAGAGGGGATAATTTGTCCTTTCAGTTTCACCAGATTTCTATCTTTTCTCCTTAAGTTAATTTCTGTAGTCGATTATGTTCCTACATATATAGACAGCTGTCCTCATTTGACCTTTGATGTTATCAGGATGTTATTTTCTGATAGAACAAAAAAAAAATTATCTTTAAAAAAGACAAACGGCATAAAAAAGAAATATCTTTAAAAAAGATAAACGGCATAGTTTTAATGCTGGTGGTTATAATGTAGAACTGATGGTGAAATAAACTAACAAACTAAAGCGTTTTAGCACGAATAACAAAATTATATCAGTTTGAATCATTTTTTGGTAATAATAAGACTGCATTTGAATCAGGAATATTATCTTATTAATGTGTCATTTAAAAAGAAAATCTACTTATTCAGTTTGCATTCAATCTTATCTTTGTTTCGTTTTTAACTGCATATCTGCATTTTGCATTTACCGCTACATTGACCAATCACATACTTCCTCTTGACCAGTAACGCCACCTGTCGCGTCATATCCGGGGACAAAAGAAAAATTAAACGGCTATGCCGAAAAACCCTGATTTTGTTGATTATTATTTATGCATCTGACTGAGTAATCTGATGGAGATAAAACACATCTATAGCACATTGAGCTTCCATGGAAATAACTTTTCAGTGAAATTTATTACATAATATTTTTTTTAACCAACAGGGCTGCCAAAGCACAGAAAGAGGGTCTTTTTGACAATGAAATTGTTCCTGTTACCACAACTATCAAAGATAAGGAGGGGAACGAGACAACAATTACTGTAAGTGGGGAACAGACCGACTGTCATCTGAAACATCACAGTGACATGTCATGGTTATACTGTTTCAATTTGAGTTTACTGGCGACTCAATCATGATCAATAGCCAGTCAGTTAAACTGATAACCCAAACAGTGTAACAGTGGTATCCGATACACTATCACAGAAGGGCTAGCTGGATTTGATGTTTATACATACAAGATAGTTGGTTTTTTTCCTAAATAGTTATCGGAAATGTTATTCTCTTTGCCAACAGAGACTTCATTAGTGTACATTATAAGTCTCTGATGTTTGTAGTCACTGACCTTTCAGGGTCATAGTCTGACCTTTCAAGGTCATTAGTGGTCCCTTATAATGCCATGTACAATTGATATACATGTTTCATAATTATGCAAATAGAAATTTGCAAATGATATATTTTTGTTACACTGTTACAAATTATTTTCACGTACCATTCAACTAATGTGTTGTGTCGTAACTAGATAAGAATGCAATTTCATTCTGATGTACAAATTTAATGTAAAAAGTGAGTTTAAAGGTGAAGGTCAAAGGTCTAAACAATAGGTTTATACATTTAACTTATCCAGTTATATTTCTCCTTTCTTCTGTCTGTTTGTTGTATCCTCCTAAAACAATATATACTACGTCACAATGTGTAGTCTTCTTTGTTTTTATTGATTGTTTTTACTTTTCAAGGTCAAAAAAGATGATGGTATTCGTCCCACTACTCTTCAGGGATTGCTTAAGTTGAAGGCAGCATTTAAAAAAGGGGGATCAACCACAGCAGGTAAACGTTGTTTAAGGAAGCATAAGACCTTAACTTCCAAACAAATATGAATATATAAGGGAGGTAACTAGCACAAATCATGGTCTAACTCCTTCTCATGAGGTAAAAATTAACTTGCAAAAAATCACATTTAAGTCTGTCTCAAACTAAAGAGATATATGAATTTGACAATATGTATTTGTATTTTGGCAATAGATGAGATTGAAACAAAGTCCAAGAATTAGATGTAGCATACCTAATTCTAGTTAACAGTAAACATCAATGGATGTTACCAATACATCATACAGGTAACAGTAGCCAGGTAAACAATACATCATACAGGTAACAGTAGTCAGGTAAACAATACATCATACAGGTAACAGTAACCAGGTAAACAATACATCATACAGGTAACAGTAGCCAGGTAAACAATACATCATACAGGTAACAGTAGCCAGGTAAACAATACATCATACAGGTAACAGTAGTCAGGTAAACAATACATCATACAGGTAACAGTAGCCAGGTAAACAATACATCATACAGGTAACAGCAGTCAGGTAAATATTAATGGTTGTAAACAATACATCATACAGGTAACAGTAGTCAGGTAAACATTAATGGTTATAAACAATACATCATACAGGTAACAGTAGCCAGGTAAACAATACATCATACAGGTAACAGTAGTCAGGTAAACATTAATGGTTATAAACAATACATCATACAGGTAACAGTAGCCAGGTGAGCGATGGAGCTGCAGCAGTCTTACTGGCCCGACGATCTGAGGCTGTCCGTCTAAACCTGCCAATTCTGGGAGTCCTGAGGGGGTACGCTGTAGGGGGCTGTCCCCCAGAAATCATGGGCATTGGACCAGCTATCGCCATCCCCATGTTATTAACAAAGACAGGTAAAATCTTTAATCATGCGAGGGTTAAAATGTTTTCTATGTATAAGAGGTCTTTTTTTGGTTAAAAGAATTAGATAGTACATTAATGTTTTTATTGTTTTTTTAGTGTTTTTTTTTCTTTGATTAAGTTCACATTATTTCTCCAGATAGAAGAGGTAATTTTATTACTAAGTCTACACTAAGTACACTTATCTGTGATGTAACAAACTGGGATAATTGGTCACCACAATTTATATAACATGAATTGTATTGATAGCCCCTTCAGGCTGTGTCTTTATACTGATAATGAGCATTACCTCCATTTGAACATACACTGTACGTCCTTCCTAATCCACGACTCATCATACTTGACATTTATCTCCCTCCATCCATGGTTAGGTATGACCAAGGAAGCGATAGAGATCTTTGAGATAAATGAAGCATTTGCCAGCCAAGCCAAATACTGTGTGGACAAGCTTGGTCTTCCCTCAGAAAAGGTCAATCCAAAGGGCGGAGCTATTGCCCTAGGACACCCTCTGGGCTGTACTGGTGCCAGGCAGATCGCCACTCTTCTACACGAACTCAAACGGAGAGGGAAAAAGTAAGACATATATTTTAAAACAGTATTTTACTTGATCAATAGTTTCTCAACTTGTTTCAAAAACCAGCTTAGAGCTTGATATGAATTTCTCTTCCAAAAATGGTGTGATCTCCATTTAAATTTATTACATTAGGAAGCATTGCATCAAGCTTTTTTATTTATTAATTAAAAGTTAATTCCTAAATTGTAGGCCCTTATAAAAAACATGTGTTGTTAAAGTTATTTCAGATAGTTTTTTTTATAATTTCATGACATGCAGATTTAGAATACTTCAAAACAATTACTATTACCTGTATTTAATACAAAAGTTTCATTAATCAATCAGTTTGTCTGTGAGTCCAAATTTTATGACTGGAGAATTTTTAGATTAGTTTTTATGTAATTATCCTACCTTTCCAGGTATTTCCATTGAAAATCATTATTGTGAGAGTTATGCCCCTTCTCTCTATTCTGGTTACCAAGATTAAATATCTCATACAGGTTGATATTGAGATTGGTGTACTTTAGACTGATTGAAACCTTGCAATGGATTTTTGCGATATGCAAATTATGAGATTAGATTAACTAATCTGATTAAATACAACAGTCTTTGTGTTTATGGTATAGTTCTTCTTCAATCAGATTAACTGTTCTTTCTCTAGTTCTTATCCAATCAGATAAGCTGCTGTACTTTCCCCAGTTTTTACCCAATCAGATAACTTGTTCTTTCCCAACACACATCCAATTAGATAAGCTGTTCTTCCCCTGGAGCTCTTATCCAATCAGATTAACCATTGTCCTGTTTTGTTTTTACCCAGTAGAATTAACTCCTAACCAATCAGCCAATCTCTATTACAGGTCCTACGGGGTAGTGTCCATGTGTATGGGTACAGGGATGGGAGCCGCTGCCTTGTTTGAGTACCCAGGACAAGCCTAGTAAACAAACAGTGTAAACATTCTCAAACAACAACTGTGATCATTAATACGCCATATTCAGAGAAGGATATCAGTTTCTGTAATCTGAAAACATGAACAAATTAAACAAATTGATGATGATTAGGGTGAAAGGTGTGTTGTGTGACCGCTGTACCAACTGATGGTCCAAGCCTGCATACATAGGGTATATATCGTAATCAGAGGAATTTACAATGGCACTAAATCAGCAGTAAGGCAATGTGACTTGTGACCAAGGGCTGGGAATTGAATCCATGTGACCAGTGGTCTAAAGCCTGACCTTTAACATCGTGTTTCTGATCAGCTTAACAGAGAACAATGATGAGGCCATGTAAAAAATATCTGCAAGAAAATAATGAAATTCAAAACTGAAACTCTTTAATTGCTATTAAAAATGGTGGTTTAAAGAAAATATATACATATATATACTACTGAAATATTTAACTATTTGTACATTTTATAGATAAATGTTTGTATCAGAGTAAGATTGTATGTGTTATGGACATGTTATAAGTTCATAAGACTGACCAACTGTATTTGAATGATTAAGATGATTAATATGTATAATAGAAATACGTGTGCAATATGTTTGACAGTGTGGATGAAAGGAAATTGAAGATTAAAGAGAAAATTAAAGTTGGATATATATTGAAAGTTGTTCAATTTATTGTATCATTTTGTTGGGCATCGAGGATGGAATTAGAAGACTCTTACCCTTCCTGAACACCTGGTCTTGTTCACCTTATAACTTTACAAGGGTCTCCATCCTCATAACTTTACAAGGGTATCCATCCTAATAACTTTACAAGGGTCTCCATCCTCATAACTTTACAAGGGTCTCCATCCTTATAACCCATCCTAATAACTTTACAAGGGTCTCCATCCTCATAACTTTACAAGGGTCTCCATCCTTATAACCCATCCTAATAACTTTACAAGGGTCTCCATCCTCATAACTTTACAAGGGTCTCCATCCTTATAGCTTAACAAGGGTCTCCATCCTTATAACTTTACAAGGGTCTCCATCCTTATAACTTTACAAGGGTCTCCATCCTTATAACTTTACAAGGGTCTCCATCTTTATAACTTTACAAGGGTCTCCATCCTAATAACTTTACAAGGGTCTCCATCCTTATAACTTTACAAGGGTCTCCATCCTCATAACTTTACAAGGGTCTCCATCCTTATAACTTTACAAGGGTCTCCATCCTTATAACTTTACAAGAGTCTCCATCCTTATAATTTTACAAGGGTCGCCATCCTTATAACTTTAGTTTACACGTCAGTAATACAATACAAACGGTCGTCTGTATAGTTTACACGTCAGTACAACACAAACTGTCGTCTGTATAGTTTACACGTCAGTACAACACAAACTGTCGTCTGTATAGTTTACACGTCGGTATAAAACACAAACTGTCGCCTGTATAGTTTACAAGTCAGTAGTACAACACAAACTGTCGCCTGTAGTTTACGCGCCAGTACAACACAAACTGTCGCCTGTATAGTTTACACGTCAGTTCAACACAAACTGTCGTCTGTATGGTTTACACGCCAGTACAACACACACTGTCGTCTGTATAGTTTACACGTCAGTACAACACAAACTGTCGCCTGTATAGTTTACACGTCAGTCGTACATGTACAACACAAACTGTCGCCTGTATATTTTACACATCTGTAGTACAACACAAACTGTCACCTGTATAGTTTACACGTCGGTACATCACAAACTGTCGCCTGTATAGTTTACACGTCAGTAGTACAACACAAACTGTCGCCTGTATAGTTTACACGTCAGTAGTACAACACAAACTGTCACCTGTATAGTTTACACGTCGGTACAACAGAAACTGTCGCCTGTATAGTTTACACGTCAGAAGTACAACACAAAGTGTCGTCTGTATAGTTGACACGTCAGTACAACATAAACTGTCACCTGTATAGTTTACACGTCAGTACAACACAAACTGTCGTCTGTATAGTTTACACGTCAGTACAACACACACTGTCGCCTGTATAGTTTAACGTCGGTACATCACAAACTGTCGTCTGTATAGTTTAAACGTCAGTACAACACAAACTGTCGCCTGTATAGTTTACACATCAGTAGTACAACACAAACTGTCACCTGTATAGTTTACGCGCCAGTACAACACAAACTGTCGTCTGTATAGTTTACACGTCGGTACATCACAAACTGTCGTCTGTATAGTTTACACGTCAGTACAACACAAACTGTCACCTGTATAGTTTAAACGTCAGTACAACACAAACTGTCGCCTGTATAGTTTACACGTCAGTATAAAACACAAACTGTCGTCTGTATAGTTTACAATCAGTACAACACAAACTGTCACCTGTATAGTTTACACGTCGGTACAACACAAACTGTCGCCTTGATAGTTTACACGTCAGTATAAAACACAAACTGTCGCCTTTATAGTTTACACGTTAGTACAACACAAGCTGTCGCCTGTATAGTTTACACGTTAGTAGTACAGCACAACCTGTCGCCTGTATAGTTTTCACGTCAGTATAACACAAACTGTCGTCTGTATAGTTTACACGTCAGTAGTACAACACAAACTGTCGTCTGTATAGTTTACAGTCAGTACAACACAAACTGTCGTCTGTATAGTTTACACGCCAGAACAACACAAACTGTCGTCTGTATAGTTTACACGTCAGTACAACACAAACTGTCGTCTGTATAGTTTACAGTCAGTACAACACAAACTTTCACCTGTATAGTTTACACGTCAGTAGTAAAACACAACATGCCGCCTGTATAGTTTTCACGTCAGTATAAAGCACAAACTGTTGTCTGTATAGTTTACACGTCGGTACAACACAAACTGTCGCCTGTATAGTTTACACGTCAGTAGTACAACACAAACTGTCGCCTGTATAGTTTACACGTCATTCATACATGTACAACACAAACTGTCGCCTGTATATTTTACACGTCAGCAGTACAACACAAACTGTCGCCTGTAAAGTTCGTCAGTACAACACAAACTGTCGCCTGTATAGTTTACACGTCAGTAGTACAACACAAACTGTCACCTGTATAGTTTAAACGTCGGTACAACACAAACTGTCGCCTGTATAGTTTACACATCAGTCGTACATGTACAACACAAACTGTCGCCTGTATATTTTACACGTCAGTACAACACAAACTGTCGCCTTTATAGTTTACACGTCAGTACAACACAAACTGTCGTCTGTAGAGTTTACACGTCAGTACAACACAAACTGTCGTCTGTATAGTTTACACGTCAGTATAAAACACAACTGTCACCTGTAAAGTTAACACGTCAGTACAACACAATATATCGCCTGTTTAGTTTACACGTCAGTACAACATAAACTGTCGCCTGTATAGTTTACAAGTCATCACAACACAAACTGGTGTCTGTATAGTTTACACGTCAGTACAACACAAACTGGCGCCTGTATAGTTTACACGTCAGTACAACACAAACTGTCGCCTATATAGTTTACACGTCAGTACAACACAAACTGTCGCCTTTATAGTTTACACATCAGTAGTACAAGACAAACTGTCATCTGTATAGTTTACAGTCAGTACATCACAAACTGTCGTCTGTATAGTTTACACGTCAGTACAACACAAACTGTCGTCTGTATAGTTTACAGTCAGTACAACACAAACTGTCGTCTGTATAGTTTACAGTCAGTACAACACAAACTGTCGTCTGTATAGTTTACACGCCAGAACAACACAAACTGTCGTCTGTATAGTTTACACGTCAGTACAACACAAACTGTCGTCTGTATAGTTTACAGTCAGTACAACACAAACTGTCACCTGTATAGTTTACACGTCGGTACAAAACAAACTGTCGCCTTGATAGTTCACACGTCAGTACAACACAAACTGTCGCCTGTATAGTTTACACGTCAGTAGTACAACACAAACTGTCACCTGTATAGTTTACACGTCAGTAGTACAACCCAACATATCACCTGTATAGTTTTCACGTCAGTATCAAGCACAAACTGTTGTCTGTATAGTTTACACGTCGGTACAACACAAACTGTCGCCTGTATAGTTTACACGTCAGTAGTACAACACAAACTGTCGCCTGTATAGTTTACACGTCAGTACAACACAGACTGTCGTCTGTATAGTTTACACGTCAGTACAACACAAACGGTCGTCTGTATAGTTTACACGTCAGTATAACACAACCTGTCGTCTGTATAGTTTACACGTCAGTATAAAACACAACTGTCACCTGTAAAGTTAACACGTCAGTACAACACAATATATCGCCTGTATAGTTTACACGTCAGTACAACATAAACTGTCGCCTGTATAGTTTACAAGTCATCACAACACAAACTGGTGTCTGTATAGTTTACACGTCAGTTCAACACAAACTGTCGCCTGTATGGTTTACACGCCCGTCCAACACAAACTGTCGTCTGTATAGTTTACACGTCATTCATACATGTACAACACAAACTGTCGCCTGTATATTTTACACGTCAGCAGTACAACACAAACTGTCGCCTGTAAAGTTCGTCAGTACAACACAAACTGGTGTCTGTATAGTTTACACGTCAGTACAACACAAACTGTCACCTGTATAGTTTACACGTCAGTTCAACACAAACTGTCGCCTGTATGGTTTACACGCCAGTACAACACACACTGTCGCCTGTATAGTTTACACGTCAGTACAACACAAACTGTCGTCTGTATAGTTTACACGTCAGTCGTACATGTACAACACAAACTGTCGCCTGTATATTTTACACGTCAGTACAACACTAACTGTCGCCTGTATAGTTTACACGTCAGTAGTACAACACAAACTGTCACCTGTATAGTTTACACCTCGGTACATCAAAAACTGTCGTCTGTATAGTTTACACGTCAGTACAACGCAAACGGTCGTCTGTATAGTTTACACGTCAGTAGTACAACACAAACTGTCACCTGTATAGTTTACACGTCGGTACAACACAAACTGTCGCCTGTACAGTTTTCACGCCAGTACAACACAAGATGTCGCCTGTATAGTTTATACGTCAGTACAACACAAACTGTCGCCTGTAAAGTTTGTCAGTACAACACAAACTGTCGCCTGTATAGTTTACACGTCAGTAGTACAACACAAACTGTCACCTGTATAGTTTAAACATCGGTGCAACACAAACTGTCGCCTGTATATTTTACACGTCAGTACAACACAAACTGTCGCCTTTATAGTTTACACGTCAGTACAACACAAACTGTCGTCTGTATAGTTTACACGTCAGTATAAAACACAACTGTCACCTGTAAAGTTAACACGTCAGTACAACACAATATATCGCCTGTATAGTTTACACGTCAGTACAACATAAACTGTCGCCTGTATAGTTTACAAGTCATCACAACACAAACTGGTGTCTGTATAGTTTACACGTCAGTACAACACAAACTGGCGCCTGTATAGTTTACACGTCAGTTCAACACAAACTGTCGCCTGTATGGTTTACACGCCCGTACAACACAAACTGTCGCCTGTATAGTTTACACGTCAGTTCAACACAAACTGTCGCCTGTATATTTTACACGTCAGCAGTACAACACAAACTGTCGCCTTTAAAGTTCGTCAGTACAACACAAACTGTCGCCTGTATATTTTACACGTCAGTAGTACAACACAAACTGTCGCCTGTATAGTTTACACGTCAGTATAAAACACAAACTGTCACCTGTAAAGTTAACACGTCAGTACAACATAATATATCGCCGGTATAGTTTACACGTCATCACAACACAAACTGGTGTCTGTATAGTTTACCCGTCAGTACAACACAAACTGTCGCCTGTATAGTTTACACGTCAATACAACACAAACTGTCGCCTGTATAGTTTACACGTCAGTACAACACAAACTGTCGCCTGTATAGTTTACACGCCAGTCCAACACAAACTGTCGCCTGTATGGTTTACACGCCAGTACAACACAAACTGTCGCCTGTATAGTTTACACGTCAGTACAACACAAACTGTCGTCTGTATAGTTTACACGTCAGTCGTACATGTACAACACAAACTGTCGCCTGTATATTTTACACGTCAGCTGTACAACACAAACTGTCGCCTGTAGAGTTCGTCAGTACAACACAAACTGTCGCCTGTATAGTCTACACGTGAGTAGTACAACACAAACTGTCACCTGTATAGTTTACACGTCGGTACATCACAAACTGTCGCCTGTATAGTTTACACGTCAGTACAACACAAACTGTCGTCTGTATAGTTTACACGCCCGTACAACACAAACTGTCAACTGTATAGTTAACACGTCGGTACAACACAAACTGTCGTCTGTATAGTTTACACGTCAGTATAAAACACAAAACTGTCACCTGTATAGTTTACACGTCAGTAGTACAACACAAACTGTCACCTGTATAGTTTACACGTCGGTACAACACAAACTGTCGCCTGTATAGTTTACACGTCAGTACAACACAAACTGTCGTCTCTATAGTTTTACACGTCAGTAGTACAACACAAACTGTCGTCTGTATAGTTTACACGTCAGTACAACACAAACTGTCACCTGTATAGTTTACACGTCAGTAGTACAACACAAACTGTCGTCTGTATAGTTTACACGTCAGTACAACATAAACTGTCGCCTGTATAGTTTACAAGTCATCACAACACAAACTGTCGCCTGTATAGTTTACACGTCAGTACAACACAAACTGTCGTCTGTATAGTTTACACGTCAGTAGTACAACACAAACTGTCGTCTGTATAGTTTACACGTCAGTACAACACAAACTGTCACCTGTATAGTTTACACGTCAGTAGTACAACACAAACTGTCGCCTGTATAGTTTACACGTCAGTACAACATAAACTGTCGCCTGTATAGTTTACAAGTCATCACAACACAAACTGTCGCCTGTATAGTTTACACGTCAGTACAACACCAACTGTCGTCTGTATAGTTTACACGTCAGTACAACACAAACTGTCGCCTGTATAGTTTACACGTCAGTAGTACAACACAAACTGTCGCCTGTATGGTTTATACGCCAGTACAACACAAACTGTCGTCTGTATAGTTTACACGTCAGTATAAAACACAAACTGTCGCCTGTATAGTTTACACGTCAGTACAACACAACTGTCACCTGTAAAGTTAACACGTCAGTACAACACAAACTGTCGCCTGTATAGTTTACACGTCAGTACAACATAAACTGTCGCCTGTATAGTTTACACGTCAGTAGTACAACACAAACTGTCGCCTGTATGGTTTATACGCCAGTACAACACAAACTGTCGTCTGTATAGTTTACACGTCAGTCGTACATGTACAACACAAACTGTCGGCTGTATATTTTACACGTCAGCAGTACAACACAAACTGTCGCCTGTAAAGTTCGTCAGTACAACACAAACTGTCGTCTGTATAGTTTACACGTCAGTAGTACAACACAAACTGTCACCTGTATAGTTTACACGTCGGTACAACACAAACGGTCGTCTGTATAGTTTACACGTCAGTACAACACAAACTGTCGCCTGTATAGTTTACACGTCAGTACAACACAAACTGTCACCTGTATAGTTTACACGTCGGTACAACACAAACTGTCGCCTGTACAGTTTACACGCCAGTACAACACAAGATGTCGCCTGTATAGTTTATACGTCAGTACAACACAAACTGTCGCCTGTAAAGTTTGTCAGTACAACACAAACTGTCGCCTGTATAGTTTACACGTCAGTAGTACAACACAAACTGTCACCTGTATAGTTTAAACATCGGTACAACACAAACTGTCGCCTGTATATTTTACACGTCAGTACAACACAAACTGTCGCCTTTATAGTTTACACGTCAGTACAACACAAACTGTCGTCTGTATAGTTTACACGTCAGTATAAAACACAACTGTCACCTGTAAAGTTAACACGTCAGTACAACACAATATATCGCCTGTATAGTTTACACGTCAGTACAACATAAACTGTCGCCTGTATAGTTTACAAGTCATCACAACACAAACTGGTGTCTGTATAGTTTACACGTCAGTACAACACAAACTTGCGCCTGTATAGTTTACACGTCAGTTCAACACAAACTGTCGCCTGTATGGTTTACACGCCCGTACAACACAAACTGTCGCCTGTATAGTTTACACGTCAGTTCAACACAAACTGTCGCCTGTATATTTTACACGTCAGCAGTACAACACAAACTGTCGCCTTTAAAGTTCGTCAGTACAACACAAACTGTCGCGTGTATAGTTTACACGTCAGTAGTACAACACAAACTGTCACCTGTATAGTTTACACGTCGGTACAACACAAACTGTCGTCTGTATAGTTCACACGTCAGTAGTACAACACAAACTGTCGCCTGTATAGTTTACACGTCAGTATAAAACACAAACTGTCGCCTGTATAGTTTACACGTCAGTAGTACAACACAACCTGTCGCCTGTATAGTTTTCACGTCAGTACAACACAAACTGTCACCTGTAAAGTTAACACGTCAGTACAACATAATATATCGCCGGTATAGTTTACACGTCATCACAACACAAACTGGTGTCTGTATAGTTTACCCGTCAGTACAACACAAACTGTCGCCTGTATAGTTTACACGTCAATACAACACAAACTGTCGCCTGTATAGTTTACACGTCAGTACAACACAAACTGTCGCCTGTATAGTTTACACGCCAGTCCAACACAAACTGTCGCCTGTATGGTTTACACGCCAGTACAACACAAACTGTCGCCTGTATAGTTTACACGTCAGTACAACACAAACTGTCGTCTGTATAGTTTACACGTCAGTCGTACATGTACAACACAAACTGTCGCCTGTATATTTTACACGTCAGCTGTACAACACAAACTGTCGCCTGTAGAGTTCGTCAGTACAACACAAACTGTCGCCTGTATAGTCTACACGTGAGTAGTACAACACAAACTGTCGCCTGTATAGTTTACACGTCAGTATAAAACACAAACTGTCGCCTGTATAGTTTACACGTCAGTAGTACAACACAACCTGTCGCCTGTATAGTTTTCACGTCAGTACAACACAAACTGTCACCTGTAAAGTTAACACGTCAGTACAACATAATATATCGCCGGTATAGTTTACACGTCATCACAACACAAACTGGTGTCTGTATAGTTTACCCGTCAGTACAACACAAACTGTCGCCTGTATAGTTTACACGTCAATACAACACAAACTGTCGCCTGTATAGTTTACACGTCAGTACAACACAAACTGTCGCCTGTATAGTTTACACGCCAGTCCAACACAAACTGTCGCCTGTATGGTTTACACGCCAGTACAACACAAACTGTCGCCTGTATAGTTTACACGTCAGTACAACACAAACTGTCGTCTGTATAGTTTACACGTCAGTCGTACATGTACAACACAAACTGTCGCCTGTATAGTCTACACGTGAGTAGTACAACACAAACTGTCACCTGTATAGTTTACACGTCGGTACATCACAAACTGTCGCCTGTATAGTTTACACGTCAGTACAACACAAACTGTCGTCTGTATAGTTTACACGCCCGTACAACACAAACTGTCAACTGTATAGTTAACACGTCGGTACAACACAAACTGTCGTCTGTATAGTTTACACGTCAGTATAAAACACAAAACTGTCACCTGTATAGTTTACACGTCAGTAGTACAACACAAACTGTCACCTGTATAGTTTACACGTCGGTACAACACAAACTGTCGCCTGTATAGTTTACACGTCAGTACAACACAAACTGTCGTCTCTATAGTTTTCACGTCAGTAGTACAACACAAACTGTCGTCTGTATAGTTTACACGTCAGTACAACACAAACTGTCACCTGTATAGTTTACACGTCAGTAGTACAACACAAACTGTCGTCTGTATAGTTTACACGTCAGTACAACATAAACTGTCGCCTGTATAGTTTACAAGTCATCACAACACAAACTGTCGCCTGTATAGTTTACACGTCAGTACAACACAAACTGTCGTCTGTATAGTTTACACGTCAGTAGTACAACACAAACTGTCGTCTGTATAGTTTACACGTCAGTACAACACAAACTGTCACCTGTATAGTTTACACGTCAGTAGTACAACACAAACTGTCGCCTGTATAGTTTACACGTCAGTACAACATAAACTGTCGCCTGTATAGTTTACAAGTCATCACAACACAAACTGGTGTCTGTATAGTTTACACGTCAGTACAACACAAACTGTCAACTGTATAGTTTACACGTCAGTAGTACAACACAAACTGTCGTCTGTATAGTTTACACGTCAGTATAAAACACAAACTGTCGCCTGTATAGTTTACACGTCGGTACAACACAACTGTCACCTGTAAAGTTAACACGTCAGTACAACACAAACTGTCGCCTGTATAGTTTACACGTCAGTAGTACAACACAAACTGTCGCCTGTATGGTTTATACGCCAGTACAACACAAACTGTCGTCTGTATAGTTTACACGTCAGTATAAAACACAAACTGTCGCCTGTATAGTTTACACGTCAGTACAACACAACTGTCACCTGTATAAGTTAACACGTCAGTACAACACAAACTGTCGCCTGTATAGTTTACACGTCAGTACAACATAAACTGTCGCCTGTATAGTTTACACGTCAGTAACAACATAAACTGTCGCCTGTATAGTTTACAAGTCAGTACAACACAAACTGTCGCCTGTATAGTTTACACGTCATCACAACACAAACTGGTGTCTGTATAGTTTACACGTCGGTACAACACAAACTGTCAACTGTATAGTTTACACGTCAGTAGTACAACACAAACTGTCGCCTGTATAGTTTACACGTCAGTACAACACAAACTGTCAACTGTATAGTTTACACGTCAGTAGTACAACACAAACTGTCGCCTGTATGGTTTATACGCCAGTACAACACAAACTGTCGTCTGTATAGTTTACACGTCAGTCGTACATGTACAACACAAACTGTCGGCTGTATATTTTACACGTCAGCAGTACAACACAAACTGTCGCCTGTAAAGTTCGTCAGTACAACACAAACTGTCGTCTGTATAGTTTACACGTCAGTAGTACAACACAAACTGTCACCTGTATAGTTTACACCTCGGTACAACACAAACTGTCGCCTGTACAGTTTACACGCCAGTACAACACAAGATGTCGCCTGTATAGTTTATACGTCAGTACAACACAAACTGTCGCCTGTAAAGTTTGTCAGTACAACACAAACTGTCGCCTGTATAGTTTACACGTCAGTAGTACAACACAAACTGTCACCTGTATAGTTTAAACGTCGGTACAACACAAACTGTCGCCTGTATAGTTTACACGTCAGTACAACACAAACTGTCGCATATATAGTATACACGTTAGTGCAAAAAATATCCTACATCCGTCCGCTCATCGACTGACAATTTAATGGCAGGTCAGCCTAAAATAGCCATCCTTGGTACAAATAAGACATGTCCAAAGTAATTTGCCATCTTATTACTATGCTAAATTTTGATTGCCGTTTCCGTATATTTTTCTCCATTGTCAGTTTTTGTCGGGGAGGAAATTCCTTTTCTCGGTATTTTTTTGAAATCTTGTTATTCGCAAATATTTAAATGTGCCAATGTATGTTTACAGTAGCACTGGTGACTGACATTATAAATGATATGTTGTGATGTATCAAATTTAGCCTTGGTCATACACTTCGGTACAGAATGGGAACTCCCGACTGATATAAAATCATATAAGAAATATGTAATTACGAAGCAACTATTTGAACACCAGGTTTATTTGTTAATAATGTCTTTATTTGATTAAACATAGTGAAACATATCAATGTGTATAAATCATTCTAACATTCCGAACGTCGATGATAAAACAACGCAATATCACGTTTTTCGTCCTATACGTTTCCGTGATTTGTTTGAAGTGACACAGTTGAATGTGACAAGTTGAACCCCTGACCCCTTGGTGTCTGTGTTATATCTTCTCGAGATTTATTTCCTTTCTGACGAATTATTGGTGTAAAATATGTGTTTCGTATTTTTATAACCTAACATTTAATGACTGGGTTTTCTTTAATGTCCGTGTTTTACACTGTATCACGTATATATAGCTGCGCAAATTTCATTCAAGATGTATATATATATAAGCGGAAATATAATGAATAACAATTGCAAGCTTCGCCGAAGATGTTTCGTCCCAGGACTCGTCTGTGATGAATACCCAGTAACGCCGTAAATGTTTCGTCCCAGGACTCGTCTGTGATGAATACGTGGTCCAGTCACGCCGTAGATGTCCGTCCTGGGACTCGTCTGAGATGAATATTCAGCTATACTACTGTAGATGAATACCCAGGAACGTTGTTAATGTTTCGTCTCAGGACTCGTCCGTGATGAATACATAGCCACGTGCTGTATTAATAACTTTCTTATGGCTGCTATATTTTATTTCTACTAAAAACATATCAATTTTGTTACTCGTTTAATAGGCCTGCTGTGTCAATAGCTTTGTAAAAGGCCACCAATTGTGGGACCATTTGCAAGAGTTTTGGAAGCCATTTTTTGTGCATATTACAATGTTTGTGACGAGGTTCGGCATTAGAGATGTAATATCCCTATTCATTTAGAAGTCCTCGTTTATGATAATGGCGAATTTCACGCGCTTCCCTGTACTAGATTGTAGTCTCGCGCAATCCGTTTTCTACCTTTGCCCGAAATAACTCAAATTGTTAATGAGCCGTAAAACATACCATACCTTTGCGCGACTTCTTGCAAGTGAGGCCATAATGCAAATAACATCATTTCCAAGCGTCTTTCTTGGCCCTTAACCCATAAGAAATGGCAAATCGGTCGAAACGAAGAATTTGGAATAACAAGTGTTTTTTAACATTGTTAGAAATTTTGATAAAATTATATCGGAATGTGAGATAGATTCATTTCAGTTTATGATTAACTTTAAAAGTGACCCCTGTTTCGAATACACACGTTTATTTCATGTTGTTTTAAGACGTCAAATACCCTATAATGAGTTGTTGCTTTTTGATTATTATTTACGGGATTAATTAATGCACGTCGACATTTGTTAAGGTCCACTTCACCTTATCTCGGATTTCCACACTTTTGACCCCAATAATCAGGGAAAAGACCTTGAAGGACAGTTGTAGTGAGTATTTTTATATTCCTCCTCCGACATTTACTGTCTCCGAGGGTACTGTTCACTCGTATCACTTTTGTACAGCTTTCTCGTCTCTCTAATACCTCATTGTCGTTGACCAGGTAACAGATTCTAGTCCCCCCTGTAGTGTCGACAACCTGCGGTTACGGGCGCTGTAAAATGTGGTCACAAAGTGTACTAGTCATGTCCATTATCTGTTTGTTCTCATGATAAAACTCGCATATTTCTGATGTGTACTTATATGTAAACAATCATCTCCAGCTTTGTTCTCTCCGAGCCTGGACGTACAAGTGCATACCGTGTAGATACACTGCTATGAGTGGACGATGCATAGATATATTTCTTTCGAGAAGACGATGTATGAATCAATGAGATGTATGATAGGGCAGAAATCTTCAATACGAATGTATTTCTAACTAGGGATGAAAACAATATGTGTCATTTTATTGATTTTGAATAACAATTGCTCATGTTGATAATGATTTACATAGCTTTCCGTCTAGATTTCCAAACTATCGGCCCCTTACACATTAATCTGAAGAGACATGACCGTATGATGCAAAGCTGTGTGAAGTTGATTCAACATTTAAAATGTTAATGTTTTGCCAGCGCGACATACAGTATGACATTCAACATTCAAAATTGAATGTTCATCCAATTTCACACAGCTTTGGTGCAATAATGCGAACTGTTGAAACTCTAGAATCTGAGATTAGGGAAATGAAATTCGATAATAGGAAATTTTGAAATACAAAAGATGAATTGACGACCTAATTTGATTAGCTCGATCAACGTTGGATACTTTGTAGGAATCTTAAAAGATACATGTGAATGAATCATCAAAATTGATACAGTGTAGGTATTATACGAGATTACAATAAATCTCGGCCACTAAATATCCACCAAGATTACGATAAATCTCGGCCACTGAATATCCACCAAGTTTGCGATAAATCTCGGCCACTAAATATTCACCAAGATTACGATAAATCTCGGCCACTAAATATCCACCAAGTTTACGATAAATCTCGGCCACTGAATATCCACCAAGGTTACGATAAATCTCGGCCACTAAATATCCACCAAAGTTATGATAAATCTCGGCCACTAAATATTCACCAAGGTTACGATAAATCTCGACCACTAAATATCCGCCAAGTTTACGATAAATCTCGGCCACCGAATATCCACCAAGATTATGATAAATCTCGGCGACTAAAATATCCACCAAGTTTACGATAAATCTCGGCCACTAAATATCCACCAAGGTTACGATAAATCTCGGCCACTAAATATCCACCAAAGTTACGATAAATCTCGGCCACTAAATATTCACCAAGATTACGATAAATCTCGGCCACTAAATATCCACCAAGTTACGATAAATCTCGGCAACTAAATATTCACCAAGATTACGATAAATCTCGGCCACTAAATATCCACCAAAGTTATGATAAATCTCGGCCACTAAATATTCACCAAGGTTACGATAAATCTCGACCACTAAATATCTACCAAGTTTACGATAAATCTCGGCCACTGAATATCCACCAAGATTATGATAAATCTCGGCGACTAAAATATCCACCACGTTTACGATAAATCTCGGCCACTAAATATCCACCAAGGTTACGATAAATCTCGGCCACTAAATATCCACCAAAGTTACGATAAATCTCGGCCACTAAATATTCACCAAGATTACGATAAATCTCGGCCACTAAATATCCACCAAAGTTACGATAAATCTCGGCAACTAAATATCCACCAAGGTTACGATAAATCTCGGCCACTAAATATCCACCAAAGTTACGATAAATCTCGGCCACTAAATATTCACCAAGATTACGATAAATCTCGGCCCCTAAATATCCACCAAAGTTACGATAAATCTCGGCAACTAAATATTCACCAAGATTACGATAAATCTCGGCCACTAAATATCCACCAAGGTTACAATAAATCTCGGCCACTAAATATCCACCAACAGAACTGTAATTGTCTTTTAAGTGTCAATAAAAACATTCATCACAACAATACAATGTCACAAATATGTTAGTTCGAGGTGAGAAGTCTGTGATAGGTTAAAGACCCAGTCAAGTGATTGTCATTATCTCAGCTTCGAGTAACTCCCACATACTGTCGGCTAAGTCTTAATAACAGGTATCATAAATGTCTGTAAGAGTTTTCTGTACTCTGGATATATAAACAGATATCCAATATATGTCTCAATTGATGTCCTCAGAGTATTCAATACTCGCTGACGATTGGGCAAGTACAGATACGTACATTAAACCTAACTCCTTTTATCAATTCTGAAATCTATTAATGACAAAACAAAGAAAGAAAATAGGTAAATAAAGAAATGAGAACCTTTGTCTCTGAAGTGAATCTGAAAAGACACAGCTGACGATGGAAGAAAATTATAAAACCAGATTTATTGGTAATCGATATGCGTTTCATTCACATTCTGAAGACATTTAAATATGATTTAATTGAATGAGTAAATCTTTATCAACGTTTCAAATGCTTAGTTGTTTAGTTTAACATACATTTATTGTAGTGCAGTTACAAAAGGATTTGTTACATAATCGCCGTCCCCTTCATACTTTCCAATATATTATGTAATATACAATGTAATGTCACTTTCAATAACGCCTATTCAGTAATGTAACATTATATATATACTGCTGCTAATATAACTAATGAAGCAGTCTGAATCCCACTACATCCTACTCCAGTAACCCTGGTCTAAGTCCATCGAGATGATATATAAGGATACCAAGTAAAGTGATATAAGGACAGATCTATTTACGGATCTAGTCGTTCCCACTGCTGATTGACCTCCACAGGTAAATGGTGACAGGTATCTCCTTTATTGGTACCGCCAACACTCACCTCCTCACGAACCCGCACGATTCCTCTTCTGAACTAGCAATATTTGGACCTTTTTATGATTATCCCTATCAAAGCGTGATCGGGCCAAACGTTTGACAGATGTGTATTGCGAACAGGCTGAATTATACCTCATACTTACGTGGACATTGTGGCATGTAGCTATGGATTTATTCGCACAGATTTTGGAATTTCCATATCGTTATGAAATTATCTCGATCTAAATCATACCTGATACAAAATTTTCAAAATATTGGTTAAAAGGTAAGTGTTCTAGGGACAGTGGTGTAGGAATCAGTTTAGAGGAATATACGAGGAATCAAGTGACATAAGATGATATGTTGTGTGTGTGTGTTTTTCTTTTTTTCTTTTATTTATTTTTTGAATTCAAAGCTTTATAATTACAATATTTTTTTACCTTCCACTTCAGTTTTATTCATTTTTTATTTATCTATTTATTATTTTTTTTAATTCACTGCTATATAACTACATGTATAATATTTTTTTACCTTCCACTTCAGTTATATTAATTTTTATTTATCTATTTTTTTTAATTCACTGCTTTATAACTATAATATTTTTTTACCTTCCACTTCAGTTTTATTCATATTTTATTTATTTGTTCGTTTTTTTCTTCTAATTCACTGCTTTATACTCTTTTTTTTTTTTGCTATTACACTTCCTTGATGTAAACACATCAATGAGTACATTACTAAATAAAGGGTAGGTAATACTCGGGATTAATATTTCATTAGCAGGTTTCCTGAAGATTGTCGCACCTTTAAGGATTTCCTTATGCCAGTTTGGTATTGAAACTGGGTGTTAAGTCTACAATCCTAGGTATGGTCCTATGTTCTTCTCTTATTGATACTGTATTAGAAACTGTTGTATCTCCTCGGATAATTGGTATACTTAATACAAATGTATGTGGTAGATACCTATATAAAGTAATTGTATTCTGTTCCCGTAAGTCTTCATCTGATTTTTTTTACATGCATTTTACTCTGAATACAGTTCTATTTTAGAAATATTATCGAAAAGCTATCTTGTTCAAATTTACCCAATTGCTTTTGAAACCGTACACATGAATTGAGTATGGACGGAAATATTAAAACGACAGATTTGTCTGATAAAACATTAATTTATCCTGAGCAACAGTGGAAATGAGCTATTCATGGCAATATAGTTTATACAACGGGCACTCTACTGTAGGTTATATCAGATAATAGACACTCTACTGTAGGTTATATAAGGTAATGGACACTCTACTGTAGGTTATATAAGATAATGGACACTCTACTGTAGGTTATATAAGATAATGGACACTCTACTGTAGGTTATATAAGATAATGGACACTTAACTGTAGGTTATATAAGATAATGGACACTCTACTGTAGGTTATATAATATAATGGACACTCTACTGTAGGTTATATCAGATAATGGACACTCTACTGTAGGTCATATAAGATAATGGACACACTACTGTAGGTTATATAAGATAGTGGACATTCTACTGTAGGTTATATAAGATAATGGACACTCTACTGTAGGTTATATCAGATAATGAACACTTTACTGTAGGTTATATAAGACAATGGACACTCTACTGTAGGTTATATAAGACAATGGACACTCTGCTGTAGGTTATATAAGATAATGAACACTCTACTGTAGGTTATATAAGATAATGGACACTCTACTGTAGGTTATATCAGATAATGGACACTTAACTGTAGGTTATATAAGATAATGGACACTCTACTGTAGGCTATATCAGATAATGGACACTTAACTGTAGGTTATATAAGATAATGGACACTCCACTGTAGGTTATATAAGATAATGGACACTCTACTGTAGGTTATATCAGATAATGGACATTCTACTGTAGGTTATATAAGATAATGGACACTCTACTGTAGGTTATATAAGATAATGGACACTCTACTGTAGGTTATATAAGATAATAGACACTCTACTGTAGGTTATATAAGATAATGGACACTTTACTGTAGGTTATATCAGATAATAGACACTCTACCGTAGGTTATATAAGGTAATGGACACTCTACTGTAGGCTATATAAGATAATGGACACTCCACTGTAGGTTATATAAGATAATGGACACTCTACTGTAGGTTATATAAGATAATGGACACTCTACTGTAGGTTATATAAGATAATGGACACTCTACTGTAGGTTATATAACATAATGGACACTCTACTGTAGGTTATATAAGATATTGGACACTCTACTGTAGGTTATATAAGATAATGGACACTCTACTGTAGGTTATATAAGATAATAGACACTCTTCTGTAGGTTATATAAGATAAAGGACACTCTACTGTAGGTTATATCAGACAATGGACACTCTACTGTAGGTTATATAAGATAATGGACACTCTACTGTAGGTTATATAAGATAATGGACACTCTACTGTAGGTTATATAAGATGCTGGACACTCTACTGTAGGTTATATAAGATAATGGACACTCTACTGTAGGTTATATAAGATAATGGACACTCTACTGTAGGTTATATAAGGTAATGGACACTCTACTGTAGGTTATATAAGATAATGGACACTCTACTGTAGGTTATATAAGATAATGGACACTCTACTGTAGGTTATATAAGATAATGGACACTCTACTGTAGGTTATATAAGATAATGGACACTCTACTGTAGGTTATATAATATAATGGACACTCTACTGTAGGTTATATCAGATAATGGACACTCTACTGTAGGTCATATAAGATAATGGACACACTACTGTAGGTTATATAAGATAGTGGACATTCTACTGTAGGTTATATAAGATAATGGACACTCTACTGTAGGTTATATCAGATAATGAACACTTTACTGTAGGTTATATAAGACAATGGACACTCTACTGTAGGTTATATAAGACAATGGACACTCTGCTGTAGGTTATATAAGATAATGAACACTCTACTGTAGGTTATATAAGATAATGGACACTCTACTGTAGGTTATATCAGATAATGGACACTTAACTGTAGGTTATATAAGATAATGGACACTCTACTGTAGGCTATATCAGATAATGGACACTTAACTGTAGGTTATATAAGATAATGGACACTCCACTGTAGGTTATATAAGATAATGGACACTCTACTGTAGGTTATATCAGATAATGGACATTCTACTGTAGGTTATATAAGATAATGGACACTCTACTGTAGGTTATATAAGATAATGGACACTCTACTGTAGGTTATATAAGATAATAGACACTCTACTGTAGGTTATATAAGATAATGGACACTTTACTGTAGGTTATATCAGATAATAGACACTCTACCGTAGGTTATATAAGGTAATGGACACTCTACTGTAGGCTATATAAGATAATGGACACTCCACTGTAGGTTATATAAGATAATGGACACTCTACTGTAGGTTATATAAGATAATGGACACTCTACTGTAGGTTATATAAGATAATGGACACTCTACTGTAGGTTATATAACATAATGGACACTCTACTGTAGGTTATATAAGATATTGGACACTCTACTGTAGGTTATATAAGATAATGGACACTCTACTGTAGGTTATATAAGATAATAGACACTCTTCTGTAGGTTATATAAGATAAAGGACACTCTACTGTAGGTTATATCAGACAATGGACACTCTACTGTAGGTTATATAAGATAATGGACACTCTACTGTAGGTTATATAAGATAATGGACACTCTACTGTAGGTTATATAAGATGCTGGACACTCTACTGTAGGTTATATAAGATAATGGACACTCTACTGTAGGTTATATAAGATAATGGACACTCTACTGTATGTTATATAAGATAATGGACACTCTACTGTAGGTTATATAAGATAATGGACACTCTACTGTAGGTTATATAAGATAATGGACACTCTACTGTAGGTTATATAAGATAATGGACACACTACTGTAGGTTATATAAGATAATTGACACTCTACTGTAGGTTATATCAGATAATGGACACTCTACTGTAGGTTATATAAGATAATGGACACTTAACTGTAGGTTATATAAGATAATGGACACTCTACTGTAGGTTATATCAGATAATGGACACTTAACTGTAGGTTATATAAGATACTGGACACTCTACTGTAGGTTATATCAGATAATGGACACTTTACTGTAGATTATATAAGATAATGGAAACTCTACTGTAGGTTATATCAGATAATGGACACTTTACTGTAGGTTATATAAGATAAAGGACACTCTACTGTAGGTTATATAAGATAATGGACACTTTACTGTAGGTTATATAAGATAATGGACACTCTACTGTAGGTTATATAAGATAATGGACACTTTACTGTAGGTTATATAAGATAATGGACACTTTACTGTAGGTTATATAATATAATGGACACTCTACTGTAGGTTATATAAGATAATGGACACACTACTGTAGGTTATATAAGATAGTGGACACTTTATTGTAGGTTAGATAAGATAATGGACACTTTACTGTAGGTTATATCAGATAATGGACACTTTATTGTAGGTTATATCAGATAATGGACACTCTTCTGTATGTTATATAAGATAATGGACACTCTACTGTAGGTTATATAAGATAATGGACACTTTACTGTAGGTTATATAAGATAGTGGACATTCTACTGTAGGTAATATCAGATAATGAACACTTTACTGTAGGTTATATAAGACAATGGACACTCTACTGTAGGTTATATAAGACAATGGACACTCTGCTGTAGGTTATATAAGATAATGGACACTCTACTGTAGGTTATATAAGATAATGGACACTCTACTGTAGGTTATATCAGATAATGGACACTTAACTGTAGGTTATATAAGATAATGGACACTTTACTGTAGGTTATATAATATAATGGACACTCTACTGTAGGTTATATAAGATAATGGACACTTAACTGTAGGTTATATAAGATAATGGACACTTTATTGTAGGTTATATCAGATAATGGACACTCTTCTGTATGTTATATAAGATAATGGACACTCTACTGTAGGTTATATAATATAATGGACACTCTACTGTAGGTTATATCAGATAATGAACACTTTACTGTAGGTTATATAAGACAATGGACACTCTACTGTAGGTTATATAAGACAATGGACACTCTGCTGTAGGTTATATAAGATAATGGACACTCTACTGTAGGTTATATAAGATAATGGACACTCTACTGTAGGTTATATCAGATAATGGACACTTAACTGTAGGTTATATAAGATAATGGACACTCTACTGTAGGTTATATAATATAATGGACACTCTACTGTAGGTTATATCAGATAATGGACACTCTACTGTAGGTCATATAAGATAATGGACACACTACTGTAGGTTATATAAGATAGTGGACATTCTACTGTAGGTTATATAAGATAATGGACACTCTACTGTAGGTTATATAAGATAATGGACACTTTACTGTAGGTTATATAATATAATGGACACTCTACTGTAGGTTATATAAGATAATGGACACTTAACTGTAGGTTATATAAGATAATGGACACTTTATTGTAGGTTATATCAGATAATGGACACTCTTCTGTATGTTATATAAGATAATGGACACTCTACTGTAGGTTATATAATATAATGGACACTCTACTGTAGGTTATATCAGATAATGAACACTTTACTGTAGGTTATATAAGACAATGGACACTCTACTGTAGGTTATATAAGACAATGGACACTCTGCTGTAGGTTATATAAGATAATGGACACTCTACTGTAGGTTATATAATATAATGGACACTCTACTGTAGGTTATATCAGATAATGGACACTCTACTGTAGGTCATATAAGATAATGGACACACTACTGTAGGTTATATAAGATAGTGGACATTCTACTGTAGGTTATATAAGATAATGGACACTCTACTGTAGGTTATATCAGATAATGAACACTTTACTGTAGGTTATATAAGACAATGGACACTCTACTGTAGGTTATATAAGACAATGGACACTCTGCTGTAGGTTATATAAGATAATGAACACTCTACTGTAGGTTATATAAGATAATGGACACTCTACTGTAGGTTATATCAGATAATGGACACTTAACTGTAGGTTATATAAGATAATGGACACTCTACTGTAGGCTATATCAGATAATGGACACTTAACTGTAGGTTATATAAGATAATGGACACTCTACTGTAGGTTATATCAGATAATGGACACTTAACTGTAGGTTATATAAGATAATGAACACTCTACTGTAGGTTATATAAGATAATTGACATTCTACTGTAGGTTATATCAGATAATGGACACTCTAATGTAGGTTATATCAGATAATGGACACTCTACTGTAGGTTATATAAGATAATGGACACTTAACTGTAGGTTATATAAGATAATGGACACTCTACTGTAGGTTATATAATATAATGGACACTCTACTGTAGGTTATATCAGATAATGGACACTCTACTGTAGGTCATATAAGATAATGGACACACTACTGTAGGTTATATAAGATAGTGGACATTCTACTGTAGGTTATATAAGATAATGGACACTCTACTGTAGGTTATATCAGATAATGAACACTTTACTGTAGGTTATATAAGACAATGGACACTCTACTGTAGGTTATATAAGACAATGGACACTCTGCTGTAGGTTATATAAGATAATGAACACTCTACTGTAGGTTATATAAGATAATGGACACTCTACTGTAGGTTATATCAGATAATGGACACTTAACTGTAGGTTATATAAGATAATGGACACTCTACTGTAGGCTATATCAGATAATGGACACTTAACTGTAGGTTATATAAGATAATGGACACTCTACTGTAGGTTATATCAGATAATGGACACTTAACTGTAGGTTATATAAGATAATGAACACTCTACTGTAGGTTATATAAGATAATTGACATTCTACTGTAGGTTATATAAGATAATGGACACTCTACTGTAGGTTATATCAGATAATGGACACTTAACTGTAGGTTATATAAGATAATGGACACTCTACTGTAGGTTATATCAGATAATGGACACTTTACTGTAGATTATATAAGATAATGGACACTCTACTGTAGGTTATATCAGATAATGGACACTTTACTGTAGGTTATATAAGATAAAGGACACTCTACTGTAGGTTATATAAGATAATGGACACTTTACTGTAGGTTATATAAGATAATGGACACTCTACTGTAGGTTATATAAGATAATGGACACTTTACTGTAGGTTATATAAGATAATGGACACTTTACTGTAGGTTATATAATATAATGGACACTCTACTGTAGGTTATATAAGATAGTGGACACTTTATTGTAGGTTATATAAGATAATGGACACTTTACTGTAGGTTATATAAGATAATGGACACTTTATTGTAGGTTATATCAGATAATGGACACTCTTCTGTATGTTATATAAGATAATGGACACTCTACTGTAGGTTATATAAGATAATGGACACTTTACTGTAGGTTATATAAGATAGTGGACATTCTACTGTAGGTTATATCAGATAATGAACACTTTACTGTAGGTTATATAAGACAATGGACACTCTACTGTAGGTTATATAAGACAATGGACACTCTGCTGTAGGTTATATAAGATAATGGACACTCTGCTGTAGGTTATATAAGATAATGGACACTCTACTGTAGGTTATATCAGATAATGGACACTTAACTGTAGGTTATATAAGATAATGGACACTTTACTGTAGGTTATATAATATAATGGACACTCTACTGTAGGTTATATCAGATAATGGACACTTAACTGTAGGTTATATAAGATAATGGACACTTTATTGTAGGTTATATCAGATAATGGACACTCTTCTGTATGTTATATAAGATAATGGACACTCTACTGTAGGTTATATAATATAATGGACACTCTACTGTAGGTTATATAAGATAGTGGACATTCTACTGTAGGTTATATCAGATAATGAACACTTTACTGTAGGTTATATAAGACAATGGACACTCTACTGTAGGTTATATAAGACAATGGACACTCTGCTGTAGGTTATATAAGATAATGGACACTCTACTGTAGGTTATATAAGATAATGGACACTCTACTGTAGGTTATGTCAGATAATGGACACTTAACTGTAGGTTATATAAGATAATGGACACTCTACTGTAGGTTATATAATATAATGGACACTCTACTGTAGGTTATATCAGATAATAGACACTCTACTGTAGGTCATAAAAGATAATGGACACACTACTGTAGGTTATATAAGATAGTGGACATTCTACTGTAGGTTATATAAGATAATGGACACTCTACTGTAGGTTATATCAGATAATGAACACTTTACTGTAGGTTATATAAGACAATGGACACTCTACTGTAGGTTATATAAGACAATGGACACTCTGCTGTAGGTTATATAAGATAATGAACACTCTACTGTAGGTTATATAAGATAATGGACACTCTACTGTAGGTTATATAAGATAATGGACACTCTACTGTAGGTTATATAAGATAACGGACACTCTACTGTAGGTTATATAAGATAATGGACACTCTACTGTAGGTTATATAAGATAATGGACACTCTACTGTAGGTTATATAAGATAATGGACACTCTACTGTAGGTTAGATAAGATAATTGACACTCTACTGTAGGTTATATCAGATAATGGACACTCTACTGTAGGTTATATAAGATAACGGACACTCTACTGTAGGTTATATAAGATAATGTACACTTTACTGTAGGTTATATCAGATAATAGACACTCTACCGTAGGTTATATAAGGTAATGGACACTCTACTGTAGGCTATATAAGATAATGGACACTCCACTGTAGGTTATATAAGATAATGGACACTCTACTATAGGTTATATAAGATAATGGACACTCTACTGTAGGTTATATAAGATAAAGGACACTCTACTGTAGGTTATATAACATAATGGACACTCTACTGTAGGTTATATAAGATATTGGACACTCTACTGTAGGTTATATAAGATAATGGACACTCTACTGTAGGTTATATAAGATAATAGACACTCTACTGTAGGTTATATAAGATAAAGGACACTCTATTGTAGGTTATATCAGACAATGGACACTCTACTGTAGGTTATATAAGATAATGGACACTCTACTGTAGGTTATATAAGATAATGGACACTCTACTGTAGGTTATATAAGATGCTGGACACTCTACTGTAGGTTATATAAGATAATGGACACTCTACTGTATGTTATATAAGATAATGGACACTCTACTGTAGGTTATATAAGATAATGGACACTCTACTGTAGGTTATATAAGATAATGGACACTCTACTGTAGGTTATATAAGATAATGGACACACTACTGTAGGTTATATAAGATAATTGACACTCTACTGTAGGTTATATCAGATAATGGACACTCTACTGTAGGTTATATAAGATAATGGACACTTAACTGTAGGTTATATAAGATAATGGACACTCTACTGTAGGTTATATCAGATAATGGACACTTAACTGTAGGTTATATAAGATAATGGACACTCTACTGTAGGTTATATCAGATAATGGACACTTTACTGTAGATTATATAAGATAATGGACACTCTACTGTAGGTTATATCAGATAATGGACACTTTACTGTAGGTTATATAAGATAAAGGACACTCTACTGTAGGTTATATAAGATAATGGACACTTTACTGTAGGTTATATAAGATAATGGACACTCTACTGTAGGTTATATAAGATAATGGACACTTTACTGTAGGTTATATAAGATAATGGACACTTTACTGTAGGTTATATAATATAATGGACACTCTACTGTAGGTTATATAAGATAATGGACACTTTACTGTAGGTTATATAAGATAATGGACACTTTATTGTAGGTTATATCAGATAATGGACACTCTTCTGTATGTTATATAAGATAATGGACACTCTACTGTAGGTTATATAAGATAATGGACACTTTACTGTAGGTTATATAAGATAGTGGACATTCTACTGTAGGTTATATCAGATAATGAACACTTTACTGTAGGTTATATAAGACAATGGACACTCTACTGTAGGTTATATAAGACAATGGACACTCTGCTGTAGGTTATATAAGATAATGGACACTCTACTGTAGGTTATATAAGATAATGGACACTCTACTGTAGGTTATATCAGATAATGGACACTTAACTGTAGGTTATATAAGATAATGGACACTTTACTGTAGGTTATATAATATAATGGACACTCTACTGTAGGTTATATCAGATAATGGACACTTAACTGTAGGTTATATAAGATAATGGACACTTTATTGTAGGTTATATCAGATAATGGACACTCTTCTGTATGTTATATAAGATAATGGACACTCTACTGTAGGTTATATAATATAATGGACACTCTACTGTAGGTTATATAAGATAGTGGACATTCTACTGTAGGTTATATCAGATAATGAACACTTTACTGTAGGTTATATAAGACAATGGACACTCTACTGTAGGTTATATAAGACAATGGACACTCTGCTGTAGGTTATATAAGATAATGGACACTCTACTGTAGGTTATATAAGATAATGGACACTCTACTGTAGGTTATATCAGATAATGGACACTTAACTGTAGGTTATATAAGATAATGGACACTCTACTGTAGGTTATATAATATAATGGACACTCTACTGTAGGTTATATCAGATAATAGACACTCTACTGTAGGTCATAAAAGATAATGGACACACTACTGTAGGTTATATAAGATAGTGGACATTCTACTGTAGGTTATATCAGATAATGGACACTCTACTGTAGGTTATATCAGATAATGAACACTTTACTGTAGGTTATATAAGACAATGGACACTCTACTGTAGGTTATATAAGACAATGGACACTCTGCTGTAGGTTATATAAGATAATGAACACTCTACTGTAGGTTATATAAGATAATGGACACTCTACTGTAGGTTATATCAGATAATGGACACTTAACTGTAGGTTATATAAGATAATGGACACTCTACTGTAGGTTATATCAGATAATGGACACTTAACTGTAGGTTATATAAGATAATGGACACTCTACTGTAGGTTATATCAGATAATGGACACTTAACTGTAGGTTATATAAGATAATGAACACTCTACTGTAGGTTATATAAGATAATGGACACTTAACTGTAGGTTATATAAGATAATGGAAACTCTACTGTAGGTTATATAAGATAATGGACATTCTACTGTAGGTTATATAAGATAATGGACACTCTACTGTAGGTTATATAAGATAATGGACACTCTACTGTAGGTTATATAAGATAACGGACACTCTACTGTAGGTTATATAAGATAATGGACACTCTACTGTAGGTTATATAAGATAATGGACACTCTACTGTAGGTTATATAAGATAATGGACACTCTACTGTAGGTTAGATAAGATAATTGACACTCTACTGTAGGTTATATCAGATAATGGACACTCTACTGTAGGTTATATAAGATAATGGACACACTACTGTAGGTTATATAAGATAGTGGACACTTTATTGTAGGTTATATAGGATAATGGACACTTTACTGTAGGTTATATAAGATAATGGACACTTTATTGTAGGTTATATCAGATAATGGACACTCTTCTGTACGTTATATAAGATAATGGACACTCTACTGTAGGTTATATAATATAATGGACACTCTACTGTAGGTTATATAAGATAGTGGACATTCTACTGTAGGTTATATCAGATAATGGACACTCTACTGTAGGTTATATCAGATAATGGACACTCTACTGTAGGTTATATCAGATAATGGACACTCTACTGTAGGTTATATAAGATAATGGACACTCTACTGTAGGTTATATAAGATAATGGACACTCTACTGTAGGTTATATAAGATAATGGACACTTTACTGTAGGTTATATCAGATAATGGACACTCTACTCTAGGTTATATTAGATAATGGATACTCTACTGTAGGTTATATAAGATAATGGACACTCTACTGTAGGTTATATAAGATAATGGACACTCTACTGTAGGTTATATCAGATAATGGACACTTTACTGTAGGTTATATAAGATAATGGACACTCTACTGTAGGTTATATAAGATAATGGACACTCTACTGTATGTTATATAAGATAATGGACACTCTACTGTAGGTTATATAATATAATGGACACTCTACTATAGGTTATATAAGATAATGGACACTCTACTGTAGGTTATATCAGATAATGGACACTCTACTATAGGTTATATAAGATAATGGACACTCTACTATAGGTTATATCAGATAATGGACACTCTACTGTAGGTTATATAAGATAATGGACACTCTACTGTAGGTTATATAACATAATGGACACTCTACTGTAGGTTATATCAGACAATGGACACTCTACTGTAGGTTATATAAGATAATGGACACTCTACTTTAGGTTTATAAGATAATGGACACTCTACTGTAGGTTATATAAGATAATGGACACTCTACTGTAAGTTATATAAGATAATGGACACTCTACTGTAGGCTATATAAGATAATGGACACTCTACTGTAGGTTATATAAGATACTGGACACTACTATAGGTTATATAAGATAATGGACATTCTACTGTAGGTTATATAAGATAATGGACATTCTACTGTAGGTTATATAAGATACTGGACACTCTACTATAGGTTATATAAGATAATGGACATTCTACTGTAGGTTATATCAGATAATGGACACTCTACTGTAGGTTATATAAGATAATGGACAGTCTACTGTAGGTTATATAAGATAATGGACACTCTACTCTAGGTTATATAAAATAATGGACACTCTACTGTAGGTTATATTAGATAATGGACACTCTACTTTAGAATATTGAAAATAATCGAAACTCTACTGTGGATTATTTTGGTTAATTAAAACTCTACTTTAGGTTATTTAGGGTAGTCAACACTTTGCTGTAGTTTATTTTTATATTATTCACACTCCACTGTAGGTTATTTGATATATTTTACACTCCACTGTAGATAGACATTGACTCCCTGTTATAGAATATCTAAGTTACTCGACATAATTGTAAAAGACAATAGACACTTTATCGTACTAGACAAACCTCTATAGTAGACACACGTCTATAGTAGACACACGTCTATAGTAGACAAACCTCTATAGTAGACACACGTCTATAGTAGACACACATGTCTATAGTAGACACACGTCTATAGTAGACACACGTCTATAGTAGACACACGTCTATAGTAGACACACGTCTATAGTAGACAAACGTCTATAGTAGACACACGTCTATAGTAGACAAACGTCTATAGTAGACACACGTCTATAGTAGACACACGTCTATAGTAGACAAACGTCTATAGTAGACAAACGTCTATAGTAGACACACGTCTATAGTAGACACACGTCTATAGTAGACACACGTCTATAGTAGACAAATCTATAGTAGACGAACCTCTATAGTAGACACACGTCTATAGTAGACAAACGTCTATAGTAGACAAACGTCTATAGTAGACAAACCTCTATAGTAGACAAACCTCTATAGTAGACAAACGTCTATAGTTGACAAACCTCTATAGTAGACACACGTCTATAGTAGACACACGTCTATAGTAGACAAACGTCTATAGTAGACACACGTCTATAGTAGACACACGTACACAAAGTTCTATAGTAGACACACGTACACACGTCTATAGTAGACACACGTCTATAGTAGACACACGTCTATAGTAGACAAACGTCTATAGTAGACACACGTCTATAGTAGACACACGTACACACGTCTATAGTAGACACACGTCTATAGTAGACACACGTCTATAGTAGACACACGTCTATAGTAGACAACACGTCTATAGTAGACACACGTCTATAGTAGACACACGTCTATAGTAGACAAACCGTCTATAGTAGACACACGTCTATAGTAGACACACGTCTATAGTAGACACACGTCTATAGTAGACAAACGTCTATAGTAGACACACGTACACACGTCTATAGTAGACACACGTCTATAGTAGACACACATCTATAGTAGACACACGTCTATAGTAGACACACGTCTATAGTAGACACACGTCTATAGTAGACACACGTCTATAGTAGACACACGTCTATAGTAGACACACGTCTATAGTAGACACACGTCTATAGTAGACACACGTCTATAGTAGACAAACGTCTATAGTAGACACACGTCTATAGTAGACACACGTCTATAGTAGCACACACGTCTATAGTAGACACACGTCTATAGTAGACAAAGCGAAGTAGACAAAGTCTATCAGGGAGACAACGTTCTGTAGAAACTCTTTGGTAGACAATACAAAGTCTATTACACAGCGTCTATGTGACCAACTCTAAGGAGGGACAACCACGAAACGGGAAGTAAAACAACAAAGTTATAGTAGAACCACTTGTAGATAGAACGTCTGAGACCAGGTTCTTCAAGAAATTTTGCGATTGTAAGGAATTCCGTAATTAAAATGAATAGGAGGTAAACCTTTACACGACTATAGGTCAGGGCCCTAAAACTATGACCAACCCTAATGATACAAGTAGTTAAAAGATCTCATGTAACGAAATCTATAAATGGACATTTATGAAAGTAATAGAAACAGTATTTGTGAACACCTTTTAAGTATACTTTAAAACGGGGAACACGTTGCTCTAGATGAACCAATGTTTGGTATACAAAACGGCCCGAACACAAAGACAATGTAAAATATGACACCGCCTATAGGGAAAAAGGTCTAGTAACACCTAAAGATGACCAACACATAGGAAATACAAGTAGTGTACAAAGATCTCCTGTTTACTGAATATCTGAGGTAAGGTATGGATTTTTATACGAATTTTTAATTTTGATAATTTTCTAATTTTGGTTGTATAATATACCGAATATTCTTTATTTAAATTCGTTGATAATTTGACTTGATTAATTCTATATTGATTTGGTTTACTATACACTGAGTAATACGGTAAGCTCGAAACAACAAAATCTGCTAATTTCAAAAATATGTCGCAGAACATATTTATTGTATAAGAGAATCTTCTAGGAAATTTACCTTACTTTCTTAAGTATTTTCACATATTTGGACTCTGTATGTTTTTGTAATTATACTATTTTATGACAATAATAGAAAATAGTGCATGCGTTATTACATGTTCTTTTGACACTGTATATGATAATATTTTAACATTTTGGGATAGTTTTATTGTAACATGAGTTCTCTATGTAACACAAAGAGCACGTCTTAATTGATAACATTATACGGTATGGACATTGTATTCTTTATTGTATCATACAGAAGCAGTATATATAATACTTGTAACATTATATGAAAATGGGAGGAAATGTACATTTGTAATACAATGTATTTTGTGATACAATTATATATACACAGGGCTCAACTTTATTAGAAACACGGGTAGCATTATATGACTTTACTAGATATATTAAATACAATGTATTTTGTGATACAGCTATATCCACAGGGCTGAAATCTATAAGAAATACTGGTAACATAATATAACTTTCATAAATTAATGTAATACAATGCATTTTGTGATATAGTTATATACACAGGGCTACATTTATTAGAAATACTCGTAACATCATATGAACTTTGATAACTATATGTAATACAATGTATTTTGTAATATACATGTGTAGTTATATACACTGTATACAGGGTTGAAATTTATAAGAAATACTCGTAATAGTATATGATCTTTAATAAATTAATGTAATACATTGTTTTTATGATACAGTTACTTCAGAAGGCTGTAATGTATTATGAACACTCGTCACATGATATGGACATCACGTTATAACTTCGTACAATGTATAACAGGTACTTACACTGTCGTATCCTTACGTAACCCGTTTGGTTGTAGGTAGACTGCACGCTTGACTTACCTGGTGTACGAACGGAATGCTTACTGACCATGTAATATCATACCAGACACGATTACCAGTGGAATGACGTTTTTCTGGTGAAGGTAAGCCACTTTATTGTTCCTGTGATTATATTCACGATAACAAAACTTGTAATTCTATATTGATTTGTAAGATAATTACTTCTTTTTCGGATGTCTGAATAATATGTTTTTGTTAGGTTACTTTATCATATTTGTAGAAAAAAAAACCAAGCCGAATATCTGTTATGTACTTATTAACAACATAAATGCATTTTAATCATCAGTGTTTGTTCGTAAAAATGTTTAAACGGCATAGTGCATTGTAAATATTTTCTAATGAAATATTATAGTTATTATTTTAATGTCCGGGAAAAGGTGTTTAAGTAACACGGATATAAATCTGTCGCACCTGTAAGAATTATGGTACAGGTGTTAAGTTGTCTACGGCAATAACGATATTGTTATTTATATAACATTGCTGTTTCTAAGCATATAATAATAAAACTTCTGTTATAAAATACCTTACTTAATTTCTAACAGGATATTTAATATTTAGGCATTTAATATAGAACAAAAGCAATGCTTACACTTACTTGTTACCTTGTGATGTTATGTTATATGGTTTTGACGTAACAAATGTCTTTTTCAAATATGTAGTCTCGTTTTCAGCATTATATTCACATACTGTGTAATCGTATTTTTTGTGATGGATTTTTTGTTCGGTGATTTCCTTGATAATCTCGATCCACGAATAAGTTAAAGTGTTTAACATTTGAGACGAACAGTTTAGTGGCCTTCGTAGAATCTTCCAGTGAAGTCAAGTGTCCTCAAAATGTTTTAGATAAAAAAAAAAAAAAAAAATAACAATAAGACCCTCGAACAGATATGTCTTAACAATATCATGCTAAGCTGAGTTTTTTTTTTCCAATATTTCTCTGGAATGTCAGCCTAGTCCTAACTCTTAAACTACTAACAAGTAATCCTATAATTCCTTTTCGCGTTCTTTTAAACTCACATTTTATTTTCAAAAATATGTGAGGAGCATAGTTTTGAGTGTGTATATTGATTTTACATAATGCACTTTCAAAGTTTAAAACACGATAAATATCATCATAATGATATGTTTTCATATGTTGCAATACAAGCATTAAAAAAAGAAATACGTGAGATAAAAATAGAAGCTCCTATACATTTGCTGACAGTCATCATGTGCGCATGTCAAATGACCTCATCGAAGGAATTCACGTGACTATCAAGACAATGTCAATTTGGCATAATTAATGGTTTCGTTGACCTTTTTTTTTACACACAGTGATCAACATTTACTCTATTTTTATCTCGATTGGGTTTTATTTATAAATCGAGATTCGAATCATTCGGTTCTCCTCGACCTCATTTTATCATAGTTTATAGTGGTGTAGTGTAAGATTAACTACAGTTAGTCATACATGTAGGAATAATGGACCAGATTAAATAAACATAAAAATGTGTAATTTACAGATAGTTCAGTAACATTTGAGACATTGGGACCTTTCCTGTATGACACCACAAAGAGATTGATAAGAATTATTGGATTGAGTTTGTTGTTTATCATTTCGAGCTATCAATGGGTTTTACGGATATTATTGGTCATTATTTCCAGATATTATTGGGTATTATTTCAAACATCAATGGGTATTATTTCCGAACATTGTTTGGGATTATTTCTTGATGTTTTTGGATACTATTTCTGGGCATTTTTGGGTATTTATAATGTTTTGTCGGATTTGATTTCGATTTTGGATTTTGTTAAACCTCTGACAGGAATCCAGGACATCTGATTTTACTTCTACATGACATTATTACGTATGACCATACTTCTCTCGAGTAACAAAAGCTAAGAGTTTCTCAGGGGTAGTTTTTTTGTAATGTTAAAGGTGTGTAGTTATATACGGAATCTCTCTGGATTTTTTCTACTTTTACTGACGTCGACCAGGTGTACTTGTCGATATTCATATGACCTTACTATCATGACTATGTATATGTGTATATTATACGAGTATATGTACATTGATGGGTATTACACGTAACCATAATGGACGATCATCTAGTATCAGAACCAACCCTGACATAAAGATCCGGATGACCTCGTTAAGTGTATACGGGGGACACACTTGACAGCCGTAACTATTAACGATCAGTGTAACGATGGCAGTGGTATGATGTCCTGTATGTATATCGATCACGTCAATGTGTCATAATTGACAGAACACACAGCAATAACTGTTCTCACTGATCGCAGATATTAGGAAAGTATAATTCTGTATACTTCTTATAACGTCTCGCTGGAATAGACGTTCTGAAAACCATTTTGGGGTTTTAAATGCAAAACGCTATGATGTCATGATAAAAAAGTGGAATATCAACATTCGCGCACCTTTTTCAAAACTGAAAGTGTTGTATCAGTCGTGACCAGAATAGCCATGCTTTACACTAATTAGATATTAAAACATCGTGTAAGGGCAACATTTCTCTTGCCTATTGAATGTTGGATTTTGAAAAATAAGTTTAAAGGTATAGGCTAATAATAATCATGTAGAAATACATGTATGTTGGGAAATCTTTTAAACCTAATAGACAGCCTAGTGCAATTTAAAAACAAAAAATGTCAAATATGGTTTCATAGTTACACATTATTCGTATAAAATTCTTGCACGCAAGAGTATCAATAGTTTTTTTTCTCGGACACAGGGAACAATAAATACCATTAGGAATGAAAGTCTATGCAGTAAATATAGCTCACACATGTTCCTGAGTCGTGTCCAGGCTAATCACTCTACTGTAATCTATTGTAGTATTCATTGTTGTAATGGTTCACACGAGGACAATGTTGTGCTGTAAATTTCTTTTATGGTTTGAGAAGTTATATTTCTGTGTGCTGCAGCCCACGTTTGTCTCGTAGGATGTTGTACAGGTTATGTAAACAGTAGGTATTGTATGTCATATATCAAACAACAAACGTGACTACCACAGATTTACGTTTATTCCTAAAGTTCTTTATCCATTTCATGTCACAAGGTGTCATATCGAAAAATAGATTTTGGAAACACAGTATGCTGTCACTTGTAAATGTGACCTTCGTAAAAAGCTAAGAACGATAAATGTTAATAATAATATGACTGTAGGTCGCTGTACAGTCATATTCACTGACTTACACAAATAGAATGATTTAGGAGGATGGTCAGAGATAGTGGCCGGTCCGACATTGTGTCACGTTTCCATGTGTAACTATTGGTGTCTATTTCCGTTTTCATGATTCTTTGTCCGATTTAAGTATCTGGTGTTCGTCCATGATGGTTTTCTCACGGGAATTATAATGAAATACACACTGCTAGTAAGGGTTTACTTTCTAATAGTATTACTGAGCGCAAGAAAGTGTTGATACAAAGATCTTTTTTATTCCTCAAAGTTTCACTGCTGTATGCTTGTGAAAATGACACATACGATTTTACTACTACACTGATATGCTTTGACATAGGAGAGTTGATCTACATCTTATCAATATCTCCAAGACAGCGACCACGCTAGCCATGTACTTTCTAGTCAAATTTGTCCCTTGAAACCATGATTTATTCTTGAAAAGTATCCAAATATTTTTCCTTTGACTTTAGACACAATCTTTCAATTAAGGATGTATTCGCTTAAAATGACATCTTCCCCGCTACTTTTCACCAAGTTTTCTCCAGTGTTAAGATTATTGTTTAATTGTCCATTAATACCAACGGCTAAACAAATCTTTGAATATAATCGTTTGTGTAGCGTTATAATTAACTATATAGTACAGACGTAGCATATGAAGCTGATTTTGTATACACTATAATGAACATTTATAGAACCAGCAGCTTCAGTTTATTAACGACCCTAACTTTTCGTCATTATGACATTACAGCGAGTGAAAGAAGGACGTTACAAGGATGATCATTAAGTTGTACTATTGTAACCTCTCACATGAAACATAATACAGACATTGGCATCTATTGGTTGATCAGTATTACAGACATTGGCATCTATTGGTTGATCAGTATTACAGACATTGGCATCTATTGGTTGATCAGTATTACAGACATGGGTATATATTGGTTGATCAGTATTACAGACATGGACATCTATTGGTTGATCAGTATTACAGACATTGGTATCTATTGGTTGATCAGTATTACAGACATTGGTATCTATTGGTTGATCAATATTACAGACATTGGCATCTATTGGTTGATCAGTATTACAGACATTGGTATCTATTGGTTGATAGGTATTACAGACATTGGTATCTATTGGTTGATCAGTATTACAGACATTGGCATCTATTGGTTGATAGGTATTACAGACATTGGTATCTATTGGTTGATCAGTATTACAGACATTGGCATCTATTGGTTGATCAGTATTACAGACATGGGTATCTATTGGTTGATCAGGCTCAGTTTATATAGTATACGTGACGTGTACGAAGCAAACTGGCGACTGTGATGATCACTATTGCTGTTTATTTATAAACATGATATGTATATTCTCCTTGTCATGTTTTAATTTAATTGAATAATTACACGGTACAGAATATAAACATGCAATAAACGTTCTTTTGTAATCCAGTTTTGAATATTATGAATTTGAGATTATGTTTTCTCTGTACCTCCCATCCATTTTCATATTTTGATGGTCTGTTTTGAGTCATCTACTATACGCTCTTAGCACCCGTGACGAGTCCTAGAAGGAAGAAACTGCTTATGAGGCACAATAATCCAATTTGGCACTCTAAATCAGCTTTGAAGAGTGATGTTGTATGTTTTTTGTACAATCCATTACAATAAACCTTCACAGCAAATATAATATTCATATATTCCATTACACATTATCATTTCATAAAGCCCAGATAATGAGCTTCTCCTTAATGACTACTTACACGTGAGAAGGTGAGCCTTGGACGACACCATTATCACTGACGTGTAATCTTTATTCCTGAGGTGACAACAAAATTAATTCCTCCGCTTGTGTACCTATTAAAATTAGTGTGCGACGCTCTAGTTCATATAGTAAACACTCGCCCGAATTCCGGAAGGAATTCTAGGATAATACCTACGTGTAGTATCTAACTGTCAGTTGTTTTGTAAGGTTTAAATATCCTGTGCGTCTTTTGTAAAACCCTAGAAATAAAATTTTGTATGGGATATTACAAATAACCTTTTATTTCTTTTTAGATAAATCACGCCCTTGGTATAGAAACGAGTCCTAGAAGGGCGAAACAGTGTGATTATACAGTGATATGATACATTGTACATGTACATTGGCATTATACAGTGACATGATACAGTGACATGATACCGTGACATTATACCGTGACATTATACAGTGACATGATACAGTGACATGATACAGTGACATGATACCGTGACATGATACCGTGACATTATACCGTGACATTATACAGTGACATGATACAGTGACATTATATAGTGACATGATACAGTGACATGATACAGTGACATGATACAGTGTCATGATACAGTGACATGATACAGTGACATGATACAGTGACATTATACAGTGACACTATATAGTGACATTATACAGTGACATGATACCGTGACATTATACAGTGACATTATACAGTGACATTATACAGTGACATGATACAGTGACATGATACAGTGACATTATACAGTGACATGATACAGTGACATGATACAGTGACATGATACAGTGACATAATACAGTGACATGATACCGTGACATTATACCGTGACATGATACCGTGACATTATACCGTGACATGATACAGTGACATTATACAGTGACATGATACAATGACATGATACAGTGACATGATATAATGACATGATACAGTGACATGATACAGTGACATGATACAGTGACATTATACAGTGACATTATATAGTGACATTATACAGTGACATGATACAGTGACATTATACAGTGACATTATATAGTGACATGATACAGTGACATGATACAGTGACATTATACAGTGACATTATACAGTGACATTATATAGTGACATGATACAGTGACATTATACAGTGACATAATGCAGTGTCATGACACAATGTCCCTTTTTTCTAGAAAGAACATTAATTCTACCGACACAAAAACCTGTACAAAAATGGATATATATAATTATGAGTCTTGTGATCGATACAGTAAAGTCTGAAAGTAGATGTGAAACTGCAAGATAGTTGTATTCGTCCTTCTAGGACTCGTCAGCGATGTTAGTGACATCATACTGCTGTTTTGTCCTTCTAGGACTCGTCAGCGATGTTAGTGACATCATACTGCTGTTTTGTCATTCTAGGACTCGTCAGTGATGTTAGTGACATCATACTGCTGTTTTGTCCTTCTAGGACTCGTCAGCGATGTTAGTGACATCATACTGCTGTTTTGTCCTTCTAGGACTCGTCAGCGATGTTAGTGACATCATACTGCTGTTTTGTCCTTCTAGGACTCGTCAGCGATGTTAGTGACACCATACAGCTGTTTCGTCCTTCTAGGACTCGTCAGCGATGTTAGTGACACCATACAGCTGTTTCGTCCTTCTAGGACTCGTCAGTAATGTTAGTGACATCATACAGCTGTTTCGTACTTCTAGGACTCGTCAGTAATGTTAGTGACATCATACAGCTGTTTCGTACTTCTAGGACTCGTCAGTGATGTTAGTGACATCATACTGCTGTTTTGTCATTCTAGGACTCGTCAGTAATGTTAGTGACATCATACTGCTGTTTTGTCATTCTAGGACTCGTCAGTGATGTTAGTGACATCATACAGCTGTTTCGTACTTCTAGGACTCGTCAGTAATGTTAGTGACACCATACAGCTGTTTCGTCCTTCTAGGACTCGTCAGTAATGTTAGTGACATCATACAGCTGTTTCGTACTTCTAGGACTCGTCAGTAATGTTAGTGACATCATACTGCTGTTTTGTCATTCTAGGACTCGTCAGTGATGTTAGTGACATCATACTGCTGTTTTGTCCTTCTAGGACTCGTCAGCGATGTTAGTGACATCATACTGCTGTTTTGTCATTCTAGGACTCGTCAGTGATGTTAGAGACATCATACAGCTGTTTTGTCATTCTAGGACTCGTCAGTGATTTTAGTGACATCATACAGCTGTTTTGTCCTTCTAGGACTCGTCAGCGATGTTAGTGACATCATACAGCTGTTTTGTCCTTCTAGGACTCGTCAGTAATGTTAGTGACATCATACTGCTGTTTTGTCATTCTAGTACCCGTCAGCGATGTTAGTGACATCATACTGCTGTTTTGTCATTCTAGGACTCGTCAGTGATGTTAGTGACATCATACAGCTGTTTTGTCATTCTAGGACTCGTCAGTGATGTTAGAGACATCATACTGCTGTTTTGTCCTTCTAGGACACATCAGGGATGTTAGTGACATCATACTGCTGTTTTGTCCTTCTAGGACTCGTCAGTAATGTTAGTGACATCATACTGCTGTTTTGTCATTCTAGTACCCGTCAGCGATGTTAGTGACATCATACTGCTGTTTTGTCATTCTAGGACTCGTCAGTGATGTTAGTGACATCATACAGCTGTTTTGTCCTTCTAGGACTCGTCAGTAATGTTAGTGACATCATACTGCTGTTTTGTCATTCTAGGACTCGTCAGTAATGTTAGTGACATCATACTGCTGTTTTGACATTCTAGGACTCGTCAGCGATGTTAGTGACATCATACAGCTGTTTTGTCATTCTAGGACTCGTCAGTGATGTTAGTGACATCATACTGCTGTTTTGTCCTTCTAGGACTCGTCAGCGATGTTAGTGACATCATACTGCTGTTTTGTCATTCTAGGACTCGTCAGCGATGTTAGTGACATCATACTGCTGTTTTGTCATTCTAGGACTCGTCAGTGATGTAAGTGACATCATACAGCTGTTTTATCCTTCTAGGACTCGTCAGCGATGTTAGTGACATCATACTGCTGTTTTGTCATTCTAGGACTCGTCAGTGATGTTAGTGACATCATACTGCTGTTTTATCCTTCTAGGACTCGTCAGTAGAGTTAGGGACATCATACAGCTGTTTTATCCTTCTAGGACTCGTCAGTAGAGTTAGGGACCTCATACAGCTGTTTTGTCCTTCTAGGACTCGTCAGTAATGTTAGTGACATCATACAGCTGTTTTATCCTTCTAGGACTCGTCAGCGATGTTAGTGACATCATACTGCTGTTTTGTCATTCTAGGACTCGTCAGTGATTTTAGTGACATCATACAGCTGTTTTGTCCTTCTAGGACTCGTCAGTAATGTTAGTGACATCATACTGCTGTTTTGTCATTCTAGGACTCGTCAGTGATGTTAGTGACATCATACAGCTGTTTTGTCCTTCTAGGACTCGTCAGCGATGTTAGTGACATCATACTGCTGTTTTGTCATTCTAGGACTCGTCAGCGATGTTAGTGACATCATACTGCTGTTTTGTCCTTCTAGGACTCGTCAGTAATGTTAGTGACATCATACTGCTGTTTTGTCATTCTAGGACTCGTCAGTGATGTTAGTGACATCATACTGCTGTTTTGTCCTTCTAGGACTCGTCAGTGATGTTAGTGACATCATACTGCTGTTTTGTCCTTCTAGGACTCGTCAGCGATGTTAGTGACACCATACTGCTGTTTTGTCCTTCTAGGACTCGTCAGCGATGTTAGTGACACCATACAGCTGTTTTGTCATTCTAGGACTCGTCAGTGATGTTAGTGACATCATACTGCTGTTTTGTCCTTCTAGGACTCGTCAGTGATGTTAGTGACATCATACTGCTGTTTTGTCCTTCTAGGACTCGTCAGTAATGTTAGTGACATCATACTGCTGTTTTGTCCTTCTAGGACTCGTCAGTGATGTTAGTGACATCATACTGCTGTTTTGTCCTTCTAGGACTCGTCAGTGATGTTAGTGACATCATACTGCTGTTTTGTCCTTCTAGGACTCGTCAGCGATGTTAGTGACACCATACAGCTGTTTCGTCATTCTAGGACCTGTTAGTGATGGTAGGAAAATCATAGGTTATTCTAGGACTCGTCAGTGATGCCGTAATCGTTTTAATCGCTAAAGAAAGTCACGTTATATACGTTCTAGTGATATGAATGAGTTTGTAGTTAACATTTGCCCCAGTTCTTTGTGATTAACCCAAAACTTCATCCGTAAACCAGGATATGTATGTTCCATTAGACAGTTTTATCTTACCGAGTTCAGAAGTTACAGCATGAGGTCTAGTTAATTGAATGAAATAAGTAGTTTTATAAACATGTTTTCGTTTAATTTTTACAAAAAACAAGCATTAATATGCAATGGTGAAGTGACACACTTGTGAAGTCCGGATTTTTCGTCCTGTTTATCTGTTTTTACTTGAATTCTATAACAAACAAAACAAATTCTTATTAATACTTTGGATCTATGATGCACAAAATTCGGGGTTAAAAAGAAAATAAATAGGCCGATAGGCATGAATTATAATACTGGGTCGAGCCCAGTCGCAATCCAAGTTATTAATTTGACTGAATTCCCCGTTTTCGTGATCTATCTAGCATTGGCTGTTAATAGGACATTAAACAAAATAATCCAATTCTATCCATCTAGTGATTTTATATATTTAAAAAAGCCTGTTACAGTAGTCGTATATAAGTCTACATGATTTAGATTAGGTTTTAGTTAGTTAATTATAATCCCCGTAGTTTTTGCTGTGACTACAAACCCAACATTGGTAAATATTATATATTTACGTAAACACCAACAGTATCTTACTGCTGTCTCGGGTATTTGTACTTATGATTTAACGTTTTCACAGCTACAGTGGTTATGAATTGTTGTTGTTTTTTAATTACCGAAACCGGTATATAAGATATTAAACCTGTGATTATATCGGTTGAACGGTATATAAGATATTAGAACTGTGATTATATCGGTTGAACGGTATATAAGATATTAGAACTGTGATTATATCGGTTGAACGGTATATAAGATATTAAATCTGTGATTATATCGGTTGAACGGTATATAAGATATTAAACCTGTGATTATATCGGTTGAACGGTATATAAGATATTAGAACTGTGATTATATCGGTTGAACGGTATATAAGATATTAGAACTGTGATTATATTGGTTGAACGGTATATAAGATATTAAACCTGTGATTATATTGGTTGAACGGTATATAAGATATTAGAACTGTGATTATATCGGTTGAACGGTATATAAGATATTAGAACTGTGATTATATCGGTTGAACGGTATATAAGATATTAGAACTGTGATTATATCGGTTGAACGGTATATAAGATATTAAACCTGTGATTATATCGGTTGAACGGTATATAAGATATTAGAACTGTGATTATATCGGTTGAACGGTATATAAGATATTAGAACTGTGATTATATTGGTTGAACGGTATATAAGATATTAAACCTGTGATTATATTGGTTGAACGGTATATAAGATATTAGAACTGTGATTATATCGGTTGAACGGTATATAAGATATTAGAACTGTGATTATATCGGTTGAACGGTATATAAGATATTAGAACTGTGATTATATCGGTTGAACGGTATATAAGATATTAAACCTGTGATTATATCGGTTGAACGGTATATAAGATATTAGAACTGTGATTATATCGGTTGAACGGTATATAAGATATTAGAACTGTGATTATATTGGTTGAACGGTATATAAGATATTAAACCTGTGATTATATTGGTTGAACGGTATATAAGATATTAAACCTGTGATTATATCGGTTGAACGGTATATAAGATATTAAACCTGTGATTATATCGGTTGAACGGTATATAAGATATTAAACCTGTGATTATATTGGTTGAACGGTATATAAGATATTAGAACTGTGATTATATCGGTTGAACGGTATATAAGATATTAAACCTGTGATTATATCGGTTGAACGGTATATAAGATATTAAACCTGTGATTATATCGGTTGAACGGTATTAACATAATGCTCTGTCCTGTTGGTGTGTCTTTATCATCACCGTGCAAGGCTTGCTTTAAAGTTATGATCCTCATCGTCATGTAATTTGTCATGTGGTCTGTCATGTGACCTGTCGTGTGATCTATCATGTGAAATATTGCTGTGATGTAATAAGCAACAAACAAACACGCAATCCTCGTAAACAGGTAAATTGCTGTTGAAAATCAGTTTGGAATAAAAACCGTATTGTTTGAAAATCTATTACACAACAATCGGCTATGTAACTAGTTTTAATCTTATATTAAAATCAATATCAAAATTTTATTTTCGAGCGACCATGTGAAATTATTAAATGTATGATGAAATAAAAACAAAAAGGCTTCTGAATTATATTACATTTGTTACATAGCCTGCTATAATGTAATAATGTATTTTCCTATTATTTCAGAGCTACAGTTATGAAATTCCTTGCTGTTGGCTTCATCTTAGGATGGGTGGGATCGGTTTATCCTTACCATCTTGCTCCACCTGTATATCCAGGTCGCCCAACTACTACGACTACACCCAAACCAACTACTACCACAGTACCAGTCGAGTACGAAGCGCCGGAAATTGAGGGTCCGGTGTCGACAACCACAACGGAAGCTACGACTACTACTACCACTAAAAAGCCTACTACGCATGCGTATGGCCATGGCCCGCCGCATGTCCCGCCCCATGGCCCGCCCCATGGCGGTTACTACGACCATTATGGGCAGTATCATTATGACCCATATTACAATACACACAATGACCCGTATGGCGCATATGGTGCAACCTATGACCCCTACGGACGTCACTCCAGCCATGCGCCTTATCCAACGCAGGCCCCACATCCGAGTCAAGCGCCATATGGTTCGGGCGCACGTGGCCCGTATTCAGATCCATACGCGCCACAATACGACAAACGTAGAGGAGGTTATTCTGAGCCCTACTACAATCAGGGCTTAAAACCAAGAGGACAGTCAGCTTTGATTGATCAATTATCAATTGTAAAACCAAGTGCATCTCCGCCGCCATCATATCGACGGTCCGGGAAATGGATAGAAATGCGACCAGCCAACGAACTTCGTATGAAATCTCGTAGGCGCAACGGACAAGGTGCTAAGAGAAGAAGAGGGTATATCCCCAGGGGGAATCAGCAGACCCTTAAACGGCCTCAGGGGGCTAACAACCAGGGCAACACTGGATCAAGGACAAGAACGGCAGGTAACCAGGCAAATTGGCAAAATAAGCAACGACCCCGTGGACGTCAAAATCAAGCGTTTAACCGCCGTGCAAATGGCGGTCAACAACGCAGGAAAGGAAAACGGGGTCGATGGAATAATAAAAACAAAGGTAACAATGCCTGGGGTTATCAACAGTCTCAAGATTCAGCTAGTACTGCCGGCGGTATTAGCCAGCCTTCGACTGGTTATTCCGGATCAGGATATCAAAACAATAATTATAATCCAAACTCGGCCTTTGACACACAGGCTAGGAATGCGGCGGTGCAACCTAGTCCTTACCCTAGTGCTGCTACTGCTCAAAATCAAAACAATTATTATTCTCAAACGGGTGGTGCTGGATACAACCAAGGACAGGGGAGTGGAACAGCGGCAAACGCTTACGGCCAGCAAGGTTATAATTATTATAACGGGGCCACAGGAACCGGAAGTGGAACAAACTACAACACACCAGCTCCGCCAAGCTATGCATCTAGTTATAACACTCAGGGAACATATAATTACAATACTCCGGCAGTGCCAGCACAACAGCAAGCCTACAACAACCCAACATACACGTCTGATACTACTTACAATAACCAGGGTACACCGACCGGAAACTACGATGCAAGCGGAAATCAAATGCAAGCCAATGGCTACAACTCTGCCGGATCGTGGGGCGGACAGAACAACAATATGAATGCACAGTCTAATTGGAATACGGGCAATTCATTTGGTCAAGGACAGCAAAGTAACACAGGAACTGATTCGACATCTGGCTATATGACCATGAACAATGCTAATTCTGGGTTTGCTTCAAATACTGGTTCATCAAATATAGCTTCATCAAATACTGGTTCATCAAATATAGCCTCATCAAATACTGGTTCATCAAATACAGGTTCTTCAAGCGGGGGTTCAACAAATTCAAATCAAGCAAGTGAACAAAGTGTTGCTCAAACAATGTTAAAAATGCTGGAAAAAATGAAAAAAGCGGCAGCTGCCAATGCAACCTCTTCGAACAGTGTGTCGTCTGCTTCGTTCTCCGCTGCAAGCACTAAAAAGGAACCTATGATTTCAAAAAGTATGGAAGCCGCTATTAAAAATGCTATCATTAATGCTGCAAAGGACCTCACTAATACCATGAAGGCAAAGGAAATACCAACTTATCTTGGCACTCAGGAAACGTACCAAATGCCTCCGTCAGTCCAAGCAATTGACACGTCATTCAAAGCTGAGGTTACAAGTCCATATGGATGGACACAACCGTCTACGACTCAGCGGACGTGGACACAGGCACCGCCCACAACGACAGCAGCTCCTGCTGCAACTAATGGGCAGTGGGGATCTACAGGGGGACTATGGGGATCTCCTGCACTTGACAACTTTTATCAAGTAACAATACCTCCCAGGGGGAGTGCTGCTGGACCCTGGGGAACAGCTGCACCAACTACTCCCAAAATGTCGTTTCTAGGTGAAATGAGTCGGCGACAGTCAGCCCTAGCTAGCACAGCGAAACCAAGAACAACTCCAAACCCGATGAAGGGATTTCAACAACTTTTACTAGCATCCGTTTTGTTTAACAAGAAATAGGCCGATGCCTTGTTATCGGCTTTGGTAGGTGTCTTTTTATATGGATGTAAACATGGAGGAATGATATATGGCTGTGCTGAGGGAGTTATAACAGAAAGTGTTTCCGTTACAATAGTTCCTGTTTTTAATTAGGTAAAATGAAAAGCCTAAAAGAGAAAAAGATACTTTCGTATTATTAACGTATGAGTACAACGTACTTCGGCAGAGATGAATGGATGTTATATTTAATCTATTTAGAAGCGTGTTCCTGGAATGTTAATTGTGGAGATATATGTATGTCAGTCATGCTTGCGATCTCGTGTAGTGTGAAACTTTGGACAATGTTATTATATTGTTGCTATACTGTAGCTGTTCGGTGATGATATGAACGTTGTTGGACAATGTGATTATATTGTTACTATACTGTAGCTGTTCGATGATGATATGAACATTTGTTGGACAATAATATTTAAAATTGAACCGTTCAGTATGTGTCGATATCTATTTTTGTAATTGTCTTCAAAACATAATTTAAGTTTTATAAAAATAATTTTCTGTGCATTGTTGAATTCAGTCTACCTTTCGATATATCTGATAATAGCAGCGGAATTGCATGTTTTAAATGTGTGTCCCAACAATTAAGCTTAGAAATTATATATATATGTATTCTTATGATGGCGAATTAACATTTAAATAATCATTCGGCTTATCGGTGTGTGGGATATTTGGATAGTGTCCATTTTAGTAAATATAAACATACCAACATGTATCTAAGTACGAAAATGAAATGAATACATTTTTTTTGTATGTTTACGTACTGAACATATTGTTATTTTTAAGGGTATTTACCTTTTGCAATTTTCGTTGGTATTATAAAACGCACAAGGAAATACCGTATAAAATTATACATAAGAAACTAGTCTTATAATAGTTTAAGGAAAAATGCATATATCGTGAAAATGTGGCAAAACCGAAAAAAGAACAATATAGATTACGCAGAAATACTTCACAGTTTTACATCTTTGGTAATAAAATATAGGTTATGCATGTGTTCTGGAACATTTTCGTCATGTTGGTAATGTAAATATGATATCTAACACAACCTTTATGACATTAAAGAAAACATATTGGTCGTTGTATATAACTTCTATCATATGGTCATGTAAGTGCTTAGTATGAACTTGTTTCTGAAGCTCAGACTCGCCTTTCTTTTCTACACTTGTACATTGTGGTGCATGTAATTAGTAATAATCAAAGTATTATGAGTGAAAGGGTAGGACACAGAAAAAAATTCCACCAGAGATATTGAATGTGAGACAAACTTATATAATATATATCAGGAACAGTATGGGGATTTCCCTTGTGCTCATGTTGTTTTGCAAATAATGGTCGACTAAACAAAGCAAACTTAGATTAATTACAAATGTAAGTGAGAAATTAAATGTTTTATTTTTCACTATGCATTTTGGAATAACCTGAGAATTTAATGCTGGACATTTTCCTTCGTTATTTTGAATTAAAAAAACGTTTGGAAAAACTCACTCGACACGTTTGAAGTTATATTTTATATGATTCCTGACAGCAGAATAAAGAAATCATTCTAAAAGTAATATTATAGATATAACTTTTTTACTTTTATTCACTGAAACATTGCTTTAAGAAAACATTAACGTAATCTCGAGCTTTGTGTATTGTCTTGTATTGCATATGTCAGTGCATATAAATGTAGCGATCTATTAAAGTTTTGTTAAAATGAAAAACATTTGTATATAAAGTGTATGTAGTGAATCCAGGCATTTAAATAACGTGTCCGAATTCGGAATCGTAAATGGAAAGACACCGATATGAATCGAGAGAACAAATCATTTACTTAGTAAAAGACTTAATTCTTTACCAAAACTGACATTAAAAAACTATACATTCATAAAAGTATAAAACATGTCACAAATAATACCGTATATATTTGATTAAAGTACAGCTAAATAATAATAATATACATTACATGTATTTGGTTTCCTTTTGTTTCGTATTCGACAGTTTTTTGTACCACTTTGCTCTGCTGTACTGCAGATTCACACAAATATTTATGTCATTTTGCATTAAAATAATTTATTAATGGACTAACTTTTGTACGTTGTAATTATTTCCCCCTATGTTATCAAAGTTACGTTGCTTAATTCAGCAATAAGTGTTTAACGAATGACCTTTAACTATAATTCTAATTTCAATTTATAGAATGAGGGCACTAAAACCTCACATATACCACCAACATGTAAACCGTACTTCTAACTGCAAATCTATAGGACGAGACAAATAAGATCTCAAATTTAACTCCAACTTGTAAACCGTACTTCCAGCTCCGAAACTCTGAACAAAAACATAATATAAAGCTTGACACGATGGTTCTTGAAAGAGTACATGATAAATAACTTAACACACCAATCCTTGAAAAAGTACATAATCTAAAACTTAACTGACGTCAATCCTTGAAAAAGTATTTAATATAAAACTTAACACGGTGGCTCTTGAAAAAGAACATGTTATGAAGCTTAACACGAAAGTCCTTAAAAAGTACATAATATAAAACTTAACTGACTCCAATCCTTAAAAAAGTACATAATATAAAACTTAACACGGTGGCTCTTGAAAAAAGGACATAATATAAAGCTTGACATAGTTGTCCTTGAAAAAATACACAATATAAAGTTTTACATGACAGCTCTTGAAAAAGTATTTGATATAAACCTGATCACGACAGCCCTTGAAAACGTACATACGATCAAAACTAGCTGTTCTGGAAGGATGGAATAGGAAATCTAATTACTATGCTATAACGTATTCAAGACATGATAAGCTTTTTATATATATTTCATATAAGTACAAGTAGTATGAAGTGAGGAAAAGCTATTGTTGTTTTCATTTGTATAATAACCGCGAACACAACACAGATACGCCGTAGGCATTAAAGAGACGGAAAATGTCTGTGATAAATATTCCTTCTAATTGTCATGTGTAAGTGGACACTCCATCTATTGTAATTAAAGGCAGCACGCTTATCTACACACTAGACGAATGACTAACATGTTTGTGTGTGTTCGTGTACTACACTCACTGTAAATAGTCATCCTGTTTGAGTTATGCTTTTAGTAACGGGTTTATGAGGTAGCTTCATATGGGTCGTAAACTTGCTTCCGGAAACCTTCGTTAAATATGGTTGATCAGGACATCAAACACACGACGAGCAATCAATCAGCCACTCTGGATTTCGGATCGTGGCGATATTGGTTCCATATTTGTTATGATTTTAGCGATAGGCTGCACAAAAGAACACAAGACATTAGTATAGTTAAATACATATTGAGAGTTTGGTACAGAACCCCCAAAAAGTGAATTAAACTTCAACGTACGGCTGTTGTTTTCCTTTCAGGACTCGCCAGTGATGCCGAGCACCAAAAGTATTGATACATTGTAACTAGAAACTAAAAAAGGTCGCAAAATTGTCAAAACTTGGTTATGGAGTTGCTATATTTCCATTATGCAATGAATTTTATAATTTTAAATATTGGATACGGTTAGTGTTGTCGTTATCTATCTAAACCTTATCTCACATAACGTATAACTTTGATGTTAAATATATACTTGTCGTTTTCAGTAACCGTTAATCCAACGTCATCATTTCAGGTTATAATCCGGGATGTCTAAGTAGCAAAATAATCATTATATAATATAATAGTTTGAGGCAAGGAACACTTCCGAAGGAAAGGCAATGTAAAGCAATACTTTGAAATACTAGTATCCGAATGTTCAGGTACATATATACATACATTATGACGATTTTACAATATAAAGCATAGGGTTGTCGGGTTGCACATTGGTAACGCAATTGCCTTTCATTTAGACGGCTTGGGTTCTGATCGGACATGAAATATGAGGTCCCCTCCCCGACCACGTGGGATAACCCGGGTAATCCGGATTTTCCTCCCACTAAAATACTCGTCGGCGCTTCCAGGCTAACAGACGTGCTTAATGTAAGTTATTTAAACTTGTTTCGCAATTGTTGTAAAATAAAGTTTACATTTTAAAGTATGAATTGAAACTTTTTCCACACACGGTTACACGAATTATTTTTTTAATCGAATCTTATTTCTTTCAAAATAATTTTTGGCATTGCTGTCAATACAGCTTTGAAGATATGACCGAGTGAGCGGTGTTACGTTGATAGACGAGGATACATCTAACGTAAATGACTCCGGGGTCTGAAATGATATCTTACTGTTTATTTGTAAAAGGTAGAGTTCCATTATATAGATAAACAAAAACAAACCAACAAAAAGGGACCTCCCTACACGCATTCAACAAATAATAAACCATAAACTTAAGCGTAAAAACTTTTATTAACTTATATCAATGACTCTTGTTGGCCGGATAGAGGAGCGGGAGAAATCCCACCATTGGATGAGACGAAAGTACCTTGACAAACCCACATTATAATGCAGGTGACCCTCAAACACTCTGTCAATTCCGGAATCGAATCCTGAATAGATATACAAGATGTACAGAAAAACAAACGTGTTGTCGACGCGACTCGACCACCAAGACATTATTAAAGTTAAAACATGTCACATATACATCCTTCATACAAAATGTTTCCCGGCATGCAAAGTATCAACTGCTTTCCGGTATTATGGAAACATTAAATAGAACGCACTAGTAGCCAGTCATGCAAGAAGTCACGTGGTACATCATTATGTGGTAACGTTATCTGCCATTAGTATAAATCTGGTTTAGAGTTACCAGAGTGTTGTCCGTTGATGTCCTCAATAATAAATTAGCTTAATATTTACCAGGTTCTTTTCAGTGCCTCCCTTTTTGTAAATTTTCTTCAAAGTTACTGAGGTGTTTTTAACAAAAGGTACCTGTGATATACAAGTTACATGTCTGTTCAACACAAGCGATCTCCGGTGTTTCCTTTTCTTCATTCAAACATTCATAAAAAAAAAAAAAAAAAAATGTTATGATAGAAATATGCATCAATCATAACTAAGATATTAAACGTGTGACACATTTTAAGAGTAGTAATTGTAATCTAAAACGTCAGTTTAGTTTTTTGGTTCCCGCGCGTAATTTAACGTAGCAATGGTATGCTTAACAGACGTCGTCGTTTGAGTTTCTTTTTTTAAGTTTTGATATTGCGATTTAAAGCTTAGCACGTTTATAAGTCCAAGACCGATTTTAGACTAATATATAAAGAAAGGTCTTGAACTCCTCCGTCTTGCAAAAATTGGTCAATTTTATTCAAAATTTTACCATAAAAGATTTTTCAAAGGCGATAGTCTAAATCAGAAGTTAATTTAGTAACCTTTAGCATGACATCAAGAAATCATACCTACACAAATTGTAAATGGTCTATTTATTTTACGCGCAGCTTCGAAACTCTGAAAAGTGATGGATTTTCTTTAGTCGGACACGATCGAGATCATTTTTACAAACGAAAATGTTTATTCGCTACACAGAAAACGTGACGGTCTACAATTACAGGGTTTGGTGTTAACAAATATAAGGTCAAAACAAACTTATTTACTTGTCTAACGCTTCACTCCATTTCTCCTCTCGTGCTCCCCATGGTTGTTTTCTACATCGACAGGTATCAGTGTCAAGTCGACGGCCATCTTGCCACTGCCAATAGCCGACTGGTTTTCAAAACTTGAATGGCAAGACTATTTAGGCATGATTTTTTGGTGTCATGTTAAAGGTTACTATCTTAACGTCTGATTTAGACTATCGCCATTGAAAAATCTTTTCTTGTAAATTTTTGACGACACTTTGAATGAAATTGACCAATTTTTGCAGGAGGGAGGTCTTGGATTGTGTTTCACTCAATTTTCAAATGTTTTACTCATCTAATCAATATAATTAATGAACCCGTCTAAACGGAAGATGAATAATAAATATACCTTAATTCCATCAAGAAAAGTAAAGAAGCATACAGGTGAGCTGCTTTTCTACGATTTCATTGATGGTATGGGGATGTGAGGAAGATGGTAGAGAGTGTAAGATGGTAGGGGATGGTAGGGGGATGGTAGGGGATGTAAGGGGGATGGTAGGGGATGTAAGGGGGATGGTAGGGGATGTTAGGGGGATGGTAGGGGTGTAAGATGTTAGAGCGTGGTAGGGGGTTGGGATGGTAGGGGATATGGGGTGTAAGGTGGTAGGGGTGGTAGGGGATAGGGGGTGGGGATGTTAGGGAATGGTAGGGGTGTAATATAGTAGGGGAATGGAAGGAGGTTGGGATGGTAGGGAATGGCGTGGAATTATAGGGGGTGGTAGGAAGACGATGGGATGGTAGGGGGATAGGGGGTGGGGGTTGTAGGGGGTGGTAGGGAGATGGGGTTGGCAGGAAAAGGGAGGTGGGTAAGTGTATCTACACCGTGAGGACGGCTAATGACATCAAAATTAATCGACTTTAAGAAATGTGAAAATAAAAAAGGGAGGGTGTGAAACTGTTTAATGTGCTACTGCCGACAAGCAGTTTAAAGTAATATTATATAAACATTGTTTTGCTGTATTTCCTGCTGATAAGGATTTTGAAGTAATCCAGTCACAGACATTGTCACATATTACGCTTGAAATCTGGTTGTGTTAATAGCTAAAATGTCTCAACCATAAGTTTATGCATGTGTGAGATAAAAAAAAACAACTTAAGATTAGTATTCATTTGTGGTCATGGATAAACAAAAATACATTTTAATCCAATTTTCATTGTATTGGTCTTGACTTAAAAGTGGTGAAATAAAATCAACATGGGATGAAATCAAATCCATCACTTAAATATTTGGGTGTTAAAAAGTATTTAAAGTCGTGTATAAACATTAAAACAGTTCGAGGTTTAACACTCGACAATATAATATTTAACTATATTTGATTAGTTCAGCGTTTTTGACGCTTTCATATACAGTAGATATGATTATATACCGACAATATCAGTACAACATTGACCCCGGTGTATTCTAACAAGACTTTATGATTCGAAGACAGAATGTCTTGGAAACGAACATTTCACTAAGCATCCCAGTTCATCATCTCGGCTGTCAGAGAAAACGTCATGTCCTGACTGGTCATTTGTATTGTTGTCATTGGTAGACAACTTTGTATTTATGTACATCTTTAACAACAATTTAAAATGGTTGTAAGTTGCTCTGTACGGTTATCTCGGACAACTGTATTTGTTTTCTTTTAGTCTTGAAAAATACAGGAAACTAAACTCCGGTGAGTCAGTTAAAAGAGGATGGATGGAATCTTTTTTCTAAATATGTCTAGACAGCTAGGAGTCCACACGACAATCTGGGACAATTATTTCCCAATCCTGAGAGTGTCAAGATGTCCACGGACCCCCGCTGTGATAAACTAATACTGTATTTTCATTTATGAACATGTGTAATCATAGCGTTTCCTGCTCTTTAAGCAGCCTACTGCATTGCAATTGTTCCAATTCTATATTCTGCTTTTTGTCAAATGTTGTTTTTAGCATGACAACATCTGAATTTTCAAATTTAGGCACGCTTTCATTATATACATGTAAGACTGTCTTTCCCCTTAGTATTAGAGAAAAATAACCGTTAAGTCTAACACAAATGAGAACGAATTCGTTTTTCATGTGACTAATCTACCTTACTTCAGAAACTCGAACTAGATTCTCAGATTACTTATCAGTATATATATCCCATACCATCATATCAATTACTTTAGACCCTAAAGAATCAGGAAAGGTTTATTTTCAATAACGACATACCCTTTATCTGAAGTGTTAGCGACTGTCACTTCGTGACGTCACATGACACCATGACGTAAAATAAAAGTGTCAGATATGTCACCTGTGCAGATATTCTGGCACCAGTTTTGATCGCCAGGTATTTACCTCTATGTCCCCACCAGCCATGGTGTCCGAACTCACAGAGTGGAGATTTAGTTTTATTCCGCATTTCGAGTTTTGCTGAGAAACTCGCACATCAGTTTTGGGTATATTGTTCTTTGTCTCATTCATGTAGGAATATTGTCATGCTGTGCGCTGTTATAATGATTCTCTTTGTTTGGTCTATAGGGATGACCTGCTAAATTTGTTCACTTCATAGCGATTTTTGAATTAGTTTGGTATTAGAAAGTGGTAGTTTTAAAACAGTCGAGACGGAATCAACCAATCAACGCGATTTTAGGCCGCATTACACGTGTGTATTAAAAATCATCTAAAAAAAACTCGACATATGACACGTGTGTATTAAAATCATCTAAACAACCTCAACATGTTACACGTGTGTAACAAAATTGTGTGTCGTTACACTGACAACATGGTAGTCATAAAAAAACTCTACATATTACACAAAATGTTTCAGAGGATCTCTTTTGCTAAAATGTGGGGTTTTTGTTTTGTTTTTTGTTTTGTTTTTGTTTTTTTTCGTCTTTAACAGCTGTGCGATTAAGACATTCGCCCCTTTTGATTATATATTTCTTATTTTATAATTATAAAGGTTTTTCCTATTATTTAACTTTTAAAGTCTGATATCGAAAATTAAAATGTGTCTGTCTTATAGTACAGGTGAAACATATTCTCATACACAAATATGCAGAATGATAAATTCAAGAGATCGCGTGCGATGTCAAATTGATGATGACAAACTTTTTGACGTCATTCCGTCTTGAGAGGTAAGTAAACGGCAGTAGCGATACTATTATATTCTGAAATTGTGACGTTTGATAAAAGCGACCAACTTACAAAAGAACCGTTCCATGCTTTTTTTAGTGTTTGCAGTGGTCGTATAATATACAAAATGTACTCAGCTTAACATTGCCATGGTTGTCTTCTCTTTTTCATATTCGTTTTAAAAATCTCCACCATAAAGTACTAAATAATTCGGTATGGGGGATTAATATATCGATTCCATACTACATACTATCTAACATTTGTTTAGACAACTTTAGATTTTCTAACTTCACTTTCAGATTTCCATAGTTGAGGCCCAGTCATCACTAAGCCTGATATAATTGGCATATACTTTATCAGCTATTACTGAAAAGGGCGAACAACCCCTGAAAAATAACTTTAAAAAAATGCCGAGAGAGATTTCCTAAATGTATTTATCTTAGCTATACCCGTTACATAACAATAGTTTATTGTTATGCAGAAAGCGGCAAATGATCACTTGTCTGGTGACTTATACCATTATCTATATGATTTACATGTAGATTAAACCATGTTTTTCGGATAATCCAGTAATCATGATAATTGTTTTGTATATTTTAGTTACTCAATCAACAATTGATATTCCATCTGTAATAAATGTAATAATTTCTGTGGAGATAAAGGAATGAGGATATTCGTTATGACCTTATAGCATAACGCCTAAAACAAAAAAAAGTTCGCGACGTTCCATACCTCACTCCATCTTATACTGTGTGTTTATATGGCCGGAGTAGGCATTATAACGATGACCTTTGTACGTACAGAGGTCATTCAGGACATATCTGTTATGTGACAGATATTTTTATGAAGTATTGGGTGACAAATACACGTTTTTGTTTCTGTAGTTTTTACAATAGTATATACCATATATACACGTCGTATGAAATTCTACGTTGTAATTAATGGTATTTATAAAAATATCTTTTAACGCGGCCATAACTATAAAATTCACCGTTCGAAAATATTATCAGGTGAAATATTTAAAAAAAATTATATCATTAGACTATTTTTCCCTTGATTACGAAAATAAAAAGTGCCGGTAAATGTGGTTTATTAATACCTAAATCTGTAGAAAACAGCATTACAACTTGGAATATCCTCCGGATAAGTTACCTCTCGTTAACACAACGCTATCCAGACACGTATAGCTGTCTTTACAAACACCAGCCAAGGTAAACACTGATTTTAACATATATTTTTTGAATATCTTTTTTAAGGTATTGGATTGTGCAACGCTGTATTTTAAACCCATTATCTAAAGAAAGACATGGCTGTTTAATGAGCATAGATTCTACAGCTGAAATCGCTTTAAAGAAAATTCAAATAAGACTGAAATGAAACGTTGGTCGTTATTAATTTGTTAATAATTTCCAACATTTCGGAAACATATCTAGATCTGCAGATAACATCTTGCAAGCATAACATTTCACTGCAGGGCATGACGATGAATACAAGTAGATGGCAATCATGACAGCCTGTCAACTAATGACAACGACAAAGGCATTGTAAGGAGGAATGATTGGGATTCTAAAACGCCTGGATTTAAAGGATGTTATAGACCCAATCACTCTTTAAATGATACAGGTATCCAATTTCTGATGACCTCTGAGATGTGTGTATTACACTTTCAGGTCGAATTGTCAATTTGTCGATGTCATCTAAGCAAAACATATAGCTATATGTTTTGTGGGACGAAATGACTTGAAACAAATTGACAGATTATGCAAGCTATGCACTGTAGTCATAATAGTTCGGACATATAAAATTCACTTCCAAGATTCTGGAAGTAGTCATTTGATTGGCTAATCCAAAATGTCACCCTGACGTGACCCCTTATGGATTGTTGTTAGATGTTCATGTAACGTAGTGAGAATGATCATCTTGATTTTAATTAGATTGTCCTCCAGTCGTCACTGGACGTGTCCTTTCCTACCGGACACCCTACAGTCTACGGTGTTATTACAGAAGTCCTCCAGTCGTCACTGGACGTGTCCTTTCCTTCCTGTCCATTGTGTTTTTGATCGTCGATGAGTGACAGGTTTTCCTGAAATAGCAGGAGACATGATGTTTTTTGTGTCACATGTCAGATAGGAATCACGCACTTGACCCTCCGGGTTTGTGACGTCATATATCATCTTTAGAAATGCTTTAAACTGACCCTGTCGTGCTGTACTGGTATGAGAGTGAATTCTAATCCAAGCAATGCTATCATTTGTTAAAGTTTAACCTTCTTAACCTTTCTCAACAATTCTATTGTTTTCACATTAATTTCTTCTTGAAAAACCTATACAATAACAAAATAAAGAAACATGTATATATAGTATCTTAATTATTATTTAGTGGTTGTCTATTGTTTAGTGGTTGTCTATTGTTTAATGATTGTCTATTGTTTAATGGTTGTCTATTGTTTAATGATTGTCTATTGTTTAATGGTTGTCTATTGTTTAATGATTGTCTATTGTTAAGTGGTTGTGTATTGTTAAATGGTTGTCTATTGTTTAGTTGTTGTCTATTGTTTAATGGTTGTCTATTGTTTAGTTGTTGTCTGTTGTTTAATGGTTTTCCATTGTTTAATGATTGTCTATTGTTTAATGATGGTCTATTGTTTAATGATTGTCTATTGTTTAATGGTGGTCTATTGTTAAATGGTCGTCTATTGTTTAATGGTCGTCTATTGTTTAGTGGTTGTCTGTTGTTTAATGGTTTTCTATTGTTCAGATGTTTTCTACAATTCATTGCTGTATTTTATTTAATAATTGTGTATTGTTTAGTGGTTGTCTATTGTTTAATGATTGTCTATTGTTTAATGATTGTCTATTGTTTAATGGTGGTCTATTGTTAATGATTGTCTATTGTTTAATGGTGGTCTATTGTTTAGTGGTTGTCTATTGTTTAATGGTTGTTTATTGTTTAGTGGTTGTCTATTGTTTAATGGTTGTTTATTGTTTAAGTTGTTGTCTATTGTTTAATGGTCGTCTATTGTTTAGTGGTTGTCTATTGTTTAATGGTTGTCTATTGTTTAGTGGTTGTCTATTGTTTAATGGTTGTCTATTGTTTAATGGTTGTCTATTGTTTATTGGTTGTCTATTGTTTAATGGTTGTTTATTGTTTAATGATTGTCTATTGTTTATTGGTTGTCTATTGTTTGATGGTTGTTTATTGTTTAATGGTTGTCTATTGTTTAATGGTTGTCTATTGTTTAATGATGGTCTATTGTTTAATGATTGTTTATTGTTTAGTGGTTGTCTATTGTTTAATGGTTGTCTATTGTTTAATTGTTGCCTTTTGTTTAATGGTTGTCTATTGTTTAATGGTTGTCTATTGTTTAATGATTGTCTATTGTTTAATGATTGTCTATTGTTTAATGGTTGTTTATTGTTTAATGGTTGTCTATTGTTTAATTGTTGTCTATTGTTTAATGGTTGTCTATTGTTTATTGGTCGTCTATTGTTTAGTGGTTGTCTATTGTTTAATGGTTGTCTATTGTTAAATGGTTGTCTTTTGTTGAATGGTTGTCTATTGTTTAATGATTGTCTATTTTTTAATGATTGTCTATTGTTTAATGGTTGTCTATTGTTTAATGTTTGCTTTTGTTTAATGGTTGTCTATTGTTTATTGGTTGTCTACTGTTTAATGGTTGTTTATTGTTTAATGGTTGTTTATTGTTTAATGGTTGTCTATTGTTTAATGATTGTCTATTTTTTAATGATTGTCTATTGTTTAATGGTTGTCTATTGTTTAATGTTGGCTTTTGTTTAATGGTTGTCTATTGTTTATCGGTTGTCTTTTGTTGAATGGTTGTCTATTGTTTAATGGTTGTCTATTTTTTAATGATTGTCTATTGTTTAATGGTTGTCTATTGTTTAATGTTTGCTTTTGTTTAATGGTTGTCTATTGTTTATTGGTTGTCTACTGTTTAATGGTTGTTTATTGTTTAATGGTTGTTTATTGTTTAATGGTTGTCTATTGTTTAATGATTGTCTATTGTTTAATGATTGTCTATTGTTTAATGGTTGTCTATTGTTTAATGTTGGCTTTTGTTTAATGGTTGTCTATTGTTTATCGGTTGTCTACTGTTTAATGGTTGTCTATTGTTTAATGGTTGTTTATTGTTTAATGGCTGTTTATTGTTTAATGGTTGTTTATTGTTTAATGGTTGTCTATTGTTTAATGATTGTCTATTTTGTAATGATTGTCTATTGTTTAATGGTTGTCTATTGTTAAGTGGTTGTGTATTGTTAAATGATTGTCTATTGTTTAATGGTTGTCTATTGTTTAATGGTTGTCTATTGTTTAATGGTTGTCTATTGTTTAATGATTGTCTATTGTTTAATGATTGTCTATTGTTTAGTGGTTGTCTATTGTTTAATGACTGTCTATTGTTTAATGGTTGTCTATTGTTTAATTGTTGTTTATTGTTTAATGGTTGTCTATTGTTTAATGGTTGTCTATTGTTTAATGGTTGTCTATTGTTTATTGGTCTTCTATTGTTTAGTGGTTGTCTATTGTTTAATGGTTGTCTATTGTTAAATGGTTGTCTATTGTTTAATGTGTCTATTGTTTAATGGTTGTCTATTGTTTAATGTTTTGTTAATTGTTTAATGGTGTCTATTGTTTAATGTTGTCTATTGTTTAATGGTTGTCTATTGTTTAATGGTTGTCTATTGTTTAGTTGTTGTCTATTGTTTAATGGTTGTCTATTGTTAATGGTTGTCTATTGTTAAATGGTTGTCTATTGTTTAATGGTTGTCTATTGTTTAATGATTGTCTATTGTTTAATGATTGTCTATTGTTTAATGGTTGTTTTTTGTTTAATGGTTGTCTATTGTTTAATGATTGTCTATTGTTTAATGGTTGTCTATTGTTTAATGGTTGTCTATTGTTTAATGGTTGTTTATTGTTTAATGGTTGTTTATTGTTTAATGGTTGTCTATTGTTTAATTGTTGTCTATTGTTTAATGGTTGTTATTGTGTTTAATTGTGTTTCTATTGTTTAATGGTTGTCTATTTTTTAATGATTGTCTATTGTTTAATGGTTGTCTATTGTTTAATGTTGGCTTTTGTTTAATGGTTGTCTATTGTTTATTGGTTGTCTACTGTTTAATGGTTGTTCATTGTTTAATGATTTTCTATTGTTTAATTGTTGTCTATTGTTTATTGGTTGTCTATTGTTTAATGGTTGTTTATTGTTTAATTGGTTGTCTATTGTTTAATGGTTGTCTATATTGTTTAATGATTGTCTATTGTTTAATGATTGTCTATTGTTTAATGACTGTCTATTGTTTAATGATTGTCTATTGTTTAATTGTTGTTTTTTGTTTAATGGTTGTCTATTGTTTAATGGTTGTCTATTGTTTAATGGTTGTTTATTGTTTAATGGTTGTTTATTGTTTAATGGTTGTTTATTGTTTAATGGTTGTCTATTGTTTAATTGTTGTCTATTGTTTAATGGTTGTCTATTGTTTAGTGTTCGTCTATTTTTTAATGATTGTCTATTGTTTAATGGTTGTCTATTGTTTAATGTTTGTCTTTTGTTTAATGGTTGTTTATTGTTTAATGGTTGTCTATTTTTTAATGGTTGTTTATTGTTTAATGATTGTCTATTGTTTAATTGTTGTCTATTGTTTATTGGTTGTCTATTGGTTAATGGTTGTCTCTTGTTTAATGGTTGTCTGTTGTTTAATGGTTTTCTATTGTTTAATGGCTGTCTATTGTTTAGTTATTGTCTATTGTTTAATGATTGTCTATTGTTTAATGGTTGTCTATTGTTTAATGATTGTCTATTGTTTAATGATTGTCTATTGTTTAGTGGTTGTCTATTGTTTAATGATTGTCTATTGTTTAATGATTGTCTATTGTAAAGTGGTTGTCTATTGATTAATGGTTGTCTATTGTTCAGCTGTCAATATAATTATGATTTCTGTACAGGGTACGCCCCAACCCTGAGATCATATCAAGAGTTATAAACTGAGAAGAGACTTTTTGACCAGCTAAACTTTACATTAATTAAACTTTGGTGCTTTGATAACATTGATTACTCTAGATCTAATCATTATTTCACGCTAATCCATGATTCCGCCTAATTAATGCTACAGTTTTGTATGTGAATTTACTCATCAAAATTGATCCATTTTTTAATGATGTGTAATATATGAGGATGATATTAAGTAAGTAGACTGCGGATCCTTTTTGAGCATGATGGTTATTTATTTTTTATTAAAAAGAGACATAAGACGCCTTGTGAAGATCCCCATCTCATTCACGTGGTAAATATATGTCGGTAAACAATATAACCGAGTAGTAAACAATGTCAACCTTTATGTCCTGTTAAGGTGAAATAACAAATGTTTAACGGTTTTCCCGACAAAGTTTATTGGTTGTTTACGACTTCTCTACCGGACCACTTTATGGCCTAGGATGTTCTTTTGTTTTGGGTACTCACTTTTTAGTAAATACAAAATAAACAATATTTTCTTGTCTTTGTTTACTATAATATTCGCACAGTTCTGGTAAACAAACCAATAAAATCACTCAACATAACGTTTAAATTTTATCTAAATACAGTCAACAAATCTATGTCTTTTTTATTAATCAAACTAAAAATACTTTGATTTGTAATAATATATTCTTTCCTTTAAAGTGGATTGCGCTCTCTTTTCAATAATATAAATCCTGTATTTAACAGTTAACTGTGTAATGAAACAAATATGACATTTAAATCACTACAATTATCCCCATATCAAAGACAAAATCTACAGCTTTAGCTTGTTAATGTTGTATACTAATATAATATTTAAAACACATCGTGCAGCTTCCTCGGAGCTTACATTGTTAGAGTTGCGCCCCTTTATACAGCTATCACAATCATCGCATTATCATGCTGGTTGTCAAGTATAAATGCAATGCACATGGACGTGGCACGAATTTCAAACCCACGGTCCGTATTATATGCCATGACTAGATACTATTTTACATGTGATAAGGACCGTTGGCTGGGAATTCGTGTCAGGTCCCTGTGAGACACTATATATGGACTAAAACCACTCTCAATACGATTCATAGAGGTAGTAGACGAAATTTACATTATAGAGTTTGTATTAAAGGTGACCGTTTATAATCGACAAAATATCGAACGTAAAACCAAGGAAGCAAATTGGGAGCATGAATAACCAAACACCATCAAACTGTTTATGGACATTTGTTTATATATTTGTCTGTCTATGGACATTTGTTTGTAATTTGTCTGTTTATGGACATTTGTTTATATATTTGTCTGTTTATTGATATTTGTTTGTAATTTGTCTGTTTATTTACATTTGTTTATTTTTACACTTGCCATGAAAACACCACTTATGTCCGTATCAGTGTGTTTATACCTTTGTAGCGGTGTCCGCTCGGGAGGTCAAACTGACATAAATAATTGCCATACGATTTTAAACATGCTATATATAGGTTTAGTATCATAGGTCAGTATGTAGTTACATTGTCTACCATCATTTAGACATATCACGTGACTCTGGGGTGAATCACAGATATCTCAGTATGGAGTACTCTAAGTTCAAAACACATCATAACATCTCCATATCACTCGACCAGAGTCATCACATTCTATTTAACGGCCGGACAACTTGAAAGGTTTTATTTATCGTTTGCCCTTTGAGCAAGTAATCGTTTGTACTGCTTTTTGCATGGTGGGTGATTTGTGCCATTTTTCTACCGCGAAAAGGCGAGAAACTAAATTATAATATCAAATTTTTGCTTTTCTGCGATAATAAAAACACAAAAATCGAAAAGTGCAGACGAGAAACAGCAAAAGCGACATAGTTTAATTTTGCTTTTTCTGCCCCGAAAAAATAAAAACCGCACTAATCAGCCACCATGCTTTTTTTCTGTGAAATAAATAGATAACAACAAACTGGTTTCCGTTTGTAGTGTTATGAGAATTTCGATATATGGTCCGGGGCATAATAAACGATACCAACAATGTAAGGTATACATACTTTAATACACTGATCGATTTGCGGTGATGTATATATATTTCAAAATTATGCAAATTCAATTATGTTACCATTATAAAGTTACACGTTTGTAAATTCGATATCCAATCAAATGTCACCACGATACCAGGAACAATATAAAATAAATTTGTGGAAAGTAAACTGATGATTTCTTTACTTTACAGTATATTGCAGTAAAATAAAAACAAATCATTAAAGACTTTTTTGAGATATTACTGTATATAAAACATCGATCTTATTAAAAGACATTACATTCATGACAGGATAAAACAGCATATACAATGTATATCTAAAAACCTTCAATTTCTTTATCTCATATCTCAAGCATTTGTACAAGAAACACGGGATATTAGCACTTTCAAAAACAAATTGTGAGTTAAATACTGTTAGATACCCAAGATGGGTATCAAACTGCGCCATACAGCTGTTTGTCCTTAACAAATTCAATGAATTTAATTTTTTTCAAAATTGGATTTCAAAAAAACGTTCAGTGTGTGTATATCTGAACCGTGTCACTATTTAAATTAAACCTTAGGATTAATGAATAATCATTCAATAACTAAACGTTTATAATATTTTAGATCCCCATCTTATTTTGCCTTGGTACATTTTAAAACTTCAATGCAATGGTTATATCTGTAATGATATGGCACATATTAATTAATGCCATTTAATCAAATCGATACTCCAATATTTGCCTTTGCTTGGTTACTTTGCGAAATGATACCGTAGTATTCATATGACCAGTGGGTTGGTTGGTATACATAACAATGCATGTAATTCGATTCGTTTTCTATGGAGATATTAGTAACATACATCTTTTGTACGGGGATATCTTCGATTAGGTGTTATAACATAAATATACACACAAGCTTCAATACGTCCATTAGTGATAATATCAACAGGTCCCTTGTAGGTTACGTCCATCATTGTTTTGGTCTGCTGTCTAGAATCCTAGGCCTCCAAGTTTCTGTATTCACCTCACTGGCCAATGAATTGTCAGACCACCGGTCATTTTGAAATTCTTTCATGTATATCTGGTAATCCAGTAGTTTCTTTTTGATTTCTGTGAATGTCAGATTGCCGAGAGGTATAAGTAAATACTTTTGTCTCCGCGGTCGGGGTATCGCCTTTACGATCGGTTTAGCCTGTATTTTGTCTATGAGTCCTTTGATGACCTCTATCGCACGTGTAATATAAAACGTGTCATTACCGGTATGTATTGTAACGTTATGATCGTGGTATGATCCTTCACTGGTAAGTTTTTGGGTTTTACTAGACTTTTCAGTGGTTCCCAAGGTATCATGTCGGTATTTCTTGCCTTTTTTGCGGCGTTGTTGTTTCGGAAGCCATCGGACGTTATTCATATCGGTTTTGTACACGCCACCTTTGTCTGTTTTCGCACGTTGTTCAATCGAGCTCAATCTTTCTCCAAATGAATTCCTTCCCCGTCCTTTTTGTTTAGAAGTTAGAAGTTTATCAGGATTTGTAGATGTTTTTAAAGGTCTCGCTTGATTTTTCAAAATTGTTAATAATGGACGTCCTTTAGCTGTAAGCAAGTCAACTGGACTTTTGTCATTTGTATTTTCTGGTCTAGTGGATAGTGCTGTTTTGATATTAATATTGAGAGTTTTGGCATTGTCAACTCTTCTTAGTTTGATATCGTCTTTTGTCAACATTTCTTTCAAATATCCTTTTTTATCATTTAATTTTGAAATCATCGTTTTAATTTCCGAATGTTTCCTTGATAGACTACCTTGGCTCGTGTCGCTATTTATAGAACCCAGCTTAGGGAGTGGAGCTGTCCTATCAGCATTATTCGTAATTGGGTCGGTTATATCATACACTTTCATCGGAATCTTTTTCCTAAATTTCCGTGATCTTTCTTTTTCATTCGTAACATTATTTTCAGTTTTTCCCTCTAGAATTTCTTTGATGTCATATACTTTCATTTTGGCAGGCAGTCTTTTAGGGGCTATATATTTTCTAACCTGTATCTTTGCCTTTGTAGTCCCTAAAACTATGTTGGAGCCGTTTTCGATTGGTTGATGAGTTTGATTAGAAGCTGGAGTGATAGTACTTATCAAAGCATCAGTGTTCAACACAATATAAACCGGTGTTGTCTGAGAAATTTCATCTTGTCCTGTTGTGTCTGTTGAGTTATTATAATGTTCAGTTTGTTCAAGAATTCCGTCTTCTAATCTTGTGGACATCGCCCGGTTTAGTGTATTGTTGTCAAAGCGATATTCAGCAGTTGAAGTTGGTTGTATTATGCTACTACCAGGAGATTTACCGGGAGATTTACCAGGAGATTCACTCGAACTACTTACTGAATTTATCACACGTGTATGGCTGGTGGTATTTTTAACAAACGGGTATACACTTGTTGTTGAAAGAGAACTGGCACCACTAACAGATTGTTCAGGAAGGTCTGTCATCAAGCTTGTCATGACTTCCTGTTTTGAGGTTGTGTCTATAAAAGAATTTGTTACAGTCGAAGTGTCATACTTAACACCAATGGAAACAGGGTTAACTTGGTCAACTTGCGAAGTCATGTATTCTGGACGTGTACTTGTTGGAGTATCAGTTGTTGGTATCTGGCGATCTGACTCAGGTGTGATATAACTGTCAGACTCAGGTGTGATATAACTGTCAGACTCAGGTGTGATATAACTGTCAGCCGAACGAGATGTCTCTGTAATATAACCTCTAGGCTCGGTTATTTTACTAAGTAACAAGTAATCCGGATGACCCCTGTCAGAAACCGTTATTGAAGCATTCCTTCGTCCATGATCTATTGTTTTCCAGCTGTCCGGTATCAATGTGCGGGTATGGAGCTGTGACGGTTTGTGATACACACTTTCCTCAAACATGTGTGGCGCAATAACATAGCCTCCATCAGCATGTCTCATTGTGACCGGTGTCACCACAGGTACAATAGGTTCTGTTTTAATTTCTGAATGTTCAGTAGGATAAGTGGAAGTTTTAGGCTGCTTACTGGTGTCAAATACACTGGATTCTGTGACATGTCCTCCAGTTAACTGAACGAAGTGTTTTTGAGACATTGTTGACTCATCGTAGCCGATCATTGTCCGTTTTTTGGCCGGTACCCGTGTTTTCACTATGGACGGCCCATGCTGCATACTCTCCCGTAAGACAGGAGTTGTCTGGGAACTCCAATCTGGTGACCTCGACACATATGCAACATTCGCCGGAGACGTAGTACCAATACCCACATAACTCCAGGAATCCATTAGCTTATCTGACGAATTCTTCCATTCTTGAATTTTAGTATTTCTGTCGTAATCTACCTTGGTATCGTTGTATTCACTTATCTTGGGAATGATTGTGTCATGAAGACCGTTGGACATGTTGTCATCCTTCCTTCGTCGCGGCGGTTGATAATGTTCATCCGTCCATTCGGTATGAGGTGGGCTTGATTCGATAACTCTCTGTGTCTGACGAAAGGCTGAGGATGTGGAAGGAGATTTGTTCAAAATGGAATTGTGGTGTTGATGATTTCCATGTTGCGAAACAACCGGTGTTGAAAGTGAGTTTGTCACCGGAAAATGATTTAAAAATAATCCGTTGGTATCGCGGAGAGCAAATCTTTTTGCGACATTCCGTGCATTGTCGGCACTATCTTCTTGATCGAATTCCGGATTGAACTGTTTCCCCTCGGAAATCAATAGATATTGATTTTGGACTGGACTTCCTGTGGTCAGCAGAAACATACACAGTGCGATCATAAACAGAAAACCATTTCCTATTTTGTAGCTGTCAGCCATCTGTAAATAAAAACAGTTATTTTGAAATAAAACTGAAACGTGACCTGAAACACGAGCAAAACATATTATCTACTTTTACATGGAATAACAAATCAATTGTTACGTCTATCACCTCAATAAGAAAAAGTAGGTGTACAGAAAAGTGATCCATGATCATAAAAACAAGGAAATAGATGTTTTTTTAGTGAAGACAATTGTTACATATATTGTTATATGTATTGTTATATGCATTGTTATATGTATTGTTACATGTATTTTCACTTGTTTTGTTATATGCATTGTTATATGTATTTTTATATGTATTTTCACTTGTTTTGTTATATTTAAGCATTGATGTCAATTTTTTATAGTTTCTTCGGGGTATGAAAAATTTTTGTTCGCAAACTGTATGAATCCGCGTAGCACATGTATTGTTAGATATATTGCTATATGTATTGTTATATATTGCTATATGTATTGTTATATATATTGTTATATGTATTGTTATATGTATTGTTATATGTATTTTTACTTGTTTTGCTATATTTAAGCATTGATGTCATTTTTTTTATATTTTCATCAGGGTATGAAAAATTTTTGTTCGCAAACTGTATGAATCCGCGTAGCACATGTATTGTTATATATTGTTATATGTATTGTTATATGTATTGTTATATATTGTTATATGTATTGTTATATATTGTTATATATATTGTTACATGTATCTTACAGGCGATAACTACTAAGGTATCAAATACATGTTCTTTAGTTACCTTTGTAGTCTTATGGTTCCCACTTCAAAATGCGAATGTTTACTCATTTTATAAGAGAGGAAATGTGTATTTATGTAATATATAACGGAAGAAAACTGCTGAAAATAATTGTTCGTTGATGAAATAAACATGGCAGAGAAAAAAAATCATGATATATAAATCTACACGCTTTTGCATTCACAGCTTTGTCCTAAAAAAGGGTTCACTTCGTTATATATTTTATTATTAGTTCTAGTTTTTACTTTTTATATTTTAAATTATCTAGACTATATCCTAAAGAAAAGTACTTCCAGAATAAAGAAATGTATATTGGTAAACATATAGTTACACATGTGTCTTATCCATGGTAATATTGTGATACTAAACTGCATGATATTAATACTATTTTAACATATTCTTGTTAACAATTTTGATCATTTTAACATTATTTTATCAATAATAATATTGTATCATTTTAACATCATCTTATTGATAATTTTGATCATTTTAACATTATCTTATTAATAATATTGTATCATTTCAATATCATCTTATTAACATTGTATCATTTTAACTTCATCTTATCATTAGTATTTATCATTTTAACATAATCTTATTAATAATATATTGTATCATTTTAACATAATCTTATTAATAATATATTGTATCATTTGAAAATAATCTTATTAATAATATATTGTATCATTTTAAAATAATCTTATTAACAACATTGTATCATTTCAACCTCATCTTATCAGATACGGCACTCACCTTTTGTGTTTACATCACATCCATAATGTATGATCCGCTCCGGTATCGTAATCAAGTTAAAATGGACCTTAAAGGTATAAAGTGGCAAAAAACTAAAATACAAAATCATGTCATAGTTGTATAGACATAAATCTGGGGGATAGGATGTCATGTATTGTTGGTTTGTATCACTGGACCACCTAAAGTGAGATACTTTACGTCAATTATACATCTATTGAGGAACATGTCGGACATCTTCCCTGATGGATTTCGCGTGTCCCATATACATTCCGACATGGAATACTTTTGTTTTCCGAGTACACGTGACCTTGCCAGTTGATAATGATTTATACAGGACAATCTGATCTACGTAAAACAACTGGATATCATAGCTACATTGTTGGTACGGCGTTCAGCTGGTGTTACCTGTATGGTATATACAAACACCTGTTTTTACATTGACACCTTTAAGGTGTTTAGTTAGCTACATGCTACATCTTGTTTTTTTTTTAACTTATTTTCTTTTGTGTATCAAGGCGTTTGGCATTGTTAAGGATTTATCGAGATCTTTTTTCTAAAAATAAATATTGGGAGCAGGTTGGTAATCATGTGTAACAAACAATGTTCGTCACGGTCGTTACTAAAAATAAACCTTGCCTAGGAACTATAATTTGATCAAAGGATTTTTTTTTCACATCACAGTTCATAAGGTTATACATTATGAAGTATTCAATATTACGTCACATTTATCATGTAACCCCTTAAAGTTTGCATTCAGTGTAGAGAAAAACAAGTATAAACACGAAACTGAAATTCTAACTAAAAATCTATAACAAGAGGAAAATATGAACATATTTACACGGAGACCTTTGATTTGACCAGGTGTCTCGGAAGAGTAAGCGTCTTTACTTCATCAACAATAGTTGTCATACCAATCTAGGTCAAATCCGGGCCTCGGTGGCTGAGTGGTTAAGGTTTCCCGACACTTTATCACTAGCCCTCCACCTCTGGGTTGCGAGTGCGAAACCTACGTTTGACAGTTGTCAGGTACTGACAGTAGGCCGATGGTTTTTCTCCGGGTACTCCGGCTTTCCTCCACCTCCAAAACCAGGCACGTCCTTAAATGACACTGGCTGTTAAAAGGACGTCAAACAAAATGATCCGGCTTTCCTCCACCTCCAAAACCAGGCACGTCCTTAAATGACACTGGCTGTTAAAAGGACGTCAAACAAAATGAATCAAACCAAACTAAACCAAGTCAAATTCAGTCATATTCTAACAGGAGAAGTGGAGGATGTGACAACGGGACAACAAACACCGACTACAATGAAATATGATATATCTAAATGAGAACATGAAGTCGATCATTAAACTTTCCGTTGGCTTTCATTAGTCTGTATCAAGCTAACAAGGCTATAGAACCTGGTCTGGCCGGTACAGCTTACCGCCATAGCTATGCTCACGTTTAGTCATCTTGATGGATTCGGTATAAACTGACTTTGTTGGTAATGTTACGGTAATAATCTGTAAATAGTGAAGAGAATGGATACTCGGAATTTTCGGGATTCTCGATTTAATATGTAATTGATATATAAACATCAAATGATTCTGTAGGTATCTAGCATTAATAGATTGCTGGTTGTTAGACAGACCTGGTGAAGAGTAGCGGAACTAATATCAGTAAACAGTCTAGCTCATTATATCATAACCTACTCTATAAAAAGTTACTATCGACGATAGAAATCTATTTACTGCATCTGTTCTAATGTAAACAAATTGATTTGACGAGATATTGTATGCATTTGTAATTATCTCATATAATGGCATTCCTCATGTCCATAGTTGATTAGGTTGTTTATTATTTAGACTAATTGAGCTGCTGTGGTACTTGTAGTGTAAATTTGAATACTTTGGTTGTGGTTATATTTTTGTTTATTTGTCGCCTGGCATGAAAGCGCCAAAATTTAAAACGTGGTCAAAATCCTGAATGTCACGGACGCAACAATTTCCGGGTAGGTAATATGGCTTCATTTCTGAGAAAACAACAGAGGCTTGTTTACATAAAATGTGTCGGATTGTCAATCTTCAATAAAGGTATGATTCCTAAATTTGTAATTGTAAGTTTCGTTTTAAATGTTGTTTGTGTGAACATGAGCGCTGTAGCTCAGGGTAATCAGACTGGCTTGCTTTGCAGTTCAGCGCCACATGTTTCGCATGATTTAATTGCTATTATATCGGCGTCCATAATGCAATATTGGGTACGAAAGAGGTACTCTATATATAGATTAAAGAGCGTGCTTCTGTCTAGAGTATATCATGAATATTTATGTTCCCCAAGAAAACAGAACACCGCATTCTTTTATCCACAGTCTTCTCCTTTATACACATCGTCATTTGTTAATCTTAATATAAAGTTTGTCCACAGTAGAATGTTTTCTATTGCCTACACCAGAGTTGCTATATTTACCTATCTCAGGAAGTTACATTTGATACTGAATTCGTGGCTGGTTCACCGGAATATAAAAGCTCTGTCTTTTTGTTAAATGTGATATGATGTCATCAAAGTTCACCAAAAACTCTGTACCTTGTTTATTCTGACCCTGGCTACAATGTTCCTTACTCAAGGAAAGATAATTTCCATGGGAAGCATTACAGAATTAAAGAAGAAAACCTTAGTTAGGAACATATCTTTTATTCTGTAAGACTTTCCTATTGACATTTCAAGGAATATTGATGGAACTGGTCTCCGGTAGGACAGAGTAACAAAGTGGAGCGGGGTATTGCTTATATTTATTACAATATATGATAATATTAAGTACACGTCATGGTTAATAAGACTCGAGAATATAAATCCCGAGAAAAAGATATCGTATAAACGATAATTTAAAACAATACCGATTGATATTTACAACAATTAAATAACAAAGAAAAACTGGTTTTGTTTTTATTTTATTCAAACACGTTATTTATATACTATTCGTCATTATTTATACGTGTTGCGTTGAACAATACAAAATGAATTTTAAAATATTCTAAGTGGGTTACATATTATTTGCCCTGGTGTATAAATATTATTTTAAATATTTTAATTCAATATTTTCTATTAAATAATGTACATATATACATTTTCAATTTATTACCCTCTCCGCGAGATAGCCTCCGGGATGTATGATATAGCATTTTAAACATTTTGTACAAGAAATATTCGAAATTGTCCACACTGGCAGATGAACCGCCTAGATAGGGAGAAAGAGATACAAATGTGCGTAAAAATGCTATATCTACACGTATCTAGAATTTATGTGTACATCAATACACCAAATAAAATTACAAAAGTAACAAAAAATACAAACAAACAAAAAAATACAGTCCGTCTAGGTATACATCTATGTAAAAACATGCAGCTAGTGCGCTTCACCAGATTGCCAACAAAGACACCAGCCTCTGTGAAGAAATCTTACAACCTGTGAAGTATTCGGAGGACTCACCACGTTTGTTTGAGATATATTGTTAAAAAAAAGATCAGAAATCGACATTTGTTCTCCTATAGACTTGATTAGTTGACTAAATTTTGCATGTACTTAAAAAACCGTCTTCATCAATGACAATTTTATAATTACATACGCATTTATGAGTGTGTTATCAGTTAAGGAGAGGAGTTTCCTGCCCCCCCCCCCCCCCCCCCCCCCCCAAAAAAAAAAATGTACCTTTTACAATTACTGCAGGTGTTAACATTTCAAATCAGATCAAATTTATCGGTATTTATCGATAACACAAAGAACAGATAATAGTACATATTTGTTGACGATAAGTTACCAACAGCGACAAAACAAGGAAATAGATTAACAGCAAACACAAAGTCCAAACAGCTTCAGCGGGGCCCGATGTCTCCCCGGCGGTTACATACACAACCTTACATGAACTATATCTCTATTTGATTTTTATGACTCTATTAAGGATTTATGTCACAAAACTGCATCCACCCGCATCTAGGATTTGTATACATGTATCTGTTTCTTTTATAAAGACAAATGCTAAGTTTCTCAGTCATTCTGAAATGAATTGTCTATCAAGAAATAATTTTCCTAAAGAGAAATCCAATGGAAAACATCAAACAACTCTTTGTATTGTTTCCTTCCGAATGCGAAGATTACTACACGGTATTCAAACTGCTTTGTCGACTGTGCTTTGGACATCAGGTTGCAGTTGTACGTTTTTAATCCTGAATCTTTACACATATACATATATTTCGAAAAAAAATTATTACGACAAAAATAACTCAATGATCCATTGATTACTAATTATCATCCTTTTTCTGTTTAGGTTCCTGAGACGGCAATGCCCCCATAAAAAGTGGTTCATACCACGGTGAAGGAGTGATATAATACAAGTTCGGGGTCATTGGTGTCTCAACTGGAGCCGGGAAAAAATTGTAAAATAAATTATTCATGTTTTGTCCACTTACAGAGCCGGCTGGTGGTTCATAGTACTGATAATTGCCATTGGCGTCAACATAAAAATAACCACTTTCCGTTTTTGGTTTCGCCTCTCGGACTGGCACCTGAACAGTTGCGGCTGCAGCAAAAGTCGGCGGTATTTCTTTTGTAACTGAGTTAGATATCGGTTCGACTCCTGTTGACTGTGAAGCCGCAACTACCTCCCGCCTCTTTTGTTTGCCTTTCTTCACCACCAGATGTCGCCGCACTCTGGCCATATGCAGATGAAGCAGAAGATGCTCCGGACAGACTCGTGAGGACAATCTGATCAGGCTTATTGGACGCTAAAGATTCTTCCGTACCTGCCGATGGTTTACCACCTGATGTTGAACTAGCTGCTACAACTGGTACTTTTGAGGCAGTCATTTTGGTATTTGTTATTATATTATTTTTAAGCGACGCAGCATCGGAATCCAACGGTTTTCCAGTAAGAATGTTTGTTAATTTAGAATTTCCTGACACTTTATGATTTAGGCTAGATGGTATTATTGCTCCAATTCTAGTAGTATCTGATGGTTTTGACAAAGATTTGGCGAGACCCGTTTTCTGTGTTGATTGCGAGAGAGACCCTGCTTTCTGTGTGGATAGCGAGAGAGACCCCGTTTTCTGTGTTGTTTGTGAAAGAGACCCTGCTTTCTGTCGAACAACTTCATTAGTCGGTCCCGTTATGCTGGATGAAGATGGTTTCCTGCCTCCAGTATGTAAGGATTCTGTTTTTGATTCGCTTGCATAGTTTTTAGACGTAAGAGAATCTGCTGCTGGGATTGAAGATGGTTTAGAAGTTACTTGTTTTCCTCCTCCAGCGGAAGGTAGAGGTTGTGACACTCCGGGTTGAACGTGCATTCCTCCAATACTTCCTTTGTTGCCTTGCATCCTCTGGGCCGAGGTTGACGGCGTTTGAGGAACAATTCCTGACCCTTGGTAATTCATGCCTCCTTTAATTTCTTTTTTGTTTCCTGTCGATCCCTTCTGGGCCTTGCGAATCCGTGACAGACTTTTTAATACCCATTCCTTTCTTGGCAGGACTTGAACTCGACTTTTTCTTATTGCTTCCACCCTTCAGATTGGTAGCTTTAAGTTTTGATGGTAATGGACTTGAAAGTTTAGATGGACCACTGTTTCCTTCTGACCCTGTAAGTGAATTCTTTTCTTTTGTTCTTTCTGGTGCGATGGAACCTGATACAGATGCTGGGTCTACACGGACATGTTTCCTAGGGAGTTCTAGAGATTTTCCTTGTAATGATGTTGCTGGAGAAATTGCAATATTTGAAGGAAGGGGAACACTGTGAGTATTAGATGATGGCGGCTGTATAGGTGGTTGTTGACGGCCATTTTGTGGAGAAGGTGGTTGTCGTCCATTTTTAGGAGAAAATGGTCGACGTCCATTTTTAGGAGAAAATTGCTGACGTCCGCTTTGTGGAGAATGCCGTGGATCATTTTGTTGAGAAGGTAGTTGATGGCCATTTTTGTGGAGAAAGTAGTTGACGCCCATTTTGTGGAGAAGGTTGTTGACGTCCTTTTTGAGGAGAAGTTGGTTTGGGACCTTTTCGTGGAGAAATTGGTTGAGGGACACTTTGGGGAGAAGGTAGTTGACGGCCGTGTTGTGATGGACGTGGTTGCTGGCCTCTTTTTTGAGGACGTGATTGATGTCTATTTTGTGGAAAGGGCAGTTGTTGGCCAACTTGTGAAGGGGACAGGTTACGGTCATTCTGTGCAGGAGATGACTGACGTCCACTTTCTGGAGGAGAAAGTTGACGACCGCTTTTTGGAGGAGATGGTTGACGGCCGCTTTGTGGAGAAGATGGTTGACGCCCGCTTTGTGGAGTAGATGACTGACGCCCGCTTTGTGGAGAAAATGGCTTACGCCCGCTTTGTGGAGGAGATGGCTGACGCCCTGCTTTGTGGAGATGGTTGACGGCCGCTTTGTGGAGGAGATGGCTGACCCCCGCTTTGTGGAGAAGATGGCTGACCCCCGCTTTGTGGAGGAGATGGTTGATGGTCGCTTTGTGGAGTAGATGGTTGACGGCCGCTCTGTGGAGGAGATGGCTGACGCCCGCTTTGTGGAGGAGATGGCTCACGCCCGCTTTGTGGAGGAGATGGCTGACGGCCACTTTGTGGAGACTGTTGGCGGCCACTTTGTGAAGGAGATGGCTGACGCCTGCTTTGTGGAGGAGATGGCTGACGCCCGCTTTGTGGACTAGATGGTTGACGGCCGCTCTGTGGAGGAGATGGCTGACGCCCGCTTTGTGGAGGAGATGGCTGACGCCCGCTTTGTGGAGATGGTTGACGGCCGCTTTGTGGAGAAGATGGCTGACGCCCGCTTTGTGGAGAAGATGGTTGACGGCCGCTTTGTGGAGGTGATGGTTGACGGCCGATTTGTGGAGGTGATGGTTGACGGCCGCTTTGTGGAGACTGTTGACGGTCGCTTTGTGGCGGAGATGGTTGACGGCCGTTTTGTGGAGGAGGTGGCTGACGCCCGCTTTGTGGAGGAGATGGTTGACGGCCGCTCTGTGGAGTAGATGGTTGACGGCCGGTTTGTGGAGGTGATGGTTGACGGCCGCTTTGTGGAGGAGATGACTGACGCCCGCTTTGTGGAGAAGATGACTGACGCCCGCTTTGTGGAGGAGATGGTTGACGGCCGCTTTGTGGAGTAGATGGTTGACGGCCGTTTTGTGGAGTAGATGGTTGACTGCCGCTTTGTGGAGAAGATGGCTGACGCCCGCTTTGTGGAGAAGATGACTGACGCCCGCTTTGTGGAGGAGTTGGTTGACGCCCGGTTTGTGGAGGTGATGGTTGACGGCCGCTTGGTGGAGGAGTTGGTTGACGCCCGCTTTGTTGAGTAGATGACTGACGCCCGCTTTGTGGAGGAGATGGTTGACGCCCGCTTTGTGCCGGAGATGGTTGACGCCCGCTTTGTGCCGGAGATTGTTGACGGCCGTTTTGTGGAGGAGATGGCTGACGCCCGCTTTGTGGAGGAGTTGGCTGACGCCCGCTTTGTGGAGGAAATGGTCGACGACTACCTTGTTGATTAGGTGATTGTTGAGGCTGTACCTGACGGCTTTGTTGTAATGAAGCTGATTGACGACCACTTTGTTGAGAAGTTAATTGACGGACGCTTTGTTGAGGAAGGGGTGGTTTACGACCACTTTGTGTCGGTGGCTGACGGTCACTTTGTTTTAGGGATAGTTGACTGCCGCTTTGTGGAGGACGCGGTTGATTGCCACTTTGTTGAGTAGTTAGTTGACGACCGCTTTGTGGCGGAGGTGGTTGACGGCCACTTCGTGGTGGAGATGGTTGACGTCCGATTTGTGGAGATGGTGGCTGGCGGCCACTTTGTGGTGGAGGAGGTGGTTGACGGCCACTTTGTGGTGGAGGAGGTGGTTGACGGCCACTTTGTGGTGGAGGAGGTGGCTGGCGGCCACTTTGTGGTAGTGGTGGTTGACGGCCACTTTGCGGAGGGGTTGGTTGACTGCCACTTTGTTTAGGAGGAAGATGACGTCCATTTTGTTTGGAAGTTAATTGACGGCCGCTTTGTGGAGGGGCAGGTTGACGGCCACTTTGAGTCGGTGGCTGACTGCCACTTCGTGGAGGTAGTGGTTGACGGCCACTTTGCGGAGGAGATGATTGACTGCCACTTTGTGAAGGAGGTGGTTGACGGCCATTTAGTGAAGGAGGTGTTGGTTTACTGCCACTTTGTGAAGGAGGTTGTTGACGGCCACTTTGTCTAAGAATAGGTCGACGGTTGTTTTGCGGAGATGGTGGTTGACGGCCATTTTGTGGAGGAGGTGACTGTCGACCCCTTCGCGGAGATGATGGTTGACGGCCACTTTGTGAAGAAGGTGGTGGATGGAGGCCATTTTGTGGAGGGGATGACTGACGGCCACTTTGTGAAGAAAGTGCTCGGTTGCCACTTTGTGAAGAAGGTGCTTGACGGCTAGCCTGTTGATTTGGCCCGCGGTTATTTTTAGGTGGTAAATGTCTATGCTCTATTTGTGGGCGAATACTTGACGGTAAAGAAAGTCTTCGACCGCTTTGTTCGGGTGATGGCTGGCGTCCTTTTTGTCGAGTTTGATGTACGTGACCCTTTCCGGAAAATTGCATTAGCCTGATAGGCCGTGGTTTAGGTTTATCCCCGTTTCCCGGAGGCTTTGGTTGAATATTTGATCGTTGTGGAGATGATGGTTGGCGTCTGTTCGCTCGGGGTAGAGCTAATGAAGGTCTTTCGAATTGCATGGTTCGGCTAAACTGCTCACGTGCGGACTTCGCGGTGGAAACTTGCCCTAAAATTATTCAGAACGGAACACAAGTTACACGTATGAAAAGTCGGACAACAAACAGAAAAGAGGTAGATAGGATTAATTACAATACCTTCACGACTACTCTGGTAATCGGTAACCATTCTAAAACACTACGCTTAAAAAGTTAAAATGTGAAATCTAAAGATTAAAAAGAACCGTCATCGTAGTCTATTTGATGGAGTATAGAAATAAAAGCGTCGTCATATCTTATTACATATCAGCTAGTGTTATCAGAGACAACAGATTAATTTCTTCAACTTATTTTACGTATTTGGTTCAAAGGAAGTTATTTCGGGCTTAGACGTTCATATACATTCGGAATCTTTGTCCGACAAGTGTTTTTTTTTCTATTGTACCTGATTCAAAACAATTAAGGAAAGATTTCTCAAATGCCCCAAGCAGTAGACACCATACATACAAAGTTAACTGAACGTATCATTCATTGTTATAAAGTACAATTATAAAGTACGATTATAAAGTACAAATAAAATACAATACGGAAGCATATTGGTGCCAAATGTGATCTATAGAATATTGCGAATATACGCAAAACGTTTGAGACAGTTGCGTATAATTAGGTATATTCGCAAATTTTTTGAGTATATTCGCATTTTTTTTGTTTTTGTTTTTACAGATTGCATATGCCACCAATGGGCTTCCGTAACAATGTACTGTATATATTAATCTTTTGGGCTGTAATACATTGGTTTCCAATATATACATCTAGAGTAGGGAGATGTTTGTTAGAATATTGCTTTATACTGGAGACCGTCAATAGTGGATACAAAAAATATAAGAAAAAAAAATACGAATATATTTCAAACGAACAAGTCGGAATAGTTTACCTCTCTTTCCTACTGTTGAACCCATTGACGCTGCAAAGCGTGGTCTGATATTACTTCCTGTGGCCGAGAAGGGAACGGGTTTAGGTGTGGCTGGAGGAGGAGGGGGTTTCCCGCTGTACTCAACCGTCTTTGGTTTAGCTGCCCCGCGGAATGAAAATGGTTTGGAACTATTTGGTATAGAACTCCGTCCATTTGTTGCAGGCTTACTCTTGGTATTGGCAGCAAATTTGACTGGAGTACACCCAACTAGGACGGTGACCGAGAGCACAATGGACACGACAGTTAATAAAGTCATCTTGTCGTTTTCCTGGAAAATATAGAAATCAAATCAAGGAAAAAATGTTTTGTACGCAAATAAAGGTTATTATTCCAAGAGCTTTTGGAATCGTATTAAGGACGTTATAGTCAAGATCACAGGAAAACTCTCCTAACATTTGGTTACAAATAAGGTAGAACCTTTTATAAAACTACAACGTGTAATGTTAGAGATCTACCACGTGACACGATATAAAATGTTAGAGATCGTACCACGTGACACGAAATAAGATGTTAGAGATCTTACCACGTGACACGATATAAGACGTTAGAGATCGTACCACGTGACACGATATGAGACGTTAGAGATCTTACTACGTGACACGCTATAAGACGTTAGAGATCTTACCACGTGACACGCTATAAGACGTTAGAGATCTTACCACGTGACACGATATAAGACGTTAGAGATCGTACCACGTGACACGATGTGTGATATTGGGGATCGTACCACGTGACACGACGTGTGATATATGTGCAATTAGCGACCAGGAATATTCGTGGGTATTGTATACAATCGAAGCTTTATGATAATATAATATGATATATAATATTTCACGTCGTCCTAACGGGCGACGTTCTATAAATCTGTGACCCTAATTATATTCATATCGACTGTGTACTACCATTTGGTAACAGTGCAATGCTTAACTGAAAGGAACTATGGGTGTGTCTCTATCCTAAATATTTACAAACTGAAAAAAGCGCTGTAAATTACATTGTAATGTCAGCTTTATTGACATAACGGATGTGCCGTTTATTCCAGCACGCAAAAATACGAAATGTTCTAAAAAACGAACACCATTATTTACGCCCCTAGTAACCTTCAGAATGATTTGCGGGTTGTGGTTAACGTTTGTGATCGGCTGATGGATAGTATGGACTCATTGTTATATCATTGACATGATTGACATGCTAGTGATATCAACAGGTCCGCTTGTCAGGGAAAGTGATTATCAAGTTACAGGTAAACAGTAATATTCTACAGGTATAGGTAATTATATATCTACAGGAATAGGTAATTATATATCTACAGGTATAGGTAATTATATATCTACAGGTATAGGTAATTATATATCTACTGGTATAGGTAATTATATAGGTAATTATATATCTACTGGTATAGGTAATTATATATCTACTGGTATAGGTAGTTATATATCTACTGGTATAGGTAATTATATATCTACAGGTATAGGTAATTATATATCTAATGGTATAGGTAGTTATATATCTACAGGTATAGGTAATTATATATCTACTGGTATAGGTAATTATGTATCTACAGGTATAGGTAATTATATATCTACTGGTATAGGTAATTATATATCTACAGGTATAGGTAATTATATATCTACTGGTATAGGTAATTATATATCTACAGGTATAGGTAATTATATATCTACTGGTATAGGTAATTATATATCTACTGGTATAGGTAATTATATATCTACTGGTATAGGTAATTATATATCTACTGGTATAGGTAATTATATATCTACAGGTATAGGTAATTATATATCTACTGGTATAGGTAATTATATATCTACTGGTATAGGTAATTATATATCTACTGGTATAGGTAATTATATATCTACTGGTATAGGTAATTATATAGGTAATTATGTATCTACAGGTATAAGTAATTATATATCTACTGGTATAGGTAATTATATATCTACTGGTATAGGTAATTATATATCTACAGGTATAGGTAATTATATATCTACTGGTATAGGTAATTATATATCTACTGGTATAGGTAATTATATATCTACTGGTATATATAATTATATATCTACAGGTATAGGTAATTATATATCTACAGGTATAGGTAATTATATATCTACTGGTATAGGTAATTATATATCTACAGGTATAGGTGATTATATATCTACTGGTATAGGTAATTATATATCTACTGGTATAGGTAATTATATATCTACTGGTATAGGTAATTATGTATCTACAGGTATAGGTAATTATATATCTACAGGTATAGGTAATTACAGCCCAAACGTGCACATGAATGCAATGCATACAACATATACAGTTATGTGATCGCACAACGTTCCACGATGTGCGATATGTGCGATAAGGATCGTGCAGGAAAATGTGCGCATGTTAAGTTTTTCTCTAATTTTAATGTGAATAAATAAATAACGGCACCCTAAATATTTGTTGTCTTTTTTTATTTTCTTTAGTGTTGATTAGATATTTCTTAAACATGATACCATTTCAAACATTTTTATGATAAACAGTTTAAGCTGTCGGTGATGAAGTATGTTTTATGATTCGAGCCATGATATTACAAGAGTACTAGTAAAAATAATATATATATATATTCAGTACAAAAAACACTATTTTGACACCTTATTTCGACTCACTTATATATAGACGTAATTATACCAGAAGGGAATCAAAACTGTCATAATTCCCTTAAGTCAGCCAGTTTATCTGTGACAATTGAAAATACCTTAAAATGTATGTATCACACCCTTACATCAAAGAGAGGAATTTTCAAAATGTTCAAAAACAATTTCTATTAAAATCTGTACAACTAAATGATACCATTAAGAATGGTTAATCTCAATAAATAGATTGGTGAAATAAAATCGCTTTATATTTGTAGACATTCCACTATATTTGATCTGATAGTTCGGTTTACACTGGGTTTGACATCAGCTGTATGAATTAGTCAACTTTAACTCTTGAACACGTTAAATTGTTTCCTGTGAATATTATTTCTTAAAGAGAAACACAGTGAAGATGTTTTTACAACACACGTAATATAAATTTGAAAGGTTCCGAATTACACAGGTTTGTCATTCAACAACTATACGAAAACAAATCGTCTGCCTCATTATATCAGACAATTTCTTTCATGTCTTCTTGTAACACAAGCTCTGCTGCCATCAGTAGAAAATGTAAAACAAGTACAGAGTTTTTCTGATAAGCCATTGTACCCGGTTATTTTAGAACCGATATTTCCATTCATGTAACTTTATATTATTTCGGCAATACTGACCTGTAAGTTGGTGAATCCAGAGTCATTTATCCCGGTGTAACTACACAATACCTATTACATGTACATGTATACCATGTACTTATACAATCGGTATACCACAGGTAAACCATAAAACGCTCAGATCGTGAACGTTCTGTCAGCCAATACTGGACACAGAAAGTGTTTTATCATGATAACCTCCAAAACGAAAAAGCGGAAGTGGTCTACCTACCGAACAGTTGGTCCCGCTGGACACCTTAACAGTAATAGGTGTCTAAAGGTTCTGTCTGAGAAGCCAGGCACTTATCGGCACCTTAGGTTAATTATGACATGGTTATTTTTTGCTTCACTCTCCGTCACTTTCCTGTGACTGTAGCTTTGACAATAGGCTAGCTTCATGCCCAGATTAATATATGTATTATGTTGACATCTTAAGTATACATTGTCCTAACAGACACATAAACCGTGGGATATTTATATTTAAGTAGTGATATTTTTATATACAATAAAAAGTCCAGACGTCTCACCAGTTAAAGCAATCTTTTTACAACAGCAAGGTCAACTATCGTCCGTGGCGAAAGGTCTCACCTACAGATACATGGTCAGACGTTTAACGTCATATTATTGGGTGTAATATCACTTGTTCGTCAAAAAGGACCTTTATCATCTCGGATTGATTTATTTCCACATTTCCACTGAATATTTGAGCTATTGCTAGGAAAACCGCACTTGAGTTTTATAATAATTCATAAAGGTATGTTTTGTGATAATTTATAAAGGTGTGTTTTATAATAATTTATAAAGGTGTGTTTTATAATGATTCATACAGGTGTGTTTTATAATAATTTATAAAAATTGTGTTTTTTATTAATTTATAAAGATGAGTTTTATAATGATTAATAAAGGTATGTTTTATAATGATTCATAAAGGTATGTTTTACAATAATTCATAAAGGTGTGTTTTATAATGATTCATAAAGGTGTGTTTTATAATGATTTATAAAGGTATGTTTTATAATAATTCATAAAGGTTATGTTTTATAATAATTTATAAAGGTGTGTTTTATAATAATTCATAAAGGTGTGTTTTATAATGATTCATAAAGGTGTGTTTTATAATGATTCATAAAGGTGTGTTTTATAATGAATTATAAAGGTGTGTTTTATCAGAATTTATAAAGGTGTGTTTTATAATAATTCATAAAGGTGTGTTTTTTAATAATTTATAAAGGTGTGTTTTATAATAATTCATAAAGGTGTGTTTTGTAATGATTCATAAAGGTGTGTTTTATAATGATTCATAAAGGTGTGTTTTATAATGAATTATAAAGGTGTGTTTTATCAGAATTTATAAAGGTGTGTTTTATAATAATTCATAAAGGTGTGTTTTATAATAATTCATAAAGGTGTGTTTTATAATAATTCATAAAGGTGTGTTTTATCAGAATTTATAAAAGTCTGTTTTTACTAATAAATAAGGTCTGCTTTATGGTAATCTAGAAGGGGTTTTATATATAAAAAAAATATAAAGGTGTGTTTCATAATAATTTATAAAGGTGTGTTTTATAATAATTCATAAAGGTGTGTTTTATAATGATTTATAAAGGTGTGTTTTATCAGAATTGATAAAAGTGCGTTTTTTTACTAATTAATAAGGTGTGTTTTATAATAATCTATAAAGGTATGTTTTATAAAAAAAATATATAAAGGTGTATTTTTACTTATTTATTAAGGTGTGCTTTATAATAATCTATAATGTTTGTTTTAAAAATATATATAAAGATGTGTTTCATAATAATTTATAAAGGTGTGTATTATACGAATTTATAAAGGTGTGTTTTATGATTATTTATAAATGTGTGTTTGACAATAATTTATATAGCTGTGCTTTATAACAATTTATAAAAATGTGTTTTATAATAATGTATAGCGGTATGTTTTAGTACTTCAATGTCATGATTCATCAAAGACTGTTCGGTTGAATACGTCTAAGATGTTACAATAAATGGAACGTGAAATACGGACATGTTTCATGTCCAGAGAAACTCTAAACTATGACAAATTATAAAATTTATCTTTGTATTTATCTGACACGACGTAGACAGTACAACATTTACTAGTGTTTCCACGTGACAAACAGTCATACCGTTAGTACGTTAACACGTGTAGCTGTATGTCCAAATCATAACTTTCTGTTTGACAAGGTAAAATTAATAAAATATATAGCCTCGATATAATTTTCTCTTCTTTTAGATACATGTAATTAATTTAATGTCAATTAGATCGTGTGTAAAAAAAAAAAAGCATAAAAACGACAACAAAACACAAAGAATACCAATATAATACAGAAATCATAATTCAAAGTCATAACTCGATGATATAGATTTGCGTCCTGTACCAGGAGATTAGGACCAGATACCCCGGAAGAGGAAGCGTATTTTGCCTCATCGACGACACCTCAACAACAAATTTATATATCTAATATACAGATCATCTATCAATCAGTATATATATATATATATATATATATGTATGTTCATTAATCTAATTAATTTTATCTATTAGCATTAGTTTCACAGTGAAAACTTAAATTACTATGTGTTATTAAACAATCATCCGTCCAAATGTTGACAAATTTTGATTTTTAATTCCAAATTTACAATTCATTTAGTTTGCTTGAACATATATACTATGACCAGAGCAAGTACATTGTATATCGATATTCCACAGCCTGTTCTTTGTGCTCTTATTGTGTTATTTCTAAGATTCAGTTTCCTGGTCTTGTCGACTCTGTGAGGTGACGCCCCTCATGGTTTATGTCTACTACGTGGGGAAATGGAACGGAATTGAAACTAAAATTGAATTACTCCATCGCTTCATTATGGTGTCCCGTTAGGGCCAAATTTCCAATATCGCTCCTTCGCTATCGTGTTTTCGAGCGATATTGGAAATTTTGCCCTAACGGGACACCCTACTTTAGACATGCTATTTCTACTATAGTTTTACTTAGCTTGCTAGAAACTGTTAGAATTACAGAAAAAAAACTTCGTTTGTGTAATGAGCTTGTGGAATAGTACATATAACTGCAAATGTGTGAAACAACCACATAAAACGCACACAGTGTGTGGTATTGTCCTAATATATTAGCTGACTTCTAACATTTCATTCTATAAAATCCTATGACATCTTTCAAGTTAAGTTGTGTTTTAATAACTTAACAGATTAATTTTGTGGTACCGTATCAAAATGTTCCAAAATGACATAGATTAACGAGTTTGTTGTTTATTTAATTAAACATGTACTCATGAAAATGTTCCCACATAGAAAAGATGGACCGCGGCAGACACTTTATAAGTAACGGCTATATACCCTGTAACAAAATCTACTGTCCTACCAAAGGATACAACAATGGCAGCACGTGACGTTTACATTAGTCCAAAAGCTTCAACGGCTGAATCTCCCTCCGATATTTAACCTTTCGTCTGTGAAGAAGTTATTTCAAGGTTTTCTAATAACCCTATTTCCATTCAATGTTCTTACTTAACGCTGCCCTGATCCGTCCTATTGTGTACATTTTGTACGTGGTTTAAGATTCACATTAATTTCGCTATGGGGTGTTTTCTGGACAGATGCGTTCGATATAAAACATATTACATATCTAAAGCATGTCTTGTCTATAAATACACCATAACTCTCACTATAAAGTAAAGGGTCCAGTTAGTATGTCGAGTTGGAGAAATGTTTATTATATAAAATGTACAATGTACTACACAGATGATGTACATTTCATTTGATCTACACTCCAGTGGAGAAGCGACCTACGACCTTCTCAAACATCAAAGAAAATGTCAGACAAAAACACCGATTTTACAACCTCGAGTCGTCTTCTACATTGAAGAGTTTTGTAGTGAATATCAAGATATATACATAATATGTGATATTGCTTGCTCACCGACAAACAGCCACTGTCATTGTCTAAGTATCATGGTGTGTCTCGTAGAGGTTTGCTATTTATAGCATGGCTTTATAAGTTGGTAGGAGCTAAACCTCCTGAAACGCCTTGTCATATGGCTTTTGAAAGGTATCCACATAAATTTATTCCGTTTTTTCTTTCCCTTTCATTTTTGAAGGTGAAATATATTTCTTCTATCAAAATCTGGAAAGTTATTTATCATTTAATGTATGATCGCTTCTGCTGGAGAAAATAAGGATTAAATGTTCATCTTCTGAAACAAGATATGTTATCATAATCTGCTCTACACAATCATAAGAACATTTTTACATTGTTTTCGGGACCGATGTTTTTTTGCTTTGTTTTTCGGCATAGCCGTATAATATTCTTTTGGCCCGGATATGACGCGACAGGTGGCGTTACTGGTCAAGATGAAGTATGTGATTGGTCAATGTAGCGGTCAATGCAAAATGCAGATATGCAGTTAAAAACGAAACAAAGTTAAGATTAAATGCAAGCTGAATAAGTGGATGTATCTTTTCAGATGACACATTGATAAAATTATATTCAAATGCAGTCCTATTATCACCAAAAATTATTCAAACTGATATAATTGTGTTATGTGCTGAAACACATTAGTTCGTTCATCTATTTCACCAGCAGTTTTATATTATAACCACCAACATTAAAACTATGCCGTTTATCTTTTTTAAAGAAAGTTCTTATTATTGTTTATCTTAGAATATTTGACTCAAATGTACGGTTAGATATATGGTTCATATTGGTCCCAATTCATATAGTTAGTTAGCTGGTGGTTTTTTTTTTCGCCTATATGACTCTGCATATTACTAGACTTCGTCTCGCCACAGGCGTCTGTATCTTGTAAGTATTCATAGAAAAAAATACTAGTCCCTAACCTACTTTTACTATAGCACTGGAAGATCGGGCGATGCATCGACGTTGGAACGGAAGTAGGTCATCTATCTCAGAGCTGTTTTGAAATGGGCACACTGATTGGTCGACAATTATAGTGTAACAGGAGAGGAGAAAATGTAGCGGCAAGACCGGGGTTCGAACCCGGGACCTCCGAACACTAGCTGGATGCTCTACCAATTGAGCTACCTCGTCACCGATGATCGACCCAGTCCAGTCCCGCTAGACACCTCCCTCCTTTTTTCCAAGACTTCGCCCTCGAAGACACACGAGACCCTTATACCACCACCGTGGGTATTTTAGTTGGGCGCCAATTTTGTAACAGGAGAGAAGAAAATGTAGCGGCCAGACCGTGGGTTCTAACCCGGGACCTCCGAACACTAGCCGGATGCTCTACCAATTGAGCTACCTGATCGCCGATGATCGACCCGGTCCAGTTCCGCTACACTCTTCCCTCCCTTTCGGGTATCTCCTTGTCAAGTATTCACCTCACTTGAAACAAGGATTCGTCACAGGCACCAAATGTAGTAGGAGTGGAAAAATGCACGGCCAGACCGGGGTTCGAACCCGGGACCTCCGAACACTAGCCGGATGCTCTACCGATTAAGCTACCTGGTCGCCGACGATCGACCCGGTCTAGTTCCGCTACAATAGTAAGCATTGTTTACATAGATGAGCGAGGGACATTGTATCGAAGTAACCTGTTATAATGAGATAAACCAGGGGCATTGTATCGAGATAAGCTTAAGATTGTGACTAATACACAAAGTCTGATCATGGTATCTTTTATAGACGTACAGCGATAAATATGATATACCGATACATGCTGTTGGCGGACACGTCTACCTCCGTGGATCGCCATGTACAGACAAATGTTTTACCTCCATAAAAATAACATTCGGCATTGGTAATCAATACTGTTCATCCGGTACAGGACAGTTGTGTGGTTTGTTCAGCACGTGATTCTTCGAGTGGCCTGAGTGACGTAAACATGGTCAGCGAGTGTATACACATATATACAAACGCACATATTGATGAATGGCGTTTACTCCAATGTGGACAATTTTTTAGTTTAAACATATTTTATTGACATAAAATGACAAAGGGATTGGTCGGTAAGTTTTGCCAACTTATTGATGACCTTTCCCGCATAAATGACATATGATAATATACAGTGGTCACATGATGATATGTACAAATATTCAACAATATGATAAACAAAAGATGATTTATGAATTGTCTTTCTTAAAAAAAAAGGTTATATTTTATTAGGGATGGAAAATAATGTGGACAATATGGAGACATGTCGATACGTTTGTGTGTATGTGTGTATATATATAAACGTGACACGGATAACACCGAGTCATGGGATGATATCATCACTAAGACAAATCATGATTAAACAACATTGAGCGAATTTCCAGTGAATTTTTACGCAACACAAAAAATATGTATTACGAAAATGCATTTTGAATAGATGAATAAATGAATAGATATTGCCCCATGTGGGCCAGAATTCGTTAACAAAGAATTGTATTGTATTGTATTGTATTGTATTCGGGACTCCCGTATAATTTTCATATTTCAAACTAAATATCAATAGGTTGAGAAAATAGAAAGACAACCCAGATTTAGATGGATTGAAGGTCATTTCAATTGCATTACTAGTGTGACGTTTACAAATGGGTTCGTCACTACTTCTAATAGATCCTGGTTAGTGACTAGTCTACAGATGCAAATATATACAAATATTACTACTATTTGGTAGCCTTTAACATTTAATGAGAACATACAACGCATAAAATATAAGTTTTATATATACAGTGGTCTGTCTGACCGCTGACACCTAATCTTAATACTATATAAGCACTGTTTGCTTACACCCAAAACTAGTACTTGACTATGACTCGGCCCGTACCACTCACAACGGCTACTTACTGGTCGCCGGTCTGTGTGTGACCGCTGACTATACGGGGAGTCAGTGACTAGCAATATGTGTAATCGAACATGATTATACGCTCTGACTGTTCCTATGTATTTTCATCGGCCACCTAACCCCTGGTGTTTGCTGCTGACCACCAACACTACTTATAGTATGGTCGCTGACATGCCCGCCGACTACCTTGTAGTCGCTGACTTGACCGTCGACTACCTGCTTGGAGTCGCCAACTAATTTGTAGTCGCTAACCTATCAGCCTCTGCCAAACACTCTGTGTTAAAATGACTAGTTGATGGAGCAAGGAGAAGACCGTGGTCACATCTATCTTTCCATAACTATCTACCTTTCTTAGGGTCTCTGTCTGCACAGTTTGGATGCCGAAATCAGAGTGTTGTCGTCTGTCAGAGCCGGCTTTTATACCCTCCGATATAGACCATCTGAGTCATTCAAGTGTTTTACATGTAAGGGGTAGAATTACATAATCAAGCGTGCGGGAGAATGCACGAGAATAACTAATGACCTGGATGAACACATGTAAACAATACACAACGATACCTGATCGGTATGTGTTATCTATTTTCATTACACTAGTTTCCATTGCCTTTTTATCTTGTTTTTTCAGCTCTGTTCTAGATCTAACGTAGCGTAGCTAAATCGTTCACTACCGGAAACAAAGCGTAGCCAAATCGTCCTGTTCACTACCGGAAACAAAGCGTAGCCAAATCGTCCTGTTCACTACCGGAAACAAAGCGTAGCCAAATCGTCCTGTTCACTACCGGAAACAAAGCGTAGCCAAATCGTCCTGTTCACTACCGGAAACAAAGCGTAGCCAAATCGTCCTGTTCACTACCGGAAACAAAGCGTAGCCAAATCGTCCTGTTCACTACCGGAAACAAAGCGTAGCTGGGTCGTCCTCTTCACTCGTCAAGTGTTTGATGTTTTAAGGATTGGATATTTTTTGCGTGTTTAATGAGTTGGAGACTTTTGACTGCCTGTTTTCCTCAAACTGTTAGAATATTGAACACTGACTGTGTAGTGAATAGAGATGTTTATAGTATGTCATCTAACCACTCTTAAGTGTATGTTAATTTCATTTTAATGCAAAATAGTATGTTACACTGTATATCGTACGACGGGCTATATTGTTCCACCCCGCTGAATTCTTCTTCGTGACATTTGCTGTTTTCTTTCAGAACGGTAGTGTTGAGACCATTTCAGTAAAGACCTGTTACATGATAATCAAATTTTGTCCAGGAAATCCAAACCAGGCGTTATTTTTAACAACCTTATAGACAATCGATGAGCTATGTTAAACAATTATAAAGGTCCCAGGGGCCTGTGTAGTGTTGCCCACCAGAAATGTACGACGAGGTTCCTAAGTTAACCAAGAAAGAACTATTAAATCAATGTCATATGCTGTAAATGATAGGATATTCTCAAAAAGTATGATTTCTTGTAAATTATGAGCTTATAACTATGTAACACAATCTGAAAATTAAACTGCTCAAATTTTGAGGAACATTTTTGTTATGTCAATATTTTACGGAAGTGATACAACTAATTTTGGTTCTTGTACACCACACATGCTTTGTCTTTATTTGGAATATAACGTTGTCTAAAGACGGTCTCACAATGACATATTTTGATGGTATATGTTTTTGAATATTTTCAAAATTTCATCATTGAAACATTTACATTTGTTTCAACACTAATTTCATTTCTAAACATTTCACCTAAGTTTGTAAAAAAAAAATGGAGCAGCTATTTCAGCTTGTAATCCTACACTACTTGCTCCACTGTATAACCAAATGTTTGTCTTAAATGATTCAAGTCGTTGAAATTGAACATGTGTACATAGAAGAAAAGTTCGATGATCCCTTATTATACATTCGTTTATAACTGTAATAGGAGAGGGAAAAAATACACGGCCAGACCAGGACATCCGAACACTAGCCGGATGCTCTATCAATTGAGCTCCAGTTCCGCTGACATTATCACTAATAACAAAAGCGTCTAGCAGACTTTGTGAACATGTTGTAACTGTAGTTGTGACTGCAATAATGTTTTGTAGGTTGTACTGATTAAACATACCACTTAGCAGGCTTGAACGATTGGCCATGAAGTCAACGTAAAATCACACGATAAAATAATGTTTAGACTTAAAGCTCTCTAATAAATGTTTTAAACGAACTAAGACAACGGAAATTACATCATTCATTCTTTGCACAGTTCCTTGTATTTTCTGACAATTTTTGTGAAGTGTATTCATTCTTTGTGTGTTAATGCATGATAGTCTCATGGTAGTCTCTAGGGAGACGATGTCCATCAATGGTAGTCTCTAGGGAGACGATGTCTATGAATGGTAGTCTCTAGGGAGACGATGTCCATTAATGGTAGTCTCTAGGGAGACGATGTCCATCAATGGTAGTCTCTAGGGGATGATGTCCATCAATGGTAGTCTCTAGGGAGACGATGTCCATCAATGGTAGTCTCTAGGGAGACGATGTACATCAATGGTAGTCTATAGGGAGACGATGTCCATCAATGGTAGTCTCTAGGGAGATGATGTCCATCAATGGTAGTCTCTAGGGAGACGATGTCCATCAATGGTAGTCTCTAGGGAGACGATGTCTATGAATGGTAGTCTCTAGGGAGATGATGTCCATCAATGGTAGTCTCTAGGGAGACGATGTCCATCAATGGTAGTCTCTAGGAAGACGATGTCCATCAATGGTAGTCTCTAGGGAGACGATGTCCATCAATGGTAGTCTCTAAGGAGACGATGTCCATCAATGGTAGTCTCTAGGGAGACGATGTCCATCAATGGTAGTCTCTAGGGAGACGATGTCCATCAATGGTAGTCTCTAGGGAGACGATGTCCATCAATGGTAGTCTCTAGGGAGACGATGTCCATCAATGGTAGTCTCTAGGGAGACGATGTCCATCAATGGTAGTCTCTAGGGAGACGATGTCCATCAATGGTAGTCTCTAGGGAGAAGATGTCCATCAATGGTAGTCTCTAGGGGATGATGTCCATCAATGGTAGTCTCTAGGGAGATGATGTCCATCAATGGTAGTCTCTAGGGAGATGATGTCCATCAATGGTAGTCTCTAGGGAGACGATGTCCATCAATGGTAGTCTCTAGGGAGACGATGTCCATCAATGGTAGTCTCTAGGGAGATGATGTCCATCAATGGTAGTCTCTAGGGAGATGATGTCCATCAATGGTAGTCTCTAGGGAGACGATGTCCATCAATGGTAGTCTCTAGGAAGACGATGTCCATCAATGGTAGTCTCTAGGGAGACGATGTCTATGAATGGTAGTCTCTAGGGAGACGATGTCCATCAATGGTAGTCTCTAGGGAGATGATGTCCATCAATGGTAGTCTCTAGGGAGATGATGTCCATCAATGGTAGTCTCTAGGGAGACGATGTCCATCAATGGTAGTCTCTAGGGAGATGATGTCCATGAATGGTAGTCTCTAGGGAGATGATGTCCATGAATGGTAGTCTCTAGGGAGACGATGTCTATGAATGGTAGTCTATAGGGAGACGATGTCCATCAATGGTAGTCTCTAGGGAGAAGATGTCCATCAATGGTAGTCTCTACGGAGACGATGTCCATCAATGGTAGTCTCTAGGGAGACGATGTCCATCAATGGTAGTCTCTAGGAAGACGATGTCTATGAATGGTAGTCTCTAGGGAGACGATGTCCATCAATGGTAGTCTCTAGGGAGATGATGTCCATCAATGGTAGTCTCTAGGGAGACGATGTCCATCAATGGTAGTCTCTAGGAAGACGATGTCTATGAATGGTAGTCTCTAGGGAGACGATGTCCATCAATGGTAGTCTCTAGGGAGACGATGTCCATCAATGGTAGTCTCTAGGGAGATGATGTCCATCAATGGTAGTCTCTAGGGAGACGATGTCCATCAATGGTAGTCTCTAGGGAGACGATGTCCATCAATGGTAGTCTCTAGGAAGACGATGTCTATGAATGGTAGTCTCTAGGGAGACGATGTCCATCAATGGTAGTCTCTAGGGAGACGATGTCCATCAATGGTAGTCTCTAGGGAGATGATGTCCATCAATGGTAGTCTCTAGGGAGACGATGTCCATCAATGGTAGTCTCTAGGGAGACGATGTCCATCAATGGTAGTCTCTAGGGTGACGATGTCCATCAATGGTAGTCTCTAGGGAGATGATGTCCATCAATGGTAGTCTCTAGGGAGACGATGTCCATCAATGGTAGTCTCTAGGGAGACGATGTCCATCAATGGTAGTCTCTAGGGAGATGATGTCCATCAATGGTAGTCTCTAGGGAGACGATGTCCATCAATGGTAGTCTCTAGGGAGATGATGTCCATCAATGGTAGTCTCTAGGGAGACGATGTCCATCAATGGTAGTATCTAGGAAGACGATGTCTATGAATGGTAGTCTCTAGGGAGATGATGTCCATCAATGGTAGTCTCTAGGGAGACGATGTCTATGAATGGTAGTCTCTAGGGAGACGATGTCCATCAATGGTAGTCTCTAGGAAGACGATGTCTATGAATGGTAGTCTCTAGGGAGATGATGTCCATCAATGGTAGTCTCTAGGGAGACGATGTCTATGAATGGTAGTCTCTAGGGAGACGATGTCCATCAATGGTAGTCTCTAGGGAGATGATGTCCATCAATGGTAGTCTCTAGGGAGATGATGTCCATCAATGGTAGTCTCTAGGGAGACGATGTCTATCAATGGTAGTCTCTAGGGAGACGATGTCCATCAATGGTAGTCTCTAGGGAGACGATGTCCATCAATGGTAGTCTCTAGGGAGATGATGTCCATCAATGGTAGTCTCTAGGGAGATGATGTCCATCAATGGTAGTCTCTAGGGAGACGATGTCCATCAATGGTAGTCTCTAGGGAGATGATGTATATCAATGGTAGTCTCTAGGGAGACGATGTCTATGAATGGTAGTCTCTAGGGAGACGATGTCCATCAATGGTAGTCTCTAGGGAGATGATGTCCATCAATGGTAGTCTCTAGGGAGACGATGTCCATCAATGGTAGTCTCTAGGGAGATGATGTCCATCAATGGTAGTCTCTAGGGAGACGATGTCCATCAATGGTAGTCTCTAGGAAGACGATGTCTATGAATGGTAGTCTCTAGGGAGATGATGTCCATCAATGGTAGTCTCTAGGGAGACGATGTCTATGAATGGTAGTCTCTAGGGAGACGATGTCCATCAATGGTAGTCTCTAGGAAGACGATGTCTATGAATGGTAGTCTCTAGGGAGATGATGTCCATCAATGGTAGTCTCTAGGGAGACGATGTCCATCAATGGTAGTCTCTAGGGAGACGATGTCCATCAATGGTAGTCTCTAGGGAGACGATGTCTATGAATGGTAGTCTCTAGGGAGACGATGTCCATCAATGGTAGTCTCTAGGGAGATGATGTCCATCAATGGTAGTCTCTAGGGAGACGATGTCCATCAATGGTAGTCTCTAGGGAGATGATGTCCATCAATGGTAGTCTCTAGGGAGACGATGTCCATCAATGGTAGTCTCTAGGGAGACGATGTCTATGAATGGTAGTCTCTAGGGAGACGATGTCTATGAATGGTAGTCTCTAGGGAGACGATGTCTATGAATGGTAGTCTCTAGGGAGACGATGTCCATCAATGGTAGTCTCTAGGGAGACGATGTCCATCAATGGTAGTCTCTAGGGAGACGATGTCCATCAATGGTAGTCTCTAGGGAGATGATGTCCATCAATGGTAGTCTCTAGGGAGACGATGTCCATCAATGGTAGTCTCTAGGGAGACGATGTCTATGAATGGTAGTCTCTAGGGAGACGATGTCCATCAATGGTAGTCTCTAGGAAGACGATGTCTATGAATGGTAGTCTCTAGGGAGACGATGTCCATCAATGGTAGTCTCTAGGGAGACGATGTCCATCAATGGTAGTCTCTAGGAAGACGATGTCTATGAATGGTAGTCTCTAGGGAGACGATGTCTATGAATGGTAGTCTCTAGGGAGACGATGTCTATGAATGGTAGTCTCTAGGGAGACGATGTCTATGAATGGTAGTCTCTAGGGAGACGATGTCCATCAATGGTAGTCTCTAGGGAGACGATGTCCATCAATGGTAGTCTCTAGGGAGACGATGTCCATCAATGGTAGTCTCTAGGGAGATGATGTCCATCAATGGTAGTCTCTAGGGAGACGATGTCCATCAATGGTAGTCTCTAGGGAGACGATGTCTATGAATGGTAGTCTCTAGGGAGACGATGTCCATCAATGGTAGTCTCTAGGAAGACGATGTCTATGAATGGTAGTCTCTAGGGAGACGATGTCCATCAATGGTAGTCTCTAGGGAGACGATGTCCATCAATGGTAGTCTCTAGGAAGACGATGTCTATGAATGGTAGTCTCTAGGGAGATGATGTCCATCAATGGTAGTCTCTAGGGAGACGATGTCTATGAATGGTAGTCTCTAGGGAGACGATGTCCATCAATGGTAGTCTCTAGGGAGATGATGTCCATCAATGGTAGTCTCTAGGGAGATGATGTCCATCAATGGTAGTCTCTAGGGAGACGATGTCCATCAATGGTAGTCTCTAGGGAGATGATGTCCATCAATGGTAGTCTCTAGGGAGATGATGTCCATCAATGGTAGTCTCTAGGGAGATGATGTCCATCAATGGTAGTCTCTAGGGAGATGATGTCCATCAATGGTAGTCTCTAGGGAGACGATGTCCATCAATGGTAGTCTCTAGGGAGACGATGTCCATCAATGGTAGTCTCTAGGGAGACGATGTCTATGAATGGTAGTCTCTAGGGAGATGATGTCCATCAATGGTAGTCTCTAGGGAGACGATGTCTATGAATGGTAGTCTCTAGGGAGACGATGTCCATCAATGGTAGTCTCTAGGGAGACGATGTCCATCAATGGTAGTCTCTAGGGAGATGATGTCCATCAATGGTAGTCTATAGGGGGATGACGTCATGAATGGTAGTCTCGAGGGGGGGATGATGTCTATGAACTAGAGGATGATGTCCATGAATGGTAGTCTCGAAGGGGGGGGGTGGGGGGGGGGGGGGTTGTTCAGATGTCATTGTTTACAGATTAGAATACACATAATTGGGTCAATAGTATATGTACGTAATATTTCAACGGTTAAATATTTCATTTTGTTTCCCATGGCGACATATTGATGTCTGGTTTGTTCTAACTTTTATTTGTAGTTTATTCATTCTTAGTGTCCGACAGGATATTCTGGTCAGTCCTGGTCAGTCCTGGTCAGTCGTTGATAGTACACCTAAGTACAATGTCAGACCTCTTCCCAATAGTGCTTTATTACAGATGATAAATTATTCGTATCAGTCTAGTGTTTTGTAAACAAATATAAGCTTAATAGCACATATGTATATTAATGTGAAGTTACTCAGGAAGAGACGCCACAAGTGACGACCGTCACACTTTGATTCCAATGTTACCATAATGATATAAACCTCACGCCAAGTATATATATATTTCCAATTTCTTTTCACTAACTTGATGTGCTCGCCTTTCTAGTCACGTGACTTCTTGATATTTTCATTGTACAATTACAACACAAGTAATTCGTTAGACAACGCGATAACTTAACGTGTCGGCGTTGTATAACATAGACTGTTGTAACGACGGGGTATTAATGACTTGTCACAATTCTTCCCAACAACAATCTAACATATTGTAATAGTTCAGGTCGGATTATCATGACTGTAAAAATGCGGAGTATCTGAGCCGGGACAGCTTACAACTAAGTATGCTAAAAATGTTGATTTTAATTTTCAGAAAATAACCTCTTGGCGTTCTCTACGAAGTACGTACGATGTTTTAAGATCTCGGTTAGAACGTGTTCCCATTATCTTAGTTTCATTTTCATATATCAACTGTTGACGAGTCAAAAACTATCAACACAGGCTTTCAAAAATGTAGGTTGAAAAAAACTTCGGGTAAAAGTTAATGGCGGACATAATGATCACATTGGGAAAAACTGTATTTTCTCCTGCGATATAAAGTCAAACTGCTTGATGATCTTTGATATACCCAATGGTTCGGAGTTGAGGTTTTACTCCAACTCAATCAATTTTTAATGGTACATGTCGAGGTTAAAGTGTAAGACGCCTTCTTTTCCGGAACGCATGGTCCTAAGTCAATGGTATCTATGTAATGTTATATTGTGATTAAATACTGACTTCGCGGGATCAATTTTGAGTATGAAATGTATTTATTGAAAACAGGATATACGGATGTATAATATAACGTTCGGAGAATTTCCGCTGACTCCCAAAAAAGTCCGTTTGTAAAAGTTTCAGTTTGATGGTGTAAGAGCTAGAAATTTGGAACCAAAATTAGTGGAACTATATTTAAACTGCTATATATCACCACGAAACAAGTAAATCGGACAAATGAAAAACACAGCACGTCATCCCTTATAACATTTCACATCTATTTTTCCTTTATGAAATCCCGAAAAAGCATGCATCACTTTTATGTTTCATTATTACTGTAAAGGAGTGGAGTGTGAACTTACACTTCCTGGCTAGATGGACATCCCTATTATTAACTGACATGGCATTATGACATCCTATGTCTGCCAAACGGCGCCCGTACATAAATCATCAGCCAGCCGTCGTACTCTACATAAGCTTTCACGGGGAGAAAGTGTTTGTTATCAAACCATCTTATAACCTTTCCACGTTTATATTATTGGAGCTCATCTTCATCGAGGTTTTCTTATGAAAACAATCTGATGGCTTTTCTCTTTTTCCAACCCGTACTGGAGCTAGGAAAAATATGCCTGCTGTATTTCACTACATGTTGTAAGAGGCGACTAATTGTGGGACCAGGTCGGATTCGAGTTGGTTTCTTCTATGTCTTCTGATCAGAGAACATGTTAATGTGTACTCATTAGGGCATTGAATGATCAAATATCAATTTATGATAGATTAATGTGCTACTATGTGTAGTAAACACGTCTCTAAATTTCCAACAAAAAAACCAAAAAAAAGTAACAAAAAAAAAAATTAAAAAAGAAAATGAATTTAAAAAAAAAAATCAAAATAAATTTAGGTTAGCATTAACGACAACCAACTCGGTCATAAATTCATTCATATGTCCTCTGAATTAGATACCATGTTTCTTCAAATCAAAATTATTTATGTAGAGGTTTGGAAATTTTCATATATTTTTTGTTTTTCGAAGATTTTTTTTATATATTTTATGATATGTGCTTTGTTTTGTGTTTTCTGTTTGGTTCATCACTCTCGAAGAATACTTTGAAAATAGTCATCAGGAGAATCAGATGTATAAAAAGGTCAACGATATCTTTGGTAGACGCCTCCTCTAAATCATTTAACTCCCCAGTAATTAATAATGATCAACCATACCTTGGGTAGACGACTCCTCTAAATCATTTAACTCTCCAGTAATTGATAATGATCAGTCATACCTTGGGTAGACGACTCCTCTAAATCATTTAACTCTCCAGTAATTGATAATGATCAGCCATACCTTGGGTAGACGACTCCTCTAAATCATTTCACTATCCAGTAATTGATAATGATCAGCAATACCTTGGGTAGACGACTCCTCTAAATCATTTCACTATCCAGTAATTGATAATGATCAGCCATACCTTGTATTAATTACATATGTACTACAGCGGCGTATGTCGCCAATTAAATTACAAAGAATACCGACATAAAAACGAGAGTATAATTCAAATTCTAGGTCGATTAACCGAAACGTACATTGATTATAAGACCATGTGCTTCGGTAGAGTAAGCGTCCTCTGCTTCATCATCGATACTCGCCATATACAACTAATTAGTCACGACGACACCCGCCATATACAACTAGGTCACGACGACACCCGCCATATACAACTAATTAGTCACGACGACACCCGCCATATACAACTAGGTCACGACGACACCCGCCATATCACGACGACACCCGCCATATACAACTAGGTCACGACGACACCCGCCATATACAACTAGGTCACGACGACACCCGCCATATACAACTAAGTCACGACGACACCCGCCATATACAACTAGGTCACGACGACACTCGCCATATACAACTAGGTCACGACGACACTCGCCATATACAACTAAGTCACGACGACACCCGCCATATACAACTAGGTCACGACGACACCCGCCATATACAACTAGGTCACGACGACACTCGCCATATACAACTAGGTCAAATCCGGAATAAGTCATTATCTCAAATGGTATTTAGTATAAGGCCATGAAAAAAAAAATTGTGTGTGGTCCAACTTTAATGAATATATTAGATGTTCAAAAGATGTTTTAAAAGAGGATAATATGCATTTAAAAAAAACCTATGTATCTATTAATAACTCTCCATCAATGATAGAATACCAATTTGTGTATGTTTAATATTAAAAATTAGAAATAGAGGCTTTGCTGAATGTTTTTACATAACGCTGAACAGAAGACCTTATTTCATTATGCCAAATAAAAAATAATGTTAGCTTTATAAAATTTACTTCCGGCTTACGACAGAAAAACTTAACTCCTTACCGTGTGAAAAACAACCGTCCAGACATTCTCCAATAATCCAAAAGTGGAGTTTACCGTAATAATTGTCAGTATATGTGGGTTTTTCCATTAATGAAACATAAACTGTATCATTGATAGCTCTATTTCATTAGCTACGGCCTGGCATTTACCAACCTGATACCTCTGTGACATTGAGACAGACGAGTTACAGCTAATCGGAACATTGAAAGCTTTAGCAACGAACTATAGCGGACAAAATATTCAAATAAATTAAAACGTTAAAACGTTCAGTTCAAATTTCTTATATCATTGATTCGACAATTACAATCGTATTCATGTACATTAACTGCCTTATTAATGTATTCCGTACAGTGACACAGTGTCCTATTACACAACAAAAATACAAAAGAATTTTTTCCGTTGAATTAATGAAACATATATATATCACCGTTTATATATTTCATGTAATACTCAAAGTCGCCTGAGCTATGAAAACACCCCGTTGCACAAATATGGCCATCATATTACAATGTAATTTATATCAGATTCAAACACTCGTTTCTTTAATCCAAACAGCACGTTGGAAGATAAATCCCCTGTTTGCTCTTAACAGACTCATATTAGATGTATTATTTCAATAAACCTTCAGGGGTATCCGAATATACAAATAAACACTATAAACATAGGAATACATTTCATCAAATAATTCATTACGTTTAGTACTGGCTTCACAATGACGTATATATCATTTTCAAATAATCTCAACCGCAGAGTGCTAGCTAGTAGGAAGCTGTCTAAGCCGTGTTTATATCGGATAGGAATGAAACGGTCATTGTGTGCTTCATATCTTTGACATTACTTTAGGTAAAATATCAGACCAGCTTCACATCCGCAAATGCATAACGTTACAAAAACGTGTCAGTCGAATTACAATGTATTTGTAGTTGATCAAAGCTTTTTGATATCCTCTCTCAGACGTTCATTTATCTGTAGAATATAATTTCCCTAGTCAGAACAGATACATTCACAATAAGATTGGCATTTCAACCTCTGTCCACTTTTGCAACATAAATCATTGTTGAGTTGGGTTCAGCTTCGTATCATACACGACCTATGGCCATTATATAAAGTTAAAGGCGTCTCCAATCTATATATAAAGTTAATGAGAACCAGTCTAATGCATTTTTGTCAATTTTATCGACTCTTTGGTGAGGTGGAATAAAAATTCCTGAAAACATGATTTTACGAAGTGTACATATAACGAATTGTCTCAATCCGTTCCTCTGACTTTTGTGTTGTCACAATGTATGTATTCAATGTCGACTGGAAAAATATATCGGAATATGAGAGGAAACATGATGTAATTGACTGTATTGACATTCGGAGTGATTGTATGGGACGATTCGGAGTGGTTGTTTGAGATCAATTCGAGTGGTTGTTTGAGATCAATTCGAGTGGTTGTTTGAGATATTTTCGAGTGGTTGTTTGGAATCATTTCGAGTGGTTGTTTGAGATTATTTCGATTGGTTGTTAGGAAGTATTTCGAGTGGTTGTTTGAGCTAACTTCGAGTAGTTGGTTGGAATAATTTCGAGTGGTGTTTGGAATCATTGCGAGTGGTTGTTTGGAATCATTTCGAGTGGTTATTTGGAATCATTTCGTCTGGTTGTTTGGAATCATTTCGAGTGGTTATTTGAGATTATTTCGAGTGGTTGTTTGAGATCAATTCGAGTGGTTGTTCGAGATCAATTCGAGTGGTTGTTTGAGATTATTTCGAGTGGTTGTTTGAGATTATTTCGAGTGGTTGTTTGAGATTATTTCGAGTGGTTGTTTGAGATTATTTCGAGTGGTTGTTTGAGATAATTTCGAGTGGTTGTTTGAGATTATTTCGAGTGGTTGTTTGAGATAATTTCGATCGGTTGTTTGGAATCATTTCGAGTGGTTATTTGAGATTATTTCGAGTGGTTGTTTGAGATTATTTCGAGTGGTTGTTTGAGATAATTTCGATCGGTTGTTTGGAATCATTTCGAGTTGTTATTTGAGATTATTTCGAGTGGTTGTTTGAGATAATTTCGATCGGTTGTTTGGAATCATTTCGAGTTGTTGTTTGGAATCATTTCGAGTGGTTGTTTGAGATCATTACGAGTTGTTGTTTGAGATCATTACGAGTGGTTGTTTGGAATCATTTCGAGCTGTTGTTTGAAATCATTTCGAGTTGTTGTTTGAAATCATTTCGAGTGGTTGTTTGGAATCATTTCGAGTGGTTGTTTGAGATAATTTCGATCGGTTGTTTGGAATCATTTCGAGTTGTTGTTTGGAATCATTTCGAGTGGTTGTTTGGAATCATTTCGAGTTGTTGTTTGAAATCATTTCGAGTGGTTGTTTGGAATCATTTCGAGTGGTTGTTTGGAATCATTTCGAGTGGTTGTTTGAGATCATTGCGAGTGGTTGTTTGGAATCATTTCGATCGGTTGTTTGAGATAATTTCGAATGGTTGTTTGGAATTATTCCGAGGTGTTGTTTGAGATATTTTCGAGTGGTTGTTTGAGATAATTTCGAGTTGTTGTTTGAGATAATTTCGAGTGGTTGAGATAATTTCGAGTGGTTATTTGAGATTATTTCGAGTGGTTGTTTGGAATCATTTCGAGTGGTTGTTTGAAATATTTTCGAGGGTTGTTTGAGATAATTTCGAGTGGTTGAGATCATTACGAGTGGTTGTTTGAGATCATTACGAGTGGTTGTTTGGAATCATTTCGAGTTGTTGTTTGAAATCATTTCGAGTTGTTGTTTGAAATAATTTCGAGTGGTTGTTTGGAATCATTTCGATCGGTTGTTTGAGATAATTTCGAGTGGTTGTTTGAGATCATTTCGAGTGGTTGTTTGAGATCAATACGAGTGGTTATGTGAGATTATTTCGAGTGGTTGTTTGGAATCATTTCGAGTGGTTGTTTGGAATCATTTCGAGTGGTTGTTTGAGATCATTACGAGTGGTTGTTTGATATCATTTCGAGTGGTTGTTTGAGATCAATACCAGTGGTTATGTGAGATTATTTCGAGTGGTTGTTTGGAATCATTTCGAGTGGTTGTTTGAGATCATTACGAGTTGTTGTTTGATATCTTTTCGAGTGGTTGTTTGAGATAATTTCGAGTGGTTGTTTGAGATCTTTTCGAGTGGTTCAGATAATTTTGAGTGGCTGTTTGGAATCATTTCGAGTGGTTGTTTGGAATCATTTCGATCGGTTGTTTCGAATCATTTCGAGTGGTTGTTTGAGATAATTTCGATTGGTTGTTAGGAAGTATTTCGAGTGGTTGTTTGAGCTAACTTCGAGTAGTTGGTTGGAATAATTTCGAGTGGTGTTTGGAATCATTGCGAGTGGTTGTTTGGAATCATTTCGAGTGGTTATTTGGAATCATTTCGTCTGGTTGTTTGGAATCATTTCGAGTGGTTATTTGAGATTATTTCGAGTGGTTGTTTGAGATTATTTCGAGTGGTTGTTTGAGATAATTTCGATCGGTTGTTTGGAATCATTTCGAGTTGTTATTTGAGATTATTTCGAGTGGTTGTTTGAGATAATTTCGATCGGTTGTTTGGAATCATTTCGAGTTGTTGTTTGGAATCATTTCGAGTGGTTGTTTGAGATCATTACGAGTTGTTGTTTGAGATCATTACGAGTGGTTGTTTGGAATCATTTCGAGCTGTTGTTTGAAATCATTTCGAGTTGTTGTTTGAAATCATTTCGAGTGGTTGTTTGGAATCATTTCGAGTGGTTGTTTGAGATAATTTCGATCGGTTGTTTGGAATCATTTCGAGTTGTTGTTTGGAATCATTTCGAGTGGTTGTTTGGAATCATTTCGAGTTGTTGTTTGAAATCATTTCGAGTGGTTGTTTGGAATCATTTCGAGTGGTTGTTTGGAATCATTTCGAGTGGTTGTTTGAGATCATTGCGAGTGGTTGTTTGGAATCATTTCGATCGGTTGTTTGAGATAATTTCGAATGGTTGTTTGGAATCATTCCGAGTGGTTGTTTGAGATATTTTCGAGTGGTTGAGATCATTACGAGTGGTTGAGATCATTACGAGTGGTTGTTTGAGATCATTACGAGTGGTTGTTTGAGATCATTACGAGTTGTTGTTTGAGATCATTACGAGTGGTTGTTTGGAATCATTTCGAGTTGTTGTTTGAAATCATTTCGAGTTGTTGTTTGAAATAATTTCGAGTGGTTGTTTGGAATCATTTCGATCGGTTGTTTGAGATAATTTCGAGTGGTTGTTTGAGATCATTACGAGTGGTTGTTTGAGATCATTTCGAGTGGTTGTTTGAGATCAATACGAGTGGTTATGTGAGATTATTTCGAGTGGTTGTTTGGAATCATTTCGAGTGGTTGTTTGAGATCATTACGAGTGGTTGTTTGATATCATTTCGAGTGGTTGTTTGAGATCAATACCAGTGGTTATGTGAGATTATTTCGAGTGGTTGTTTGGAATCATTTCGAGTGGTTGTTTGGAATCATTTCGAGTTGTTGTTTGAAATCATTTCGAGTGGTTGTTTGGAATCATTTCGAGTGGTTGTTTGGAATCATTTCGAGTGGTTGTTTGAGATCATTGCGAGTGGTTGTTTGGAATCATTTCGATCGGTTGTTTGAGATAATTTCGAATGGTTGTTTGGAATTATTCCGAGGTGTTGTTTGAGATATTTTCGAGTGGTTGAGATAATTTCGAGTGGTTATTTGAGATTATTTCGAGTGGTTGTTTGGAATCATTTCGAGTGGTTGTTTGAAATATTTTCGAGGGTTGTTTGAGATAATTTCGAGTGGTTGAGATCATTACGAGTGGTTGTTTGAGATCATTACGAGTGGTTGTTTGGAATCATTTCGAGTTGTTGTTTGAAATCATTTCGAGTTGTTGTTTGAAATAATTTCGAGTGGTTGTTTGGAATCATTTCGATCGGTTGTTTGAGATAATTTCGAGTGGTTGTTTGAGATCATTACGAGTGGTTGTTTGAGATCATTTCGAGTGGTTGTTTGAGATCAATACGAGTGGTTATGTGAGATTATTTCGAGTGGTTGTTTGGAATCATTTCGAGTGGTTGTTTGAGATCATTACGAGTGGTTGTTTGATATCATTTCGAGTGGTTGTTTGAGATCAATACCAGTGGTTATGTGAGATTATTTCGAGTGGTTGTTTGGAATCATTTCGAGTGGTTGTTTGAGATCATTACGAGTTGTTGTTTGATATCTTTTCGAGTGGTTGTTTGAGATAATTTCGAGTGGTTGTTTGAGATCTTTTCGAGTGGTTCAGATAATTTTGAGTGGCTGTTTGGAATCATTTCGAGTGGTTGTTTGGAATCATTTCGATCGGTTGTTTCGAATCATTTCGAGTGGTTGTTTGAGATAATTTCGAGTGGTTGTTTGGAATCATTTGGAGTGTATGGAATCATTATTTTGTAGATACCACTTGGTGTTTATTTTAGAAAGCAATGACTGTTGTGACGTTTCTTGCCACATTTAAGTTCATATACATGCTTGTTTAGTATCAGTGTAAGATATTTCACCAGTTTTTTAAAGAGTTTACAATTTTTAATGGATTAATCATTATACATTGTAGTACAGTATGAAGAAGTGGCGTTTAAATCAACAATGCTCTGTGTTGCAGTAGAAGTCTTTAACCACAGTGATACGGTAAGACAATGTCAGTTTTGGTGGACACTTATTAGTAATGTTATTTACTTGTCGGATTAGATAGCCAAGAGAATGGACTTGTTTATTCAATTTTGGACTGACAATTCTACCAGTGGTAACTTGTTAGCATGCCAATGCTGTACCAGATCTCGAAAACGTAAAAAATATTTGTTTAGTATTGATAATGACTGGGTTGAGGAGAATATTCTTTGTGCACGCTGGTTGGCTCAAACAATATCGATTTTAGATTGACCAATGAGGAGAGCAGTAACAGAACAGATCGAACAAGCGACAGTTTACAAGTATACCAGTAAGTCGATAAATGTAGCCGAAATGTCAATCAGTTAAAAACAATTACTGCACAGTATAAATAGGAATGATGAAGTCTTTTTCCTACCATGAAAAAACTGACTTCGATAACATGAACAAATTGTGGTACGGGGTCGAGCCCGAAAATTTTTGAGATTGTTTTTATCTAAAACTACAGATTTTGTTATTGTCAGCTTGCTACGTCATAAGAGAGAAAACATGTCAACTGTGTATATTGTTTACATTGGAATAATCATTGTTTGCCAGTCGGGTGTCATAGCAAAGGAAGAAGAAAATGCTCAGATAGAAATAAATTACAGCGGAAAGAATAGCACTGACGAATACGACATTGGAAAGGGATTGGAAACAGCTCCTGATGTTCATACCCAAAACAAGACAGAACTACATCCGGAAAGGATCACTCCACCGGAAATCACGACGGAAACTCTTCAGGAATTTACTCCTCTGCCCAAAAACTGGACAGAAGTCTTTTTGGAAAGGATCACTCTGCAACAAAACAGGACAGATATTCATCCGGAAATGACCACTCTACCGGAAATCAGAACGGACATTCTAAAGGAATTGACTCCTGTGACCAAAAACTGGACAAAAGACTTTTTGGAAATGATCACTCTGCAACAAAACAGGACAGAAATTTATCCGGAAATGGCCACTCTACCGGAAATTAGGACGGACACTCGTCAGGATTCGACCACTCTACCGGAAATCAGGACGGACATACGTCAGGAATTGACCACTCTGCCGCAAAGCTCGACAGAAATAAGCTGCCCTAAGGGTGAGAGTTCAATATACTAAAATTTTAACTATTTTAAAGAAATGTTTTTGTCTATATGATGTTGATAGAGTGTAACCTATTCATGTTCCCATCATATAAGTCACTGGTCTGTCTGAATGTTAAAAATGTTTAGTTCAGGACACAGCCAAGAATAACATGTTCATGAATTATAACTTACAGGCATGCCTGGCTTTTTGTTAAAAAAATCTTATCATGTCTGAATTTCTGTAAAAACTTTTATCGTGTCTGACTTTCTGTAAAAAAGTCTTGTCACGTCTGACTTTCTGTAAAAAAGTCTTGTTTTGTCTGATTTCTGTAAAAAAAAATTAATAAAGTCTTGTCATGCCTGAATATCAGACAAAATGTCTTGTTACGTTGTTTCGCTGCTGTTTGACTTTTCTTTTACCTGTTTTTGAAATGGCCTTGAAGGCGAAGTTTTAATTTTATATAATGTTTAACTTATACTGTATTTGAAAAATCCTTTTTTTCTTTGCCGCTTATCTATTATCTATTACTTTTATCATGTCTGACTTTCTGTAAAAACTGTTATCATGTCTGACTTTCTGTAAAAACTTTTATCATGTCTGACTTTCTGTAAAAACTGTTATCATGTCTGACTTTCTGTAAAAACTTTTATCATGTCTGACTTTCTGTAAAAACTTTTTTCATGTCTGACTTTCTGTAAAAAGTTTTATCATGTCTGACTTTCTGTAAAAAGTTTTATCATGTCTGACTTTCTGTAAAAAGTTTTATCATATCTGACTTTCTGTAAAAAGTTTTATCATATCTGACTTTCTGTAAAAACTGTTATCATGTCTGACTTTCTGTAAAAACTTTTATCATGTCTGACTTTCTGTAAAAACTTTTATCATATCTGACTTTTTGTTAAAACTTTTATCATATCTGACTTTTTGTTAAAACTTTTTTCACGTCTGACTTTCTGTAAAAACTTTTTTCATGTCTGACTTTCTGTAAAAACTTTTTTCATGTCTGACTTTCTGTAAAAACTTTTATCATGTCTGACTTTCTGTAAAAACTTTTATCGTGTCTGACTTTCTGTAAAAAAAGTCTTGTCACGTCTGACTTTCTGTAAAAAAGTCTTGTCTTGTCAGATTTCTGTAAAAAAATTTTTAATAAAGTCTTGTCATGCCTGAATATCAGACAAAATGTCTTGTTACGTCGTTTCGCTGCTGTTTGACTTTTCTTTTACCTGTTTTTGAAATGGCCTTGAAGGCGAAGTTTTAATTGTATAATGTTTAACTTATACTGTATTTGAAAAATCCTTTTTTCTTAGCCGCTTATCTATTATTGGTAGAACCATAATTGATCTTCCATTTCGTATATCTATGCTATTTATATTAATTTCATATACATTTTGTATGTTCGGTACATAAAAGTACATTGAGTACATTAGATTTAGTGAATATTAAATTTCGCAAACTTATTTCTACAAACATTGGCGGATACATAATTTCGTGAACTCTGATCTAGAAATGACTTTGAATTCGCGACAAAAAAATAAAATGAGCAATCAGGGTCATGTAGGTGTTATTCACGTACAAGTTATCGCGATGGATTTGAAATCGCGTTTGACTCTCCTTGCGTATTTAGGTGAAAATAAATCTCATAAATGCCGTAGTACATGTAGTTAACTGAACGAAGACACCCTAGATAGAAAACAAATTTGTTAAAACGTGAATTTTAAAATATAATGAAAACAGAAAATCACATTTTCCCGTTATTGCTTTTGTTTAAAACGATATTTCGAAATGTACATTTTTTATTCATTGTCACGATGTAATCTGGCGGCGTTTTCCCCACAACAGTGACATAATCAACAGAGATGAAATAATGAATAGGTGTTCTATTGGTTAGGTTTGTGTTTTGCTTATTTCTACAAACGAAATTAGATTTAAAGTACAATTCTTTGGACGGAGCAGTAAATTTTTCTATTTCAAACAATTTTATTGACATTAAAAATACGGCAAAGGGATTTGGAAATCATGTGGCTTGCTAGTCATTCAGTCAGAACAGTTGTAGTGCAAGGGAGACAACTCCAAAACAAACTAAACTATCAATAGAGGACAGAGAAAGGTTTTAAACCAGCTCAATATCAATACAGTTAGAACTTATCTAGAAGGAATTCATGCCACAATCTGTGAAGGCTTTGCGTGTACCACAAAACAAACTTAGATCTTTAAATTGGTCAAAGCATTGTGCGAGTAGTGTGATAATTTAGTAGGGCTTATTGACAGTATAATCTTGATGATTTTTGATAATAATATCATGTTAATTAGGTAGTCGCAAAAGTATTCAAATAAATGTTTTCATTTCTATTTTTATTCTTCATACATACTTGTTTGTTTGTTTGTTTTATTACCCCGTGATTTTGATTTAAACATATTTTATTTGTAATTTACAATTTGTTACAAAGGGATTGGGCACAAGTTTTCCAACTTATATTAAGCCCTCTCCCGATACAATTTTACATTGAGAAAAAATTCACATGATGGTAGTTTTATTTACATATTTACAATCTAATTTTATAAGAAATAGAGAGAAAGAGAGAGAGACAGACAGAAGGGGAGGGAGACGGAGAGAAAGGGGAAGAGAGGGGGAGTTGGAGGGGGGAAGGAAGAGAGAGACAGAAAGAGATTTTATAAGATATTGATACAAATAATCTTATATATATGGGATATACATGTATATCTAAATACTTCAAAAAGACAAATAGTTTTGTGGTAGACCTAAGCGGACTCGGGCAACAATCACTTTGGTACACAATTCGACTTTCCTTTCGTTCAAACTTGTCTAATGTCTATGATAATCCATGCCAGTGGTGTCTTCCTCCTTTTCTTTTCTGGTCCTTCATTTATAACATTTCACACACACCCGAATGTCACCCGAGTCCGCAAAGACAAAAATACAATGTACATTAATTTCCAATTAAGATATTTTTAAAATCTATTTGTATTTTTAATAAATAGTTGGGTTGATTTGCATATAGTTACATTTTCTTGATGAGAAAGTTCATTTTATCCGAATAGCAGAAGTTGAACAGCCAATATCATTTTGAGACTAAAACATAAGTAGATTGACGCAAGACCAACGAAGAAAAAAAAGCAACAATGTTTTTCAACCAACTGCTTTTAATTGGGTAAGACGAGTTACAGAATTGTTGAGAATTAGGCAGGGATAAACATGATCGGACACACTCCATGTAGAAATCAGGTACACACACACACACACACACACACACACACCCACACACACACACACACACACACTTGAATGTTTGCCTTAGTTTGTGGAGAATTGAAATAAAACGAATAGGACCGAGACAAATATGTAATGGTATCAACCCATTATTATTGTGTAATTAGTCATGTAGTAATAACCCCAGTACAGTAAACTGTCGATTTCACGAGGCTATCTGCCCCTTTATCAAGACACGAGTAAATCACAAACGATCACATGAAGACATAGAACAAGGAACAGTAACGCTAGTTTAGTATATAAAGAACGAACAATTTCGTTATGTTTGTATCAATGATACATCTGTACCTTCGGTCATTAATTAGTTAATTAATTTAAAGATGCTACACCTACGACAGAGTGTAATAAATTGTTATTATTTTGACAATAAATGACATTTAGTCCATATTTATATGCCTATTTAAGACATACGAATAAAAAAAAGATTCGTAATGAAGCCAAGAAGCTACAAACTTTTGAACATTATCATCTACTTTGCATACACTTGACCTTGATCGCAGTGCATTCTGGGAGAGATTTTCATACAGAAGAAAACAAACAGTTTATATTTCCTGTTGCCTATCATAACTACACATTTTGATTGTGAGGTTTTAATGCAAACAGAAAATAAAAACTAAATAAACATTTCAATATTATCCGTTGCGATTGTCGCCCACGAACCGAAACGCTTTCTTAGCGTTACCCCTACCGGCCCCATTTCGCAGGATTGAAGGTGGTGAACTATAAATAGTAAATCTCCAGTCACTACATATCACCAAAGAAATCTTAACCATTGATTCAATCGCATCATATGCTTACAGTTTTTAGTAAAGATGACAACAGACCAAACGTTGCACTACGTACGTGTGTACGTTACACACGTGCCACTCCAACAAAAACTTAACTGTGTCATTTTCACATGAGTTCCGATGATTTCACTGTCGTTTATATTTCCCCACCTGTCTTTGCAGTCTCCGATTCAGATCTTTCCATTTCTTCGTTCTCTTTCGTAATCTAATTTATGCTTCCTTCTTTCTGGAGATGTTAGGCATGTTACCTTCTTCGCTTCGCTATGTGGTTCCTACTCGTTTGTGGTTCTGTTTTCGGCGCATGCGCAATCAATATTTCATTCAATGTGGAGGCGGAGCGAAGTGGAATTTCATCGGGACGCAATTAATTATTTTCATATAATTTTTTTTTTTAAGATAAATAAGATGATGAAACTTTCCGAGGGTGATAATGTCAAGTGTGTAACTTTCATTGCTGAAGAAAAATACATACGAGTCTATTCGGTTTTTTAACTTATAAAAAAGCTATCTGTCGAAGGTATAGCACTTTTAAACCAGACTTAATGAGTTTGTGCCGTATATCTGGTCGTGTTTTCACCGAAGTTTTGTTATTACTTTAAATCGAGTATCACTTACAGTTGTAGATCTACAATAGGCTGTATGCCGGTGTGTGTTAGGGCTGCGGTGGCCGAGTTGTTAAGATGTCCCGACACTTTATCACTAGCCCTCCACCTCTGGGTTGCGAGTTCGAAACCTACGTGGGGCAGTTGCCAGGTACTGACCGTAGGCCGGTGGTTTTTCTCCGGGTACTCCGGCTTTCCTCCACCTCCAAAACCTGGCACGTCCTTAAATGACACTGGCTGTTAATAGGACGTTAAGCAAAAACAGAACAAATAAAACAAGTATGCCGGTGTCTATAATGTTGATCTACAATAGGCTGTATGCCGGTGTCTATAATGTAGATACAAATGTATATAATAGGCTGCATGGCGGTGTCTATAATGTAGATATAATAGGCTGTATGCCGGTGTACACAGGCAATATTCCTTCACGTGAAATTCACGTGAAGGAATATTGCCTGTGTATGTCATGTAAAACGGGGCGTATTCCGGCCATTTTGTATGTGCTTTCACCGTACATCTTTGTTTTGTTGATAATAAATTAAATCATGTTTTTCTATCCTATTTAGGATGGCAAGGTGAACATTCCCAAATGGAATACACGTGCCCGGTTTTACTCTGTCAGCATTTAAGATATGGGTGTGATATCCACTGTTTCGCAGCGAGAAATGGAAGCAAATGTGGTTAGTACTTATCTATCATATCTACATCTGTTTTGCATGTCAATATGTGGTTAGTAAACAAAATTCTAGTTATGAGACTGTATACTACAATTTACAGTGATTCGAGCACTTCGTCAACATATACCAACAATTGTCTACTATAGTATCACAAGTTCTCACTACTGTATACATTTAATTTTTCTAAACACAATCTGCTACTTATTGAAATACTTGTGTACTGTACCATTTGACACCGTTTTGTGTTATATACCAAAAGCTATCTCACGTTGCTGTTCAATTGATGTATTTATAATTTACAAATGTTATACCATATACTATATATGCAAAGGATGAATTGAAAAAATGCTGACATGAAATAACTGAAGTATAGCTGTAGATGATGTTCAAGCGATTCTCGTATACTGGTGTACTAATGTTTTATTTACGTGAAAGTAACAGAAGCTATTTTTGTACAGAAGACATTTTTGTATATATGATTATTTATATTCAGTACAGCGCTATGCTAACATTTTTTTTCAGAATTAAAAACATGTATGGGGTTACACCACTGCTTATATGATAATGAAGAACAACTGCCTCTGCCAAATGTTTGTGATCGAGCACATCAATACCCGGAGGAGTCGTGTCCACCATTGTGCATGTGTATCGGTTTAACTTTGAACTTTAGAAACATTTCCCGCGTTGATGCTTATCCCTCATTGCATGCTTTGTCCGTCACATACAGTGGAGATGATCATCGATACCCAACATTTCTTAAATCGTCATCAATCCGTTATCTGATCCTTACTGACCTAGTCGTTATTCCAGACCATTTTTTCCGTAGACTTTACCGCCTATCTTTGCTAGACGCATCTAACAATAGATTGTCTTTTCTTCCTGACCACCTGTTCAGCGATTTGTTTTCACTTGAAACTCTAAATCTAGCCTTTAATGAAATAGCGAATATTTCCAGAAGTTTGTTCAGTAATCTTACCAAACTACGTACTGTAGATCTCTCCCACAACGGTATAACTTCTCTCCCAGATGGTCTATTCCGTGCGTCGCCTCTAGATAAACTGGATTTATCGCACAACAAGATTTCAGATGTTGCTGAATATGCATTTGCAGGATTAAAAAAGCTTTATCGTTTAGATTTGTCCTTTAATGAACTGGCGATGCTCCCCAGTGGTACTTTCAGTGGCCTCTCCGAGCTATATTATCTTCATCTAAACAACAATAGATTAGCCACATTACACAGCCGAATTTTTGCCACTTTATACTACCTCTTTGAACTCAATTTGTCCGATAACGCTTTAGAAACTCTACCTAATCACACATTCGATGGTATGGTCTGGAATGCTAATCTTTATCTGGCCAGAAACAAACTATCAGTCATTCCAGATGGAATTTTTCCGTTCTATGAACCTGTAATTCTTGATCTATCTGTAAATGCGTTAGAAAACCTGCCTGATGATATTCTGACAGATGGCGATACACTTAAAGTATTACGTCTTGATAGGAACAATATATCAGTTTTGCCCGATAATATATTTAAAAGAATGCTTGTCCTTTCTGAACTAGATCTCTCTAGCAATACTATATACAATCTTCCAAAAGATGTTTTCCGGTCTCTCGCTTCTCTTCTAGAACTAAATATGAAAAGAAACAAGCTGTCATATATACCGAATAACGCCTTTAGGACTCTAAAGAAACTCAGTTTTCTGGATTTGTCTACCAATGAGATACAATATATCTCTAATCGAGTATTTCAGGGACTTACTGCACTAGTCCAACTTTCACTTTCACAAAATAGGATATCTGCTATCGAATCTAACGCCTTTAAAGGACTGAAGAGTCTTTATCAGCTTGATTTGTCCAACAATAAGATACATAGCCTGTTTAAACATACATTTAAAGGGTTAGGGAATCTTCGAAATTTGATGGTGGCCAACAACCATATTCGGACAGTGCACGTGGACGCATTTGTAGGTTTATCCGGACTAACCTATTTCGAGTTCAATAATAACAAAATAGCCACTCTTCCTGCCAAGGTTTTCACCGACATGCGTTCTCTCGTATATCTAGATATGGCTTACAACAGGTTGAACTATGTGCCTAAAAATGTATTTAAGGGAATAGCCGGTCGCGTTTTTCTGCGATTAGATAACAACAGAATTGAGGATTTTCCCAGGTTGCCTGAAAACACTAAAATGCTAGACATTTCAAACAATGCTATTAAATCGATTCCTACTGGATCTTTTGCCAATGCAAGTAAATTGTACTTTTTAAATATCATGGGTAATGAACTTGAAATTACACAGCATATTTTCAAAGGTTTAGATAATTTAAGGTATTTACTAACCGATATACCATTCATCTGTTGCAATAAGCCGAAATCTGTAAGTAAAGATAAATGTTTGGAGCTAAAGGATTCAAACAAAAATTGTTTACGGACTATGGAAGGGTGTGAAATTGCTAAAAGCGATGCGATATCGTCCTGTTCAAATTTAATAAGTACTGGCGTACTTAGAGTCTTTCTTTGGATTATTGGAATATCTGCTTTGTTAGGAAACTTCACCGTGATTTTCTACCGATTAGTTTTCGATAGAGATAATATCAAAAACACGTATGCAATTTTTGTACTGAACCTGGGCGTATCCGATTTTTTTATGGGGATCTATCTTGCTATCATAGGAATCGCTGATTATTACTACAGCGGCGAATACGCGTGGAATGATCAAGAGTGGAGAAAAAGTATCTTCTGTGTCATAGGCGGTATATTTTCCTTTATCTCTAGTGAGATGTCCACATTCCTCATACTTTTAGTGACACTTGACAGATTCCTGGTAATAGTTCTTCCTCTCTCCCACCTTGCCCGCTGGAGAATATCGTGGATACAGGCAGTCTTTATCTCCGCCTTCTTCTGGATTGTTTCTATCACACTGTCAATCATTCCTGTTGCTTCATTTCAGTCCTATTTCAAAGGTGACTATTATTCGCAAGCAGGGGTGTGTCTCGCCTTGCCACTTCTAGGCGAAAACCAAAATGGAGCAGAGTACTCATTTGCAGTATTCGTTTATCTGAACAGTTTTATTTTTGGCGTGATTGCCTTAGGTCAAATTTTGATTATGTACACCATTAGAGCAAAAACTAAGGGTATCACTTCCTCAGCGACAGCTCAGCGAGAACGGACTGTTGCAAAAACCCTTTTCCTTGTTGTTGCGACTGATTTCTGCTGCTGGTTTCCAGTAGGTATAATGGGTACGTATAATATTAACGCCATTAAGGAACAGAAACATATACCGATTTGTAACCAAACTATTCCCTCTATGGAAATGGAACACAAGGATTTGGGTTAGTTACACGGGTTAGGGTTAGTTACATGGGTTAGGGTTAGTTACACGGGTTAGGGTTAGTTACACGGGTTAGGGTTAGTTACAAGGGTTAGGGTTAGTAACATGGGTTAGGGTTAGTTACACGGGTTAGGGTTAGTTACACGGGTTAGGGTTAGTTACACGGGTTATGGTTAGTTACACGAGTTAGGGTTAGTAACATGGATTAGGGTTAGTTACAAGGGTTAGGGTTAGTTACACGGGTTAGGGTTAGTTACACGGGTTAGGGTTAGTTACACGGGTTAGGGTTAGTTACACGGGTTAGGGTTAGTTACACGGGTTATGGCATATAACAAGGATTTGGGTTCGTTACAAGGGCTAGGGTTAGTTACATGGGCTAAGGTTAGTTAAACGGGTTATAGTTAGTTGCACGGGTTAGGGTTAGTTAAACGGGTTATAGTTAGTTGCACGGGTTAAAGTTAGTTGCAATGGTTAGGGCAAGTATCAAGGATTGGGGGTTGTTGCAAGGGTTCTGCTAGTTACATGGGTAAGGGTTAGTTTCATGGATCTGGGTTAAGTTACATGGATTTGTGTTAGTTACACGGGTTGGACTAAGTTACATGGGTTATGGTAAGTTACATGATAAGGGTTAGTTTCGCGGATTTTGGGTAAGTTACACAAGTAATGGTTAGTTATATTGGTAATGCTTAGTTACATGGATTTTGGTTAGTTGACGGGTTAGGTTTAGTTACACGTGTTATGGTTAGTTACAGGGATTTTGTTTAGTTACATGGGATAGGTTAAGTTAAATGTGTTATGGTTAGTTACATGAGTAAGGGTAAGTCACATGGGTTTAAGTTAGTGACACGGGTTAGGGTTAGTTACAAGGGTTAGGATAATTTATATGAGTTATGATTACTTACATGAGTTAGGGTAAGTTACATGGATCTGGGTAGTTACACGTGTTATGGTTAGTTACATGAGTACGGGTTAGTTACTCGAATTTGTATCAGTAACACGGGGTAGGGTAAGTTACACAGGTAATGATTAGTTACATGGGTTAGGTTAACATTCACGGGTCAGAGTTACATATGTTTTGGTCAATTACACGGGTTATAGATAGTTACACGGGTAAGGGTTAGTAACACGGAATTGGGTTAGTCACACGGGTTAGTTTTAGTTACGCGGATTTTAGGGTTCGTCACACGGTCTAGGATTATTTACGTGGGTGTTTGAGTTAGTTACACGGACTAGGGTAGGTTACACGGAATTGGGTTAGTAACACGGGATAGAATAAGTTTCGCAGATTATGCTTAGTTACATGGGTAAGGGTTAGTTTCACATATTTCGGATTGTTACATGGGTTAGGTAAACTAACACGGGTCATGTCATATTTGGGTTACGTACACTGGCTATGATTAGTTACACGGGTTATGGTTAGTTACGCGGGTTATGGTTAGTTACGCGGGTTATGGTTAGTTACACGGATTAGGGTTAGTTACGCACTTTGGGGTAAGTGACACGGGTTAGGGTAAGTTACACGGTCTAGGATTAGTTACGCGGATGTTAGGGTTACTTACACGGGTTTTCAAACCCATGTAATCATAGTTTTAACCAATGCAATGCAAAATTCTCAAAACATTTTAGCTTTTAAATGTCAGCGATTTTTTTATTTTTTTATTTTTAATGATTTTTAATTTTGTTTTTCTTTTCTTCAATTGAATGCATCTATATGATACCTATCACAATATTCAACTAAAAAGGTGCCGGATGTCCACATTTCATAGAAATCTTTATCTGTAATAATAAACACGTTATTTGTGTCTACCCAGTAGTAGAGTGGTTCTTCTCATAAACCAATGTTTCCTACCGGGGTGTTCTACATAAGAAAACTGAATATTCCAACCCAGTCGATAGCGTGTACGCACTCTTTCGTCTAACTTGTCGTGCGGTATAAAGGTAACATGATAAGCCGATAAAATTGAAATTTTGAATTCACATAATCGACATTCCACTATATTTAACTTCAATCTGTTGGTAGTGGTGTCGTATAGTTGCTAATGCTTCCCCGAAAAAAATTAGCCCTGACCAATTTTTTTTTTCAAAGAATTCTACTTTTGAATTAATATTATATAATAGATATAGAATTATGAATATGGTGTATTATACTTGATATTTCAGGAGTAATGGCTAAATTCGGAATCAAAATATCTGACTTGGCTTATGCATGGTTGATCGTATTCGTTCTGCCTATAAATGCTGCAGTTAACCCTTTCCTCTACACTGTCACAGCAATTTGGAGAAAGCGAAAACGAGTGAGTATTGCTGTTTATTCCACAGGGAAGAAGATATCTTCACTATAATGGCTGTTAATTATGATTGATGGAATATTCATGAAAAAGGTGTAGTAAGGTATGTGTTGTCAGTGGTGGAGTGTGATAAGGTGTCCAGATTATGATAGATTAGTGAGGTATGTGTTGTCAGTGATGGAGTGTGATAAGGTGTCCAGATTATGATAGATTAGTGAGGTAAGTGTTGTCAGTGGTGGAGTGTGATAAGGTGTCCAGATTATGATAGATTAGTGAGGTATATGTTGTCAGTGATGGAGTGTGATAAGGTGTCCAGATTATGATAGATTAGTGAGGTATGTGTTGTCAGTGATGGAGTGTGATAAGGTGTCCAGATTATGATAGATTAGTGAGGTATATGTTGTCAGTGGTGGAGTGTGATAAGGTGTCCAGATTATGATAGATTAGTGAGGTACGTGTTGTCAGTGATGGAGTGTGATAAGGTGTCCAGATCATGATAGATTAGTGAGGTATGTATTGTCAGTGGTAGAGTGTGATAAGTGTCCAGTTATGATAGATTAGTGAGGTATGTGTTGTCAGTGGTGGTCTGTGATAAGGTGTCCAGATTATGATAGATTAGTGAGGTACGTGTTGTCAGTGGTGGAGTATGATAAGGTGTCCAGATAATGATAGATTAGTGGGGTATATGTTGTAAGTGATGGAGTGTGATAAGGTGTCCAGATTATGACAGATTAGTGAGGTATATGTTGTCAGTGGTGGTATGTGATAAGGTGTCCAGATTATGATAGATTAGTGAGGTATGTGTTGTCTGTGGTGGAGTGTGATAAGGTGTCCAGATTATGATAGATTAGTGCGGTAAGTGTTGTCAGTGATGGAGTGTGATAAGGGTTTTCCAGATTATGATAGATTAGTGAGATATATGTTGTCAGTGGTGGAGTGTGATAAGGTGTCCAGATTATGATAGATTAGTGAGGTAAGTGTTGTCAGTGAGTGAGTGTGATAAGGTGTCCAGATTATGATAGATTAGTGAGGTATGTGTTGTCAGTGGTGGAGTGTGATAAGGTGTCCAGATTATGATAGATTAGTGAGGTACGTGTTGTCAGTGATGGAGTGTGATAAGGTGTCCAGATTATGATAGATTAGTGAGGTATGTGTTGTCAGTCGTGGAGTGTGATAAGGTGTCCGGATTATGATAGATTAGTGAGGTATGTGTTGTCAGTGATGGAGTGTGATAAGGTGTCCAGATTATGATAGATTAGTGAGGTATATGTTGCCAGTGATGGAGTGTGATAAGGTGTCCAGATTATGATAGATTAGTGAGGTATATGTTGTCAGTGATGGAGTGTGATAAGGTGTCCAGATTATGATATATTAGTGAGGTATATGTTGTCAGTGATGGAGTGTTATAAGGTGTCCAGATTATGATAGATTAGTGAGGTATGTGTTGTCAGTGGTGGAGTGTGATAAGGTTTCCAGATTATGATAGATTAGTGAGGTATATATTGTCAGTGATGGAGTGTGATAAGGTGTCCAGATTATGATAGATTAGTGAGGTATGTGTTGTCAGTGATGGAGTGTGATAAGGTGTCCAGATTATGATAGATTAGTGAGGTATGTGTTGTCAGTCGTGGAGTGTGATAAGGTGTCCGGATTATGATAGATTAGTGAGGTATGTGTTGTCAGTGATGGAGTGTGATAAGGTGTCCAGATTATGATAGATTAGTGAGGTATATGTTGTCAGTGATGGAGTGTGATAAGGTGTCCAGATTATGATAGATTAGTGAGGTATATGTTGTCAGTGATGGAGTGTGATAAGGTGTCCAGATTATGATATATTAGTGAGGTATATGTTGTCAGTGATGGAGTGTTATAAGGTGTCCAGATTATGATAGATTAGTGAGGTATGTGTTGTCAGTGGTGGAGTGTGATAAGGTTTCCAGATTATGATAGATTAGTGAGGTATATATTGTCAGTGATGGAGTGTGATAAGGTGTCCAGATTATGATAGATTAGTGAGGTATGTGTTGTCAGTGATGGAGTGTGATAAGGTGTCCAGATTATGATAGATTAGTGAGGTACGTGTTGTCAGTGGTGGAGTGTGATAAGGTGTCCAGATTATGATAGATTAGTGAGGTAAGTGTTGTCAGTGATGGAGTGTGATAAGGTGTCCAGATTGTGATAGATTAGTGAGGTAAGTGTTGTCAGTGGTGGAGTGTGATAAAGTGTCCAGATTATGATAGATTAGTGAGGTATATGTTGTCAGTGATGGAGTGTGATAATGTGTCCAGATTATGATAGATTAGTGAGGTATGTGTTGTCAGTGGTGGAGTGTGATAAGGTGTCCAGATTATGATAGATTAGTGAGGTATGTGTTGTCAGTGATGGAGTGTGATAAGGTGTCCAGATCATGATAGATTAGTGAGGTATGTATTGTCAGTGGTAGAGTGTGATAAGTGTCCAGATTATGATAGATTAGTGAGGTATGTGTTGTCAGTGGTGGTCTGTGATAAGGTGTCCAGATTATGATAGGTTAGTGAGGTACGTGTTGTCAGTGGTGGAGTATGATAAGGTGTCCAGATAATGATAGATTAGTGGGGTATATGTTGTAAGTGATGGAGTGTGATAAGGTGTCCAGATTATGATAGATTAGTGAGGTATATGTTGTCAGTGGAGTGTGATAAGGTGTCCAGATTATGATAGATTAGTGAGGTATGTGTTGTCAGTGATGGAGTGTGATAAGGTGTCCAGATTATGATAGATTAGTGAGGTATGTGTTGTCAGTGGTGGAGTGTGATAAGGTGTCCAGATTACGATAGATTAGTGAGGTATGTGTTGTCAGTGATGGAGTGTGATAATGTGTCCAGATTATGATAGATTAGTGAGGTACGTGTTGTCAGTGATGGAGTGTGATAAGGTGTCCAGATTATGATAGATTAGTGAGGTATGTGTTGTCATTGGTGGTGTGTGATAAGATGTCCAGATTACGATAGATTAGTGAGGTATATGTTGTCAGTGGTGGAGTGTGATAAGATGTCCAGATTATGATAGATTAGTGAGGTACGTGTTGTCAGTGGTGGAGTGTGATAAGGTGTCCAGATTACGATAGATTAGTGAGGTATGTGTTGTCATTGGTGGAGTGTGATACGATGTCCAGATTATGATAGATTAGTGAGGTATGTGTTGTCAGTGGTGGAGTGTGATAAGGTGTCCAGATTATGATAGATTAGTGAGGTATGTGTTGTTAGTAATGAAGTGCGAGATATACGTTGATATATTATTTTGTATGTTGACAACCGTGAGTATTTTTATCAAATAGGAATATAACAGAACTTCGATGACGTCGACATCGCGTCAGAGGCGTCAACGGGAGACTATCGTCATGGAGACATCCGCTACCTGCAAGGGTACAAAACATGAAACCCATTCAGTATAGAAGGCTCACCCGACAGGATCAAGGATCGATTGTGATGGTTGCGGATGGCACAGTGGCAACATACTCGTATTTCACCTACGCGACAGGGGTTTGATTCTCCGACCAGACGAGAAAAGGTATGACGTCACACAACCATGTGGGTTTTCTCTGGATACTCCGGTTTCTTCACAACAGTAATACGACATTAGCATCATATTTGTGATCGAGTGATGAACTGTCATAGAAGGATTTTCTGTTGATGCTTATCATAACTAGTACAACTGATTCTTTTGTCACGTGATGTGCAACATGTTTTATGTTAATCAATTGATTAATAACTGAACTATTTATTAAGACAGTTTTGCTTGTTATACATCATATTTAGTGTTGCCATGTAAAAATTATCTTGTGCATTATCTGACAGTCACGAAATTTTGTGAAGTATGGTCATCTGTTTAAAAAAGAAGAAGAAAAAGAAAGAAAAAAAAGAAAAAAAAAAGATTGGTTAATTTACTCCAAAAGAAATTTCTTCAATGGTTAATTAAAAAGCAAAAAGAATACCAGAGTTCTGTGGAATCATTGTAAATAAGTCATTCGTAATAATTGACATTAAAATATGTGCTGAGCACACAGTATAGTAAAATATCTAAATGAACATTAGAACCCCTCTAAATGAACAAGATCATATATTACTTGTAAGTCTTGTTCTAAATTACCCAATGAACAAGATCATATATTACTTTAAAGTCTTGTTCTAAATTACCCAATGAATAAGATCATATATTACTTCTAAGTCTTGTTCTAAATTACCCAGTTTACTTCATGAGAACTCCTCTAAATAAGTATGATCATATATTACTTGGAAGTCTTGTTCTAAACAAGATACCGAATCATAGCATGCAGTGTGTTGCCCGGGTTACTGCATATATAACTTTGACAGAGTATAATTCATTTGAGTTAAGAGATTGGTATCTTCTCTTTTTCTTTATGTAAAAGAATCAAAGCCAGAAACTACAGACCTATCTGTGTTCAGTCGACTAAAGCGAAAATATTTGAAAGACATCTGACGAATCACTTGCACAGATACCTACTTAAGTATGAACTTCTTCAGGTTTCAGAGAAGATCACTCATGCCAAACAACATTTGGTTCATCAATAGATCATTGGATAATTAACAGTGATAATGACAATATGGTTGGTAACATTTTTCTTGAACAAAAAAACCAACATAACCTAAACGACCATTAAGTTCTAAATTATAAATAACTATTGGTGACAGTATCATCACATAGTTTGTTATGGCTAGAATAATATCTTAACCCAATTAAGCAATTGACACCTACACAATATGACTTCTGTTTATTATATATATATATATGAAAGATCTGCCGTTATATACAAAACATTCAAGATTCAATATTAACAAAAAAATTCAAACAGTCAGTGAGAATGACCTTAAACAAAGCAATACTACAGGATCAGGAAATGTTTAATGAACTTAACATACAAATGTACTACCTTTGGAATATATAATTCAATACCATACTTGTGTTTATATATATAACTCACTTTACGGAATGGCCCCTTAATATATATATACCAATCTGTCTCATTGTCGTATTATCCAGTTATTTATATACAAATATAGTCTAATGTCATTCTCACGAGAAACTAACTCCGAGACCTCGTACAGAATCAATTAAAACAATCACTTTTTGCCACACGAGATTAAATACCCTGCAAAATTAAAATTGTGTATCATTATTGGAAATTCTTAGACTGGCTCTCTGTCTCTAAAAAAGGTAAAATTTTCAATAAAATTAACGTCTTTTTAAACCTGACGCAGATAATTTAATATACGAATTTAAAGGAGCAATTGCTGGCAAAAACATTGATGGCCAGTCTGCTGAATTCTAAACACTATCTGAAAGGTCATTTATTAGTCTTACTTTATTATATATATATTATATGTTCTGTATAAATTACCGGCTAAACCAAAAAGTTATCAATACTTTGTCGGCAGTGCCGAGAGCAAGGCACTGTCTTCTAAGAAAAATTGTATGCGTGTGTAATTAATGATTATTGCGTAACTTCATTTTAGATAGATGTAACGTGTGGATGTGTGTATTTCCTCAAATAATCTACAAGTAGTTTCATTTTCAATTAAATTTTGTATATCATTTTCGTAGAAGTTGTTAATCATACTACGAATAGGGTTAATGTTGCATTTACAATTTAACAGAACATAAAACATCATGTTTTTGAATAAATACATTGGGTTTTTTTCAATTTTCTCGTCAGTTGTGTGTGTTTTCACAGCCGAATTGCAATGTTTGGTGTCCAACGCCTTTATCGGGATGCTTTATTCTGTCCTCGTGTTCTTGCGTGGTCATGTGACTGGCATGAACAGACTACTTTAAAACTTGGTCATTAAATAGGGCCAGAGCAAATAATCGTGATACGCTTGTTCATCGTACTTAGAAACTGCAGAAAAGTGCTATACGGTATTCTGGTTAATAACGTACACTTATTTAACGGTGTTAGAAATTGACATTGATTGATGAAGTCCCGATTAATTGACTACATTTTTAATAATTTTGACGAAGTTTGTCATTTTCGTCAGAGTGTACCGCACTGTCATTCATTGTTCACGTACTAATACATGTACCTCCACGCTCGTATCTGTTTCATAAGTATTGATTTTGGTTAATCGGGTGATCTAGGACGATTTATACAGCAAGTATTAACGTTCATACTTCGGTATAGGAATTCCTCAGTTAGTTGAAGTACTTAACGGCCCATCAACACTATAAAGCTCATAAGGGCCAAAAAAGTAATTTAAAATAACAGCATAGGTTTTTTTGTTTTTGTTTGAAGTCCTATTAGCATGGTCATTTAAGGACGTGCCAGGTTTTGGAGGTAGAGGAAAGCCGGAGAACCCGTATGAAAATACCAGCAAAATAGGAAAGAGACAAAATAACATAAAAACAACAACAGAAACAAAAACAAAATTATAAGATGTAAGATATGCACATGTGTATTTGTACATTTACAATCAGTTTAGAAAAAAACTTGTGATACAGACCAATAACTTTCAGGTGGTCAATAAAGAGCTTCGAGTATCAAAACCTGCATATAGAAACGAAGAAACGTTGAAAGACGAATACAACGGATCGTTATTCATTCAATTCAGATGACATTCAAAGGCATAAGATATAGTTAGAAGTTTTCGGTTGTACATACATAGAGGATATCTAACAGTGTCTTCAGTAATACCAAATATATTTCACGAGTGGGGCTAATATTTTGATATTTTTCACGAGTGCGCAGCCACACGAGTGAAATATATTTGGTATTACTGAAGACACTGTTAGATATTCTGTTTATTACATTTTTTATCAACGAAAAACCTACCCCGTATGCTAACTAGGCCTACAGCGAAAGTTTGCATACGTTTACCGCTTACATGTCTAGACAATCCTACGCGACAAAATATAGTCCAAAGTACAAAAATTCCCAAAAAAATATAAAAACTAGTTCAAAAAATATTTTAATCAATTCTTTTACTTCAATATGTATCATAGTTTATATGTTTACAAATGTTGCCATAACATTGTCAAAATAAAAGTATTTAAAAAAAGGCCCGTCAAAACAACACAAATCACTACGCTCAGTCCAAAATGGTGTAGATCAACATGAAACAATTCCGACAAACACACGGATTTTGTTTAATCCTCAGTCCTGGTGATATCAAACTTCCAGTCATGTTAAAGTAAGTCATTCTTACTCACTGTCACTGTCAATTGTCCTTATTCTTTTGTACTTTCTCCCTGACCCGGACGCGGCCATGTTTGCTATTTGTGCTGTTTCTCCGATCACATAGTTTGAGTTACTGGCCTGCATTGTCTGCTGACTTCCGTGAAAGTGGAAATTTACCGTTGAATTAAACGTGGTATTTTCTCCAGAAAAAAGCCCACCCATTATTGGAAACAGATGGTTATTTTGTGCTGGGGTTGAGGATGATTTGTCGGGGACAGGGGTATTTTCTCGAGGCCTGCTTGCGGTGCACATGGCAGATCTATTTTCATTCCCTGTTGACAAGACATGTGAGATATCCTTGCTTTGTTCAGAACTAAGTCGGCTGTAGTTATTCAGACTGTTGACATTCCTGTGGCCTGTTATTTGAACTATCTGATTTGGTGGGACACCAGAGTCTGAACGAGTCGCTTTCGCACACTGAAAGTGAAAGTAGATACTGTACTGTAACGTCACACGACCCCATTTGGTGCATTTTTTACACATTTATTCTAACATACAGTTATATGTAAGGTTACATACATTATGTGTTCCAGTTGTCCCGCCCTACTATATAATTTATATCATATAGACTAGGCATGTATCTTTACGATTGCTTTATTAGCTTGGCAATGTATTTCACACCTCTCTTTAAAATTTAGTTCCCTGTTCTGGGAGTCTGACCCTATTTTTGATAAATATTCATTAAATTGTAATTTGTGGAAAGGAATTCTGGAAATAAAGTATTTGACATTAATTCACGAAAAGAAACAGAAATATCTTTCCAATCAAACAATCTACCCCCTGATTTACCTTACTTTTTTATGTATGTTTCATATGTCTGAAACACAAATTAAACCTATGCACAGGGCCTTGCAAATCGGAGGAAGGGGGTGTCAAATTTTCATACATTTATAAAGTTCTGTATTTCGAAAAGTAAATTTTCCATTTTTTGTTGTTAAAATAGCTATGAATGACATCGGTTTGGGAAATGCAAAACAATTATAAAAGGAATTAAATACCTGTAGTTAGTCAGACGTCTGTCATTTGTCAGACCGGCATTTTCTTTCATTTCAGACATGATTGAGTACATTTTGTTAATACCCATTGGGCTGTTTTTGTACCACCTGCTGGCAGGATTGTCTAAAATGAGAAGATATTATACATGTAGCTATAAACTCTGTAGTATTGCATGATAAATTCCAAAATGTTGAAAAAAAATCAGATTTCTCTGATTTTTATTGATCTACTACTGAACAGCTGTTTAAATAATTCATGTACATTTTTAATGTAATTTGAAAATGTATTCAATGATAAAAAAATCTAATTTATTTGTTTTTACTTACCAAGATTTGCATCACGGTTGATTGTTAGGAAGAATGGCTTGTCTGGTTCATTCATGGCTGAAGGTCTCTTACTGGCATACATTTTATATAAAAATACAGGATCTTTGTTGTTATCTATTCTATCCGTCACAACGCTACCATAGGCCCTAGGTTTGAATTTTCTGATGTCTCGTGGATTTGCTCCAGTGCGTGTTTTTGTCTGTCTTTCCTGGTTGTATATGATGTATTCTGTCCCGTTCTCTACATCTGTCTTAAGTGCAATATCTCCCCATTGCAAGTCGTGTGTTTCCTTGCCAGGTCGCATTCCAAAATGCATCGTACATACCATCCACATTGAATACAGAAGTGAAGCTGGTGATTTGTAACCGAGTGTGTTTGTTGAGTACAGTTTTTCTACATCCTGATCCGTCAGCTCATCAGCAGCTCTGGTTTGTTCCCTTTCCCCATCCCTTTTAGTTGTTTCTGCTTCATTTTAAAGACGTTTCGGCATTTTGTGAACTGAATGTCAGTAAGGATAGAGACAAAGTAGTTTTTTTCCTTCAGATGTCTGTCCAGACTACTGAAATAGGACCTTAGAGATGTGGGTTCATACTCGGTGCCATCTCTTGTCCTTACTGATAACAGAAAAGTTGATATCAGAGAATCTAATTCAATTGGTGGAATTGCTTCTGGCTTTCTCCCTTCCCCTGAGGCTGTAAGATATGCATTGAAAACATTCATGTCCTGTTGTGTTTTTTTCTTAGTGTTCAAATTCTGCTGTTGGAACAGGAAACAGTCAATGTCTTGTGCACTTGCTTTTTCAAATACTCTTTTTCCAATTCCATTGGACTGAGCACTAGGCCTAGTGCTTGTTCTGGTATTCTCTCCACCTTCTGTCTCATTCACTAACCCAATGGTGTTGCTGGCTTCAGCTGCATCATCAATCAATCCAAAATGTGGCATATCTAACTCTCCTTCTAAGATTGATTTAACAAGAAGTTCATTCTCGTGATTTGGAGAGCTCATTTTGCTGTCAAGCAGAATACTACCAGCAGACGACAGAAGCTTCAGACAAGGGAGATAATTTGTAAACAAAAAAAGTAGTTCCCCTTGTCCAGGTGCTGACATATATGTCGGGCTTTCTGATTGGTCAATTATTTTGGTATTTTCTAATCATTAATTTGATTGGTCAAATCAGCAAAAGTGATATTTTTCACTAGTGAAAAATATCACTTTTATAGAATGAATAATTTTTGATATTTCACTGGTAAAAATGTAATAAAATTGTGTACCTCGTTGTTACCATGACAGCCGATCCAAGCTGCGATCACGAAGGCATGTGCGCAACATGCCGTTTTCTCGTAAAACTACATTCATACCTCATATTGATTGAATGATTTTATCATATCTGATCAATTTAAACACAAGAAAACTAACAAAACACTTCGAATCAAATCGAAGCATTCGTGTCAGGCACAATGCGGGACTTACAAACAATATGACGTCATCACTATGTATAAATTACAACGATGTATATATTAACATGAATACACTAATGAGCAACAGAATCGGACGCAACATTCACCCATATGCGTAATTATATTTTTGTCATAATATGTGATCTAAATAGAATTAAAATCACAGAAATAAATTAAAGAAATCCAAATCTTACTCTTGTTCATTTTAAGATTCCCCAACCCCTACTCATTGTTACTATATACATGAGAAGTGCATATCAGGCGGGGGAAACATAAAATGTATACCGTAGAATTGTGTGGTCTTGCAAACCTCCACATTAGTATGGAAACACAATGTATACGTTATAGACATGTGTAAATATAAATGCATTGAAAAAAAAGAAGTTTAACAATATTGCCAATTCTCAAAATTAACTTATATATGTCTTTTAAACCTTAAAATCAATCTTTCTGAAAATACAACTAGTATAGGATAGAAGTCGTTCTAATTTGGTTATAAACTAATTGTAAACTAATTGGAGAAAGAGGGTTATTTAGTTTGCACACGTGTGTTGTCCCTTTACAGGTCAGCGGGCCATAATTTATTGGCTCTGAATTTAAATGAAATCATATCAGGTCTATGTAAACGATGTGACAAACACGACAATAAATAAATATATGTGATATGTTTGACGTCAGTGATGCTGTGCATACATCTAACTTATTTTCTGCTATTAAAGTATTGTTTGCACAAACTAGTAATGTTCTAATTTTGACCTAGCCCAAAGCGTTCTAATGCTGTATGTTCCTAAATGTGTTTAGAAAAACCATAAACCGAAACTAGGAACAAATAAACATTTATATGGCAAGATGTATGCATATGTTTGATGACTTCATGTTTTTAATTTTAAAAATTTACAATACAACAAGTGTGTGGTAAATCCTTTGAACGAAAATGCATTGAATGGCCTTTAGTCCTTTGTGCTCGAAGAATTGAGCTTTAAACATGCTGACACGGAAGTAATCACACTGCTCGCTTGTTGTATTGTAAAATATAAACCATGAAGTCATCAAACATATTTATTATACCTTATGTAAGATTCTCGCCTTATTATTGGTCAATTCCTAATCACATGACCTGAAACAATATGCAGTGTCAGAAACAGCGGTCAACATTGCCGTGGGATATTGCAATGTTCCCCGCTCCGCCCGAAAACGCACGATTGTTTCTTACGGAAAATCCCGAACATTGAGAAGGGAGACAATTCTTACAAACGCAACAGTGACACAGACAACTTGTAAACATGGAGCAGACGTCCAAGAGGATTGCCTCAATATTTGAGGAGGATATCGATAAATTGATATCTCTTCGGTATAATAAAATAAATAGTGCCCTTGTCTGAGGGGAATATGGAGGATTGTTTCCCCTCGAGAACATTATCTTCCCTCGCCTATCGGCTCGGGAAGATAATGTTCCCTCGGGGAAACAATCCTCCATATTCCCCTCAGACAAGGGCACTATTTATATAACATACACACACCACATTTCTCCACTAAGTTGATAGAGACAGTTACAATTGTAGGTTACCCGTGCCCAAGAATTTCAAACCAAAACCAAAATGTTAAAATCGTGTTAATTAACAAAGCCATATGATACGACAAAACACAATATCTTTGTAAAAAACGTTGTTTTTTTTTGTTTTTTTTTTTTTGTTTTTTGTTTTTAATTTTTATCAAGTTTTGTGGTGTAGAAAATTGGGGGATAAATAATTAATCCTAACAACATATATATTAATTCCTTTTAAATGTATATCATTCTTAGAAAATTCTAGTGTCCAGAAGATGTGATACAAAATCCGTTTGACTATACGCCGGAGTAAAACTGTATTGAAATATTCGTGGAACCAGGATCAGGTTAGTTTTGCAGACAGGCAGCTTTATGGTTTAGTGTTTTACTTTGAGGACTGAAACGATTGTTCTTTAATGTTTTCCTATATAAACAATTCCTTCTCCGCTCTTGCATGATTTGTAGAGCAGTAGTATATTTTTCTGTTCCGCCAAGTACAATATGTTGGTACACACACGTAAATACTGTAAAAAAATATAGTTAAACAAAAACAAGTGTTTATTGTAAGTTATACTTTGTCGTAAGGACCGACAGACTTCAGATAGTTCATATTTGTATATATATTAACATTTACTCTTTTAGGTTTCAGATCAATACCATCAAGCAAGATATGTTTAACGATAAACGTGTCACAGTAATCGTACAATCTGCGTTGATCTTTATTCATTTTATTTGAATGATGACCAATGCAATAGGCCTCCGGAAATTCAGTTTGATATACCCATTAAATGAAATAATTCCGTTAATTGATCAAGTTTCTTGTACATATATGCTAACATTTAAATTGTACTTCTAAGCTTACATTGTACCTTTGACAATCCGCAATGAGTTTGATGTCCGGTCAAGCCAGAGTCCTTTTTATACTCTTAATGGACCACTTAACATGTCACTGGGGCCAGCAAAGGGTGGGTTTGAACTTTTGAACTTTGTTATTTGCAAAATGCAATTAGAGATATGGCTATGTATATATTGAGAGTCAAACATTGCCTATATCAGGTTAAGTTATTTGAAACTGATGACAATATATAGAGGATATCTAACAGTGTCTTCAGTAATACCAAATATATTTCACGATTGGGGCTAATATTTTGATATTTTTCACGAGTGCGCAACACGAGTGAAAAATATCAAAATATTAGCCACACGAGTGAAATATATTTGGTATTACTGAAGACACTGTTAGATATTCTGTTTATTACATTTTTTATCAACGAAAAACCTACCCCGTATGCTAACTAGGCCTACAGCGAAAGTTTGCATACGTTTACCGCTTACATGTCTAGACAATCCTACGCGACAAAATATAGTCCAAAGTACAAAAATTCCCAAAAAAATATAAAAACTAGTTCAAAAAATATTTTAATCAATTCTTTTACTTCAATATGTATCATAGTTTATATGTTTACAAATGTTGCCATAACATTGTCAAAATAAAAGTATTTAAAAAAAGGCCCGTCAAAACAACACAAATCACTACGCTCAGTCCAAAATGGTGTAGATCAACATGAAACAATTCCGACAAACACACGGATTTTGTTTAATCCTCAGTCCTGGTGATATCAAACTTCCAGTCATGTTAAAGTAAGTCATTCTTACTCACTGTCACTGTCAATTGTCCTTATTCTTTTGTACTTTCTCCCTGACCCGGACGCGGCCATGTTTGCTATTTGTGCTGTTTCTCCGATCACATAGTTTGAGTTACTGGCCTGCATTGTCTGCTGACTTCCGTGAAAGTGGAAGTTTACCGTTGAATTAAACGTGGTATTTTCTCCAGAAAAAAGCCCACCCATTATTGGAAACAGATGGTTATTTTGTGCTGTGGTTGAGGATGATTTGTCGGGGACAGGGGTATTTTCTCGAGGCCTGCTTGCGGTGCACATGTCAGATCTATTTTCATTCCCTGTTGAGAAGACATGTGAGATATCCTTGCTTTGTTCAGAACTAAGTCGGCTGTAGTTATTCAGACTGTTGACATTCCTGCGGCCTGTTATTTGAACTATCTGATTTGGTGGGACACCAGAGTCATTTAGCTTCTGAACGAGTCGCTTTCGCACACTGAAAGTGAAAGTAGATACTGTACTGTAACGTCACACGACCCCATTTGGTACATTTTTTTCACATTTATTCTAACATACAGTTATATGTAAGGTTACATACATTATGTGTTCCAGTTGTCCCGCCCTACTATATAATTTATATCATATAGACTAGGCATGTATCTTAACGATTGCTTTATTAGCTTGGCAATGTATTTCACACCTCTCTTTAAAATTTAGTTCCCTGTTCTGGGAGTCTGACCCTATTTTTGATAAATATTCATTAAATTGTAATTTGTGGAAAGGAATTCTGGAAATAAAGTATTTGACATTAATTCACGAAAAGAAACAGAAATATCTTTCCAATCAAACAATCTACCCCCTGATTTACCTTACTTTTTTATGTATGTTTCATATGTCTGAAACACAAATTAAACCTATGCACAGGGCCTTGCAAATCGGAGGAAGGGGGTGTCAAATTTTCATACATTTATAAAGTTCTGTATTTCAAAAAGTAAATTTTCCATTTTTTGTTGTTAAAATAGCTATGAATGACATCGGTTTGGGAAATGTAAAACAATTATAAAAGGAATTAAATACCTGTAGTTAGTCAGACGTCTGTCATTTGTCAAACCGGCATTTTCTTTCATTTCAGACATGATTGAGTACATTTTGTTAATACCCATTGGGCTGTTTTTGTACCACCTGCTGGCAGGATTGTCTAAAATGAGAAGATATTATACATGTAGCTATAAACTCTGTAGTATTGCATGATAAATTCCAAAATGTTGAAAAAAAATCAGATTTCTCTGATTTTTATTGATCTACTACTGAACAGCTGTTTAAATAATTCATGTACATTTTTAATGTAATTTGAAAATGTATTCAATGATAAAAAAAAATCTAATTTATTTGTTTTTACTTACCAAGATTTGCATCACGGTTGATTGTTAGGAAGAATGGCTTGTCTGGTTCATTCATGGCTGAAGGTCTCTTACTGGCATACATTTTATATAAAAATACAGGATCTTTGTTGTTATCTATTCCATCCGTCACAACGCTACCATAGGCCCTAGGTTTGAATTTTCTGATGTCTCGTGGATTTGCTCCAGTGCGTGTTTTTGTCTGTCTTTCCTGGTTGTATATGATGTATTCTGTCCCGTTCTCTACATCTGTCTTAAGTGCAATATCTCCCCATTGCAAGTCGTGTGTTTCCTTGCCAGGTCGCATTCCAAAATGCATCGTACATACCATCCACATTGAATACAGAAGTGAAGCTGGTGATTTGTAACCGAGTGTGTTTGTTGAGTACAGTTTTTCTACCTCCTGATCCGTCAGCTCATCAGCAGCTCTGGGTTTGTTCCCTTTCCCCATCCCTTTTAGTTGTTTCTGCTTCATTTTTAAGACGTTTCGGCATTTTGTGAACTGAATGTCAGTAAGGATAGAGACAAAGTAGTTTTTTTCCTTCAGATGTCTGTCCAGACTACTGAAATAGGACCTTAGAGATGTGGGTTCGTACTCGGTGCCATCTCTTTTCCTTACTGATAACAGAAAAGTTGATATCAGAGAATCTAATTCAATTGGTGGAATTGCTTCTGGCTTTCTCCCTTCCCCTGAGGCTGTAAGATATGCATTGAAAACATTCATGTCCTGTTGTGTTTTTTTCTTAGTGTTCAAATTCTGCTGTTGGAACAGGAAACAGTCAATGTCTTGTGCACTTGCTTTTTCAAATACTCTTTTTCCAATTCCATTGGACTGAGCACTAGGCCTAGTGCTTGTTCTGGTATTCTCTCCACCTTCTGTCTCATTCACTAACCCAATGGTGTTGCTGGCTTCAGCTGCATCATCAATCAATCCAAAATGTGGCATATCTAACTCTCCTTCTAAGATTAATTTAACAAGAAGTTCATTCTCGTGATTTGGAGAGCTCATTTTGCTGTCAAGCAGAATACTACCAGCAGACGACAGAAGCTTCAGACAAGGGAGATAATTTGTAAACAAAAAAAGTAGTTCCCCTTGTCCAGGTGCTGACATATATGTCGGGCTTTCTGATTGGTCAATTATTTTGGTATTTTCTAATCATTAATTTGATTGGTCAAATCAGCAAAAGTGATATTTTTCACTAGTGAAAAATATCACTTTTATAGAATGAATAATTTTTGATATTTCACTGGTAAAAATGTAATAAAATTGTGTACCTCGTTGTTACCATGACAGCCGATCCAAGCTGCGATCACGAATGCACCGACGAAGTGACAGTTGAAGGCATGTGCGCAACATGCCGTTTTCTCGTAAAACTACATTCATACCTCATATTGATTGAATGATTTTATCATATCTGATCAATTTAAACACAAGAAAACTAACAAAACACTTAAAACACAAATCGAAGCATTCGTGTCAGGCACAATGCGGGACTTACAAACAATATGACGTCATCACTATGTATAAATTACAACGATGTATATATTAACATGAATACACTAATGAGCAACAGAATCGGACGCAACATTCACCCATATGCGTAATTATATTTTTGTCATAATATGTGATCTAAATAGAATTAAAATCACAGAAATAAATTAAAGAAATCCAAATCTTACTCTTGTTCATTTTAAGATTCCCCAACCCCTACTCATTGTTACTATATACATGAGAAGTGCATATCAGGCGGGGGAAACATAAAATGTATACCGTAGAATTGTGTGGTCTTGCAAACCTCCACATTAGTATGGAAACACAATGTATACGTTATAGACATGTGTAAATATAAATGCATTGAAAAAAAAGAAGTTTAACAATATTGCCAATTCTCAAAATTAACTTATATATGTCTTTTAAACCTTAAAATCAATCTTTCTGAAAATACAACTAGTATAGGATAGAAGTCGTTCTAATTTGGTTATAAACTAATTGTAAACTAATTGGAGAAAGAGGGTTATTTAGTTTGCACACGTGTGTTGTCCCTTTACAGGTCAGCGGGCCATAATTTATTGGCTCTGAATTTAAATGAAATCAAATCAGGTCTATGTAAACGATGTGACAAACACGACAATAAATAAATATATGTGATATGTTTGACGTCAGTGATGCTGTGCATACATCTAACTTATTTTCTGCTATTAAAGTATTGTTTGCACAAACTAGTAATGTTCTAATTTTGACCTAGCCCAAAGCGTTCTAATGCTGTATGTTCCTAAATGTGTTTAGGAAAACCATAAACCGAAACTAGGAACAAATAAACATTTATATGGCAAGATGTATGCATATGTTTGATGACGTCATGTTTTTAATTTTAAAAATTTACAATACAACAAGTGTGTGGTAAATCCTTTGAACGAAAATGCATTGAATGGCCTTTAGTCCTTTGTGCTCGAAGAATTGAGCTTTAAACATGCTGACACGGAAGTAATCACACTGCTCGCTTGTTGTATTGTAAAATATAAACCATGAAGTCATCAAACATATTTATTATACCTTATGTAAGATTCTCGCCTTATTATTGGTCAATTCCTAATCACATGACCTGAAACAATATGCAGTGTCAGAAACAGCGGTCAACATTGCCGTGGGATATTGCAATGTTCCCCGCTCCGCCCGAAAACGCACGATTGTTTCTTACGGAAAATCCCGAACATTGAGAAGGGAGACAATTCTTACAAACGCAACAGTGACACAGACAACTTGTAAACATGGAGCAGACGTCCAAGAGGATTGCCTCAATATTTGAGGAGGATATCGATAAATTGATATCTCTTCGGTATAATAAAATAAATAGTGCCCTTGTCTGAGGGGAATATGGAGGATTGTTTCCCCTCGAGAACATTATCTTCCCTCGCCTATCGGCTCGGGAAGATAATGTTCCCTCGGGGAAACAATCCTCCATATTCCCCTCAGACAAGGGCACTATTTATATAACATACACACACCACATTTCTCCACTAAGTTGATAGAGACAGTTACAATTGTAGGTTACCCGTGCCCAAGAATTTCAAACCAAAACAAAAATGTTAAAATCGTGTTAATTAACAAAGCCATATGATACGACAGAACACAATATCTTTGTAAAAAACGTTGTTTTTTTTTGTTTTTTTTGTTTTTGTTTTTTTTTTAATTTTTATCAAGTTTTGTGGTGTAGAAAATTGGGGGATAAATAATTAATCCTAACAACATATATATTAATTCCTTTTAAATGTATATCATTCTTAGAAAATTCTAGTGTCCAGAAGATGTGATACAAAATCCGTTTGACTATACGCCGGAGTAAAACTGTATTGAAATATTCGTGGAACCAGGATCAGGTTAGTTTTGCAGACAGGCAGCTTTATGGTTTAGTGTTTTACTTTGAGGACTGAAACGATTGTTCTTTAATGTTTTCCTATATAAACAATTCCTTCTCCGCTCTTGCATGATTTGTAGAGCAGTAGTATATTTTTCTGTTCCGCCAAGTACAATATGTTGGTACACACACGTAAATACTGTAAAAAATATAGTTAAACAAAAACAAGTGTTTATTTAAGGATTGAAAAAAGTTATGTTGAGGTGTATGGGGGTATAAACCTCAATAGGTCTTGAGACAAATTCAATGAACTGCGAAGCAGTTCATAATAAATTTGTCTCAAGACCTATTGAGGTTTATACCCCCATACACCTCAACATCACTTTATTCAATCCTTATATTTATATTTTTTTGATATTTTTGTATAATATTTTGTCCTTGACAAATAGGGACTTGTGCAAGTCTACCACGGAACTTACCGAAATATGGTTATTACTTTCAGGATTTCTTTCATGAACAAACTTGATAACGAATTAAAACAAATATGATTTTTAATGGAATTTATTTCATATAAATATGATCATTTTTGAAAAGGAATTAAAAAATATAGTCCAAGCTCGAGAAATGTATTCCTACGCCGGACTTGATATAGTTCATTGAAAAATGACTCGAGTTAACTGTGGTAGGTTCATTGAGTCTGAATTTAGTGGAAATATAAATATTGTAAGTTATACTTTGTCGTAAGGACCGACAGACTTCAGATAGTTCATGTTTGTATATATATTAACATTTACTTTTTTAGGTTTCAGATCAATACCATCAAGCAAGATATGTTTAACGATAAACGTGTCACAGTAATCGTACAATCTGCGTTGATCTTTATTAATTTTATTTGAATGATGACCAATAGGCCTCCGGAAATTCAGTTTGATATACCCATTAAATGAAATAATTCCGTTAATTGATCAAGTTTCTATGCTAACATTTAAATTGTACTTCTAAGCTTACATTGTACCTTTGACAATCCGCAATGAGTTTGATGTCCGGTCAAGCCAGAGTCCTTTTTATACTCTTAATGGACCACTTAACATGTCACTGGGGCCAGCAAAGGGTTGGTTTGAACTGTTGAACTTTGTTATTTGCAAAATGCAATTAGAGATATGGCTATGTATATATTGAGAGTCAAACATTGCCTATATCAGGTTAAGTTATTTGAAACTGATGACAATATATAGAGGATATCTAACAGTGTCTTCAGTAATATTAAATATATTTCACGATTGGGGCTAATATTTTGATATTTTTCACGAGTGCGCAACACGAGTGAAAAATATCAAAATATTAGCCACACGAGTGAAATATATTTGGTATTACTGAAGACACTGTCAGATATTCTGTTTATTACATTTTTTATCAACGAAAACCCTATCCCGTATGCTAACTAGGAATACAGCGATAATTTGTAAACAAAAAAAGTAGTTTCCACTGTCCAGGTGCTGACATATATGTCGGGCTTTCTGATTGGTCAATTATTTTGGTATTTTCTAATCATTAATTTGATTGGTCAAATCAGCAAAAGTGATTTTTTTCACTAGATATTTTTCACTAGTGAAAGATATCACTTTTATAAAATGAATAATTTTTGATATTTCACTGGTAAAAATGTAATAAATACATGTATATAAGTGTAATTGTATGCCTTGTGCGTCTGTTCCCACCGCACTTTATTTCCATGCACTTTTTATTTCGTTCGTATTTTATCTCGTTTTATCAATTTTCTAGTTAGAATTTCGGTTTCTTCTAGATGGGAAATATTTCCCGCTAGATCACTCCGAATGCTTAACACAACTTTAGGTACAGGCAGGAAACATAGAATAACGTTATTTATAGAAAATTACTAAAGTTTTAAAGTGCCAATCAATGCTTATATCTAGAGAAACAATCAAACCAACCATTCGATAAGTGATCAGAGGCAAAACAGGTCATATTCATCGATACATCAAATATTAATAATGTAAACAATATTATGAATATACACCGGGACAGTCGAGTCTTAAACAGGAACCTATCAAAAACGCCTCCACGAGCATGAACATAAATGCCACATTTAAACAAGACACATGTGTAATTGTGTTTCTCGCCGTCCCGCTTTGTCAATAAGTAAACTCCAAAATTCACATCAACAAAAAATCAGTATTTTTTGCAACATCAACCAAGATACATGTACTTGATAGTATGGGAAAATGCCGTAGACGTTATAGAAATATAGAAATATATTGATGCACTGCAAAACTAATTCAAAATTTAAAATCACTACTTCTCAAAATGTACCTAAAAGTACCCTACAAGAGGGCAATACGCCTTAACCGTCACCGGAGTTCTGAAATATTTCAGTTAATTTTACCCTCTTTGGCCCCGCCTGGACCAATATAGGCCAACATGTGCATACAATCAAACTGCCATCGCTTATTGACAACTCGAGCGAAGTTTGCATTATTGTATGGTAATTTTAGACTCAAAAATGTGATTTTGAAATTTTAACTACAATAACATTTACTCCCTTCCCAGGGCAAAATTAGGATATCAGGTTAATGAAATTCACTGTTTTGTTGAAACACACAAGGACCCTTCTATATTTCAGGTTTATTTGATTCTACCTTATTTAGGTAATTTTTTTTGTATTTCAGGTAATTTGACCCTTTTTGGCCCCGCCTATCAGGCCCGGAGGGACAGCCAAGACTACCATGTACATGTTATCAAACCACCATTCCATATTTTATTATTCTATTAAAATTCATTTAATTCCAAAAGAAATTCAACAAATTACAGTCTTGAATCCACAATTTTGGTTTTTTACTTTATCATACCTTTTTTGGGTGTGGAGAAGACTCTTCTTGAGATCTTAGTCATTTTGATAAAATCCCTGGGGTTGCAACCCACGTCATACAAAAGTTTGGTTTATTTTGGTAATGAACGGTTTCCCGCAAAATTTTATCAAAATTGGTTCAGGCTTTTCTGATAAGTCGAAATCACAAATTGCTTACGGATGCACGACAGAGGACTGATGACGCAGGGTAGAGCACAAAAGGCGATCAGAATATAGGTCACGTTTGTCTTCGTCTCGGGTGATCTTAAAATCACTTTCTGAAAAGTGAGAAAAAAAAACCAACGAGGCATAGGTCCTATCATAGAATCGATTTAAATTCGAGTATAAACTTATTTGAAAAATGCTTTTATTTCCTTATTCAAAATCTAGGATGTTTTACCCCAAATTACACCAAACAAGAAATATCTTTAAAAAAGATAAACGGCATAGTTTTAATGCTGGTGGTTATAATGTAAAACTACTGGTGAAATAAATTAACGAACTACGATGTAATTAATAAATGCGCAGTTTCAGCACGGATAACAAAATTATATCAGTTTGAATCATTTTTGGTGATAATAAGACTACAAATGTGTCATTTGAATAGATGCATCCACTTATTCAGCTTGCATTCAATTTAAAAGGGACATCACGGTAAAAACGTTGCAATTTTCACTGAATGTACGCGTTTTGTTCCTTTCCAGTTATGTTTCTGTGCTGTTCCAATGTTCACAGTCAATCCCTATGTCCAGCTTGACCACTCGATTTAGTTGGGAATCCCCCTCTAAATTTAGCGCGGAAATTATTTTTAGATCATTACGTGACTGTTTTGAAATCGTGGCAACACAAACACACGATAGTTTACAAGGCGATATCTATATTCCATCTGGGTTAGTTGGATAACGATATTATACACAGTGGTTTAAATGTTAAATAACACGTTCTGTAAATATTACGGCACACATATTTATGTGTAAATAAGTGTAAACACTGGTCATATAGTATAGTGACAGTAGCGATGTACTGGTACAGACTGTATTTGTGTAAATATTACCGAGATTATCATGACCTACTATCAAACAATCAAGCAGAATACGAGCGGCGTCCGTATTACTGCTGTATTGTACTGCTTCCCAAGTTTAATTTTAGGATTGTGTTTGACCCATTTTCCTATTATTCTCGTCATTGCGGAAGCTGTTATAGTTTTCAACCGCAGTCGATTCACATTGGAAGCCATTTTTGTTTCCGTATATGTCACAACATTTGCATATTCAGCATTTTGCATTGACCGCTACATTGACCAATCACATACTTCATCTTGACCAGAACGCCACCTGTCGCGTCATATCCGGGGCCAAAACCAAATTCGACGGCTATGCCGAAAAATAAGATTAATCTAATTTTTGTTGTATGTTGTGATGTACATACTACATTTTGCAACTATGTTCTAAGTATGGTTGGAAAAGCATTCATACTCTTTTTCAACTTGGCTAAACAACAAATCTCTAAGTCCAGATTCCCAAAATCCCTAATCTTCTGAGCCACATGAGTAAACCATGAATTCTGGATGATATTCCGATAATGAAAGGTGTCCTAAGATATCCACTATATGATCTAACTATATTATACTTTTAGATCAACGGATTTTAACGGAACAAACCCTGGATGTCATCTGTTTCTGTTTTCAGAACTACACATTCCGTGTATTATAAACATCTAAATAAATCTGAATGTCTATAAAGCCAGCCTTTCTCCGGTTCAACAAATGACATTTCAATCCAGGTTCTAAGTATGTTTGTATCGCATGTTCTACACACGTGAAGTCTCTTAAAGCGATTTATCAAATAAATCTTCATTTCCGTGTTATTTGATTGTTAGGTTTAAATATTAATCCCGTGATTTTCTAGATAACAACAGATCCCAGAGCGATCTGGGCGCCCATCATTGAATGATCCATATCAGTCAGATGAAAGACCGTTCTTTTCTCTTCTTTTACTCTCCCGTCAAAACATTTCATAACTTTATATAACACGATATAGCAGGAGCAACCCGCAATTGTCAAAATCCAAGATGGCCGCCTGTCAGTCATGTTTTCTGATCGGTCCCAAAATGCAATATGCACAACTAGGTACCAAGGTAAACTTGCATGTGAAACTTGGGAAAAATCCCTTTAGTACTTTCTGAGAAATAGCGATGATAAAAATTGTTTTCGGAGAGACGGACGCACCAAGGACGCAGGGCGATTAGAAAAGTCCACCATGAGGGTTTGCTTAAAATATATATACATGTATAAAAAAATTCTCCCATTAGTAAATGATATTGTGACGGTCAAGTGGTCAGGACTCTGTATCCTGACTCAGCTTGAAAATAACCTGTGGTAGCGTGGCTACCGCCACAATAGTATAAAGGACGGGTAGGAGACTCTTGCCTAACTATCCTAAACTGACGACTCAGTTTGCACCAATTAAACACCTGAATAGCTTATAACTTCTAAGAGACAACCAAAATCCAAATTACAGTACGATTAGGCATTTATGTATGAGACATAAAAGATTCCATTTATGACATTAATTTCATCTTCTCTTACATGAAATTGTTTCTTAACTCACATTCTTAACTACATATGTATATATATCTGTTCCACAATGAATTATGTATTCACTAATATCCTGAATCACTCTCTAAAACTGTAACACTTACTGACTGATAACAACAATAAATATCTTATCTGGCAAATACAAACTTTCTATTAACATGGGTATTTTAACACTAACATTAATATGGTAAATAATCTACCACAGGAATCAAACTACTGAACTAATGTGTAATATCACTCTCAACTAGTATTTGTAGAAATAAACTAATAAATAATTCTCACTCATTTTTAACCATATGTGTATGGAACTACATGTATAATCAACATCAGCAGAATAAATCCTACCTAATAAAACTACATGTACTTAAACTTTGTTCATAAGAACTTCAAAGCTCCCAGAAATCTGTGAAAATACAACAATTTCCCTTAATATTTAATAATAATAATTATTCTAAAATATTCCTTAGATAATCCCGTAAATTCTGCTATTTGTCTAAATAATGATAAACATCTAACATTAGATAGGACACCAAAAACCTCAGCAGCAGATCCTATCGGAAACTCACTTATTTTGTAAAAATGCCCCGTCCGTCCCAACTAACAAGAACAAATCCCCGAAAATCCCACATTAAATTACATAAACCCATCCCCACACATAAAGACTATACCTAACCTAACACATAAATACATGACAAGCTTTGGAACTGAGGAAACACCTCTTTGTCCATCGCTTAGACACCCACTTAACCAAACACGACTGACTACAGACGCAGACGAACGCAGACTGCCTGTTTTGAATCGCCCGCTAAAATAGGAATAAAGTCGCGTGAAGCGATTGCTGGTATTCGCTGGTAATTGCTGGAATTCGCTTGATAATTTCGAACACATATAAACAATGGTATAATAAATATTATTTAAGTTCTATAAACCCTGCGATAACTCAACAACATAACTCTATTAACTCACCTTTACCACGCACAGAAGAAATATCGTCTGCAACTCGTAAATATTACGGTAGTAAAAAATACGAAACTACGCACACGTAAACAGTTCACATACATGCTAGCTTTACGGCTGTCATATAAACATCATGGCTGCGCTCTGTAGCGGGAACATGTGTTTCAATACACGAATTACCTGACGACTTACACGATAAAAACTCTGTAAGTAAGATTATTAACGGGAGTATTAAGTGTCCAACTGATTAAAGCAAACCTACACTATTGAGAGAAATAGATTCACATCGCATGTGTGACAAAATCCCGTGTTGTCACAATATAGAGATATTAACTTTCAGTAGAAATTAGTTTAGGTGGTTTAATCACCAATAAAGCCGATATTGCAAAGTAAATATTTATTTACCACTTTATTGATAAGCTTGTGTAAATCCAAAGTAGCGATAGCAAACACGTCTACCATCGGGGTATACCTGTTAACTGGAGGAACTATCATGTATATGGAATATCGCGGTAGCCACTAGCATTTAATATAATATATTTATTACATTTTCAGTCTTTTTTTATAAGATACCGAATATTTACATCATATCACGTGTTATATCATTGAACATCGTATTGAATCATCAACCGAGGGTTAGACGTTAGGTCGCGTAATTCCAGATTTGTCACACACATTTCATCAAGTTGCGAGAGAGTGCAATATTCTTTTTCCACTGTATTGATAACGTTCTTGTGAATATTATGGAATAAGATGGTAGTTTCAATGGCATTGGATCACGCATTTAGCATTTCGTTTTGTTCGAATGGTCTCCTTGCTTCAGAGAAAATCGCCGAGACCAGTCCTGGGATGGGCCATACATATACGAGGCATTCCTACTTATTGAAGCCAGAGGATCAGCTCCTGTGCATCGCGTGCAACGAAACACTTTTTGTCCTATATCGTGTCGTCATTTGCACACTTTTTTCATAATTTTTACTCACCAATAACCTTTACAGTGTTAATTGGCATTTAAGAAATAACTTTATGACGCATAATCTCAGTCGATTTTTCGTTCAATATATCATTATACTTATAGAAAAATAAGTCATAATTGCATAATACATCCGTATTTTGCAAAAGTTATATGTCAGGTTTCGTCTAAATCAACCCCCTATACGTTAAAGGTCGAGTCAGATTTTGGTTTTATTTGAGTTTATGCGTTAACTCAGCTCAGTTTGAATATAATATTTCATATGAGTCATTTTGAATGATTTTGCAAGCCTTTGTACATGTTCTTGGCTATTTGCCGACCTCGCTTTTCACTTCAGATGTCTACCCGTGGTTAGATTGAAATCTTGATGTAATAACTGTATATTGAATTATCAACAAATGTAAGTACATGTATCACACTACAAAGTACATTTATGTCTCAAACGCCGCTGGTCATTAAAATTTGTTGCGATATAAATTGCGTCTACGACGAACCTACCTGGAGGCTTTTTGTTACCAAATATAAACAAAATTTTCTCGAAACCTAGACTTTTAAGTTCGCTCATCGTCCATTTGGATATTTTATCACAGATAGCTCATTGGACTTTGAAGGATTCCCATCTTGAACGGTCTAGACTAAAAATGACTTCCATAAAGGTAAGGCTGCCTGTATTTTATTGGTTTGAGATAGGTAGGGCGCTATATCCAACCAGGTAGAAAAAAGTTACAAATGACCAAAGATGACCCGGTTACAAAACGTTCTTAATATTACATTTAAATATATTTACTTTTCAGAACTTGATTGCCTTGTATGTTTTCTGAAAAAAATCATTAACGTTTATTTTCAAAAAGACTTTACATATTCCGACGCATAACTATTATATTTTGTGTAACATTTTATAAAACGCTAGCTTTTCTTCAAATTCTGCCAATGTTAACAGTTTGGTGACATATTCAACACGCTACCTAATGAATTCAGTGCAATGATATACAATTATGTCGTTTTTTCTATTTATGGAGTGAAGAAATCCAATATCGAAGTGACATGACTGTTTTATATGATTTCAGTATTAAAACCTGAGCATAAATTGTTTAAGATAAAATCCCATGCCATTCAAACAGTGATGTGCTCGTTAAGATTCACCACAGTGTCATAGATCCCGAATCTTTGATGTGTTCGTTAAGATTCACCACAGTGTCATAGATCCCGAATCTTTGATGTGTTCGTAAAGATTCACCACAGTGTCATAGATCCCGAATCTTTGATGTGTTCGTTAAGATTCACCACAGTGTCATAGATCCCGAATCTTTGATGTGTTCGTTAAGATTAACCACAGTGTCATAGATCCCGAATCTTTGATGTGTTCGTTAAGATTCACCACAGTGTCATAGATCCCGACTATTTGATGTGTTCGTTAAGATTAACCACGGTGTCATAGATACTGAATCTTTGATGTGTTCGTTAAGATTCACCACAGTGTCATAGACCCCGAATCTTTGATGTGTTCGTTAAGATTCACCACAGTGTCATAGACCCCGACTCTTTGATGTGTTCGTTAAGATTAACCACAGTGTCATAGACCCCGACTCTTTGATGTGTTCGTTAAGATTAACCACAGTGTCATAGATACTGAATCTTTGATGTGTTCGTTAAGATTCACCACAGTGTCATAGACCCCGACTCTTTGATGTGTTCGTTAAGATTCACCACAGTGTCATAGATCCCGAATCGTTGATAAACCATTGGATTGCACAACACAAAACTGCGGACAAGTGTCAATGTAAATTCAAAATGAGTGACAGATAACTAAAATGGCGCCCGTTTAGGAAATTTTATTAATGTCTTTAAAAATCTTAAATAGCAATTCTTGATCCGTTGTCAACCTGAAACATATCATGAGAGCAATTACCAAAAACAGCCCTGTCTATAGCCAGAACGTCGAATCGGTTTGTAATCCTACCAGGACATGCCCAGTTACATTTGTGAAATATCGTTGTCAGATAAATGCAATGTTCCTACAATAACATGATCAATTTAAGCTCTTAGGTGCATTGTTTTGGACAGTAGCGGTTGAAAAATTTTGTCTTTCATATCATGTCATGTGTTAGTAGTAGGAAAGGGATGGGTCAGCTGCCCCTCCCCCCCTCCGGCCCCTCCCAAATCCGCGGGAATGTATTTCCCGCCATATCCCTGACCAATATATCCCGCCATCTTTGAACCTAATCCCTGACCAATATTTCCCACCATATCCCTGACCAATATATCCTACCATTTTTAATACCATTTCGCGGAAAAATTAAAAGGCAAGGTCATTCAGTCCCCTGACCAGTATCTCCCGCCATATCCCTGACCAGAATATCCTACCAGTTTGAATACCATATAATTCTATATCCTTTAAAGGTCCAGGGGATTAAGTTGTACAGTCATTGGCCATTTAAATATCCGACATATACACTTATTAACAACATATAACAGACATAAGCCAAATCATTACACAAGATCAAATTATCCACCGAAAACAAAACAAAACCGCAATACAATTAAAAACCTGACCATCCATTCTTTACAGCTCATTAATAAAGTCATGGAGGAAGTACACAGACAGGTACTAAGAAAGAACCGGGTGTTGCTGGTAGAACATTTACCGACTCTAGAAGTTACAACCCATTTATTCCAAACCAACATTTTATCTAAGTACATGGTAGAAGATATTTCCGTAGAGCCAAACAAGTTTGACAGGGCAAGAAAGTTGCTAGATATTTTACCACGTCGGGGACCAAAAGCGTTTAAGGAATTTTGTAACAGTTTAGAATTATTGAAGCAAACTAAAATACTGTCTACTATAAATAATAATCATTAACAGTCATTGCTTCAGTCACCAAGTGTCATCGATACCGACAACATGGACCAGAAGGATTGTGAAAGTGTTATGATCACTACAGGTTTATCCACCAGTCTCGACAGCATATCGGACAGATACAAGATCCATTTTACGATACTAAAGCTAATGGGAGTCATCGTTTTGCTATCTATTACCATTACCAGCTTGTGTATATCTACCAATACCCATAGCTACGATACATCAGATTGTAGAAAGATAGAAGCATCCATACCATTTAATTCAACACCCTGTTCGAATTGTGAAAAGATCGAGCCACCCATCCGGTTTAATTCGACGCTCTGTACCTATCTAAAACAATACCCTTTACCACGCGGATCCTATGTGAGTATTTGTCGCTTTCAACACCAAGTAAGAATCGACATCAGAAGATTCATCAATGGGAGACCAACCATCAAGGGGATCGTTTTTAATGTTTCTCAGTGGAATTATTTGCATACATTATGGGAACATATAAATATAGCAATATCAGAAGCCTCACAAAATTAGACTTTTTCCCCGCCAAATATTATTTCGCAGATTTTTGTTTCCCGCCACATATTTCCACAACTTTCCTCCTACTTAATTTTTTTCGCGACTGATTTCGCGGATTTTTGTTTCCCGCCAAATATTTCCACAACTTTCCTCCTGCTTAATTTTTTCCGCGAATTATTTCGCGGATTTTTGTTTCCCGCCAAATATTTCTACATATAAACCGACCATTTCGCATCAACCTCACCAGTTTTCGACATGGAACAGAAGTATGCGCACTATATAGACAGCGAGTGGAAGATTGTCTACTGCGAGGCCCTAAGACGGAATATCCAAGAAGTTGCCACCACAAAATGTTACGGCTGTGAAATTGACCACCCCAGCCAAAGACAACACTCCTGTCTCATGCACAATGAAGAAGATAATCTCTTCTTCTACTTTGCCGACGCATTACAGTCACTGGATGAAGAAAAGGTATTAGCAGAATTTGAAGAACGACTATTAAAGTCTCACATACCTTCAAACTTTGTCATCATCTATAAACAAAAGTTTTATTCCAAAGATTGGCGCGAAACTACCTGAAAATCAGACGATAGCCAGTGCGACATTTTCGACACCATCCACCGCCTGATCAATCTAGAACGTGTTTTCTAAGACTATGGAATGGACATACACTGATATCAGACCAATTCATTCAGACTACTTGTTCCACCAAGACAGAGTAAAGTCTTTCCAACACTGGCCTCCTCAGGTACGACAACAATCCATGGAATTAGCATCTGCAGGGTTTTTCTACTCTGGGATCTGTGATAACGTCGTTTGTTTTTACTGTGGTGTACAAATATCACAGTGGTCACCCTACCACACCCCTTACGTACAACACAAACAATTTTCACCAAACTGTATCTACCTGAAAATCATCGGACCAAGATGGAGATAGTGTGTAATGAAGTAGAACGTCAAGATGTGTTGGAGGACATGTGGCATTCCTTAATCACTCTTATCGTGGAAAAACTCATTATGAATATTTCAAATTCGGTTTGTTGTGGCATGTTAACAAGAGAAGAACACATAGACTTTTATTTCGATTCGGTCTTATCAGACATTGATTATGATTATGTTATAGAGATATGGACACAAATGTATCTCACAAGGGACTTAATCAGAGCAGATGTTTTGTGTACATTTTGGAATACTGTTCTATTTAATTTTGATGAATACTCTACGTACTTACAGGAACAAGTAAAATCAATTTATCTACACCAATAATGTAAATGTATATAAATATCATGTTGTATATATTCTGCTTATGTTGTAAATAAACATGTTGTCATTCTATTTCCTCGTTCTTGTTTTCATTCTTATAATAGATGTTCTTTTCGTTATAACATTCATTCCATTTGAGACACGATGACGAGACAGTTGACAAAAGACGATGTAGAATATCTCAGAAAATTTTATTACAATTTAGACAATCCAGCAGCTTACAGTGGTCCACGGAAATTGTTTCAAGCACTTAAAGGTTCATATAGTTACGGGCAGATCAAACAGTTCCTTCAGAACGAGGATGCATATTCACTGCAGAAACCAGTCCGACACAAATACAGGAGGCAGCGGGTCATTGTCACTCACATCGATGAAGAATTCCAAGGTGATCTCCTGGACGTCCGAAACCTAGCAGAACACAATGATAAAGTTCAGTATTTGATAATGGTCATCGACATTTTTTCTAAATTTCTTTGGGTACAACCATTATTGGATAAAAGATCAAAGAGCATCATAGCAGCATTAAAGCTAGTATCTAAAAACTGGAGAATTCCGGAGAAGTTTTATACAGATAAAGGGAGTGAGTTTGAAAATAGGTGGGTTAAAAGCTATCTTAAATCTCAAAATATACAATTTTTCACTTCCCAAAATACCGAGACTAAAGCATCTGTGGTGGAGCGAGTGAATAGAACGTTCCGTGACAAATTGTTTCGTTATTTAACCAAGAATCATACCTACAGGTACATCGATCACATACAGGAGTTAGTAAACAATTATAACATTACACCACATAGGTCTCTCAATGGTCTAAGTCCAACACAAGTCTCCCATCAAAACGAGGCAGACCTTTGGGCTTTCCAATATTTACGAACTAAACTGAACAAGACGAAATACATTCGATACAAATTTAAAATAGGGGATACGGTAAGACTGACTCATATCAAGCACCCATTCAGAAGATCCTACCAAGAACAATGGACAACTGAACTTTTCAAAATTAGCCAGCGATTTCATCAACAGGGCATTCCCATATACAAAATCAGAGACTATCAAGACAAATCTATAGAAGGAACATTTTACCAATCGGAATTACAAAAAGTTCAAAAGAATGAGGATGAATTATGGAGGATCTCTAAAATCCTAAAGAAACGAAAAAGAAACGGGAAAATAGAGTACCTAGTACAGTTCGAAGGGTGGCCGAAACAATTTAATCAATACGTACCAGAAGAAGATATAAAGACACTCGACTAAACTGAAATACACCATTTGAACCATGGACCTCTACCTGTATCTAGATAGTACACAATGTCTAGACGTTTATCCAAACAACACACCGTGGTCCTTTAAAGTCCAAGTCAACAACCCCATGGATTTAAGCGGATTATGGATGATAGCTCTAACAGAATTTCACAACAAAGGAACCGTGACGAACCTACCATTAGTCGTGCATTGTGACATATGCGATGTGAGCATTGTGGGAAATCTACAGTTACCGATTTTAAGGCGAATATTTCATAACGAGAATTCATTCGAGAACCTGTATTACCGACGTATTAATTTAAGACACGTGTCTAACATCGGTATCGATATAAAGACCACAAACGGCGAACCTGCCTCATTCTTGAGTGAGACGAGCTACATGACACTTCACATAAGACGCTACCCGTTTCTGCGATGAATAAACTCTACATTCCCGATACCAACAAATGGGTAACTTTTTACAGGAAATTAGCCAACGGGGAGATCAAATTACGTTACGATAACTACAAAGACGTACAATCCGGAGGCAATCTAGGGGGGGACGGTGGTTGTGGGTCAGGCATGATTTGTATAGATGATTACCTGACTAAAGACGACATCAAAAAGTCTCCCGACGATGTCAAGGTCACCATGGTCTCCCCCGCTCAGCAAGTGGTGGAACAGGCTAAATCAGAGCTGAAACGAGAAAAAAAGATAAAAGGAAGCAGACTCGGTAAAAATGGTAGTATCGAGAAAGTCACCGGTAGGGGTAAGACGTATAAGAAGAGCTCACCGAAAAATACAGCATTTTAAATATGGCAATGTTATCTACGACTAATTTTCAAGAAATGCAACCTAAGGAGTTAGACCTGTTTACTATACCACATACACAGACTGCAGTAGAAGAGATATTTTATCAAGACTGCCGATCCATATCTCAAGTGTCCGGTCAGTCTCCGATTGAATTTCATCTATCCGGACAGAATGGAATGGAATATTTGGACTTGTCCCGCTCTCGTTTATACGTAAGATGTAAAATCAAAGGCGGTGACGGTAGCAATCTCATAGCGGATGAAAAAGTGGGGCCTACCAACCTATTTCTACAAGGTCTCTGGAGTCAGATCGATGTCACGTTACAAGGAAAACTCATCACTTCTACCAATAACCACTACCCTTATAAAGCGATGATACAGGCTCTGTTGAATTATGGTGACGATTGTAAACAGACTCAGATGACGTCACAGTTATTCTCTAAGGACTCCCCCGGGTCTATGGACGCAGCCAACCCAAACGGAGCAAACAGTGGAATTTAAGAACGCAGTACTTATACCAACCAAAGTAAATCTGTAGATATGGAAGGAACTTTATTTCAAGATTTATTCAAGATCAAACGTTACATCTTGAACCAAGTAGATGTGGGTATCAGGTTGTATAGAAGTTCTCCAAATTTTTGTCTCATGTCTGAGGAAGTAAACGCTAACTACGAAGTCGTCATAGAAGACATTATACTGAGGGCCTGCAAAGTAAGATTGAATCCAGCAATCATTTACGGTCATGCCGAAGCTTTACAGAAGATGAATGCTAAGTATCCTTACGATAAATCGGAAATCAAGGTTATGTCTGTACCACAAGGTCAATTGAGTGTATCCTGGGACAACATTTTCCAAGGGAGTAAACCAAATAAGATCATCTTGGGACTAGTAAGCACCGTAGCCATGGCTGGAAGCTATACGCTAAATCCTTACAACTTTAAAAACTATGACTTACGACAGATCACTTTATTATGCGATGGTGTACCTGTGGGTGGAGGACCATTGAAACTGAATTACAGTAAAAGTCAGGGTGAGACCGTCATTCCAGCCTATATCAGTCTGTTCCAAGTCAGTGGACAATGGATGCAAAACGTGGGGAATGGAATAGACCGAGATGAAATGGGGTCTGGATACGCCCTTTATGGATTTGACCTACAACCGACCTTCCAACGTGAAGATTATCTCAATTTAGTCAAGCAGGGGGTCATTCGACTCGAACTACAATTTGGAACACCACTACCCGAAGGAGCCTCCATCATTATATACAGTGAGAGATCAGGTTACTTTGAAATCGATCATTCCAGAAATATCATCACCGAAGGATGAACACAATACAGTTAGAATGTGTACTTCGTTGCGATCCTTATATGAACTCTTATGCATTAGGAGTGTTTTCTAGAGACCACTTACCTATTGTGACATCTTATCCGTGTTGTTTCATTCTCAATACAGACATATCCGTGGACGATGGAACTCATTGGTTAGCCATTTACATTGATGTAAAGGGGTGCTGGGAATTGTTTGACAGTTACGGATATCCACCCCCATTCTATGGACTCACGCTGAAACATTATAATGTAAATAGATTGCAAAGTAGTAGTAGTATGGTTTGTGGTCAATATTGTTTAATGTATCTCATGTATAGATGTAGAGGTTTTACTTTATCTGATTTTATCGACCTATTTTGTATCGACTTTCATGTCAACGATGTATTTGTATATGATTTCATCATGTATTCATTCCCTTACTGTTTGAAATAAATTTGAAAAGCAAAATGTGATTTTGTCATTTGTTAACACGATGCCTTGGTGGGAACACGAAAGTCTGATTAAGCTCACCTGGCCCAGTAGCTTTTTAATTGTAGGACCGAGTGGTAGTGGTAAGTCTGTATTTACCTCTAAAATTATTAAACAGTCAGATGGCTTATTCGAGACAGCGCCTAAGAGGATAATCTATGCTTATAGCGTATGGCAACCACTATTCGACGATTTACAAAAGGAGGTCCAAAAGATAACCTGTCACGAAGGGGTGCCTACAAAAGAAGATTTAGAAGATTGGTGGTCCGACGGCTTACCTCTGCTACTCATTTTAGATGATTTAATGGCAGCGGTGTGCAACAGTGTCGATGTACAAGATTTATTTACAGTCGGCTGTCATCACCACAATACCACCGTCATCTTTTTAACCCAAAATGTATTTTCTAAGGGGAAGTGTATGCGAACGATATCCTTGAATAGTCATTACATCGTTTTATTCAAAAACAAGAGAGACGAACAACAAGTGTATACTTTGGGCCGACAAATTTTTCCTACCAAAAATAAATTTTTCACAAAAGCTTACGAAATGGCTACAGCAGAAAAGTATGGATATCTCTTGATAGATATAAGTCCACATACTGACAAAAAGTATCAGTTACGTAGTCATATATTCGTGGGAGAAGACGTACGTATTTATTTACCATTATGAGTCGAATCATGCCGCAGGAAGCCGATTTCTTAAGATTATTAAGGTACACGACAAGGGGGCAAAGAATGGCCCTTATAAAAACAATCACACCTCATCAGTTGAAAGCGGTGACAGAAATATTCTTAAACATCTATCATTTGCATGTTAATGCATCACCTGCATGTATAAAAAAGATGGTTAAACAGAAAAGATTCATTTTACGTTTGATTGCTAAGGAAAGTAGTCGTGATACGAGGCGAAAAATCTTGTTGAAGTTAGAAAGAATTTTACCATTAATCATCAAACAAGTCCTACATTTACTATAATGGCTAAAGAATTCATACTCGTACCAAGATCGAAATACCAATCACTCTTAAACCCTAAAACGGAGGAAACAGGACCTTCCGCCACTGAAGTAGAATTCCCAGATGCTGCTGACAACATACACCGTGCCATAGAATTAGCTTTACCAAAAAATCGGAGGGGGAAGGGATTAAATTTATATGAGTATCTAAAGAGGCAAGACAGAACTGTGCTAGACTGGACACATAATGGCAACGTTATTTACAAAGGACAGATAATAACCCATTCACACATAGCAGACCTGATAAGAGACGCAGTGGTGAATACAAAATCTTCACCTGTAGGATTTACAGAATTCTATCAAGCCTTAACAACATTTCATACACCACGTGGGCTGATCGCTAATCCCCTACGCAAACAGTACGAACTAGAATTAGATCACAATGACGTGACCAAGAAAAAAATTACGGGAAAACTTTCGCGGGAAAAAAGTAGCAAGGAAAAAGTACGGGAAAAGTTCCGCGAGAAAAAAATTCGTGAAATGTTTGGTGGAAAAACTATTTACGCTAAACCTAAGTGGTGCTCTATAAAGGTATAAGTAAACTTGAACGCTTCATATTTGATCAGTTTGATTTTTGTCACCATGGAAAGAGTATTCGTTTGTGATGTCTGCCAGAAATCTTACACAACAAGTAAACATCTCACACGACACCAGAAGAGTCATGAAGAAGCTACGTATTCTTGTCATATTTGTCAAGAAAAATTCGTTAGACAAGACAATTTAACTCGTCATTTACGAAACGCTCACAAGATCTTGAAAAGATCTGCTGTCGACAAACCTGACGTTCCTGCTGCCAAGAAGATCCGTTGCGACGAATGTCCAGCGTATTTCGACTCACGAAAAGATCTGGAAGACCATCAGACACTCCACATACAACAGGGAGGGAGACAGCCTCCCCCAGTACAAGATTTACCACCACCACCACCACCACCAGAAGAACCCATGGAAATAGAACAGGAAGCTATCAATGGATTGGTTAGAGAATTTCTGTATGTACCAAAACCTGGGGAACAGTATGATTTATTGAAAGCCTTCCAACAGTCCAGGAACATGATCAAATACATGTTAACATCGGAAATCGGTAGACGAGGGCGAGCTATTAAATGGTACCTTAGCGTTCAGGTGAAGTTGGAAAAACATTCACCCGAAGGTATCGTAGACAGAGCAGAGCCACACTTTAGATCCACGAACTATACCTACATGACCTCAAATGATGTCAACGATCACGAATTGAACGAAGCTTACCAGAAAATGTATGCCAGCTTTGAAGAATTCATCAGACACGGGAGTAATTGGAGATTAAAGAAAGTGATAAAGTTGAAACTACACGTACTACCTTACAGACCCCTCGGTGGATCCAGTTACATCGACCTCCCGCACACTCTACGTAAATCAAAGTGTATTACCAACATTCAAAACACCGACGAGAAATGTTTCCTATGGAGTGTGCTTGCTGCTTTACATCCCGTAAGACAAGACCAACATTTATTGGATCACTACAGACCATATCAGGACGAACTCAACATGACGGGGATCACCTACCCAGTAACAGTACAACAAATTGACAAGTTTGAGGATCAAAATAACATGTCAATCAACGTGTTTGGATTTGACAAGAATATCTACCCACTGAGAATTTCTAAGAGCAATGACAAGTTCCACGTGGATTTGTTGTTGTTGACGGAAGGAAAGAAAACTCACTATTGTTTGATCAGGGATTTAAACCGCTTCCTGTCCAGAACTAAAACTCGACAGAACGAACATTTCTTTTGTCCCCTTTGTTTGCACGGATTTAGAAGAAAGGATTTATTGAATGCACACAAGGAGTACTGCGGAAAGTTTGGTACCCAGAAAACTACTCTACCCGCTGAAGGCAGTATGGAGTCGGTATTGCATTTCAAAGAGATCCACAAACAGATGAAAGTACCTTTTGTGATATATGCCGATTTTGAATGTTATTCCGAACCTGCACACATCTGTTCTCAAGATCCATCGGAATCCAACTCAACCGTAACGACCAAATTCACACCCTGTTCATTCGGATACGTGCGTGCTTCAATCGACGAGCGTTACGACAAACCGCCCATCATTTATAGAGGGTCTAACGTCGTGGAAACGTTTATTAACTATCTCATGGAGGAAGAAAGAGAGATCCAACATATCTTGGAAGATATAGAACCCATGGTTATGACCCAAGAAGACCAGGAAACTTTTGACAACACAGCAAAATGCTACCTTTGCAACAATTACTTTAAAAACAACAAAGACAAGGTACGAGATCATTGTCACGTGACGGGAAAGTTTAGAGGGGCTGCATGCAACAAATGCAACTTGCAGTTCAAACAACCTAAACACATCCCGGTATTTCTACACAACATGTCCCGGTTCGATGGACACATACTCTGTGATGCCATAGGGAAATACAAAGAACAAAATATCACATGTATAGCACAAAACATGGAAAACTACATTTCTTTTTCACTCGGGAATTTACGTTTTCTGGACTCGTGCCGCTTCATGCCTAGTTCACTAGATACTTTGGTGACCAATCTCAAAGACAAAGGACATGACAATTTCAAATATTTCAACAGAGAGTTTACGCTACCGGAACATAGAGAAGTCTTGCTCAGAAAAGGGGTCTATCCATACCAATACCTGACGGACTCTACGAAATTCTCAGCCACACAATTACCGTCAAAGTCATCTTTCTATAGTGAACTATCTGAAGAGGATATTACGCAAGAAGATTACGACCATGCACAGAGAGTGTGGCAAGTGTGTGATGTTAAACACCTGGGAGATTACACAGACTTGTATTTAAAATGTGACTGTCTATTATTAGCTGACGTGTTTGAAGCTTACAGAACTTTAAATCTCGACAATTACCAGCTCGACCCCTGTCACTTCTACACTTCCCCCGGATTAGCGTGGAGTGCTGCCCTTAAAATGACTGGCGTGACCTTGGAGTTATTGACGGACATCGACATGCACCAAATGGTGGAAATGGGTATCAGGGGAGGTGTGAGTGGTATCATGCACCGCTATGCCAACGCCAACAACAGATACATACCGGAAACTTACGACCCCACTAAACCGACATCTTACATCACTTCCTATGACGCAAACAACTTGTATGGATGTGCCATGAGTGAGTATCTCCCCCACGGTGGATTCACCTGGTTGACTGACGTTGAAATTAGTCAATTAGACATATCAACCATTCCAAAAGAGGGTCAATACGGGTACATCCTGGAAGTGGATATGCAATATCCCTCACACCTTCACAGTATACACTCAGACTACCCTCTGGCACCAGAAAACAGATGTGTAAACAAAGATGAACTGTCTGACTACAGCAAGACCTTATGGAGAAGTTTGTCAGAATGTGAACACAAGCACGACTGTTTGGACCATTATCATTCTACACAGAAACTCATTTCCAATCTACACGACAAAGAACGCTATGTTGTACACTACAGAAACCTACAATTCTATTTGGACCAAGGTATGATACTCACCACAATACATCGTGTCATAAAATTCAAACAGAGTCCGTGGCTGAAACCCTACATTGAATTTAACACCAACAAGAGAAAACAGGCTAGCAACGATTTTGAAAAAGATTACTATAAATTAAAAAACAATGCAGTCTTTGGGAAAACAATGGAAAACTTACGTAACAGAGTCGACATTAAACTAATTCATTCGGAAGACAGACTTTGTAAATATTGTGCTAAACCATCATTCCAACAATGCAGGATTTTTAATGAAGATCTGGTTGGAGTACAGATGTTGAAAACTAACTTACTACTGAATCGCCCCGTCTACGTGGGATTTACGGTCTTGGACTTGTCAAAACTCATCATGTACGATTTCCATTACAACTACATGAAACAAAATTACGGACAAAATACAAAACTTTTATTCACGGACACAGATTCGCTAACCTACTTGACCCATACTGACGACATCTACGCAGACATATTTGTAAATTTAGATTTATTCGACACTTCCAACTACCCTATAGATGATTTATTATACAGCACAACAAACAAGAAAGTGTTGGGGAAAATGAAAGACGAAACAGGAGGAAACCCGATCAAGGAGTTTGTTGGCTTACGAGCCAAAATGTATTCCTATGTGTATGGGGACAGACAGAAACGAACTGCGAAAGGAGTTGCACGTGCCGTCATCAAACATTGCCTACATCACCAACTTTATAAGGAATGCTTATTTGACCAGACAGTGTTTTATGCCAACATGCATCGCATCCAATCCACACAACATCAACTTCATATCGTCAGCCAGAACAAAGTGACTCTGAACAGTTTTGACGACAAGAGATATATACTAAACGGAATAAACACACTACCTTACGGACATTACAAAATTGGACAATGAGACGTTAAGATAATTATATATATATATTGTAAATAATTTGTATTTGAACTAATGTTTAATTTGTTTTTTGCTAAATTCATGTTGTGATGGTAGTACTTTTTCATGTGTGTTTTGTAAATAATAGTATCGCTGAATTCATTTTAGTCTAAACACTTTTAGTAAATAGTTTTCGTTCAAGTTTTTGATATAACTATTTTTGTTGTACGTGTAAAAAATACGATCGAGTGTACATTTTAGGGTAGCAAATGTAGAAGTTTGTTTCAAATATGTATCACAATATGATGTATAAAGCAATAAAATATGAAAAAAAAAGAAACTTACCTTTGTTATGATTTATATATATCCCATTAACTGATGGGGATGGTTGACCGCATGGTCTGTAGGTGGAGGGCATGCTCAAACAATCATCGGAAATGCTGGGAGAAGTTGACTGCGCATGCTTCGACGTGAACGCCATTTGGTGATTCTCCTCAAATAGTCAAAGTATTGTACAATAGACTGACAATGGTCATTCTTACCTGTGTAATGGTCTATTGACAAAAGTACTTAGTCTCAGTCGACTACAGAAATGCCTTACCTGAGTATTACTAGTTAAATATAGAACAAACACGTATTTTACGATTCGTTTCATTTATTTTGGAGATCTGAAAAGAGAGAGAACAAATATTTTACCACAGATATTTCAATAAAAGAAAAAATCGGATTGTAGAAAATATTAACAATTATTCAAGTTGAAAAAGAGTTAAAATGAAAAGGAGAAAACTCAGTTACTCACTTTACATGTCTAATGAGGTAATAAGGGCCTTGAACATTTCCTCATCTATGGATACTGTGTGGAAGTCAGATGTCAGCTGAAATGAGAATGGTTTAATAGGAAACATGTCTTAAAAGTTGTGGAGGAAACTGTAAAAATCGTACAAAATAGCTATACTTACAACGTCGATTCTTTCAGGCGATTCCAACCTCACCCTCTTTCTCTACAGGTCTTCGGACTGGAAAAACATACATTTATATATTAAGACATGGGAAGTAAATGTGTGATAACGACAAATCGAAATATGATAGAGTTAAAATAAGTATACTTACTGGCTCTTCATCCCTCTTCCTTTTCTGTAACAGTAAAACAAATTAAGTTATTCGATGTGAAACAATATGATGGAAATATGAAATGCTATATGATTAATGCGACAGTATTACAGTAATGCAAAGAAAATAGCACCTTTGTTACTGGTGGGGTCACCAGTTGTGGTCCCAATGGGACCGGTGTCTGTGGCGGCGGTGGTGGTGGTGCTGTCACCAGTTGTGGTCCCAATGGGACCGGTGTCTGTGGCGGCGGTGGTGGTGGTGCTGTCACCAGTTGTGGTCCCAATGGGACCGGTGTCTGTGGCGGTGTAGTATCAATTCGTTTGGAAGACTCCTAAACATGGAAATAATTTAATCATTTATAGTATCAGGATATACAATCCAAAACATCATGTTAATTGCTTTGACTAGTTATTTGTTTTAAAGATGACATTATTTTCTATTCTTCAATTTGTGAGTTAATGAAAAAATGAATTTCATAAAGTAACTTTCATACGTACCTTTTTTATATGGGACTGGATATCTGCCATTAGTGCATAGTTCTGCACCATGTCCATGAATTCGTCCACACTCACGGTGGTGCACCTGTTATTGCGTCCATTTATATGGACATAGGTTACACCCCTATATACTGACAACTGGACATATTGTCCATTTCCGAAGAAATGTCTCGATGCCATCATTATTTTCAAAAAATAAAATCTCTTGAGATGGTCAAGCGATTGTGAGGAGAATAGGGTTGTAGTCTCTTTTATAGTGCGGGGGATCTGGAAAACGATTGGTTTGGATAGAATAATAAAATTTTGGTAATATTCCACTACTTCTCCTGATATTACAGGAGAAGTAGTGGAATTTCTAATTTACATATTGCGTAACGGTAAAAATTTGCATAGAGATGACGCTACTTTAATCCCTATTATGATAGTTGTTTACATTGAAACCAATTTGATATGTAGGTGTTTTTCCTTTAAACGGTCATATTAATACGTAGAAAGCGAATAACAAGAAATACAAAATCTGAAAGATATCGAAATGTTACTTTTTTTTTTTTGGTGCTTGTGTGTTATATATTTCGTCTTCGTGGGGCAGTGAAATGTGCTTTACCGTCAACCAAGGTCAAATGCTGACACAATGGTGTTACCCAATTAAATCGAGGGGTCGAAGAAGTTTCTTCAAGATTTCCGGTAACGGTAAAATTTGTATAGAGATGACGCTACTTAATGTCAAAACCGGTACATAAGTATTTAAACTCTGTATTATACTACACAGAATATTTATAAAAGAGGTAAAGGAGGGGTGTTGTGGTCAATAAATCACTTAATCATATTACGATCCGGACCAACAAAATCAGTGGACGCGTGTAACATGGATCGATTTGACAAGAGGGGGATTAACACTGGGTGGCTGAAACTGGGAAAACTAAAACTATTCACAAAGATGTTTATCACCTATACTAAAAATGTGTATGTAAATGGGAAAGACACTTCTCAATAATTGCTTCCTTAATTAATTGTCGATTATGATACATAATTTTTGACAACAGCATCCCTACTCACCCTTTAACTTTATGTCCAGCGGGGTCAGATTTGTTACGTAATGGTGCTGACCGAAATAAACATGTGTTCAAAATAAATGGTTGTCACGTGTTCGGATGGTGATAAACGGGGCATGGGTGAGGTGCTGAGGTAAAATTCATACTAATGGTACTGTTCGCTGTAAACATTGATCACGTGAAGATGAGGTGAAATGTCACACGAGGTCACTAACCCCAGAGATGCTGAGGTCAAATTCTTACATAATGGTACTGTTCGCTGTGAACATTGATCACGTGATGCTGAGGTCAAATACTTGGTAACTGGACCCATCTTCATCCTACGTCGATGTTTCAGTGTACATTCTTCACGATGACGCTGTTAATTCTGCTCGTACTTCTTCCACTGGTTGAAACAAGTAACTTTCCTAAAAGTTGTCATGTAAAAAACGGAGTAATTGATTGTAGCGGTGTATCCATGCGGGATGTGCAAGTTGAGAAAGACAGGATATTCCACCAAATCCGTAGGCTGTACTTCAAGGATGTGTTGCATTTCTATCTCACCTGCAGCCAGTTTCCAAATGTTGACTTTTTAAGGATAGAACACACGCCTTTACCTTGTGACCATTTTCGACTGTGCGGAGGAGTCAATATTGTGTTGAATAGGATAGTGTGTGATCGGGTGAGTTGATTTTAATCTAATTTTAATTTGATTTGTAAGAGTATAGGTTCGATTAATGAGGGTGACCATTCGACAATATATATATAGAGTTTGTATCGTATCCGATATGTTGCGGTTATTTTGTTAAAATTTTATTTTTTATTGTTGTTAGGATGCTACTACCACAATGTTTCCAACTTCCGGTGAAACTTCTCCGACCACCACCTTACGGACCACAATGTCTCCAGCTTCCGGTGAAACTTCTCCGACCACCACCTTACGGACCACAATGTCTCCAGCTTCCGGTGAAACTTCTCCGACCACCACCTTACGGACCACAATGTTTCCAACTTCCGGTGAAACTTCTCCGACCACCACCTTACGGACCACCTCATCCAACACACCTGCTTCCATATTTGGTATGTTTAGATTTTGTCTAATAATGATACACACTATACTGTAACGTCCGCTGGGACGTATTAATGGTTATTCTGGATGTTGTGCGATAAATAACACAAAAACCCACCATTACTCACCTCTTTATCTATTAACTACATACCACATTCTATCCCTTAACTATGATACAAACCCCACCCCCTATCAGTAAATTTCATTTGAATTGCAGGAGAAGCATGGAAAACCGCATTCATTGTAACGATTTCCTTTGCGGCTCCAACACTTTTGATTCTCTGCATGATCATGATTTTGAGGAAATATAAGAAAAACAATAAAGACGGGTCCACAATAGGATTGCAAATGAACAGTTTACCAAGATTTACAATTGACGATGAATCGGTGTGTGAATTAAAACTAGACTAATTTTTTCGCAGTCATGCTGCTGATGGTTATGCTTGGTGGGATAATGTTCTGTATGCCAATAGTTGATGCTATGGCCAGAGATGTGCGCGAACATTTTCACAGATTCTCGTATTACCGTGACCCACGACGTCGATCCACAAGGATTCGGAGACCGCCCTCACGTTATGGATTCGAGTAGAAAACAATCTTGTAGAAGTGTTAGAAAAATCTTATGTATATTTTTAATTATTTAAATATAATTGTTGAAGTTTGTATACGGGTTAGAATTTACATATCATAAAAAATATATTTGAAAGTGTGAGTGAAGAATCATATGTATATTTTTAATTACTTAAATGTAATTGTTGAAGTTTGTATACGGGTTAGAATTTACATATCATAAAAAATATATTTGAAAGTGTGAGTGAAGAATCATATGTATATTTTTAATTACTTAAATGTAATTGTTGAAGTTTGTATAGTGGTTAGAATGAATAAAATTGTTGAAGTTTATACGATGTGTTTATCGTTTATTGAATAAAAGTTTTTGATCCTGGGTTAAATTGTGTGATCGATAATTCTAGAAAGGAACTGTACAACTTAATCACCTGGACCTTTAAAGGATATAGAATTACATGGTATTAAAACTGGTAGGATATTCTGGTCAGGGATTAGGTGTTAAAGATGGCAATAATGATGCACGGATTTAATCTCCAGAGTAAATGAAGGTTTGGATATAATACCTTAAGATTGACTCGACTATTTGACACGTGTACACGATGTTAAAGTACACATACATGCGTGTATGGCATGTAAATATTATTGGAGCTATAAAAATGTGGACAAATAACATAATTACCCATTATCACCAGGTCGAGAGAATGGAACACTCGCTAGTCTACGGGCGGATCTATTTTCTCAGAGAACTTGGTATTACTAGAGTACGATATAGGAAAGCCATGATACGAAGCATGAACATTAATCAGATGAATGCACTTGGAAAAATCATACAATTCATGTTAAATGGTTCCCTTCAAATATTACATAGAGATTCTGAAATACTGAGGAACCAAATCGATGTCCTGAGACAACTTGTTAACCCAATAGCAAGTTTGGCAAGAAAACGAAACCTGTTGCTGAGATTCCATCGTTTATTACCGAGATTATTACGAGAATATTATCTGAATCAAACGATCATTCTTGAAATTAGGGATGTCGATGAATAGATTGGGATATGTATAAGGTCAATGCGTGTATACTAAAACAACGAAGTCCGACTTAAACAACGTTGGCTAATCAAAACCTCAAACATGTACCTTCTAAAATAAAATTTGAATTTTTTTAATGTTCTGGTTGTTCGGGTAGTGTGATGAAAGCCTAGGTAAAGTAAACGGAAACTGTTGACTGTACAACTTAATCCCCTGGACCTTTAAAGGATATAGAATTATATGGTATTAAAACTGGTAGGATATTCTGGTCAGGGATATGGCGGGAGATACTGGTCAGGGGACTGAATGACCTTGCCTTTTAATTTTTCCGCGAAATGGTATTAAAAATGGTAGGATATATTGGTCAGGGATATGGTGGGAAATATTGGTCAGGGATTAGGTTCAAAGATGGCGGGATATATTGGTCAGGGATATGGCGGGAAATACATTCCCGCGGATTTGGGAGGGGCCGGAGGGGGGAGGGGCAGCTGACCCATCCCTTTCCTACTACTTTCAATATCCAGGCTGCAAACATTGCATGGCAGTGTTTATAGGTGATTAAATTCATAGTTCAGTATAAAAATTTTGTTGGTGAATCTACACTTCTTATGTATTAAAAACCACTTGTTTAAAATACTGTTGCAAACTCAGAAAACCTACAAAAAATCCAAACAAAATCAGAATTTAATATGCAAAACGTAAGAGAACAAGCGGCATGAACCAGAAAAATTGTGTCGTCATTTGAGACGAACGGAAGCCAGGCCTAGATATTTAAGACATTCGCCCATTAATGTTTGAGCTAGAAGTTTTCATTTGCCATGTACAGAATAAATAATTTAACTATTATTAAAATGGATTTCGTGTACAGGGAAACTCTCATTGAAATAGCCTATAGTTAGTAAGGATTGGTTTCTTGTCAGATGCACAATGTTCATTTAGACCCCATTTCACAACCTATTCAGCATGTTAAGAAGTGATTGAATCTAAAACCTATCAATGTCCTTTTCTGTGAAAACACCAACCGGCTTGTAATTACTTGGACGGAACACAAAAAGCATCATTACATATGTGTTGGAATTTATTCCTGTCATTAGAATTATGCAGAAACTTTTGAAGCTATGCACATTTTGATATGCAGAATTGGATAAAAACATTTGCATAGCAACTTATATTTACATATCGCACAGACACCTAGCTGTAATGCACATCTTTGTTAATTGTCTGTACTTCTTATTATGCACATTGAACAGTGATCATTTTCCACATCTGAGCTTTCTAATCCCAACCCGTGATAAAATATAATCACATCATACTATCCTTACAGAGCATGACTAAATAAATAATCCAAAATATCCAAATTCTTAGTGTTAAAGCCGTTTTTTCATAATGGGCGATAATATTAATATATGTTGTACAAGTGATATTGCTGGTTAAACAAATAATTAATACCACTGTTGCGGACATTTATCGGTATAGATTGTCAGGCAATACCTAGACGGTTGGTAATGCATTACGTGAGGTTTGACTTAAACTGTTTGACTTTTGGATACAATTTGGCTTACTTGTTTCAAAATTATAATATATAGTAGTGATAAAAGGCAGATAGCCCTTGCAGAAATGTAAGTTCTATGTAGCTCTAGGCCTATGAAGAACTTTCTGGAAGATACTATGAATATCGTTTTGTTAACAAGTGTTTACTGACAAGTGGTTGTTAGCCAAAAGTGTTTAAAAGAAGTCCAGAAAAGAGATGTTTGAAGAATGCACTTGAAACTTTTAGCAATGTAGTACCACGAGAAACAAATTGTTTTTTAAATCTGGTTTACAATTGTCATAGAGGGTTAAATTAATTATGTTGGAATATCAATTGCCTGAGTTTGGTTAGGTTTGGTTTTATTTGTTTAACAGCAAAGGTCATTTAAGGACGACCCCCCGTGTTTGCGATATACATGCGTGTGGTGAGTGCGTATGTGTGTAGGGAGGCTGCGATATGTACCTGTTAAGTCTCCTTGTAATTGACCGGAATTTTTTTACCAATTTATACTACTACTTCACTGAAGCATACTGCCGAAGACACCCAGAAGGATACCCCATGCGGTCACATTATACTGACAACGAGCCAACCAATCGCCCCAATCCAAAAATTCTGAGCGGTAAGCAGGAGTAGCAACTACCATTTTTAATGACACTGGCATGTATCGGCCAGGGGACAGAACCAAAAGCCTTCCTTACGCTCAACTGAAGACCAAAAGTGAGACATTGTCAAGGGAGACATTAGGAAGAAGAAAGTTGTTCAGAAAGAAGAGAAAATGATAGATCCTAAATTTAGTCGCCTCTTACGATCATGCAATGGGGGCAGCAGGTACAATTCTTTCGCCCTATTTGCAGGGCAGCTGATACTGAGAACTGATGTTCAACTGTTAAAGAGAGCTTTATGAACTCTGGCGGATTATGCATCGCCTGGAACTGTGAAAATAATATATGATACTGGCTACGTGGGGTCAAACTCCCATGGTTCTCTGCCCCGTTGGATACTAGCAATACTAATAGTGTATGTGATAAATGGTGTCGGAGCTGCCATGCTATATCAAACATTGTACATTCTTCTTATGCCTCGAGTGGATCTGACATTGTGCAATGTCTATGAGTGCCGATATATCCATAGTCAGTATCATAACTGAGGTGCACGCCGATGTGTCTAGTTGCCAGTGATATTTGATATGTGCCACAGGAGATAGTCCGAATGTATCCCATTTCTAACTTTGGAAAGTCACACTCATCTATATTGCATCTAGTTTGACAAATGGTGACTTTACCCTTCTTCAAAGTTCCGGCCTATCACAAGGAGACTTAACATGAACATACTGCAGCCTCCCAAAACACACATACGCACTCACCACACACATTCATGTCGCACGCACGGGAGGCCGTCCTTAAATGACCTTAGCTGTTAATAGGACGTTAAACAAAATAAACCAAACCAAACCAAACCCTTCTGGTAAGATCTTGCTTATCTTTCACACAATAAGCTAAGGTGTTCAGCCAAGGGAACCACCTTTGATGGCACCACCTTTGATGGCACAACGCAATGTGTCGGCGAATCATTTCAAAGTGAGACTTCAGGCAGACCCCCTAGGGGAAATTATTGACTTATTCTCCGATGACGTATTACAGGGAAAGGTTTTCATTGTGTCACTGCATATACTCGTTGTGTGATATATATTTACAGGAAATGGTGCTCGTCCTCCTCTCCTTTGTCATCGTGTTTGTCATGGTCCGCGGGGAAGTATGCGACAATCCGCCACACTCTGATGGTTGCAATATAGCAGAACAATTCCGGATTGATAGACCGGCGTTCACGACCTCGTGCAATCGCCATGATATTTGTTACAAATGTGTAAGTAATATTAATCACATGCACATTTCAAATAAGTATATAACACGGGTATACATCGTGTCAAAGGACAAAAATGCACGTATATAAAGGGAGGTAAACAAACCCTCGTTAAAAAGTTAGATTTGCTTTTAATTTATCTTCATAACAAGCCGACAATCAGTTACAATCGTCAATTTAGTGGGTCAATCTTCAAAAGAATATACTGCTCTAATTATTGTGATACTATGCCAAACATAACATACTTACCACTCTCAAAATGTTACATACTTAACGTTATGAGCGCATTCAAAAATGAAGATACTTCATGTAATTATTACCCTCCAAACGCTACACAGTTTATACTACTACAACCTTCCGAATGTTACATATTTTACGTGTGTACATTAATACTAATTCCTATACAGAGAGACATTCCGTCAATGTATTATTTCTAGTTGCCAGGACAGTTTTCGTGGACGTATCAGATTTGTCTTTACTATTTCAGTTCGCAAGGCAAATCAAGCAGAAAATAATATAAGAATTTCGATAAAGAAAATAAAGAAAAATTCAGCTTAAATTAGCATAGCCGGAAATAACACTAATTGGACAGGATCCAACTTCGACTGGTTTTTTCTATGTAAGAGAGAATGTTTAACAATAGTACTCTAACGTGGTTATTTTTGCGGGGGGTTAATTTCGCGATTTCCATATGTAAACTATACGCGTGGGGAATTTTCGCGATACAAAGGACTCCGTGTTATAAGCGTATTTCCACGTTGACAGTAATTGAGTTCATCTTTTGTCTACTTGATAATTATTATTTTCAAGTGTAAAATGCTTTACCCACAATGGGTATAGATTTGGTCTTGGAAAGCAATTCCCCCAATTCACCTTTATCATGACGATGTGCGTAAAAGAGATAGGTGACTTTTACAGTCAGGAATATCAGCTATCACTTCAATGAAAATACTTCAGACGGAAAACCACACCACCGATGACCTGATACTTTCATTGGTGTAACAGCCTTATGCAAAGTTTCTTGATCGGCAGATTGCTGATCATATTCGGTGTGATACATTATTGTTGAATATAAAATTATATGCATTCATACATTGTATATTGGTCGTTTCGGAGTCGGTATTGATATTAAATATTATTATCATAATTAGTTTTCTACACCGTAAGAATCTCGATACACTTGATTGAGGCGTTTGTTACAATAAATAAGCCATTGCGGAAATGTTTGAGCAATACAGCTTTAATACGCGTGTAACCACAATCACATCATAATAATTCAAAGGATAGCCAAACTACTTTTACGTGTTGCTATGAACATATAAGAAGTTTAAGTTAATGTAACGTTCTCAAACTGAGAACTCGTGTTGTGGAAATGGAATACCAAGGCATAGGAAATGGCATGGAACACTTACAACCTCATACTGCGCAAATAAAGAGATATTTTCCCTATGATATCGAAAAGCGCATGCGTCAATATGCCATAGTTAAAGTGTTGCTTTGAATAAAAACCTGAAAGAAACTGATAATAAGGAGACTTGTCTCTATATCTATATTTCATGACATGCTTCAATGTAGAAATGTCAAGTGCATTAAGAGAACTGGAATGGTTTCATATTTTCTTCAAATCTTGTATTCTTAAGCTTTTTGTGCCATCTAAGGGTATGTTTGGTAAATTATGCCCCGACGTTATTTTTGTTATTATTCAGGCATCGCAACACAATACAACAAGAGAGCAGTGCGAAAACTACTTCCGTGTCAGCATGTTGAAAGCTTGCGTCTCCACGTTTAAAGGACTAAAGTTCATTCAATGTATTATTGATCATAGAATTTACTACACAGCGACCTCCTCATTTGGAACACAGAATTTTGTCAAATACCGTGAACAGAACCTCCCATGGTGTGCTGAGCCGTGGGTAGCCAGCTGTTTCTACTAACTAGTGGATGAACTCATGATCAGAAGTAGTGACAACTGGGTGAATTGAAGAAAATAATTAGGAAAAGCTCGGTTGGTTCTGGAACAATCTCAAATAAAAAAAAAATCCAAGAGTCCTCGCTATATGGTTAGTCATTCAATTTAGTTCAACTCGAAGTTTCTACACTGGATCATTTTTTTTTTATTTTAGAAATATCCTAAAATATTCTCCTGAATAGTATCACATCGTTAAGAATCTTTATCAAATTCGAAAAGGAAAAAAAAACAAAACGAAAGCTAGGGAATAAATATAACATCGTAAATCTGTAACTCAAAACCGATCGGTGAATGTTTCGTTCTGAATTGTTTAACTTCCTATCAAAAACTAAGGTCAACTTATAACGACATTCTTTGAGTGGAAATTGCGCCGGTTGGTTTGGTTCATTAGTGTTTAACGTACTATCAATAAATCGTCATATAAGGGAACCAGCAACCAACAGAAAAAAATACATATTTCTGAAACATCCCCAGTGTATAGAAAGTTGAGCCAACGATAAAATGTCTGGCAGCCACTAATTGTCCAGTATGTTATGAAGTAAGAAAATAGATATGTAGCCTGAAAGGTAATTTTCCATAAGAAATGTTGATATAAATTTCGTAAGGCCGATTGATTTTTTCCCAAAATTTTAGGTAATAATAATTAACAGGTAAACATTTCAGATTTTTGAGAATTTTTACTGCGAAATTCACCCATTTTCAAAATGGAGAAAATTTCAGCTGAAGGACACATTATTTTTTTGTTTTTTGTTTTGTTTTGTTATATGAGAACCTAAACTAATTATAAACCATAACTGTGATATTGAATTCAAGAATTTGAATGAAATAATCCAAACGTTAACACTTAAGTCTATGGAAATCAATCGGTTGGTTGGTCCCTTAAGGACGACCTCTCGTGCGTACATGCATGTGTTTTGTTTTGGAGGCTGTGGTATTTGGTATGTTCGTATTAGGTCTCTTTGTGAAAGTTCAAAACTTAAGCCATTCTTTCATTATTAATTTTGTTGTTTTTTTATTTTTTATTTTTTTTTTTTTATCTTTAAGTCAACTAAAATGTCAATTACAAAAAACAAAAAACCTACCCCCAAACTGCAAAATCAAATGAGGCTATATTTGTTACTGCCAATCCATATTAAATGTGTTTTATCAGCGTTAATGTTAAGCCTATCTTCCTGGTTTGTAATAGAAATATCTTTCTGCAGCATTGGACTTCATTTTGAAGTGTATTTAGTCTTAAAAATACAAAATATCGGTTTCTCATCCTCCTCCATCCACTTCGCCCTAGCCGTAATGATACCTCCTTTAATTTGTTTTAAACGTAAACTTCTAGTTCTTTCATCTTAACTTGGGGTTAGCACTGGCTTCAAGTATTTCTCTCGAGATCACTTTCTCTAAGGTTCTGATGTTTTTTCCATCAGCAAACACTCCAAAAACAGCTGATCATCAATCACAAAATAATAAGACTATCAGGAATACGTAAAGGAGAACGATAATTGAATAGTTGAAAACAGTATTGTAGTTTATCATTTTCAGTGTAGAATGATTGGAAGCCACTATATTCTGACTGTAGGTCTAAAAATGGCGAACGAAAGACCTGAGGGTCAGTATCAGATTTAATTGTGTCATGAAGGGAAAGGTCAATTATCGGTAATTTTAAAGTCCATGAAGATATTTTGATTGTTCCGCAGGATGCGATTGAGTCGACATTAATTTTGGCAGTTTCTAAAAGAGAGGACATCCGTATTCCAAACGATAGAATACATTTTGGTTTATTATGGAACAAATCCTTTTAATTTCGATCGAATGCAAGGGAATAGGAAGGGTTTTATGGATTTGATTTTAATTGAAGTGCTTGTTGCAGTGAAAGTTGATTGCGACGATTATACAGTGATGGTTTGTTTGCCTCTACATAGAGACTCGCAGATGGTGTGGTTTTGATGGCTCCAAGAGCGAGTCTCAGACACCCAGACCCTAAAGTATCTAATATTTTCAGATACGATTTTCTAGCGGAACCATGGACAATGGAACCGTAGTCCAATTTCGACCTAACAAGTGCTCTGTAAAGTCTTAGTATAACTTTCCTATCAGCAACCCAGTCAGTGTGGGACACTATCTTTAGAATTTTAAGTGCTTTAAAACATTTAGCTTTCAGGTGATTTATATACGGAAGAAACGTGTAAATGTCTATTGATAGCAGCATACATGTTTTTTGGTGTGTTTTTGTGGTTCTCCTGTAGGGCTGGTGTCCCGGCTTTCTGGTAATTTTGTTTAGGACAAGCCTCACAATAAAATTTTGACATTATAATTGCCAGGCTATCACTGTCAATCGTATTGAAATGATCCTCGTCATCGGGCATAGCGCCGGCTGGTTCCATGGCGTCAGTATGTTGCAAACAACGAAATTTTATTAACGAGTTCGTTTTTTATTTACCGATTGTTTTTGTTTTCATGAACTCCATATATTTTAATGTTGTTTTTGTAAGGATTGACATTTTTCTTCAGCTTTTTTAACGACACAAAATATAAATTGAATTTTCAAGCGTTGGCATCTTCAAGACAGGTAGTTATACTAACATTTTATTTGATATCGATGCGCATGCCTAATCACCAAGCGTCATTATCGGAAATGAATAACATTTGGCTTGAAAAGCGTCATCTAGTGACAATGCAACGCAAGTGTAAATATAATAGTATGAAAACATAACCACTTTTTATTTTGAACCACAATAGCTTTTTAATATCAAACATATTAAACATGTAGAATAAAAACATAGAAACTTCTATTTAATACATTTTACAAACAAGACTAAGTACTAAATAAAATAAAATTTTAACAAAATCAATGTATGTTTATTAAAAACCAAGACAACTCTTTATTTGATATGTAAAAAAAACTTGAAAAGACTTGATTTTAAAAGAAATGTATGTCTTTATAGATAATATATATATATATAAAAGGACAAAATAATAAATATATAAACCTGAGAAAATACATTCTGAAATTATAAACACATACTTACCATATATTTTAAGTTCAATATTGAAATATATTCATGATTTGAAATTTAATCTTTGAGACATTAACTGTACAAATATCGGGATTTGAGATTTTAATAACAGAAAACGAGATTATTAACACTGGTGTATTTTGTCTGGGTCCATACCTCCAAAACCCGTTTAAGTACCTTATACCACAAACTCACATTTATTTTGACTATCTTAAACTTTAAACTTCAAATGAATTGTTTACAACATGACAACTGTTCGATGGCATGTAACTTATTTCTTTGGATTTCGTTTTTGAGTGTCCTTTCCCACCTCTTCATACATATCGGCAACACAATTCGATATTTCTTCATCACGTCTTTGTCCTGACAAGCCGGTTCCTGGCCACAGTGGCAGCAAACTGTTTTGTCAACTCGGCACGTGTTGCTCTCCGAGCAAAAAGCAAATTATATGGGCGTTCCACCGGAAAAAAACATGGATATTAACGTGTATATATATATATATACATTTTCAATAGCATAAAATTAGTAACAAAAATAAACAAAATCAGGTACGTTTTATGTTTTGGCAACAAAACATCCAGATTTTTTTTTATTGACAAAGGGACCTACATTGTACGTGCCTGTGACTGAACTGGATTAATACTTTATCTTGTTTGAGGCTTCAAGCACAACCTGATATAATGTAAGTTTGAATACACACTAATATACCTTTCGACTGGACATAGGGACCCACGCGCCTATGTTACCAGATTGATAGTGATCTACATATGTAGTAGGCCTAGTGTCTCTACAAGACTAACGAATAATACAATAATAAACAATCTGATAATCATGTAATGACTAGAATTGATGACTTTAATTAAATTAACAGAACAAAGATATCTGTCTATCTAACATTTCAGTAAAAACATCTCGTAAGGCTTGACATCATGCTGCTATCCAACATTATAGGTACTAAATTTGATATTTCATGGCATAGTACATTTTTTGTACGTGTTTGTGATACATCTTTATACTATGAAAAATACTATTATATAGGTTTATTTTTGGTTAAAAAACTAAAGGAATTTTCTACTTTTACACTCTTTTGAAAATGAAACAAATTACGTTTTTAAAATCTTGTTTTCAAATAAATGTATTGCTTTGATTAGTCAATGCAGTACGGGGAAAGTGCCTTTTAATTTCTTTTTTCCGTCCGATCTTTTCTTCGTCGTTTGACTTTCTTTATTTTTTTTCTCTTCAATTTCAAACTCGGATGTTAGCAGTCTATGACTCGTAACCCGTTTTTTCCCTTTTTGCTAAGGCGTATTGACCTCCGATGTGGATGTTGCATTACGGAAATTGAATAAATTGTTCAACATGTTCCAATCAGGATTGAGTGTGGCAGCTTCCCTTATCAAGGACCAAAGCGGGTCTAAATGTGCAGTTGGAGAGGAACCTACATTATCGGCTAATTTAATCGTTGATGGTTCAGTATCTACGGACAATTCAGAACCCAAGGAAGTTTGTGAAAGTAACTGCAGATAAGAAAACTCATCTTCTGAAACCTCAGAAATAGGATCAACTGCGACTCCAAGTGGTGCCTCCATTCTTGACCGGGTATCATGCGGAGCGTAATGAAGGGACAATGGCATCTGCCGGTATGGCCGGCGGATTCAAAGGGAAAATCCCGCACGACTTGAAACCTTGTTTCATATAATCTGCAGAGAAGGCCGATTCGTTGGCCTGTTTCAATAGGCTTGGCCATGTCCACTTGATCACTATATTTGCCGGAGACGAGGAGTGAACTCGGAACATACCTTGTCAAAGTACTTTTTAAAAGGTCCAAATATGCTGATTTCATTGGATTTTGCTTCTTCCAAAAGCTCTACTGCCTCATGGGAAATGTGTTGGTCCAGTATTAATAACTGCGGTCGTTCGGGACCGATATCTTTAAGATTATATATCTCTATGCCACTTTAGTGCACCTGCTTCATCTATCCAATCTTTGGCTTGGAAAGTCCAAACTACATTGGTGGGCCCCTCATCTGTATTAAAGCCATTCAGTGATTTGGATGTTTCCCCCCTTACAATAGCCATGGGGACAGTGCTCTTCCTGCCGCATTTAAAAAGGGCAAAATTGTTGCACTCTCGCGAGAGTCTCCAATAGCACCCGGGACGCTTTTAGATCCTTTCCTCGAAATTACAGATATTTGCAACCCGTTTTATCCATGTTCCATATCTTATGTGGAGAGTTCTGAAGATTCAATTCATGGACGATTGCAGACAAGTCTCTGAAATAGAGGCCGTCCTAAATGACCTTAGCTGTTAATAGGACGTTAAACAAAGTAAACTAAACCAAACTCTGAAATAGTTAGATATTGTAACCGCATTCATATTGCGTGCTCTTACGCTTTCAAGCTTTTCCGGTTTTCTGAGAGTAATGGACGGATTCCTCCGACAAAATTCGTCCCACCACGCTTGCATTTGGCATTTGCCAAACGGGCAGCTTTCCTAACCAAATCCTGCACTGGCTCTTGATTCGGTCATTTCAACCATGTCCTTCTCCACGTCTGGTGGGAAAACTGTTGTTCTTTCAAAATGTCGACCAATTACTTCTTTTGCAGTTAAGTGTTCGGATAAAGTAGATTTAAGAATTATGAAGGCCTCGGTGGCTTTTCTGGTGCTCATGCCCTTATCTTCACAACGTTTACCGCCCTGGACATGCGTTCATCGTTAATTTTCTTGTATATCCATTTGGATTTACGTGGCATCCTGCTAAAATAAATGCTGTGTACATGTATAAACAACTTACTGTGATAATTAAGAAACTGCATCTGTGCCTTTTATAACTTTGATTTATCAAATACACTTTGTAAGACAAAAATCGTTTGTTCACATATAAAAATATCACGGTGGTCACTGGTTCAGTGGATGGCGCAATCATATTTCACCAAGGCAACAGGAGTTTGGCGGCCGGGCGTAATAAGATATTGGTCACCTGTCACACCACGTGTTTTTTTTAGGTTACTCCGATTTCCTCTCGCATTAAGACCCATTGCGCGTTTTGATCCGGACCAACAAGTAAAACAACTTACTGTAAACATTGAAATTTACGCGCACGGAAAATTTACTCTAATTACGCAATGACAAATCGACCGCGAAATTTCCCTATGCGTTTTATTATGTGATATACATATAAATGGTATATAGAAATCACTCGAAGATATTCGATCGCAATTATTACTCCCACGCGTACAGTTTACCTATCAAAATCGCGAAATTAACCCCCGTGGAAATAACCACATACAGTATAAATCTAATAACTTGTTTCATGGTTGCTGTATACCAATTAGGTTCAATTTAATTGCTTTCACTTCATACAGTTTCTCATTTGTACCAATATCGGAACTCTTATCAACAGTACATGTTATTTATGTCTGTGATGGACCATTTATATTAAGCATATGAATGTTTTGTCTCCGTGAGAAAAAAAACCCAATCGAGTCGCTTATTTTTTTTAACTTTCATTTTTTTATATACTTGATTACATAATGTATCGATCAACTATCAGATTGGAAGGATCAACAATATGTTATGATTTTACTAGCGCATTTTCACTTCAAACTGGAAACCACAGGCTTCAAGCAAATCGGTCGCTTGTCTTGATTTTGCGTCCTGTATTATGCAGGCAATGTTGCATCTTTGCTAGGAGCCCACTCTTCTGCTTCCTACAACGGCATCTTCCTTGGGTTTAAGCCGCCATGTGTTATAAATGTTTGATTTTAGTAATTTAGAAAGGATAAAAGCATAATTTCTGTTCAGATATCTGACTTTAACCCCTTGGTCTGTAACAGCAATCGCATCCATGTCTTTGGGGGTTTCCGGCTGTCTTTCTAACTTGTACATCTCTCCAACAGTCAGCTGCCGAGAACCCCAGTAATGCATCCCTACCATCCATATGCCTGGTAGGATCAGATACTTCATCCTATAATTTTAAAATAAACCAAATCGATGTAGTCACTTAAAATATATATCAATAACAAGAGTTGTTGCAATGTATACGTCAAGGGTGCAGTGGTAGCGCACTCGCCTTTCACCAAGACGACCGGGGTTCGATACCCTACCGGACGGGAATAGGTTTGGGGTCACCTCCCCGATCACGTGGGTTTTCCCCGGGTACTCCGGTTTCCTCCCACAATAAGACCCTCACGCGCTTCCATTCAGGCCAAGAAGATCGATTAATATAAGTTTGCAACTTGTTTTGAAATTGTTGATAAATGAATGAAGATTATATAATGTATACGTCATCCCCCAAATAACCCGCGAAATGACAATAGTTTTTGTGAGCAGCAAATCTAAAAAGAGTCTTAAAACGTTAAAAAGGACTGTGCTCGCAACTACCTAATCGACAAGTAGATCTACTCACTAGATAAATCGATCTCGTAATAATGAACCTATCTATCAACGTAGAGAAAACGGAGTGATAGAATATAACCATGATCACAAGCAAATGAAAAATACAGAGGTAAATTTCTATATAAAAAATGTTCAATGTTATATCACATACATGTAATTATCATATTACAAAAGCTACATTGAAATAAAGAAATGGAATACATGCGCAATGTACACATAGTAGAAAAGGTGCAAGAAAATCAAACGTAAACAAAATCACCAAACCAAACTAAACTCGTATTGTCAAATACTTTTTCGACATTCTATCTCCATCGCTACAAAACTATTCAGGTCAGTAAGTACTTTCTCTCCTCACCATGGAATTTGGTGATTGAACGTCAATGAAAATGATTAAAATGTGAAATTAGATAAAAAAATCAAAACAACTTGTTTGAAAATGCGAAATCGCTAAAACAACAACTAAATTAAAATCAAACAAAACAAATTTGAAACTGAACGCTTGCTTAATGTAATCGTTACTTGGCAAATCAAAATAGTTCTGGAATCGACCATACAAAGTACTTCAGTAGCCTTGTTAAAACTTGCAAAAAAGGTTAGTTAATGCAAAAGCGATCATTTTGAATATATATAGCTGCTTATTGAAAGACACTTTTAAGTGTAATGATACATTATTCTGTAAGATACTAGTTTTATTTACAAGATAGTTGTCCTCCCTAATTCCCCATTTATGTCCGAATTTCACCGTATAGTTGAATTACTATATGGGGAAATTCGGACACTGTTTACAAGGGAATATCTTTTATTTAAAAGGAAAAAAAAAATTATTTTGTTATGGAGTATATGCTTAGAAACATGTTCATAAATAACAATTATAAATCTTACACTTAGTACACGTACCAGCTAGCTTCAGGTTTAATGGGCCTTGTTGGATTTTCGTCTTTGTAAAGTTGACTGAATGAATCGAGTCGACCTCGAAATGGGCGGGGTTAAGGATTAAGGTAGAGTATAAAGGGAGGCAACTCGTAAATGTCTTGGCAATTCGTGATCATAGACGTTTGAAACGCATTTGCGTAATGATGCTACGTTGTCGTACTGCATACAAGAAAGAACTCTGGAGACGAAGAATTTTTTGACCATCCAAATTTCCCCATTGTCCGGATTTTCGCATGTTTAGGGTTGTACTGCGAGGTGTTGCCAATGAGGTGGCGATATACACCGACAAAAGACCCGGACTAACACAAGGAGCCTTGACACGAACATACCGCAGTTTACCAGGATACACATCTGCACTCACGTCGTACGCACGACAGTCCTGAATTGCACTTGGCTGTTTATAGGATTGCGCAGAGGAACGATCATGTCGCCTTTCAGATAACTCCTCAGAATCCAGATGATTTCTGGCTATGTTTTGCCCATCCAAACAAATTTGACCATCCAAAATCTGCTAAAAACTTAGAAATTGTAATTGTATTCTATTGATCATTCTCAGTAATCAAACCTTCCCGATATGAATGCGCAGAGGAACGAGAATATGCCGCCTTTCAGATAGCTCCTCAGAATCCAGATGATTTTTCGCTATGCATTGCCCATCCAAACAAATTTTACCATCCAAAATCTGCATTCTCAGTAATCAAAATTTTCCAAAAAGGAAAGTCGGACCGCATTTATTGGATTCACTTCCAAGATTCCGAGAGATTGGCCAATCCAGAAGGCTAACCCGCCGTAACCCTTTATGGGATGTTGTTAGATGTCCATGCAACGAAGTGAGAATGACCATCTTGATAATGGGGGGACTATAGGTTTACCCTCCGTCCGTCTGTCTGTCCGTCTGTCCGTCTGTCTGTCTGTCACGCAATAGTTGTCCGGACAACTCCTTCTAAAGTACTACTCCGACTTTAATGAAACTTCGTATACATGATCAGTATAACATGTAGTTGTGCATCCCACATTTTTTTTTTCGAAAAACCAATTTTCTAAATGGCCACCGACTTCTCATTTGTTGAGGCTTGTCCGGACAACTCCTCCTAAAGTACTACTCCGATTTTAATGAAACTTGGTATGCATGATCAGTATAACATGTAGTTGTGCACCCCACATTTTTTTTCGAAAAACCAATTTTCAAAATGGCCGCCGACTTCTCATTGGTTGAGAGTTGTCCGGACAACTCCTCCTAAAGTACTACTCCGATTTTAACGAAACTTGGTATACATGATCAGTATAACATGTAGTTGTGCCTCCCAAATTTTTTTTCTTCAACAATTCATTTTTCAAAATGGCTGCCAGCTTCTCATTGGTTGAGGCTTGTCCGGACAACTCCTCCTAAAGTACTACTCCGATTTTAACGAAACTTTGTATTCATGATCAGTATAACATGTAGTTGTAAATCCCATATTTTTTTCCGAAAAAACAATTTTCGAAATAGCTGCCGACTTCTCAACTACAACATGTAGTTGTACATCCCAATTTTGCATCCCACATTTTTTTATTCGAAAAACCAATTTTCAAAATGGCCGCCGACTTCTCATTGGTTGAGACTTGTCCGGACAACTCCTCCTAAAGTACTACTCTGATTTTAACGAAACTTGGTATATATGTTCAGTATAACATGTAGTTGTGCATCCCACTTTTTTTTTTTTTCGAAAAACCAATTTTCAAAATGGCCACCGACTTCTCATTGGTTGAGAGTTGTCCGGACAACTCCTCCTAAAGTACTACTCCGATTCTAACGAAACTTGGTATGCATGATCAGTATAACATGTAGTTGTGCATCCCACATTTTGTTCTCTCGAAATTCATTTTTTAAAATGGCCACCGGCTTCTCATTGGTTGAGGCTTGTCCGGACAATCCTAAAGTACTACTCCGATTTTAACGAAACTTGGTATACGCGATCAGTATAACACGAAGTTTAAAAAAAAAATGGGAAATAAATAGTTACACTCCTGGGTCAGGCCCCGACTTTGTATTGCTGTTGCAATTCTATCCATCCTTGTTTATATTGTTTTGACATGGACACGGCATAACATCATCGTCGTGAGCATGGCCATATACATTTTATCACACTCTAGTTATATATTTAAATGGTTGCTTTGTTGAAACCATAAACAAATAAGAGTGCAGTATGCTATCTTCCATTAATTACTGCGTTGCATACAAAATGTCATCCAAACATAAATGTATATAGTTGCTCACAAGACATTTTTTTTATTATTTATTTATTTTTATTTTTTTTCATTTAATTTTTTTCATTGTTTTTTATTTTTTATTTTTTTTTTCATTTTTTTTTTTATTTTTATTTTTTTTTCGCAATTTCTTTAATTCATCATATCGTGATTTTGTACTTAGGTCAATGCGATGGCAGAATTAACAACTCCATGCATCATATACTTATTTTTTGGAAAACATGCTTCATATGGATTAGTAGATGCTAGGTATTTTCTGGGATTTTTTCCCTTAAGCCTCGCCCTGTAACTTGTTGTCCAATGTGTTGGCATGTTGTGTTCTGCAGAAAAGGCATTTACTAATTGACAATAAAAAAAAATAATTAATGAAAAATTAAGTTATACTTTTCAGTTCTTTGACAGTTTATCAATTTGAATGACAGCATTTTGACGATAAAAGGGGTGCATATATATATATGTGTGTGTGTGTAATTGAAAATTGATGAATTTCATCTCTTCTTTCTCCACAACTTGAAAATGTCTCACATTTGGCCTTTAGTTGAGCGTTCGGCCCAGTGAGGAAGACTTTCGGCCCTGGCCGAGATAAATCAGAGTCTATAAAATGGTAGTTGATACTCCTGCTTAACGCTCATGTTTTTCAGAAGAAGTACGGCTGGTTCGCTCGTAGGCAGTATAATGTGTCCCGATTTGTTATCGGTGGCATGCTTCAGTGAGCTAGCACTATAAATTCGACATCATTTTCGCGCTATATTTAGGAAACAAACATACCACAGCCTCCAATAACACGCGTACATCTCGCACACGTGGGAGACTATCTTTAAGTGACTATAGCTATTGATAGAACGTTCACCAATAAAAATCAAACCAATGCTAAGAAATCAAAGACAGCCACCATGCCCACATGCGGTATTGCACAATAACAATGATTGTCAGTAGAGCTGTATCTCTACTATGTATGCTAAAATATACATTAAAGTACTAGGTCCTTAAAGTCATATGACCGTTAAGGCTAAGGGCCACTTGTTAGTTGTCCGTTGTATGTTATTGAAACACGTATATATTTTTATTTACGTGACATACGATACAGTGAAATCCAAGCTTCAGTTAAAACAGCAGTAAAAAAGAAGCGTATTGTTCCACACGCTAAATGATTTGTACCATCGTAAATACGTATCAAAGCCACATGTATCTGCACATATCTCCAATATTCCGGAGAGAGTCATTAGTCATGCAGATTAAAGAGTGTATGTATGAATTGTGCCAAGCGCAGTCACGTGTCGTGTGTAAACATGATCCTTAAGGAAGTGAACACTCAACTTATGAACCCAAACGCTATCATACAAAAACAATAATCAATGTTCACCAATAGCGAGAACCGTCGAAGTAAGAGGTTGACCATGGTTAATTGTGAAGTTTAGCAGTCCTGGTGAATGATAAATCTGTCTGGCTATGGCTTCCTTAAAGGTGAGGATCCGCTTTTATTTTACTGCATACTTTTTTAAACGATGTACCATATATATAAGTGTTTTCCCACTACTTACAAGAGAGAGTAAGTTCTTTAAAAACTGTAAGCATACACAAAAATTTGAACTATCAAAGCTGTTGGTCTGCATGAAAAGATTTCAGTTGACAGCCACTTTTTTAACTTAACGTGAGTGTACCCATATATATTTACATGTTCGTGTGTTTGATGGTGTATCGTCTTTGGCCCTTTTTACTGCCCATAGTTTGACACTAATGACCTTACAGTGTTGATGGGCTGTTAAGAATCTAAAACTAATAATATGTTTAGGTTAACAAAGTGTCTACTTCAAAACAAGAATTATGAGTGTTTAAACATGTAAAGACATTTTTTATATCCCCGCAACAAAGTATACTGGATCAGATTGTCTGTCCGTCCGTCTGTCTGAAGACACATTTATCCGGACAACTCCTCCTAAACCGCTGGGCCGATTTAGACGTGTAGATGTGCATCTCAGTTTCTTTTCCTCAAAATTATGGTTACTATGACAACTGGTCACTATTAACAGGTTTTCCGATAAGAACCATAACTTTAAGTTTGTCCAGACAACTCCTCCTAAACCGAAGGGCCGATTTCAATGAAACTTCACACAAATATAGAGGACCATGTGAAGATGTGAGTATGACTGAATTCTCTTTATTGTGAAAATCACATATTTCAGACATTCTGAATTTTAGAAATATCGGCCTGCACTGGTTATCTTACTTAGCCTCTAATTAACAGTTCTAATTCACCACTGACTCATGCAGATTGCGGGGGTTTAGTCAGCCATCCTGGCGTCAGTTCTAGTATCATTTCCTTTAGCATGATTTCCCGCTAACAACGTCGTTTTTTTCCCGTCTGCGACGAGCTTTAATTGAACTTTGTATATAATTAAATCACAAAGTGCATGTCTCCACAAAGCCTTCATTTACAACAAATCATCCAGAAGTTATTGTCCAGTAACTCAGAAAATTAGATATGGTTGGAATTTGAACTTTAATAGTTTTGGTTTCCGTTTCTCAAACAATAGTATACTAAAGTATACATATTTACACACGCCCTACAGATTAAATGGATTTTATATCTTTGTTGTACTAACCTACCTAGCCCTTAACATGCAGTTGGACGACTGATTAGTCCATTGTCAGTACAGTGTGACGAAATGGAGTTTTTGCCGGGTGTCTTGGACAGTATGCTTCAGTGAGGTAGCACTATAAAGCCAAGTTCCAAACCATCACCACAAGGAGATAAACATACCGTATCGGGCCATAACACACTCAATACATTCATGTATCTCGCACAGAAGGGAGGACACCCCCAGATGACGGTTGACAAAGCTGTAGATAGGAGGATAATCCAAACCAAATAAGAAAATAAAATTGATATAGAATATTTACACACTAGTTTATTGACAAATTTAAATGAATTCTATAGTATATCGGTGATGTTTGGTGTAAAACATATTTAGGTTAATATTGAGAATTAGTAATATTTGTTTTGTAATTTTATAATTACACATGTCTGTTATACAAATGTATATAGCCGAGACCGAAATAGATCGGCCAAAATTGCAACGCTTGGGATCTGATTGTTTTTTTCCTTTCCTTTTCTCCCCACTCTGTATTTTTGTGTTTTGTTTTCTTACACTAGGTGCAGTCATCGTAACGTACTGATAATGAGCCTTTATAATTTAATTAGTATTACTCTAGGTGTCTCATTGAAATCTGTCCTCAGTACCCAACACCGAAATCACGGCTTCTGGTAATTTCTTTTAACGAAATATTAACATGGCAACTGAAAATTCCATGTATTCGCTAACGTTTCAAAGCCTTACGACTTTAACCAGGCATGTATGCCAGTTACGTAACGTTGTAACGTTCTTTACGACGTTATACTATTGTTCATTATACGGGGTAGTGATACATTGTAATGGTATTATTGTCGTCTCGGTCCTGTTGTCCCGTTGTCAGTACAATGTATAATGTGACTGGGTGTGGTGTCCAGCTGGGTGTCTTCGGCAGTATGCTTATAAATATGTAAAAGTTCCCGACTATCACAAGGAGACTGAACATACCACAGCCTCCCAAAACACATACGCAATTACCATTCGCATGAATATCACACGTACGGGAGGTCGTCCTTAAATGACCGTACAATAATGTAGCTGTTGACGGGACGTTAAACAAACCAAACCAAACTGGGAATTAGTAACATCAATGAGAGGTTTACTCTATTTTAATGGGTTACATGCACCAATCTGGATCGCCGTCCTGTGGTATTCCTGCATTTCACTTTTATCCCTTTTGAAATTGATGTTTGACCTAGAATTATACTGTTCAAAGACTTTCTATGTTGAAGTAATTAGGATTGGTAAGATTTTCTAATGCCTCGCTTTACAATGCCGCACATGTGGTCTTCAGTTGAGCCTTCGCCCCTGTAAGGAAGGCTTTGGGTTCTGTCCAAAAACCGTGACTTACCAGATTCTTTAGAAACAGTAGTTGCTACTTTTGCTCAGCGTTAAGCATTTTTGAAGGGCCCGACTGGTTTTCCCGTTGTCATAATGATGTGAACGGGTGTGGTGTCCTGCTGGGTGTCTTCGGCAGCATGCTTCAGATAGTAGTAGCACTATAAACCGGCAAAAGATCCGGACTATCACAAGGAGATTTAACACGAACATACCGCAGCACTACGCACTCCCACACGCATGCACTTTGCACTAACGGGAGGCCGACCTTAAATGGCCTTAGCTGTCGATAGGACGTTAAACAAATAGTTCCAAACCAAATCATTTGTTTTATACCTTTATGTGTATAAGCGTGTTAACATCGGTCTTCTGCGTTTGTGTGATATTGGAAAGTACATCGGTACTGGCTTTTTCTTATTGTTCTGTTATTTTCATACTTTAACACCGTATATTGACCTCTAATGACCTTTTCTGTGTTGATGGACTATACTAGTAGCATACGAATTTTGTTCGAATAATGCTTGGTCAGCCATAAAAATAGAAATATAAATATTTGTATCTGCTCTTTTGACTCATTTGATTTAAAGATGAAAGCAATTTTCATTTTTATGAACGTTTATATCTTATAATAACGTGTGTTTTTTACACAGCTGATCGTACTGGCGTGTGTACTCTTCGTCAGCGTCTCCAGTCAGAGATACACTTGTGATAATAATCCGTTTAACAACGGGTGTACTATTCCATTCGGCCTCGACATCCCCTTCAGTAACTCATTCCTTCCGGCCTGCAGGCGGCATGATATCTGCTACAAATGTGTATGTATACTACAGCTATTAGACAGCCAGTGTCTTGATTGATTGATTGATTGATTGATTGATTGATTGATTGATTGCAATTGATTGATTGATTCGGTGTTTTTTTTCATTTTTTTTTCTAAGTTTCCACTGTTCATGAAGCTATTGATTCTAATCACTTATGAAAGATAATTTCAAAATAAATATCAAAATAACGCGAAAAAAACCCAACAAGAATATTTTGGTTAGCATGTACTCTGATAAGCAGCTGATGAAAGAAGACATATCAATCTTTTTTTACAACAAATATTGTTGACCGCTATGTACATGCTTGACTCGTACATGTCATGAGCAGATCAAGCTATATTTTAGGAAAATGCTCTTTTGGAGTGTACTTTAATCTCACAGAAGTTTGTTTTTTCTCTAAATTTTTAGGGCAACCATCCAATGTACGTAGAACGCGATCCAAGGCAGCGATGTGATCGTATCTTTCGCCGGAATATGATGGCAATTTGTAGGCGACGAAGCTTCTTCCGGAAGCTGACCTGCCAGGCTAATGCCCGTCTCTACTACACAGGTGTTCGTGCGTTGGGCATCGGCCGAATGAAATCCCGGGAACGTGTTCCAAGCTTTTGTACCCAAAGCTGGGTAAATCCATGTCTCCAGTGACGTGTACACAGCGACATGTCGAATGAGGTCGGCTACCTTCGGATGTAGACTACGGAATCAGCCGAATGTTGACTAGCGCCATGTATCGACAATCAACTTATAATATAATATTGAAACGTTGGACTTAACTATAAAAATACATACATTCTTAGATAAATATATATCATATCAGCAGTAAATCAATAGGGCTACACGGTTAAACGATTAGACATTTCATCTGAGCGAACATATAACTCCGTTACTGTAACAAACAGACTACGCCTACAGGCCTGTTGTAACAGTTACAGTACAATACAGACTTGCCTACCCGACAGATTTGTCATTTGTCATTAAAAACATGTAAACACACACAATCACCTGGCAATGACAGGAAATAAAATAAAAGCCATACATAAAAAAATATAAAAAAGAAAATGTCAAATGTCACAACCTATGAAATGGTTCCGTTTGCGTCAGCAGGGGGCCCTGGAATTTGTTTACTCTACTGTACTGTCAGTAACTGTTAGGCCTACTCAGTAACCTGTGTATTTGGAAGTTGGGAATTGGCTCTTAAATGAACGAACATTCGGTAAAAATGACACCCCTCGATGTTCATATACAAATATTTATTTTAATTGTAACTCAGAGTCTATATTTGTGTAGAGTAACCATGAAAACTAACTGCCATCCTAGCCTTTCAATATGATCATCGTTAGCCTATCGACTGACCTACCTTCGTCATTCCATCAAGACAACCGGTTAAACACATATAATCCTATGTCACAGAAAAGATCGAATACTCGTATAGAGTCACCGTTCGCTGGTTCACACACGAAGTTGTCAAAATCACAGTGAATTTAAAATTACCAGCCACGAAACATCGCCGCGTCATGGCGATCGAGATCGCCATCACTCTCAATATCCTTGAACTATGAATGGAATTCCAATGACAGTCGTGACGTCATGCAGTGACGTAGTGTTTTATAAAAAAAATTTGACTTGACATTTAAAAGTACAGTGTGTTCTGTGAAATGATTTAATATGTCGAGGTGCAAATCAAATTATATGTGAAGTTGGAAAACTCATTTCAGCGTTGGCTTTCAGTATTGTTGATAGAACTTCTTTTTCTCGATCTTCATAATCGAAGACTCTTCGTATGTGTGTGTTTCTATTGATGACATATAAATAATGCAAAAATAAACAATGCAAAATATAATGGTTTTGTGTGATAATAACGAGGAGCGATCAGATTGGTACCTTACGTTTTCTTATTTCATTTGTCATCTATTCGCAATTTTCATTACTTTTTCTTTTTTTTCTGTTGACGTGGCTTTATAATTGTATGACTTCCAGTCTTTCTAATGGAGTAGAGGTCGTCGATAATATAACTTTCGCCATTATCTGTTTCATAACTAAACGACTTTTATAGACTACGGATTTTCTTCTATATAATACATGAAAAGGCGCACAAGCATATATAACCAGACTCTATTCTGCAAGCAATGACCCATTTTCAGTTAAACACTTTCTTATTCGATCGCTTTGATCTACCACCTACTGTAAACGAGAAAGTTTTCACAACAGAAGAGCAAGTCTATAAATTATTTTCGAAACTGTTGACATACACAAATTTCGAATTATCTAAAAACTGTTGGTTTGTACTATATCAAACTTTAAACGCAAGTGAACTTTATTTTTACAATATTTACCTGTTGCTTGTATCCTTTCATGCCAATTTTCACTCACCATTTACAGTGTTGATGTGTCATTTAGAATTCAATATCTAACGTGGACAACTTCACGGAAATATCAAATTAGCAATATGCTTTACGAAATGGAAGGGATATCATTTCTTTCAATATATGCTTTGTAGTTTAGTCCTACGTTATATGACTAAAGTTATTGCAACTTTGTTGTCCACAAATTAACATGACGTGCAATCAATTAACGATTTGGCCAATCAAAAGGATGGAGGGTATTTTATGTAATTGATTGATAAAACATCTGGTACGTACAAGAGTTTAATTGATTACCTCCGATTTCTCTGAACACATAACACATTGGAAAAGTTTTCTGGTTTTCTAACCTACAATAAAGGCTGATATACAACATTTCCTTGTCGAGCACATCCTGAAACTTATAATTCGATACAACCTCGGGGTTATCGTTCCTGCTACAGTGAGGGTCGTTAGTGAGTGGAAGGGCGACAACTCTTAGATATTCGTTTCGATGATATTGTTCATTAATGTTTTGTTGTGCTGCTGACTTAATTAACATCTGAATAGAGGAGGTTATGTCCAGTTCCACAAAGTCATTATCAAAAGCTGTCTGTGGCGTGTCAAGCGTTGTAAAATGTATCATTTATCAAAAAGCCCGTGCTAGATGATTGACTAAACTTCCGCTCTTAGTTATTTAGACGGAAGTCTGTATGGAGATTATTACTAATAATGTCAACATTTATTTTATGAGCTATGTAAACTTGTATTTTCACTTGGCCCGAGTGGTCCGGTATGTGACCCGCTATATTTGAATTTTCCAATGCCGCCTAGGTAGAAAAATGAAGATGTTACCACCACTCAGCCACTGGACCCACAGATAATTTGAATAAAGTAAACAAAATTGAAATTATTGGTAAATTTATTACAAATTCATATCGGCCATTGGCAATAACAGGTATTCACTTCACATACTGTAGTTCAATGTAATCTGTCAATGTACAATCCGGATTCACTCATTGTTTAGATTATATGTACGAGACATTAAATCGCCTTTCTGATTGTGATGAAAACGCAATAAAGTTGACATTCAAAGTCGTCCTTCATTTCTCATTGTCATATTTTAGTCTCATTGTATATTTAAAACGGACTGCTAGTTAAATATTGACCCTGAAAGAGAAAAAAGGCATTGTAAGATGAAATGAGTAATTAGATTCAAACAAGAATTTAAAATATGGTACATGTGGAAGTATAAGGTTTGGTACAAGACGCTCAATGACAATATTACTAGGTTTATGTAACCAGGACATAACAAGATTTTACTGTACAAACAATGACAATGTTACTAGGTTTATGGAACCAGGACATCACACGATTTTACTGTACAAACAATGACAATATTACTAGGTTTATGTAACCAGGACATCACACGATTTTACTGTACAAACAATGACAATATTACTAGGTTTATGGAACCAGGACATCACACGATTTTACTGTACAAACAATGACAATGTTACTAGGTTTATGTAACCAGGACATCACACGATTTTACTGTACAAACAATGACAATGTTACTAGGTTAACTAACTAGGAAATAACAAGGATTTACTGTACAAACGATGACAGTATTACAAGGTTAACTAACTAGGAAATAACAAGGATGTACTGTACAAACGATGACAATATTACTAGGTTATCTAAACAGGACAGGATAAAGGTGCATTAATTTACGATTATCTACTACGTAATGATGGCAGTTTAACCCTGTACTGTTTAATCCTTGTGGCAGTACAGTGTATAACCCTTATACTGTATAATAGTGCCCTGCAGGTAGGGCGTACGAATTGTACCACAATGCATGATCGTATTTAATGACTTAATTATGGATCTATCTTTTCTCTTTTTTTTAACAACTTCTTCCTATATCTCCCTTGACAATGCCTCACTTTTGGCCTTTAGTTGAGCGTTCGCCCCTGTGAGGAAGTCTTTGGGTTCTTTCCCCTTGCCGAGACACACTAGAGTCTTTAATAATTGTAGTCGCTATTCTTGCTTAACTCACAGCATTGTGGGATTGGGATGGCTGGTTTGACCGTTGTCAGTATAATGTGACCGGTTGGTGTGTCCTGCTGGGTGTCTTTGGCAGTATGCTTCAGTGAGGTACATGTAGCACTATAAATCGGGAGAAGTTCCGGACTATCAAAAGGAGAACATCCGAACATACCACAGCATCCCAAAACACACCTACGCATGCATGTCGCACGCACAGGAGGCCGTGTTTAAATGACCTTAGTTTGAAAGGACGTTAAACAATAATAAACCAATCTAAATAATGGTAGAATTATAACAAGGTTTAACTGTACAACGGGGGCAGTGTAACAAGGTTTTATTGTGCAACGGGGATAATTAAACAAGGCTTTACTGGACAATGCTGGCATTTCGTTATAACAAGGTTTTTCTTGGACGAATTGTGGCAATACCACAAAGTTGCAATGTAAAATATCGATAGTTAAACAAAATTTTACTGACTAATGGTGACATTATAGCAAGGTTTTACAGCACCGAATTGTGAAGATGAAAAAAGTTTACTTGAAAAAAATGATGAGAGTATAACAAGGTTTTTACTAGACAAATGATAACAATATAATCAACTCTATTTAGAATTATGTCAGTTGTCCTGAGAAACAATATTGTCACATCTAGGACTTACCGTCCACCCAATTGCTCTTGCTCAGTCCCAGCTCGCTGTGGATATCACAGCGACACGAGGCTTTATTGTAGACGGTCCCCGGAGCACATTTCATGGTAATCCATCGGCCAGCAGCGTACTGCTGGTAATGTCGGGGTCCTTCAACGGACTCCCTCATCCCGGTACACTCTTAAATATAAACATATAAGTGATCGTCCGAGACACAAATGTAAACATATCACTGATCGTCCGAGACAAATGTAAATATATAACTGATCGTCCGAGACACAAATGTAAACATATAACTGATCGTCCGAGACACAAATGTAAACATATAACTGATCGTCCGAGACATAAATGTAAACAAATCACTGATCGTCCGAGACAAATGTAAACATATAACTGATCGTCCGAGACACAAATGTAAATATATAACTGATCGTCCGAGACACAAATGTAAACATATCACTGATCGTCCGAGATACAAATGTAAACATATAACTGATCGTCCGAGACACAAATGTAAATATATCACTGATCGTCCGAGACACAAATGTAAACATATAACTGATCGTCCGAGACACACATGTAAACATATAACTGATCGTCCGAGACACAAATGTAAACATATAACTGATCGCCCGGGACACAAATGTAAACATATAACTGATCGTCCGAGACACAAATATAAACATATAACTGATCGTCCGAGACACAAATGTAAACATATCACTGATCGTCCGAGACACAAATGTAAATATACAACGTATCACTGATCGTCCGAGACACAAATGTAAACATATCACTGATCGCCCGAGACACAAATGTAAACATATAACTGATCGTCCGAGACACAAATGTAAACATATCACTGATCGTCCGAGATACAAATGTAAACATATAACTGATCGTCCGAGACACAAATGTAAATATATCACTGATCGTCCGAGACACAAATGTAAACATATCACTGATCGTCCGAGACAAATGTAAACATATAACTGATCGTCCGAGACACAAATATAAACATATAACTGATCGTCCGAGACACAAATGTAAACATATCACTGATCGTCCGAGACACAAATGTAAATATACAACGTATCACTGATCGTCCGAGACACAAATGTAAACATATAACTGATCGTCCGAGACACAAATGTAAACATATCACTGATCGTCCGAGACACACATGTAAACATATAACTGATCGTCCGAGACACAAATGTAAACATATCACTGATCGTCCGAGACAAATGTAAACATATAACTGATCGTCCGAGACACACATGTAAACATATCACTGATCGTCCGAGACACAAATGTAAACATATAACTGATCGTCCGAGACACACATGTAAACATATCACTGATCGTCCGAGACACAAATGTAAACATATAACTGATCGTCCGAGACACAAATGTAAACATATAACTGATCGCCCGGGACACAACATAGGAACTTGGAATGACCCGCTGTCCATATATATGTATATGTATTACATGTTGAATCCCGTTACTCACGGCGGTCCTTCTATTTATGGACCGTTGGTTTGGAATTCGCACCAAGTCCCTTGGAGATAGCAATTCAAAATGACATGGAAACATATAAATCTATGTAATTTGGATTACAAAGGGGATATTACATAAATTTCTTCTAAACGCCGTTTTGAAATATAGTAAATTATTTGAACCTATCTTAAAATAATTGGACCTAGGTATAATCAAGATTATGTACAGTTGTGATCAAATATTGAAACTCTGTATCAATGAATATAGATACAATTCAATTAAACCCAATGATACAGCCGTTGATACTTGTACCTGTAGGACGTTAAACAATAATAAACCAAAATCCAGATCTGCTTGATATGAACCTAGGTTCATTTGATTTAAATGATTCATCGTGTCTTGGAAATACAAGTATATGTGTCACAGTTACCTCCCTTGGACCTTATCTACCTTACAAATAACGTAATGTCCCGATTTCTTTTTTTCTGTAACGAAAATCGTTGATTTGTCTCCCCCTGTGTTGAACTCTCCTTTCACAATCTTTTTTGCTTGATCATTTGCAGACAAATTGATTTGATCACATGTTGATAAGTTAACTACGGAAGAGCATTAGGGCCATGAAGCAAAAAAAATGAATTCATTTTTTCGTGATAATAACTCGAAATTTCGACTTAATAACTCGAAATTTCGAGATAATAACTCGAAATTTCGACTTAATAACTCGAAATTTCGAGATAATAATTTTAGTTATGGAGATTGGTAATGCACTAGATTTAGTGAAAAAACATGTTTCTCTTAATGTCACACTACTGTAAATATCATGTTTTTGTCTGCCAAATAGGACATGATATTAAGAGGAATGCACTGCATCTGTACTTGTAATTCCATGATTTGTCTCAGACTGAAAACATAGATGAAAGGCCCCTCCTTATAGTCATTATTACCTCCACTATCAATTTACTATAAGCCTTCTTAGTTCTTGGCCCCTTTTAAGTGGCCTCCCACATACATATATACACACAAGAATGGGAAATCAACTTCATCTTCTCTATCAGTTTAGGTCAGGATGATTTATAGCCAATTCCTCTTAATAACCAAAAGTAAAATTTGTTTGCTTTCGTGGGATGCCCCTTTAAGTGAATATGATAGATTGTGTTGAATATACTTATGATTAACATAGAAACACAAATGATGAATAAAGACACTAAATCTAGTGCATCACCAATCTCCATAACTAAAATTATTATCTTGAAATTTCGAGTTATTAAGTCGAAATTTTGAGTTATTATCTCGAAATTTCGAGTTATTATCTTGAAATTTCGAGTTATTAAGTCGAAATTTCGAGATATTATCTCGAAATTTCGAGTTAGTAAGTCGAAATTTCGAGTAAGTAAGTCGAAATTTCGAGTTATTATCTCGAAATTTCGAGTTATTAAGTCGAAATTTCGAGTAATTATCTCGAAATTTCGAGTTATTAAGTCGAAATTTCGAGTTATTATCTCGAAATTTCGAGTTAGTAAGTCGAAATTTCGAGTTAGTAAGTCGAAATTTCGAGTAAGTAAGTCGAAATTTCGAGTTATTATCTCGAAATTTCGAGTTATTAAGTCGAAATTTCGAGTTATTATCTCGAAATTTCGAGTTATTATCTTGAAATTTCGAGTTAGGAAGTCGAAATTTCGAGTTATTATCTCGAAATTTCGAGTTAGTAAGTCGAAATTTCGATTTAGTAAGTCGAAATTTCGAGTTATTAACACGAAAAAATGAATTTTTTTTTCTTCATGGCCCTTATGCTCTTCCGTAGTTAACGGACACTGATGGACCCGAGACCACATTTCTTTTGGAGGGAAGGTTAGCGGTGGTATTGAGCTACTTTAAATACATTTCAGTATTGAGGACTTACCGTCTGGAGGAAATGCGCATGCGCAATCAACTTCACTGAAGATCAGCCTATCAGGGCATTTCCGTTCAAAACGTTTCCCGAATGATTCCCTGTGGTAATACATATTGGGCATCTCGTGTCGCTCGAGTGGACAGTTTCCATAGTTACCGATGTTGTTGATGTTGTTTGTGTCCACGTTGTCGATGTTGTTTATGTCCAGGTTGTTGATGTTGTTTGTATCCACACTGTTGAGCATGTTGGTATTACCAATGTTTGTAACCAGAGGTGCATTTATATCTGTATAAAAAGAAGGAAGACAAACTGTCAATAACTGAATCCAGATAGTACTTAAAAACTAGAAATATTAATTACCTAAACAATTGTAAGAGTATTGAGACTATTATGAGAGAGACAAACTGCCAATAACTGAATCACAATACAGCTTAAACTAGACATGTTCATCACCAAAGTTATAGTATATGTATGTAGTTTAGTGTATGAGACAATATGTTAATAACAAAATCCAAATACAGCTTAAACCGTAACTAGAAATATTGATTACCAAAACAATAGTATATGAATGGAGATTATTGTGAGTGGGACAATCAGTTAATAACATTATCAAAATACAGCTTAAAACATAACTAGAAATATTGATTATCTAAACAACTGTATGTGTATTGAGACTATTGTGTTTCAATCCTTTAAAATATTAAACTTACTTGTGACAGGGTAAGCATTGCTCACCTTAACTCTGACCAGTCCGGTCCGGTCATAGTGAACTAACGAAACCTGATAACAAAAGCGATGTATTTCCTATACCTTTAACAACTAAACTAAATGTAGAGTATTTCCAGGAACACACTTATCAAATACTTGTATGATACCTACACTGTGGACCGTCCTGTCCTTCCACTTTGTTAAATGGCCATCTTGCCCTTGCCTGTTCCAGTCCATCAGTTAAACTAGCCACAGACAACCCCAGCAGAACGGATAGAACGAGAGACAGTGTCATGACGTCAGTTTAGATGTTTGTAAGGTTAAGCAATGTTCCTAAGAAGTGTCACTGTAAAATATTACAACAGGAAAAAATAATATGTATTCCAGAAAGATCGTAAAATGTCAATCAGACATAACATTATACACAAATATACTATACATACGATACTCCCACAGAAAATAGTTGTGAGATTCCCCCTCGTCCTCATAACAGCTATAGGTTTCATCATTCCCATAACTATAGAGGCTTTATTAAAGGCCCGGGCAAGCCCCCGGAGCACATTTCATGGTAATCCATCGGCCAGCAGCGTACTGCTGGTAATGTCGGGGTCCTTCAACGGACTCCCTCATCCCGGTACACTCTTAAATATAAACATATAAGTGATCGTCCGAGACACAAATGTAAACATATCACTGATCGTCCGAGACACAAATGTAAATATATAACTGATCGCCCGGGACACAAATGTAAACATATCACTGATCGTCGGAGACACAAATGTAAACATATAACTGATCGTCCGAGACAAATGTAAACATATCACTGATCGTCCGAGACAAATGTAAACATATAACTGATCGTCCGAGACAAATGTAAACATATCACTGATCGTCCGAGATACAAATGTAAACATATAACTGATCGTCCGAGACACAAATGTAAATATATCACTGATCGTCCGAGACACAAATGTAAACATATCACTGATCGTCCGAGACAAATGTAAACATATAACTGATCGTCCGAGACACACATGTAAACATATCACTGATCGTCCGAGACACAAATGTAATCATATAACTGATCGTCCGAGACACAAATGTAAACATATAACTGATCGTCCGAGACACAAATGTAAACATATAACTGATCGTCCGAGACAAATGTAAACATATCACTGATCGTCCGAGACACAAATGTAAACATATAACTGATCGTCCGAGACACAAATGTAAACATATCACTGATCGTCCGAGACACAAATGTAAATATATTACTGATCGTCCGAGACACAAATGTAAACATATCACTGATCGCCCGGGACACAACATAGGGACTTGGAATGACCCGCTGTCCATATATATGTACATGTATATGTATTACACGTTGAATCCCGTTACTCACGGCGGTACTTTTATTTCTGGACCGTTGGTTGGGAATTCGCACCAAGTCCCTTGGAGATAGCAATTCAAAATGACATGGAAACATATAAATCTATGTAACTTGGATTACAAAGGGGATATTACATAAATTTCTTCTAAACGCCGTTTTGAAATATAGTAAATTATTTGAACCTATCTTAAAATAATTGGACCTAGGTATAAACAAGATTATGTACAGTTGTGATCAAATATTGAGACTCTGTATCAATGAATATAGATACAATTCAATTAAACCCAATGATATAGCCGTTGATACTTGTACCTGTAGGACGTTAAACAATAATAAACCAAAATCCAGATCTGCTTGATATGAACCTAGGTTCATTTGATTTAAATGATTCATCGTGTCTTGGAAATACAAGTATATGTGTCACAGTTACCTCCCTTGGACCTTATCTACCTTACAAATAACGTAATGTCCCGATTTCTTTTTTTAGATTTCTGTAACGAAAATCGTTGATTTGTCTCCCCTGTGTTGAACTCTCCTTTCACAATCTTTTTTTGCTTGATCATTTGGAGACAAATTGATTTGATCACATGTTAATAAGTTAACGGACACTGATGGACCCGAGACCACATTTCTTTTGGAGGGAAGGTTAGCGGTGGTATTGAGCTACTTTAAATACATTTCAGTATTGAGGACTTACCGTCTGGAGGAAATGCGCATGCGCAATCAACTTCACTGAAGATCAGCCTATCAGGGCATTTCCGTTCAAAACGTTTCCCGAATGATTCCCTGTGGTAATACATATTGGGCATCTCGTGTCGCTCGAGTGGACAGTTTCCATAGTTACCGATGTTGTTGATGTTGTTTGTGTCCACGTTGTCGATGTTGTTTATGTCCAGGTTGTTGATGTTGTTTGTATCCACACTGTTGAGCATGTTGGTATTACCGATGTTTGTAACCAGAGGTGCATTTATATCTGTATAAAAAGAAGGAAGACAAACTGTCAATAACTGAATCCAGATAGTACTTAAAAACTAGAAATATTAATTACCTAAACAATTGTAAGAGTATTGAGACTATTATGAAAGAGACAAACTGCCAATAACTGAATCACGATACAGCTTAAACTAGACATGTTCATCACCAAAGTTATAGTATATGTATGTAGTTTAGTGTATGAGACAATATGTTAATAACAAAATCCAAATACAGCTTAAACCGTAACTAGAAATATTGATTACCAAAACAATAGTATATGAATGGAGATTATTGTGAGTGGGACAATCAGTTAATAACATTATCAAAATACAGCTTAAAACATAACTAGAAATATTGATTATCTAAACAACTGTATGTGTATTGAGACTATTGTGTTTCAATCCTTTAAAATATTAAACATACTTGTGACAGGGTAAGCATTGCTCACCTTAACTCTGACCGGTCCGGTCCGGTCATAGTGAACTAACGAAACCTGATAACAAAAGCGATGTATTTCCTATACCTTTAACAACTAAACTAAATGTAGAGTATTTCCAGGAACACACTTATCAAATACTTGTATGATACCTACACTGTGGACCGTCCTGTCCTTCCACTTTGTTAAATGGCCATCTTGCCCTTGCCTGTTCCAGTCCATCAGTTAAACTAGCCACAGACAACCCCAGCAGAACGGATAGAACGAGAGACAGTGTCATGACGTCAATTTAGATGTTTGTAAGGTTAAGCAATGTTCCTAAGAAGTGTCACTGTAAAATATTACAACAGGAAAAAATAATATGTATTCCAGAAAGATCGTAAAATGTCAATCAGACATAAAATTATACACAAATATACTATACATACGATACTCCCACAGAAAATAGTTGTGAGATTCCCCCTCGTCCTCATAACAGCTATAGGTTTCATCATTCCCATAACTATTAGAGGTTGCCACACCCCCGAACTACTATAGAATGTATTGCTTTCATATAACTGTTAACGATTTCATCTCTACTATAAATCCTACAGATTTCATTACTCCCATAACTGTTAAAGGGAACAACCAACCAATTGAAAAAAAATAGATTTTTGAAACATACCCTGTGTATAGAAAGTTGAGCCAAGGATAAAATGTCTGGCAGTCACTGATTGGCCAGTATGTTATGAATTAAGAAAATAGATATGTAGTCTGATAGGTTGATTTTTTTTCCAAAAGTTCAGGTAATAATGATTAACAGATAAACATTTCAGATTTTTGAGAATTTTTACTGCGAAATTCACCTATTTTCTTAATGGCTACCCTGGAGAAAATTTGTGTTATATGAGACCCTAAACTTTTGTTATAAACCATAATTGTCATATTGAATTCAAGAATTTAAATGAAATACTCCAAAACGTTAACACTAAAGTCTTTGGAAAAACAATTGGTTGGTTGGTCCCTATAGGTGTCATAACTGTTATAGGTTTCATCACAGGTGTCATCACTGTCAAAACTGCTATAGGTGTCACCACTCTCATTACTTCTTAATATGCTACAGGTTTCATTACTCGCAAAACTGCTATAAACTTTACCAGACCCATAACTGTTATAGGTTTCACTTTTGTCATGACGATTTTGGTTTTCCTCACCATTGAATATTTTATTTGCTTTGTTCTTATCATTATTACTATTTCACTTTATTTTGGTCCTCGGCGATAGCCGTGGGCCTGTAAGCATAACAGACATAAAATTTGCGAATTATTGCATATTCACTTTTGGAAAAAAACATTTGTGCATGTCTAACCCTAATTAACTTATTACACATTGTTGTAAATGTTAGTTACAAGGTATAACATGCAGTGGACTAGTTGGAGGGGAGAACAAGTCTCGCCAGCCACACCCGTTACAGCTTGTATCACTTAAGGTTGGGTTTCCAAATGGCCTAAGAAACCAATACAATAGCTTCTAAGTGCTATTGGTAGCCACTTCTGTCCTACGTTTACGAATAGACATTTAAGTCCAAATATGTACATACGCATGAATATAGTACCCTTTTCGTACCGAAAAATGGTTTCAGGAGAAATTGCTCAGTACAATTTCTTCATTTTATTTATCTATTTATTTATTTATTTATTAGAAAACTAACATAAACATGCTGATACTAACATATTAGATATCATATCTGCAAAGCAAAAAGTTACATTTTTGAATACATTAGGAACAGGACATACAAATGTAATGGATTTTGAGTAAGACCATGCTCTTTTACATTCAGCAAAATTTTCTAAAGGTCAAAAATACAATTTTCGTTTGCAGTCCATCCAGAACTATGTGCTTAAAACATATAAAACCAGTATCAAATGAATAATTAGGAATTTTGTGCAAATTAATTAAAATCGATTGACAATAATGCTATGTAATTTTTAAAAGAAAAACGAGCAAAAGGGGAAATTTATTTTGCATTGACTGACGTATACACTAATAGCCCCCCCCCCCCAAAAAAAAAAAAGAATGAAATTTCCACTTTCAAAATGACTCATGTTTCTCGATAACCGCAAATATCTAAAACTGGTGAATCAATTTTCTATCACAAACATTACATGATAGATGTTGGTTTACATATTAAATCTGGTATCTGGAGTCTAATACGGCTTCCTCGTCCTAGAATCTGATTGGCCATGTCAGTGTTGGTGTATCTACATCGCAGTTCTACTTGTCCAAGTCGGCGATACATAATACATGGTAGCGAAATCTGCATTACTTCATAATCGTCTTACACCTTTTGAGTTATGGATGCAAAGGCTTACTGGTTTCCAAATACATGTAATATCCTAAATGATATAGGATAATAGCTACGTTGGCACATACTCCCATGGACCCCTGTCTAGTCGGACACTGGCAATAATAATCCTTTATTGGATTAATGGTGTCGGAGCTGTCATGCTGGATCCAAACATTGTACTTTACACTCTTCTTATGCCTCGAGTGGATTTGACGTCGTACAATTTCCCGTGAATGTCAATATATCCAGATCACTGTAGTCACCATCATCACTGAGGTGCCCACTGATGTAACCAGCTGCAAATGTTATTTGGTATATGCCACAGAGTACTCTCCGAATTAACATGGCTTTGGATATCCCATTACCCGCATTCGCATCTAGTTTAACAAATACTGACTGAATCCTTCTGGTAAGATCCGTCTCATCTTTCACACACTAAGGTGTTGTGAACACTAAGGTTTTTATTTTGTCTGTCAGTGCACAATCCTTTTTATTATACCTTATGTAAGATTCTCGCCTTATTATTGGTCAATTCCTAATCACATGACCTGAAACAATATGCAGTGTCAGAAACAGCGGTCAATATTGCCGTGGGATATTGCAATGTTCCCCGCTCCGCCCGAAAACGCACAATTGTTTCTTACGGAAAATCCCGAACATTGAGAAGGGAGACAATTCTTACAAACGCAACAGTGTAGTTTTACATAGATAAAGAGAACTGTACCAGATAAAACAGATTTTTTCCAAGAACATTTTTCTATTCGGTATAATAAAATAAATAGTGCCCTTGTCTGAGGGGAATATGGAGGATTGTTTCCCCTCGAGAACATTATATTCCCTCGCCTATCGGCTCGGGAAGATAATGTTCCCTCGGGGAAACAATCCTCCATATTCTCCTCAGACAAAGGCACTATTTATATAGTGTCTCACTCTGGTGTTCTAACATATATGGGTCCTCGGATTCTACAGAGACTGTAACTATTCTAACGAGTATCTCGATGACATCAGGGAAATCGGTGTGTTTTATTAAAACAGTCATCGGTTGAATCGTCCGTAATATGACTCCACTACCCATCTGGATTTAGTTATGAATCTATCAGGGCTTGCTTGTAAGTCGGCATGTTTAGACTGCCCAGGATTTAGGCCAGACGGAATCTTTGTTGTTAAACCAATTGATTCCAAATCCGGCAAAACATCCCCAAACCGTGGATCAACAACGGCACTGTCACCATTCTCAAGCCCAGAGAGTGCTGTGTCCAGAATGTAACCATCCGGCAGAGCTATGCATCTGAACTTAAAGTAGTTCCGCTTCTTCTGGCAGAAGACGCATATTCTCCGGAGCTTGTTATCAGAACGCTTAGAAATATAGTTATATGTACCGTCAAATATGACAATAGCTCTCTTGCCAAAAAAATGCTTTGCAGAACACTGTGTTGTACACCAAACCAAGCCCTAACCCAAGTTTTCTCTTGTCAGATGTCCACGTCCAAGAAACAATGGAAGTTTAATTATGTCTAATGCTTTTACTATTGATTGAAATGTTTTCGATATATTTATTGGTAATTGACGTGTTTAAAAGTGTTTAACACTGTTTCCATGGTGTGTTCGTCTTCACTTTAACCAAGAACAACAGCAGTGCGTCTGCGTGGTTTTCAGTGTTAAAACTATTATGAATAGAGGACGAAAAATGTTAAACAATTTCTAGGAACTGTGTTTTTGCCCAACCTGCCTAGGCTTGACAAGATGTGTAAAGGATGAATCCTGCATTGTTAGCATAAGTGATATTTCCAAATGATCATTGATAATTTCCTTTGATATGAAAGGTGGCTGGGAATTGATCCTTTCTTTGTCATCAGTAGGAGTTTCAACGTAAGGTTTAAAATATTTCCATATTATGATGTAAGCAAATACGTGAGGACCAAGAAAGCCAGAGTTTGTGATTAAAAAAGGTAAACAGTTTTGATCATTCGACAAGGTTTGTGTAAGTGATAAAACTCTCAATACGCTAAGCTATTTTGAATGAATGAATATGAATCTTTTGGTATTTAGTTTTTGGTTCAATATTTCCTATTTCGCTAAAATATCTTTTTTTTTATCTGTTTTGTGACAATATGAGTGCTTAGTTTAGTGATTTAGTTACGAAACTAGTTAATCAAATTCATCTATGAATTTTGATTAAATGTATAGCCAAGGGAACTAACTTTCATGGCACAAAGCAAGGTATCGATGCCTCTAAGGTTAAAAGATTCTTTAGGACGAACCCTGAGGGGAATTAACATTGCTGGAAACCCCAACTTTTTGCACCGGCTGATTCGTAACAACATATGTGTATATTGTACCGGTGAATTCATGCATTTAAAAATACATCATACATTTTCCCGTCTAGTACTACCATGATTTAAAAGTAGCTAATATAAGGATATAAGGATATAACCCTTATATTTAAAATGAAATTAAAATCGAACCAGACTATAGATAACATGTCGTCAACACAGCAACGGGTTCCTGAAGCTAATCTCGGTCTGGTAAGAAGGGGTCACATATGTCCTGCCAGCATGTCCCGTTATAGCTCATATCATTTAATAATTATTTTGATCTCGAATTTATCTCATTACTAAATTAAATGCATGTATATGCACCGTTTAGTTAAGATATTTAACAATATAGTCGACTTTGTTCGTGTCGACGTCTATTATGACCAATTAAATCGTAATAAATATATAACAATAGTTATACATGCGTAGTAGACTTGCACATGGTATAAAAACGGCGTGGAATATCGAACTGACAATAGTCTTTCACAGCAACATACCTCATCTCTGTAGGAACTTTATCTCAATCAGAAATTGATAACGTTCTTGCATGAATTTTAACAGGTATTCAGTCCATTGGATAATTGGAGTATCATTTAGAGCCCTCTCCTTTCATATTTATTGCTTTGATTATTTTTTTTACATTTTGATGTAGACAGTTTTTCCTGTGTTTTAATTAATCTTTAATTAATCTTTCAGTCGGATCGTGAAGACATCAATATATCTAATTCAACATCCAAAAGTTTGAGTATCTTTTAAGCAGTGGACCTTTTTATAAGACTATCTTAATATTATTATTTTAGTTAGAATTAAACAAAGAAATACATAGATATGTATATATTACTTATATACAAATTTGACATTCATTTAGTGAAATATGAATAAATCTAAGGTAGGTTAGGTCTTTAAAAATTAGGTTTATTTGATATTTTAACAAAATTAAAGATTCAACATGAATAAAATTTCATCAAACGAGCTTTGTGAGAATAGTGAATGTGTTTTATAAGTAAAAAAAATAATCCGTAACACGTCGTGCTTGTGTTCTAATAAACCAGGTTTACTCACCTTATGCTATGTGACCATCTACCTGACATTCGCTCTGGGCGAAACTACACTGGATTAGTTTTTACGCAGCTTATAATTAGTTTGGATGCAGAAAGCTACCATTGTTGTAACACGTGCCTGTTCTAATTAAGTAAAATGAACCTAAGAGCCAAAGTGTTAAAACATATACTTACCAGAAGGGGGTTTTCTAGTCCATATATCAGTGTGAAATACGAGTCATCATTCCCAGCTAACGATATGTGATGGCAAAAGACCTTTTTTTCTGCGGTCACTGTGTGTGATGAATGACCAGTTTGACCGTAAGTGGACAGGTATTCTGACAATTGCGAGAGGCCGGAACACGAAACCGTAAAAAGTGGCTCAGGTATTACCAGGAAATTGTAAACACTGGAACATCGCTATGTAGTTACCAGAGGTGGGGTCGGAATCATATTCACAACGGCGAACCAATCAAATCCACGCAAACAAGGGGATTTGTTTTACGACATTTTTCTTTTAAAGTGTTTTATCCTCACAGGAATAGGTGTATTTTATGCTCAAATGTATGTATCGAACGTGCGCGTTCATGTTGTCAGTACAGGTGTAATATGTACTAAATACCATAAATAAGACATAAAACGTCTACATAGCCGGCGTTTACCTGTACCGGTATATATGTACTGTATAGATGGATTACGTTCCGTGACATGACTCTAGGGGTCAACAGTACGGTTACTCTTGTCATATAATCCACATAAATCATGATTACACGATATCTACTATCTCGTGATCTACTTAATAGGGCTATAAAACAGTCAGAAAAATATCCCATCCGTGTAAACAAACTAGCATTATATAGTTATAGTTCAACATAAGTAATTGATAGAATTATATATATTCATAGTTCAACATAAGTAATTAATAAAATTGTATATATAGTTATAGTTTAACATAATTAATAAGATTATATATATTTATAGTTCAACATAAGTAATTAATAAGATTATGTATATTTATAGTTTAACATAAATAATTAAAATGATTATATACATTTATAGTTCAACATAAGTAATTAATAAGATTATATATATCTATAGTTTAACATTAGTAATTAATAAGAATGTCCTTATTTATAGTTCAAAATAAGTAATTATTAAGATTTTATATATTTATAGTTTAACATAAGTAATTATTAAGATTTTATATATTTATAGTTTAACATAAGTAATTATTAAGATTATATGAATTTATATTTCAGCATAAGTAATCGATAAAATTATTTATACATGTATTTATATTTCAACATAAGTAATGGATTAGATTATATATATTTATAGTTCAACATAAGTAAATGATAAAATCATATTGTTTTTATAATAAACATATGCAATTGATTAAATGATACTTATTTGTATAGTTCAATTTTCAACATAAGTAATTTATAAAATTATATAAATTCATAATTCAACCTAAATAATTCAATGAAACTGAAGTTATTGGTAAAATTAAATATAGTATAATTCAACATGAGTAATTGATAAGATTATATTTATACTTTAACATATAACTGATGAAATTATAAATGGTTTCTATGTTTTAACTAATTTATTAAGTTTAATGAAACATTGTTATTAATTATAGTTAACCTTTTATATTAAAGATATAAATTAAATCAGTATACAGGAATTCCTCGTGTTTCCTTTATACCGTTCAAAGTTTTTTCTGGGATAGACCCGGACATCGGATTACTGTCCAAGGGTTTTCTGGGTTCAGACCCATACTTCGAATTACTGTCCAAGGGTTTTCTGGGTTCAGACCCGGACATCGGATTACTGTCCAGAGGTTTTCTGGGTTCAGACCCGGACTTCGGATTACTGTCCAAGGGTTTTCTGGGTTCAGACCCATACTTCGAATAACTGTCCAGAGGTTTTCTTGGGTAGACCCAGACTTCGGATTTCTTTCCTACATTTCTGTGTATAAATCGATACTAAGCCATCTACATTCAAGGTTAAAAACTACTAATAGTATTTAAAAATTTGAGTGTGGGTTTACAGCTTTCATAGGAAATGTAAGTCAGGTCTTCATGGATTTAAAGTTCCGGCCTATCACAAGGAGACTTAACACGAACATACCGCAGCCTCCCAAAACACATACGCACTCACCACAAGCATGCATGTCGCACGCACGGGAGGCCGTCCTTAAATGACCTTAGCTGTTAATAGGACGTTAAACAAAAGAAACCAAATTCATGGAATTGAGCTGTCCGTGTTCTCTGCTCAATCCAGTAGAATTATCGACCCCAAATGACGTAATTGTCCTTCCTAGTTTCAGCAGTGGGCGAAGTACTGGATGTGAGATATTGATAATGCCTCGAAAATCAGGAATGAACCTAAGCGCGGTCACGACAGTTGTCAATATAGGCACTGGTCATCAGCTATTGTCAGAAAGAATTATTCATACACCAATACGCCATATTGTTTTGTTCCCAGATGATTAACATATTTATTGTTTCATTGATAAATATTCCCAGAGGTTATTGCGTTCATACTTTATACTATTAAAGACATTACGTAGACGGACGGTCTAACATGTATTCAGGAGAAAAGTATGCATTACGCCCCGTTATACCACCGCTAGGGGGCGCGCGATTCAGTCTTTGATGCACCTGTAGTTGTTAATCACTTTTTAATGTGTGTTTGACGCACACTAACTTATGTCTCCGTAATACACTTCACCCTGTAAACTACTCAACTCTCTTTCCATTTTAAACATTCCAGATAACATTAAAGGTTAAATGTCGTCATCTTTGTAGCTAGAACCCCAGGCTCTGGACCTCCCATGTAAGGAGGCGATGTATTACACCTGCGCATTTAACACGAAATGGAATGCTGTACTTATGTAAATATAGAGGTGAGCCGAACATATTATTCTGGTTATCTCCCCTTAGCGGAAAGGTTATCTTCCATTAGCGGATAGGTTATCTTCCCTTAGCGGATAGGTTATCTTCCCTTAGCGGATAGGTTATCTTCCCTTAGCGGATAGGTTATCTCCCCTTAGCGGATAGGTTATCTTTCCTTAGAGGATTAGTTATCTCCCCTTAGCGGATAGGTTATCTTCCATTAGCGGATAGGTTATTTTCCCTTAGCGGATAGGTTATCTTCCCTTAGCGGATAGGTTATCTCCCCTTATCGGATAGGTTATCTTCCCTTATCGGATAGGTTATCTTCCCTTAGCGGATAGGTTATCTCCCCTTATCGGATAGGTTATCTTCCCTTAGCGGATAGGTTATCTCCCCTTATCGGATAGGTTATCTTCCCTTAGCGGATAGGTTATCTCCCCTTATCGGATTGGTTATCCCCCCTTATCGGATAGGTAATCTTCCCTTCACAATTATTTAGGCTGGTTTACTTGTTTCGTGTTTCTACTCTCTGCAAGACTTCGATTCGAAAAATACACCGAGCGCTACTTAGCATAAACAAACGGTACTAGGGAAGACAATCTAGTCTGTGATGACTCATCTAGACATACATCATAGAACTGGTTATATTCCCTTACCTGATAAGTGATCTCCCCTTTACAATTATTCAGACTGGTTGACCTTCACCTAGACATACTACTGGTCATGTCCCCTTCGATGACAGAGAATAATGCGTTTCTCTCCTGAGCAAAATAATGTTGTTGTTTTTTTTAATCCTCCAAGTGGACTGATTATGTCCAACTAATTTTGACAATTGAGTTATCCCCTCTATCTAAATTACCGCCCCTAGCCGGCACACCTATAAGACACAAATGATGCTGTTTACCATGTGAAAATGTACAAAAAAAACATTGTTGATTTTACGATATACGTAGGTTCGATATTCCCCTATTGACTGAAAATTTATACTCTTTTGCTCCACCGAGGAAATCGACAACAGATAAAAAAAAAAAAGGGGGGGGGGGGGGGGGGGGGCAATACATAATAAAATTGACCTTGTTTCATTTTTCAATTACTCACTGATAAGCGTATAAGGGACGCGCTTTTCTCGTCTGTTAGTTCGGTAAGCGTTTGGGAGACCCTGTTGTGTAATCCGGCCATGTATATAAGGATGAGGACTACATAAGTAGTTAGATAGAACGGCCCTAACACTACACAAGGTAAGTGATACAGTTATGTATTTTTGTATTTGGTATCTAGAGGTTATCCTGAAAGTATATGTCATATTACCCAGTCTTGAAACTTCAGATGATAGAATATTTGGCTGGACCAAGGGAAATTTCTCGGTGAATATTTTGATTTGCAGAGTTTCCGCCATCCTCGCACATTAAAATGCGTTTGGATAAAACATTTCATATCTTAGCGACTTTTTAATATTCAATATAATTGCATTTATCTGCCTCTTCAAGCCTTTACTTTGCATATCAAAATATTTAAGACACCTTATGTCGCTAACCATAGCATCTTTTGTCAATATAAAGGGGAAGCATTCGAAGTAGCTGATGTATTACGACTTGCAGGGGTTTAAAATGTTAAATAAAGTGAATATAATGTTGCTTCAAAATTATCTTTAACTCTAGCTTTACATACGTCTGGAACATACAGAACTCAAACATGTCATTTGTGACTTTCGAAGGGAACAGATAAATATGTCATATAAGACAGTCTTAAACTACAGTGTTACCATCCCGAGAAATGTTATTTTTGCTCTCAACTTAAGGTTAACACATTTAAGAACATAGTTACAACTTATTAGGTAATTTTATTATTGTCACCAACTCTAGGTTAACACACTTTAGAACATAGTTACAACTGTATTAGTTAATTTTATTATTGTCCCCAACTCTAGGTTAACACACTTTAGAACATAGTTACAACTGTATTAGGTTATTTTATTATTGTCCCCAACTCTAGGTTAACACACTTTAGAACATAGTTACAACTGTATTAGGTAATTTTATTATTGTCCCCGACTCTATGTTAACACTTTAGAACATAGTTACAACTTATTAGGTAATTTTATTATTGTCCCCAACTCTAGGTTAACACACTTTAGAACATAGTTACAACTGTATTAGGTAATTTTATTATTGTTCCCAACTCTAGATTAACACTTTAGAACATAGTTACAACTGTATACGGTAATTTTATTATTGTTCCCAACTCTAGATTAACACTTTAGAACATAGTTACAACTGTATTAGGTAATTTTATTATTGTCCCCAACTCTAGGTTAACACTTTAGAACATAGTTACAACTGTATTAGGTAATTTTATTATTGTCCCCAACTCTAGATTAACACTTTAGAACATAGTTACAACTGTATAAGGTAATTTTATTATTGTCCCCAACTCTAGGTTAACACACTTTAGAACATAGTTACAACTGTATACGGTAATTTTATTATTGTCCCCGACTCTAGGTTAACACACTTTAGAACATAGTTACAACTGTATTAGGTAATTTTATTATTGTCCCCAACTCTAGGTTAACACACTTTAGAACATAGTTACAGCTGTATTAGGTAATTTTATTATTGTCCCCAACTCTAGATTAACACTTTAGAACATAGTTACAACTGTATTAGGTAATTTTATTATTGTCCCCAACTCTAGGTTAACACTTTAGAACATAGTTACAACTGTATTAGGTAATTTTATTATTGTCCCCAACTCTAGATTAACACTTTAGAACATAGTTACAACTGTATTAGGTAATTTTATTATTGTCCCCAACTCTAGGTTAACACACTTTAGAACATAGTTACAACTGTATTAGGTAATTTTATTATTGTCCCCAACTCTAGGTTAACACACTTTAGAACATAGTTACAACTGTATTAGGTAATTTTATTATTGTCCCCAACTCTAGATTAACACTTTAGAACATAGTTACAGCTGTATTAGGTAATTTTATTATTGTCCCCAACTCTAGATTAACACTTTAGAACATAGTTACAACTGTATTAGGTAATTTTATTATTGTCCCCAACTCTAGGTTAACACTTTAGAACATAGTTACAACTGTATTAGTTAATTTTATTATTGTCCCCAACTCTAGGTTAACACTTTAGAACATAGTTACAACTTATTAGGTAATTTTATTATTGTCCCCAACTCTAGATTAACACTTTAGAACATAGTTACAACTGTATTAGGTAATTTTATTATTGTCCCCAACTCTAGGTTAACACTTTAGAACATAGTTACAACTGTATTAGGTAATTTTATTATTGTCCCCAACTCTAGGTTAACACATTTTAGAACATAGTTACAACTGTAATAGGTAATTTTATTATTGTCCCCGACTCTAGGTTAACACACTTTAGAACATAGTTACAACTTATTAGGTAATTTTATTATTGTCCCCAACTCTAGGTTAACACTTTAGAACATAGTTACAACTGTATTAGGTTATTTTATTATTGTCCCCGACTCTATGTTAACACTTTAGAACATAGTTACAACTGTATACGGTAATTTTATTATTGTCCCCAACTCTAGGTTAACACTTTAGAACATAGTTACAACTGTATTAGGTAATTTTATTATTGTCCCCGACTCTAGGTTAACACTTTAGAACATAGTTACAACTGTATTAGGTAATTTTATTATTGTCCCCAACTCTAGGTTAACACACTTTAGAACATAGTTACAACTGTATTAGTTAATTTTATTATTGTCCCCAACTCTAGGTTGACACATTTTAGAACATAGTTACAACTTATTAGGTAATTTTATTATTGTCCCCGACTCTAGGTTAACACACTTTAGAACATAGTTACAACTGTATACGGTAATTTTATTATTGTCCCCAACTCTAGATTAACACTTTAGAACATAGTTACAACTGTATTAGGTAATTTTATTATTGTCCCCAACTCTAGGTTAACACACTTTAGAACATAGTTACAACTGTATTAGGTAATTTTATTATTGTCCCCAACTCTAGGTTAACACTTTAGAACATAGTTACAGCTGTATTAGGTAATTTTATTATTGTCCCCAACTCTAGATTAACACTTTAGAACATAGTTACAACTGTATTAGGTAATTTTATTATTGTCCCCAACTCTAGGTTAACACACTTTAGAACATAGTTACAACTGTATTAGGTAATTTTATTATTGTCCCCAACTCTAGGTTAACACACTTTAGAACATAGTTACAACTGTATTAGGTAATTTTATTATTGTCCCCAACTCTAGATTAACACTTTAGAACATAGTTACAGCTGTATTAGGTAATTTTATTATTGTCCCCAACTCTAGATTAACACTTTAGAACATAGTTACAACTGTATTAGGTAATTTTATTATTGTCCCCAACTCTAGGTTAACACACTTTAGAACATAGTTACAACTGTATTAGTTAATTTTATTATTGTCCCCAACTCTAGGTTAACACACTTTAGAACATAGTTACAACTGTATACGGTAATTTTATTATTGTCCCCGACTCTAGGTTAACACACTTTAGAACATAGTTACAACTGTATTAGTTAATTTTATTATTGTCCCCAACTCTAGGTTAACACACTTTAGAACATAGTTACAACTGTATTAGGTAATTTTATTATTGTCCCCGACTCTATGTTAACACTTTAGAACATAGTTACAACTGTATTAGGTAATTTTATTATTGTCCCCGACTCTAGGTTAACACTTTAGAACATAGTTACAACTGTATACGGTAATTTTATTATTGTCCCCAACTCTAGGTTAACACTTTAGAACATAGTTACAACTGTATTAGGTAATTTTATTATTGTCCCCGACTCTAGGTTAACACTTTAGAACATAGTTACAACTGTATTAGGTTATTTTATTATTGTACCATTTCGCAGTTGTATTAAAAGACTCGCTATATATTGTGTGTCGTTTGTACCGTCCGTTACAGGTATATAGTGTGTGTCGTTTGTACCGTCCGTTACAGGTATATATTGTCTGTCGTTTGTACGTCCGTTACAGGTATATATTGTCTGTCGTTTGTACGTCCGTTACAGGTATATATTGTCTGTCGTTTGTACGTCCGTTACAGGTATATAGTGTGTGTCGTTTGTACTGTCCGTTACAGGTATATATTGTCTGTCGTTTGTACCGTCCGTTACAGGTATATATTGTCTGTCGTTTGTACGTCCGTTACAGGTATATATTGTCTGTCGTTTGTACGTCCTTTACAGGTATATAGTGTGTGTCGTTTGTACCGTCCGTTACAGGTATATATTGTCTGTCGTTTGTACCGTCCGTTACAGGTATATATTGTCTGTCGTTTGTACGTCCGTTACAGGTATATATTGTCTGCCGTTTGTACGTCCGTTACAGGTATATATTGTCTGTCGTTTGTACGTCCGTTACAGGTATATAATGTGTGTCGTTTGTACGTCCGTTACAGGTATATATTGTCTATCGTTTGTACGTCCGTTACAGGTATATATTGTCTGTCGTTTGTACGTCCGTTACAGGTATATATTGTCTGTCGTTTGTACGTCCGTTACAGGTATATAGTGTGTGTCGTTTGTACGTCCGTTACAGGTATATATTGTCTGTCGTTTGTACGTCCGTTACAGGTATATATTGTCTGTCGTTTGTACGTCCGTTACAGGTATATAGTGTGTGTCGTTTGTACGTCCGTTACAGGTATATATTGTCTGTCGTTTGTACGTCCGTTACAGGTATATATTGTCTGTCGTTTGTACGTCCGTTACAGGTATATATTGTCTGTCGTTTGTACGTCCGTTACAGGTATATATTGTCTGTCGTTTGTACGTCCGTTACAGGTATATATTGTCTGTCGTTTGTACGTCCGTTACAGGTATATATTGTCTGTCGTTTGTACGTCCGTTACAGGTATATATTGTCTGTCGTTTGTACGTCCGTTACAGGTATATAGTGTCTGTCGTTTGTACGTCCGTTACAGGTATATAGTGTCTGTCGTTTGTACGTCCGTTACAGGTATATAGTGTCTGTCGTTTGTACGTCCGTTACAGGTATATATTTTCTGTCGTTTGTACGTCCGTTACAGGTATATATTGTCTGTCGTTTGTACGTCCGTTACAGGTATATAGTGTGTGTCGTTTGTACGTCCGTTACAGGTATATATTGTCTGTCGTTTGTACGTCCGTTACAGGTATATAGTGTCTTCATATTTTTGCGATTTGCAAAATGTTGTTGCAAGAGTAAAACCAAACACATAGTATTTATACAGGTGAACTGATATCTGATGTCTCACCAATATTTCTGTACTTAACGAAATGTTTAACGTTAAATACGGCGTGTCACCCAAAACAGGGGCATGTCACGTGAATATACTTCACCCAAAACAGGGGCATATCACGTGTATATACTTCACCCAACACAGGGGCATATCACGTGTATATACTTCATCTAACACAGGGGCATATTACGTGTATATACTTCATCCAACACAGGGGCATGTCACGTGTATATAGTTCACCCAACACAGGGGCATATTACGTGTATATACTTCATCCAACACAGGGGCATATCACGTGTATATAGTTCACCCAACACAGGGGCATGTCACGTGTATATACTTCACCCAACACAGGGGCATGTCACGTGTATATAGTTCACCCAACACAGGGGCATATTACGTGTATATACTTCATCCAACACAGGGGCATGTCACGTGTATATAGTTCACCCAACACAGGGGCATGTCACGTGTATATAGTTCACCCAACACAGGGGCATGTCACGTGTATATACTTCACCCAAAACAGGGGCATGTCACGTGTATATAGTTCATCCAACACAGGGGCATGTCACGTGTATATAGTTCACCCAACACAGGGGCATGTCACGTGTATATAGTTCACCCAACACAGGGGCATGTCACGTGTATATACTTCACCCAACACAGGGGCATGTCACGTGTATATACTTCACCCAAAACAGGGGCATGTCACGTGTATATACTTCATCCAACACAGGGGCATGTCACGTGTATATACTTCACCCAACACAGGGGCATGTCACGTGTATATAGTTCATCCAACACAGGGGCATGTCACGTGTATATAGTTCATCCAAAACAGGGGCATATTACGTGTATATACTTCACCCAACACAGGGATATGTCACGTGTATATACTTCATCCAACACAGGGGCATGTCACGTGTATATACTTCACCCAACACAGGGGCATGTCACGTGTATATGCTTCATCCAACACAGGGATATGTCACGTGTATATACTTCACTAACACAGACAGAGGGCCACGTTTATATCGTATATATACTTCACCCATCGCAGGGGCAAGTCACGCCTATATACATCACTAACACAGGCAAATGGCCATGTTTATATGCATGGCCCGTTGGTTAGAATTTGTATTAATTCCACGTTGTCAATTCACATGTTCTGTTTCTTTCCATAGTAAATATGCGTACCATGTTGGTCTCGGTGGCTACTATGGTAGCAATGGTGTTGCTGGCGGAAGCACAGAATCTACCAGTACAGCCGATCAATGGAGTCGCCTTTAAACCATCCAGAGGTAAGTACATTCGTAATCTGAACATGTTTCTCCAGCGGTAGGTAAATCTGTTCTGTAAACAAGTTTATCCAAAGGTAGGTGACTCTGTACTGTAAATATGTCTTTCCCAAGGGTAGGTAACTCTGTACTGTTAACATATTTCTCTCAAGGTAGGTAATTCTGTACTGTGGATATGTTTCTCTAAAGGTAGATAACTCTAAACTGAAAACATGTTTTCCAAAGGTAGCTTATTCGGTACTGTAAACATGGTTTCCCCAAGGTAGGTAACACTGTACTGTAAACATGGTTTCTCCAAAGGTTGGTAACTCTGAACTGTAAACATGTTTTTCCCAGGGTAGGTAACTCTGTACCGAATACATGTTTCTCAAACGGTAGGTAACTCTGAACTGTAAACATAGTTTCCCCAAGGTAGTTAAATCTGTACTGTGAATATGTTTCTCCGAAGGTAGGTAACTCTGTACTATGAACATAATTCTCCAAAGGTAGGTAACTATTTACTGTAAGAGTGGTCAAATTCTTATAATAAAAGAAACTATGGAGATGATAATTAAATACTTACAATGTATAAGTTTTGTATGATACGTACCAACTTATAACGGCCACGTTTCAGAAAAGGTCGAAGCGCACGGTATCAAACATTACAATTTTGACGACACGTTGCGACATTAACAACTTTTTCATCAAATCGGTCCTTCTATTGAGGGGTCTGTGAATTCTGTCTCAATGTGATTTAGAAGTATATTTGGTAGTTTTTAAGAAATAATAGGTTCAAATTAGATAAGGTGGAAAAGAGTCGATTTGGCAATAACTTCATTTTTTATCATAAAAAAGTTATGATAACAATTTGGTGCGTAGTGAAATACAGTTGCTTACAAGAGCTGGGGGAAATATGTGGATAACCTGAAAATTTGAAAGAAAAAAAAAAAGTTACCACAGATTTATGGACTGGAATAGCCATTTCTCGATAACATGTATTTGTACTTTGTAATGTATTTCTTCAGATTTTTGGCCCGGTCCTGGTGCCCTTCCTCCCCGAATGCCTCCATCGATGATGAACTTTAGGCCAGGAATGAGAATGCCGCCTTTCATGATGCCCCGGAAACCACAGAAAGGATTTTTTGGAGGAAACAGTCTTTTCCCAATGATGTTTGCTTCAAATGTTATTGACGAAGATATGCTACCCTTTATGCTCATGTCTGGTATGGGCATGTAACACCAGTTAAACTACCGCCAAAGATTATCTGTTCTCTTAGCTCCGCTTCAAATGGAGAATAACACATTTTATTACCGGAGCGGAAATGTACATCTGACAGGGTGTGAAATGTTACAATCTTTCTGATTGGTAGATGATTCGCCGCAATCAACTCCATATAACATGGACGACGATTGGTCGGGTGGACAAGTGATATGTTGGTCATCGCGTTTTTGTATGAGAAGATCTGGTTGATTGTTGACATGGAATAAAGTGATTTTGTTATAAAGATTTTCCTGTCTCATTTTGAAGAGAGAAAAAAGAAACATTTTAAGCAAAAGATCAAACAAAGTTACATATGTAATAAGCGTAAGAGGGAGATAACTACTATTTACTTGTCTTGGTTCCATCAGCCTAGCGTTAGTTTGGCTAAACCAAGGGAGATAACTACTATTTACTTGTCTTGGTTCAATCAGCCTAGCGTTAGTTTGGCTAAACAAAGGGAGATAACTACTATTTACTTGTCTTGGTTCAATCAGCCTAGCGTTAGTTTGGCTAAACAAAGGGAGATAACTACTATTTACTTGTCTTGGTTCAATCAGCCTAGCGTTAGTTTGGCTAAACAAAGGGAGATAACTACTATTAATTGTCTTGGTTCAATCAGCCTAGCGTTAGTTTGGCTAAACAAAGGGAGATAACTACTATTAATTGTCTTGATTCAATCAGCCTAGCGTTAGTTTGGCTAAACCAAGGGAGATAACTACTATTTACTTGTCTTGGTTCAATCAGCCTAGCGTTAGTTTGGCTAAACCAAGGGAGATAACTACTATTACTTGTCTTGGTTCAATCAGCCTAGCGTTAGTTTGGCTAAACCAAGGGAGATAGCTACTATTAATTGTCTTGGTTCAATCAGCCTAGCGTTAGTTTGGCTAAACCAAGGGAGATAACTACTATTTACTTGTCTAGGTTCAATCAGCCTAGCGTTAGTTTGGCTAAACCAAGGGAGATAACTACTATTTACTTGTCTTGGTTCAATCAGCCTAGCGTTAGTTTGGCTAAACAAAGGGAGATAACTAGAATTTAATTGTCTTGGTTCAATCAGCCTAGCGTTAGTTTGGCTAAACCAAGGGAGATAACTACTATTCACTTGTCTTGGTTCAATCAGCCTAGCGTTAGTTTGGCTAAACAAAGGGAGATAACTACTATTTACTTGTCTTGGTTCCATCAGCCTAGCGTTAGTTTGGCTAAACCAAGGGAGATAACTACTATTTACTTGTCTTGGTTCAATCAGCCTAGCGTTAGTTTGGCTAAACCAAGGGAGATAACTACTATTAATTGTCTTGGTTCAATCAGCCTAGCGTTAGTTTGGCTAAACCAAGGGAGATAACTACTATTTACTTGTCTTGGTTCAATCAGCCTAGCGTTAGTTTGGCTAAACCAAGGGAGATAACTACTATTTACTTGTCTTGGTTCAATCAGCCTAGCGTTAGTTTGGCTAAACAAAGGGAGATAACTACTATTAATTGTCTTGGTTCAATCAGCCTAGCGTTAGTTTGGCTAAACCAAGGGAGATAACTACTATTAATTGTCTTGGTTCAATCAGCCTAGCGTTAGTTTGGCTAAACAAAGGGAGATAACTACTATTTACTTGTCTTGGTTCAATCAGCCTAGCGTTAGTTTAAATGGACAAAGGGAGATAACAACAATTCACTTGTGTTGGTTCGACAAAGGGAGATAACTAATGTTTTCTGGTGCAGGCTACCGCATTAAATACTCGCTTAATCACAAAATTGACTAGCCTTCAATCAGAGGTTGATTTGTCTTAGTGAAGGTACAAGACGTAAAAAAGATACAGTAATAACGGTACAGGGACTAATTAATAAAGGTACAGAGAATAATGAATCAAGGTATAGGGAATGATTAATCAAGGTTTAGGGAATAACTTGTCAAGGTACAGGGAATAATTTACCAAGATACAGGGAATAATCAAGGTATGGCGAATAATTGATCAAGGTAAAGGTAAAAATTAATCAAGGTACAGAAAATAATTAATCAAGGTTTAGAGAATAATTAATCATGGTATGGGTAATAATCAAGGTACGGGTGATAATTGATCAATGTATAGGGAATGATTTACCAAGGTAAAGGGAATAAATGATCAAGGTAAAGAAAATAATTTATCAAGGTACGGGGAGTAATTAACCAAGGTACAGGGAATAAATCAACGTACGGGTAATAATCAATCCAGGTACGACTGATAATTAATCAAGGTACAGGGAATGATTAATTAAGGTACGGGTAATGATTTATCAATGTACGGATACAAATTAATCAATGTTCGGGGAATAATTTATCAAGGTACGGATTGCTCATCCTGTCCGGGGATATTTAAAGTATTCCTGGGCTTAGCGAGTCTGACCTATCGTCAGTCTCCTCGTGTTCATCTAATTATACTACATTGTTCAACGAAGAAAAATACTCTTTTGTTCATCTAAATGTACAAAGCATAAAGCAAAAAATTGATATTCTCCTCAGCGAGATGCACAAGATTAACATTCTATTCTTTACTGAAACATGGCTTAGTCCAGAGGAAATAACTAACGATACTGATTTACCTGGGAGGCAAGGAGGAGGAGTGTCTATGGGGCGCCGTTTTACTATTTATTAACAAAACTGGATATCTATAATTCGAATTTAGGATATCTTAAAATGTTTTGAATTTAGGATATCCATAATTCGAATTTTGGATATCCATAATTAATTTTTGGATATCCATAATTCGAATTTAGGATATCCATAATTCATTTTTGGATATCCAAAATTCGAATTATGGATATCCTAAATTCCATGTATTTTTGGATATCCATAATTCGATTTTGTGATATCAAAAATGCTCAGTGTTATCAAATTGGATTGCTCCCGGCACTACTACCGGTCAAAACCGACCCTTGTTACGAACTTGTAAATACGCGTAATGGACCGGAAACAACGTTTACGAAATAGAATACAGCAGAGGAGTCCCAAAGGACAAACTTCCCCAGACAGTTAGGCCCTTACATACAACATTTACCAAAAGTTACTACTACTTAGGGTGCTCCGACAAGTCAACGGAGGAATTTGTACAAAACAGAACATGGCGACAGACATACTGCGGCACATTAGGGGGAAGATTTTACTGCTAGCTATAGGTTCTCTGTCGATTTCACTGTCTAATGCTCCATCTTGGATTCGCATTGATTCGTATAGTGAAGTCCGAGGACTTCGGATCCTACGAAAAAACGCGCCCGCGGGAACAGGATGTAGCAGGGAGAAATCATTAGACAGTAAAATATTAACATTTCCCCGATTTATGGATATCCAAAATTCGAATTATGGATATCCTAAATTCAAAGCATTTTAAGATATCCAAAATTCGATTTAATGATATCAAGAAATGATATTTGGATATCCAAAATTCGAATTTTTGGATATCCATAAATGAATTTTGGATATCCATAATTCGAATTTATGATATCTTAAAATGCTTTGAATTTAGGATATCCATAATTCGAATTTTGGATATCCATAATTCATTTTTGGATATCCATAATTCGAATTTTGGATATCCAACATTAATATTGGATATCCAAAATTATTTAATGATATCATAAATTCGAATTATGGATATCCAGTTTTGTTAATAGATAGTAAAACGGCGCCCCATAAGTGTCAGTAATGTTAGCAATACTATAGCATCCAAAACGACGATCAGACTTGGAATTACCCTCTATCGAGTGTGTATGGGTCCAACTTAACTTATCAGGTATTTCTATATGGGACATTCTATAGACCCCCTGACGAACCTGTTTCTACTTGGGACCATATTGCCCATTCTATCGAACTTGCTTTCAATACTGGAATATCTAACATTATCATAACTGGAGATTTCAACGCAAACTTACTTACTGATAATAATCACTCTCTTCATCTTCGTAGCCTACTAGCCACTTATAATCTAACACCGAGTGTCACTAACCCTACCTTTTACACTGAATCTTCCTCTTCTCTCCTAGATGGGGCCGCGGTGGCCGAGTGGTTAAGGTGTCCCGACACTTTAACACTAGCCCTCCACCTCTGGGTTGCGAGTTCGAAACCTACGTGGGGCAGTTGCCAGGTACTGACCGTAGGCCGGTGGTTTTTCTCCGGGTACTCCGGCTTTCCTCCACCTCCAAAACCTGGCACGTCCTTAAATGACCCTGGCTGTTAATAGGACGTTAAACAAAAACAAACAAACAAACTTCTCTCCTAGATATAGTCTGTGCTAGTGATCCTTCCCTAATCAATCTATGTCATGTTGGTGAAAGCTTCCTAGATCAGCCTGTTAGATATCATTGTCCCGTGTATGGTAGTATTAATATATTTCCAAACTTATTCAATCATGTTTTAAACGTAACATCTGGTTATATGACCTCGGTAACTACGACGAATACAGAGACAAGCTTTCCAAAATTAACTGGGACTCCATTTTAGACAATAATGACGTTGACAGAAGTACCGAGATCATTATCAACAATGTACTTGAAATAGCTAGAGAATGTATACCAAATAAAACTATAACTGTTAGAAGTAACGCTCCTGCATGGTTAAACAACACCGTCATCGGAAAGTAAAGTAGATGACTGGGCTAAATTCAGAAAATACAGAAACGCTTGTACAAATGCCGTTCGAAAATCCAAACATGAATATCTAGATAAACTTAACCACAGTGAATGTAAACTTTATTTATTTTACAACAATTGCGAAACAAGTTATATTAACTTATATTAATCACGCTTGTTGGCTCGGATGGAAGCGCGCGACGGGTCTTACTGTGGGAGGAAACCGGAATACCCGAGGAAAACCCACGTGGTCGGACAGGTAACCCCATACCTGTTCACGTCCGATCGGGGAATCGAACCCCGGCCGCCTAGTAACCTTAACCACAGTAATAACATTAGTACTAAGGATTGGTGGAAAATTATCATTACTTTTATGTCGAACTCTGACAGAAAATGAGATGTCCCTCCTATTTCTGTCAACAGCGACATTATACGACGATCTCGATAAAGCCAACTCTTTGAACGTTCTTTTCCTCACAATCTACCATTAATGACTCGAATATCGATTCCCCCCCCCCCCCCCCCCCCCCCCCCCCCCCCCTGCCCCCCTTCCCCTTATAATAACTCAATCATATAAACATATACTTACACTCCCTCAACACGAAGAAAGCTTCTGTTCCGCGTTTAATACAGGAAGCTGCTTGTATTCTCAGCTACTCATTGTATCTCCTGTTTAACTTCTCACTCGCTGCATGTACTTATCCGCCAACTTGGAAAACTGCTAATGTTACACCGGTATTAAAACAAGACGATCCATCTATCTTAAGGGTCATCTATATAGCAGAATAATGTTGAATTTCAAACACGAATAAATAGCTTAAACTTTGCACAAAAATAGTCATGTAATATACCAAAATGTTTGTTTGGACATGTAGTGTCTTAAAATCACAACTAATTTGATGTAGATGCTAACAATTTCTTCTATAGAGTTACTTTGTGGTAAGTTGTAGCATGGAATAATTCTAAGCCACAAAAATAACCAAACTTGAAAAATAGTCCAGCTGTTATGCTCACAGGTGTCTATAGCACAGGGTAGGAGCATTTGTTTGACCGGATTTGACTTTATATAGGTATAAACACATATTTAGTTTTGACCTTGAAATGCAAATGGCGGCTGTGGATGATATTACACAAATATGGCATAAAGGGAGGCATTTCAGCCATTAAAAATGCTCCTATATCATACATTTAAGACATCTGATTATAGTAAGAATGGCCATTTTAAGACAAATTGTCAAACTGGTGAGTTTTGGGCCTTTTTCAGAAATATATGTCTTTTACCCCAAACTCAACGGATGAACATTTTTTCCTAAAAACAGTCTTCCTGCCATGTCTAGAGTTCTCTATAGTATCTAATATGAGCATTTTCGGCGTTTGAAATACCTTCTTATATGCCATAATTGTCTGATCTTATTCACAACCGCCATTTGCATTTCAAGGTCTGAATGAAATCAGTGTTAATACATATCATAAAGTCCAATCTAGTCAAACCAATGCTCCTAGTTTGTGCTTTAGACCCTTGTGAGCAAAACGACATGACTGTTTTGCACAATAAATGATATACGAATGAGTTAATTATGTCCCCCTGAAACATGCATTTTTCCCATGTTTTGTTGAAATTTACGGACTCCTGAACAAATTGAATGTCAACAGCAAGGCCGCAAGTTTGACATGATACATATCAAAATTTTATCAAGTTACCTCTATTAAATTGCATCCTAGTAGGGATGTATAGCCTTGCAAAATATCAACTGTTTTGGCTGGATTTGCTGTTTAGATGGCCCTTAAGTAATATCGCCCCATATGTCTATTGTCCATTGTTGGTAAACTGATGGAACGCTGTGTATTTAAATACGTTTACAACTACCTTATTGACAAATCTTTATTAACACCCTTTCAATCTGGTTTCAGATCCGGTGATTCCACTATCAACCAACTTGTATCTATTTCTAATGACATCTCCTCTGCTCTAGATAGAGGTAAAGAAGTCCGGATGGTCTTCTGTGATATCAACAAAGCTTTTGACCGGGTTTGGCATCGAGGCCTTCTTTCCAAATTAAAATGTTTCGGCATCACAGGAAATTCTGCTTAACTGGTTTTCTGATTACTTACAAATGTAAACAATCTGATTTAGTTTATATCTAAGCAGGAGTTCTACAGGGATCAATTCTAGGACCACTTTCATTCTTCATATTCATAAATGATATTGTTCATGACACTAATATACCATTAACCTATTTGCCGACGATACATCTCTATATGTCGAAGTGGTTCACCGGGCTTGACCGCCAACCTGTTTAATAATAATGTTTCGAAAATTCACCAGTGGGCTAATAAATGGCTTTTTAATTTTAATCCTAACAAAACTGTAACAATGACCGTTAGCAAAAAACTCAATAAACCATTCCATCCTCCCCTACTTATGAATAATACATCCTTAACAGAAGTCACGTGCCACAAACACACTTAGTTTTATTAGGAATCTTAAATTCATCATTGACAGGAAGTCTCTCCAAACTATCTATTATACTTTTATAAGACCATTACTTGAATACGGAGACATCATATTGGATAATATAACTTTAGGCCAAAGTCAGATGTTAGAAAATATACTGCTTGAAGCAGCCAGAATCGTCACTCGGGCAACCAAGCTCACAAGTCATAACAAATTATATATAGAAACCGGTTTTACCAGAATTACATCATGTTGTTTTTATGCACTGATAATTAGTTACTTCATACAATATGCACAGACCCAATGCCCCCTCTTTATATACGGTATTCGATGAATAAATCTGCGCTTGTCCTACCTCCGCCGTAAGCATTATCCACAGCCCCTTTCAATCCCCTGCACCCTTTCTCATTATTTTCCATGCACATGTTAAAATCTAATTAAATGATCAGTGATATATGTTCAAATAGCATTAAGTATTGTCGGTACTGTTCTATAGCTATTGTATGTCTACAAGGAGACAGATTTACATAAGTACTTAGTACTGAATCCTTTTTGAAATTATATTGTATATATTATATTATATATTATATTGCCATGTATTATTGAATAAAATAAAGTTTAAACTAATATATCTGAACTGTATGTATAATACAAGTATTAATTTTCTTCTTCTTATGTCCGCGGTCAGTAAATGTCTAGCGGTGTTTACTGCTTAATACTTTAATCTTGCTTGTAACATTGGCCAATAACGCTAAAGATGACGTCGACGTTTGTAACGCCACTTTTGATTGGCTGATGCAGAGGCGAACCAATTTCTAAAAAGAAGAGTTCCTCAATAAAAACTCGGGTAAAGATTGCAATAAAGGTAGATTTCCACAGGGATAGTGTATAGTAAATCATAAGGACTTACACTGTACTTGAAAACATTTTATATTTTGATGTTATGGAGCCAGTTGCACTCTCAACGTAAACCGCAGAATATTTATATCACATAATTATGCACGCATGATGTAATCAGGATGTGAGAGCCGACACCATTATAACCCGGCACGAGAGAGTAATTCCCTCTATGTAAAAAGAGCATTCCTTTTACCTTCGTCTATATTTGGGTAGTAATTACAGAGTAATGATACGTATTGTCAATTTACATTCAGCCATCGAATTACCCGTTTATAATACATACTTATATGTAGTTTTAAATTCTAAATTATCATGTAATACACGTGTTAGAATACCTCAAAAAAGTAAGATTTTTTCTGATCATCTTTGTGAATCATTTTAATTCTCCAGATTTATTTATTTGAACAGTTGATCACTTTCAATGTATCTTATATGAAATTTAGATTCATAAAAACCTGTTATTTACTTATATACCGAAGCCTACCATGCTTCAGACTTGCATTGGCAAAAACTAGGGTCGGTAAACAAGATCAGAAACCCGAACGTGACCTTGAAAATCGTTCAAAATTACGTAGATATAACAGCACATTTATAGAAATTGTCATTTACATATTGGAAATCCTGAGGTGAGTGTCTCTATTAGAATTATTTTATATTATAAAATCAAGTTTTGATTTATATTATGTCTGGTGACAAGTTTGTAGAAAGTTCAATTCTGTATTCTTTTGTAAACATACTTTCGTGTTTTGAACAAGGTGTGATTTCACGTACATATTCTTAAATCATATATATTATGAATTCACGGTGGAGAGTCGTTACTATCATTCTGTTTAATTCCCTCTTAAGGAAGATTGACAAATAGAACAACATACATGTAGTTACAGTGATATATACGATTATAAATACAAAATCAAATCAAATATACGATAAGTGCTGTATACAAGATGATCCTTTAACACAATAGGCTAATTAATTCGAGTGCAGTTTTCAAAAGTAACATAAATGCTTTAAAAAGCTAAGCTAAAAAGTACATAGAATATCATTTATACATCACTGTCTTATAAGATGGTATAAATGGGTTTATATATTATATCGTTATACATTTGTCCCACATATAGGCAACGATTCCATGTCTTTCTCAATATCTCACAGATATATGTTGTACAATTAATTCCAATATATTTTTCGCATGGCTTATCTGTTTTAAGGAAAAATTATCAACACTTCCCACAACGTGTTAAGGGTCAAATTAGTATGACCCAATATAAATCTGTAGTCCAAGGTCATTACCCATTCTCTGCTTTTTCATCTTATAACTGTACTTTGCACTGCAAATGCTCCGTTTTATAAACATTCCTTTAATAATTTGTATAAATTATATTTCTTTAAAAGTCTAATTATTTCATTCATTACTAAATTAACATACCAACTGGACCCTATATCCGCCATAAAAAGACAGTCAAACACAGGCTATGATATACAATTTTCGCCAAGGGACATAATTTTCTGAACAATGACACTTTCTTGGTGTAAACATGAATATGCCCCTAAAATTAACCATACAAGATGGTGATTTGGAGGTAAAGGTTCGAATCCTTTCTGACGATACATCTAAAGGTTCAGTGTCCGAATCCCATTCTGAAATGCCCTTTGAAAGATCGAGGTTCGGATCCCATTCCGAAATGCCATTTGAAAGTTCAGGGTTCAAATCCCATTCTGACGCGCCATTTGAACGTTCATGGTACAAATCCCATTCTGACGCGCCATTTGAAAGTTCAGGGTTCAAATCCCATTCTGAAATGCCATTTGAAAGTTCAGGGTACAAATCACATTCTGACGCGCCATTTAAAAGTTCACGGTTCGAATGACGTTGTGTAGCGTTATTTCGGGGCTCGGTGTTCGAGTCCCATACTGATGCGCCTTTCGCTGCTTCAGGATTCGTTCTGACAAGCTTTCCGGGGGTTCAGGGTCCCGGTGTTCTGTCTCTCCTTTCAAAGGTGAAAGGTTCGAGTCGCGTTCTGTTGCACTATTCAGATGTTAAGGTGCTCGAATTGCGTTATATTGTGGTGTACTGTTATAATGACACAAAGGGTTAAAAGTTCACAGATTGAATGTGGCAAGGTCACCATGTTGATGTTATGTCGCCCGATAATGGTGATACGTACACACGAGAGATATAAGTCACTGACCACTTGACCAGATGGATAAACCACGGACGGTAACGTGTGCTATTTATGTAAACACATACAGCTAGTGCGTTTTATTTTATTTTCGTTGATGGAGGGACACGTTAATTTCAGTATATCTGAACACATCTAAATTGTCACCAAACACACAATCAACCTTCAACTATAACGTAAGTATATCATTTCATTACATAATCACTTATCAGTAAATAACTTTATTTACAGTTTATCAATCAAAGCTCGTAACTTATTTGTTATCATTTTAAATCTTCAGCGCTGTGTAATATCTACATTTTACCTACCAGTTATTATCAGATTTGTGTTAAAATGTCCGACCAATTAGTGTCAGATTCGTGTTACAATATCCGACCAGTTAGTGTCAGATTCGTGTTAAAATATCCGACCAGTTAGTGTCAGATTCGTGTTAAAATATCCGACCAGTTAGTGTCAGATTCGTGTTAAAATATCCGACCAGTTAGTGTCAGATTTGTGTTAAAATATCCGACCAGTTAGTGTCAGATTCGTGTTAAAATATCCGACCAGTTAGTGTCATATTTGTGTTAAAATATCCGACCAGTTAGTGTCAGATTTGTGTTAAAATGTCTGACCAGTTAGTGTCAGATTTGTGTTGAAATATCTGACCAGTAAGTGTCAGATTTGTGTTAAGACTTCCCGATATTTTACCAGTTAGTGTTTTGTGATAAATTTTCCAGATAGTCAAACATGTTATCCATGAATGAAGTAGTGAGAGTGTGTAGGTACAGTGTATAGTGATTAAGAATGAAGTAGTGAGAGTATGTAGGTACAGTGTATTAAGAATGAAGTAGTGAGAGTGTGTAGGTACAGTGTATAGAGATTAAGAATGAAGTAGTGAGAGTGTGGGTACAGTGTATAGTGATTAAGAATGAAGTAGTGAGAGTGTAGGTACAGTGTATAGTGATTAAGAATGAAGTAGTGAGAGTGTAGGTACAGTGTATAGTGATTAAGAATGAAGTAGTGAGAGTGTAGGTACAGTGTATAGTGATTAAGAATGAAGTATTGAGAGTGTGGGTACAGTATATAGTGATTAAGAATGAAGTAGTGAGAGTGTGGGTACAGTATATAGTGATTAAGAATGAAGTAGTGAGAGTATGTAGGTACAGTGTATTAAGAATGAAGTAGTGAGAGTGTGGGTACAGTGTATAGTGATTAAGAATGAAGTAGTGAGAGTGTGGGTACAGTATATAGTGATTAAGAATGAAGTAGTGAGAGTGTAGGTACAGTGTATAGTGATTAAGAATGAAGTAGTGAGAGTGTAGGTACAGTATATAGTGATTAAGAATGAAGTAGTGAGAGTGTGGGTACAGTGTATAGTGATTAAGAATGAAGTAGTGAGAGTGTAGGTACAGTGTATAGTGATTAAGAATGAAGTAGTGAGAGTGTAGGTACAGTGTATAGTGATTAAGAATGAAGTAGTGAGAGTGTAGGTACAGTGTATAGTGATTAAGAATGAAGTAGTGAGAGTGTGGGTACAGTATATAGTGATTAAGAATGAAGTAGTGAGAGTGTAGGTACAGTGTATAGTGATTAAGACAGAAGTAGTGAGAGTGTGGGTACAGTATATAGTGATTAAGAATGAAGTAGTGAGAGTGTAGGTACAGTGTATAGTGATTAAGACAGAAGTAGTGAGAGTGTGGGTATAGTGTATAGTGATTAAGAATGAAGTAGTGAGAGTGTGGGTACAGTGTATAGTGATTAAGAATGAAGTAGTGAGAGTGTGGGTACAGTGTATAGTGATTAAGAATGAAGTAGTGAGAGTGTGGGTACAGTATATAGTGATTAAGAATGAAGTAGTAAGAGTGTGGGTACAGTGTATAGTGATTAAGAATGAAGTAGTGAGAGTGTAGGTACAGTGTATAGTGATTAAGAATGAAGTAGTGAGAGTGTGGGTACAGTATATAGTGATTAAGAATGAAGTAGTGAGAGTGTGGGTACAGTATATAGTGATTAAGAATGAAGTAGTGAGAGTGTGGGTACAGTGTATAGAGGTTAAGAATGAAGTAGTGAGAGTGTAGGTACAGTGTATAGTGATTAAGAATGAAGTAGTGAGAGTGTGGGTACAGTGTATAATGATTAAGAATGAAGTAGTGAGAGTGTGGGTACAGTGTATAATGATTAAGAATGAAGTAGTGAGAGTGTGGGTACAGTGTATAGAGATTAAGACATGAAGTAGTGAGAGTGTGGGTACAGTGTATAGTGATTAAGACAGAAGTAGTGAGAGTGTAGGTACAGTGTATAGTGATTAAGAATGAAGTAGTGAGAGTGTGGGTACAGTGTATAGTGATTAAGAATGAAGTAGTGAGAGTGTAGGTACAGTGTATAGTGATTAAGAATGAAGTAGTGAGAGTGTAGGGTACAGTGTATAGTGATTAAGACAGAAGTAGTGAGAGTGTAGGTACAGTGTATAATGATTAAGAATGAAGTAGTGAGAGTGTAGGTACAGTGTATAGTGATTAAGAATGAAGTAGTGAGAGTGTGGGTACAGTGTATAGTGATTAAGAATGAAGTAGTGAGAGTGTGGGTACAGTGTATAGAGATTAAGAATGAAGTAGTGAGAGTGTAGGTACAGTGTATAGAGATTAAGAATGAAGTAGTGAGAGTGTAGGGTACAGTGTATAGTGATTAAGAATGAAGTAGTGAGAGTGTAGGTACAGTATATAGTGATTAAGAATGAAGTAGTGAGAGTGTAGGTACAGTGTATAGAGGTAAGAATGAAGTAGTGAGAGTGTGGGTACAGTATATAGTGATTAAGAATGAAGTAGTGAGAGTGTAGGTACAGTATATAGTGATTAAGAATGAAGTAGTGAGAGTGTAGGTACAGTGTATAGTGATTAAGAATGAAGTAGTGAGAGTGTAGGTACAGTGTATAGTGATTAAGAATGAAGTAGTGAGAGTGTGGGTACAGTGTATAGTGATTAAGAATGAAGTAGTGAGAGTGTGGGTACAGTGTATAATGATTAAGAACGAAGTAGTGAGAGTGTGGGTACAGTGTATAATGATTTAAGAATGAAGTAGTGAGAGTGTGGGTATAGTGTACAGTAAAAATGTCCAATTCAAAGAAACATAGTCAGTTAATCCTTCATTTTATCTTTACTTAAATATATATATTTGTAATCTATACAACATTTGCAATTTTACTACAGCTGTGAAGGATTAGTAAAGTTATTTTTCTCTATTTTTTTCACACCCTTGAATACCACATGATAACCACTTAAAGCCTTAAAAATTACAAAATATCATGATATATGATTGACCAAAAATGACACAATTCCCTGCCAATGTTTTTTTTTTTTCTGAAAAATATTTGAAATTATATAACACTATCCCAACGACAGAATTAATCTCGTTTTGACATAGGTTCATCTCTAAGTTTTTTCTGCTATCTTACCTTTAATGCAAGATACCGTTTTCCGCTGTAGGCAAAATTAAATTTCCGGTGTTAACACACATTCGGAAAAATCCGGAAATTTAAAATCCGGAACCAATTATTATTATTATTTTAAACAAATGACACGCCTTTATACATTCATTTTTATTTTTATTTTTCATTATTTTTTTTTTTTTTTTCACTCTCTCATTTTTATACATATGGTAATGCAGGAGTTACATTGTATTTCAAAAGATATCACCCATTGCCAGGATGTCCTTCTGTGGTGTGCTACCTGTACCGTGAGGACATTAGTATTAATTATCATAGTTCTGATAAAGCAGCTGTAACCTTGGTTACTGTGGGTTATTCATCACTGTTGACAAAGTACAATTTCCGGTTATTGAGTGATGTCAAAACCTAAGCATTTAGTTCTGAATGGACGAAATGACTTCAAACTTTGAGACATAAATCCCCGGGAATTATATTATTTTCAGATAACGTTTTTTTAAGTGCGTAACGTGTTCAGCGCACGCCCTGGTGATGAGAGGTCATATCTGAACGTCGCAGAAATAACAACACCAGTTTACCATAACTATAATAATGTACCACATACTACACAATTTCAAGGTGATTCACGTAAACAAATATCTACCCTACAAGGTCAGGACAAATAGAGACAGTGAAGCCCTACAAGGTTAGGACAAATGGTTATTGTGAAACCCTACAAGGTTAGGACAAATAGACAGGATGTGTCATTCTTGTATTGTAATTCTGTGAAAATTATCGCAATTATTATCAAGGTGAAGCATGCTGTTATTTACATTGTTGTCTGAGCTTGTTTATTTTAGTGGTGTTGATAACGAGATAAAGCATAACGTTTATTAGGAACCCACCGTCCGTCTGTTTGTATATTAGTGTAGTACTAGGACCCCACCGTCCGTCTGTTTGTATATTAGTGTAGTACTAGGACCCTACCGTCCGTTTGGTTTGTATATTAGTGTAGTACTAGGACCCCACCGTCCGTTTGGTTTGTATATTAGTGTAGTACTAGGACCCTACCGTCCGTCTGGTTTGTATATTAGTATCGTACTAGGACCCCACCGTCCGTCTGTTTGTATATTAGTGTTGTACTATGACCCCGCCGTCCGTCTGGTTTGTATATTAGTGTAGTACTAGGACCCTACCGTCCGTTTGGTTTGTATATTAGTGTCGTACTAGGACCCCACCGTCCGTTTGGTTTGTATATTAGTGTAGTACTAGGACCCTATCGTCCGTTTGGTTTGTATATTAGTGTCGTACTAGGACCCCACCGTCCGTCTGGTTTGTATATTAGTGTCGTACTAGGACCTCACCGTCCGTCTGGTTTGTATATTAGTGTAGTACTAGGACCCCACCGTCCGTCTGTTTGTATATTAGTGTAGTACTAGGACCCCACCGTCCGTCTGTTTGTATATTAGTGTAGTACTAGGACCCCACCGTCCGTTTGGTTTGTATATTAGTGTAGTACTAGGACCCTATCGTCCGTTTGGTTTGTATATTAGTGTAGTACTAGGACCCTATCGTCCGTTTGGTTTGTATATTAGTGTCGTACTAGGACCCCACCGTCCGTCTGGTTTGTATATTAGTGTAGTACTAGGACCCCACCGTCCGTCTGTTTGTATATTAGTGTAGTACTAGGACCCCACCGTCCGTCTGGTTTGTATATTAGTGTAGTACTAGGACCCCACCGTCCGTCTGTTTGTATATTAGTGTCGTACTAGGACCCCACCGTCCGTCTGGTTTGTATATTAGTGTAGTACTAGGACCCTACCGTCCGTTTGGTTTGTATATTAGTGTAGTACTAGGACCCTACCGTCCGTCTGTTTGTATATTAGTGTAGTACTAGGATCCTACCGTCCGTTTGGCTTGTATATTAGTGTCGTACTAGGACCCCACCGTCCGTCTGGTTTGTATATTAGTGTAGTACTAGGACCCTACCGTCCGTCTGTTTGTATATTAGTGTAGTACTAGGACCCCACCGTCCGTCTGGTTTGTATATTAGTGTCGTACTAGGACCCCACCGTCCGTCTGTTTGTATATTAGTATCGTACTAGGACCCCACCGTCCGTCTGGTTTGTATATTAGTGTCGTACTAGGACCCCACCGTCCGTTTGGTTTGTATATTAGTGTCGTACTAGGACCCCACCGTCCGTCTGGTTTGTATATTAGTGTAGTACTAGGATCCTACCGTCCGTCTGTTTGTATTTTAGTGTCGTACTAGGACCCTACCGTCCGTTTGGTTTGTATATTAGTGTAGTACTAGGACCCTACCGTCCGTTTGGTTTGTATATTAGTGTCGTACTAGGACCCCACCGTCCGTTTGGTTTGTATATTAGTGTCGTACTAGGACCTCACCGTCCGTCTGTTTGTATATTAGTGTAGTACTAGGACCCCACCGTCCGTCTGGTTTGTATATTAGTGTCGTACTAGGACCCTACCGTCCGTCTGTTTGTATATTAGTGTCGTACTAGGACCCCACCGTCCGTCTGGTTTGTATATTAGTGTCGTACTAGGACCCCACCGTCCGTCTGTTTGTATATTAGTGTCGTACTAGGACCCCACCGTCCGTCTGGTTTGTATATTAGTGTAGTACTAGGACCCCACCGTCCGTTTGGTTTGTATATTAGTGTAGTACTAGGACCCTACCGTCCGTCTGGTTTGTATATTAGTGTAGTACTAGGATCCTACCGTCCGTCTGTTTGTATTTTAGTGTCGTACTAGGACCCTACCGTCCGTTTGGTTTGTATATTAGTGTAGTACTAGGACCCTACCGTCCGTTTGGTTTGTATATTAGTGTCGTACTAGGACCCCACCGTCCGTTTGGTTTGTATATTAGTGTCGTACTAGGACCCCACCGTCCGTCTGTTTGTATATTAGTGTAGTACTAGGACCCTACCGTCCGTTTGGTTTGTATATTAGTGTAGTACTAGGACCCCACCGTCCGTCTGGTTTGTATATTAGTGTCGTACTAGGACCTCACCGTCCGTCTGTTTGTATATTAGTGTAGTACTAGGACCCTATCGTCCGTTTGGTTTGTATATTAGTGTAGTACTAGGACCCTATCGTCCATTTGGTTTGTATATTAGTGTCGTACTAGGACCCCACCGTCCGTTTGGTTTGTATATTAGTGTAGTACTAGGACCCTATCGTCCGTTTGGTTTGTATATTAGTGTAGTACTAGGACCCTACCGTCCGTTTGGTTTGTATATTAGTGTCGTACTAGGACCCCACCGTCCGTCTGGTTTGTATATTAGTGTCGTACAAGGACCCTACCGTCCGTTTGGTTTGTATATTAGTGTAGTACTAGGACCCTATCGTCCGTTTGGTTTGTATATTAGTGTCGTACTAGGACCATACCGTCCGTTTGGTTTGTATATTAGTGTAGTACTAGGACCCTACCGTCCGTCTGGTTTGTATATTAGTGTAGTACTAGGACCCTACCGTCCGTTTGGTTTGTATATTAGTGTAGTACTAGGACCCCACCGTCCGTCTGTTTGTATGTTAGTGTCGTACTAGGACCCTATCGTCCGTTTGGTTTGTATATTAGTGTAGTACTAGGACCCCACCGTCCGTCTGGTTTGTATATTAGTGTAGTACTAGGACCCTACCGTCCGTTTGGTTTGTATATTAGTGTCGTACTAGGACCCCACCGTCCGTCTGGTTTGTATATTAGTGTCGTACAAGGACCCTACCGTCCGTTTGGTTTGTATATTAGTGTAGTACTAGGACCCTATCGTCCGTTTGGTTTGTATATTAGTGTCGTACTAGGACCATACCGTCCGTTTGGTTTGTATATTAGTGTAGTACTAGGATCCTACCGTCCGTTTGGTTTGTATATTAGTGTCGTACTAGGACCCCACCGTCCGTCTGTTTGTATATTAGTGTAGTACTAGCGTACCAAATGTTAAGAAATTGATTTTGTTCGTCGGGAAAAGACGTACACCCAAATAGCCCGGAGGGAAAAACACAGTTGAAGTATTTTATGAATCATAATAAAATAATTTTAAAAAACAAAGCAAAACTGTTCAGTAAAAATCAAACTTGAGGAGTATATTGATAGAGCACGAGAAATGACAGGGCGTTTGGCCATATATTGAATGATCATTTTAAGACCAGAAATTCAATAAGTGTATTATTGCACACTTGATAAGCTAAGCTGTTGATACAATGTGGAACACATGTATATATATTTTAGATATGGAAATAGAATATATAGCCTGCGTCCAACAAAATGCTATCTAATGCTAATGGGTTTTGGCAGCAGCAGGTTACTAGAAGATACAAGAAGCTGGTTCCTTTTCCGCCAAATTAGTTCGTGGGCAGAATTCCTTTGTTCTCGTAACAAGTCCTTTCTGATTATGTTCACGACTGCATCACGTGGTTTCATTATAACTTTCTAGGTTATCATGTGTCAACTCATCGTCGATACCCACGCGATCTGTATCCGCATTGCTCCGATCGATCCAGTGTGGACAGTGGCACAAAAAGTCTTATAATTATGATTGGTTTACATGTATGAACTAACCCAGTAATCTTACCGGTTCAGTAGATAACGGCTAAAATTTGACCAATCAGAAACGTCGTTTTAGATGTTCTTTGATTTGTTTGGCAAAATGTCGGTAACAAATAATGGCGACACATGGGCGCAGCCATCTTGGTATGCCGTTTCTATTTCCCGGTTGAAGAGCCGTTTCTATTTTCCGGTTGAAGAAGTACTCCATTAAGAAGAAGCCTTTTGATTGGTAGATAAAATATGAATATTCATGCCAAACAGAGGTTATCAAGTCATTGCTCCGACGAGTCAAACGAGTGAAAAGTAAAGACTCCGTGGGGACTGACGATGATACATATATACCAAGAGACCTCTACATTATCGTCAACTTCAGACTGACAGTCACCTGCTGTTGAATATGTCATAAGTTAAATCCAAATAGGGGAAAATGCAAATTATTTCCCAATCAAATCGTAAATCTAGCGACAGCTTGGTATTGTGTTATCGATAAATACGATCTGGGGACAACACGATGTGGCTGGTCGATATTATCTGATATCGACAGAGTCTACAATATGTCGATATTCTCATTTGTTTTATATGACAATGCGTCGACAGTTTCCTTTGGCTTTGAATGAAGTCAGCTGTCATATGATCGGTTTGTTGATGAAAGGAAAACATGACATCACGTTTGTTATGTTCGCAAATTTTAATGACTAGATTATCGGATTAATATAATTACCTTATATCTCCAAGACAGAAACCAAAGTACATTTATTGGGAAGATAGAAATAATTGACATCTGTTTTATTATATGAATTGTATCACCCAGATTCTAAAACGACGAGAAGAAATATTACTCAGTCCGACTCGACCTGTACACAGTTTACCACTTCAGAGTACATAAGAATATGGTGTAGCAGAAAAAAAGATTACAATTTCGTACGCTTCATATCTCGATGTGTATATGCTTTAGTGGTGATTTGTCTGATGAAGGTGACAGAGTCTAGTCACCAAACATCATGTTTTAAATCCAGTACTGGTTGTGATATGCCAAAGTCTTGTTACATACATGTACATACTTACCAATCCGAAAAGTTCATCAAATAACTCAATGTTAACCAGATTGTGTGAACTGCATCAAGCGTATTTAAAGGCAATAGTACGCCGAGGCCAAAGAAGACAACATCAAGCTGAGGCCAGAGAAGACAACAGTTTGCTGAGGCCGTGGACGGCAACAGTATGCTGAGGCCAAAAAAGACATCAGTACGCCGAGGCCAGAGAAGACATAAGTATGCTGAGGCTAGAAAAGACAACAGTACGCCGGGACAGAGAAGACAACAGTACGCCGAGACAGAGAAGACAACAGTACTCTGAGGCCAAAGAAGACAACAGTACGCCGTGACAGCAAAGACAACAGTACTCTGAGGCCAGAGAAGACAACAGTATGCTGAGACCAAAAAAGACATCAGTACGCCGAGGCCAGAGAAGACATAAGTATGCTGAGGCTAGAAAAGACAACAGTACGCCGGGACAGAGAAGACAACAGTACGCCGAGACAGAGAAGACAACAGTACTCTGAGGCCAAAGAAGACAACAGTACGCCGAGGAAGAGAAGACAACAGTACGCCGTGACAGCAAAGACAACAGTACTCTGAGGCCAGAGAAGACAACAGTATGCTGAGACCAAAAAATACATCAGTACGCCAATGCCAGAGAAGACATAAGTAGGCTGAGGCTAGAAAAGACAACAGTACGCCGGGACAGAGAAGAAAACAAATTGAAGAGTTACAAAAAGACATTGTTGTCAAAATACAAATCAAGTATCATCAATTGGTAATTGAATGAACAAAAACACATTAGTTAATTACGGAGATGAAGTGATAAGTTAATACATTTTGAAATAGTGAAATAACTACAGAGAGAAAGGTCACGTCAATGGTAAATAATACAAAATTATTATAATGCATGGGAAGCCTGAGGTTTCCAGGGGTCGGGGAGGGCCCTACCAGCAAGGTCCTCTCGGGCTTTTACACGCATAAACACACATGAAGTTCGGGAAAAATAAAATAAATAAACAGTAATTAATTCGACACTGCTCTTGTAAGAACATTTTATGTTATACATGTAATTCAATACAACAGCTACAGTTTGTCAATACAAATAGAACTATGCAGTACAAAGATTACATGATCAGATGAACTTATTCTGTAGTGAAGGCTACATGAATTAAGTTATATTCATATCAGGATTGTACTAGTATGCTAATTCTATATCATAAACAGCACTAATAAGACACCATAGATCGTCTCTAAGATTTTCATGTTTTGTACAATGGAGTACTATATGTAATATACGGTCATTATGTAAGATACCACAGAAATGACACAATTCTATAAGGTTTGTTGATCTTAAATCAGTACATAGTCGAACTATATTACTTAACTTGCTTAGATGCTCAGGGAATTTTAGTGCTACTCTCCATAACATATGTGGAGAAAGTACATCTTGAATGAGTAAAAATCTTCTGAAATATTAATCGTTATTCATTCATCATTAATAAACTGTTTTATAGACGATTGACTTCTATTGTGAACTACTTGGAAAAACTGTATCTAAAGCATACTACAAGAGCTGATTAAAGAAATCATACTGGCGAGGTATTCTCACAATATCAGGATCAAAACCATTTTGACTGTATTCCTTTAAAAGATACATGAATAGACGTTTGAGAAATATAGTGTGGGTTAAGTATTTACTGTCCAGTCTACAAAGACGGCCGAGAAACAAAAGTTCTCTGATATATATATAACCTTCTATAGTGGTCCATCCAATTAGGGAATTGGCCATATCAGTTCTAGTTCTAATGTTTAACCCTTTAATGGATTTTACGATAAAATTTTGAGTGCGCTCTAATTTGATAAATTCGGTTCTCGGTAATTGCCATAGTTCACACCCATACAGGACAGACGGGGTAACTTTACCATTAATCACATTTGAAACTGTTAAAGGATTAAGAGACCTTGGATGAGCACCATATCGAATAAGAGCCATAGTTCCACTTTTCATTTTCTTACATGCAGACTCCGTTCTGTCTGATGAACACAGTTTAAAATTCAAAACAACACCAACGTGTGTAATATTTTAAACTACTGGTTATACGCACATCTTTTACCAAAACTTGTTTTCTGCCTTTTGTAAAAACAACTATTTTACGTTTATCTACAGAGAATGAAAATCTCCGTTTATAACTATAATTTTCACAAATTGTAACCATACCTTGTAAATCAACACTTGTGATACTGATCAAACATATGTCATCCGCATGTGTGGGGATATTAACTTTGTTACCAAAAACAAACGCTATTTTCTCGACGATTCGACATCATATAATAAATCGTTAATAAAAACCAGGTACATTTTTGCAGATAAGGATCCCCTTTCAAGATCCCTCTCTCCATAAGAACAGGTGATGATTGAAAACCCATACCGGCGATTTGACTTACAAAACCAATATACATATTTCTCAATATAGTCCAAACTTTTGTCTTTAAATCCCATTTTTAACAGTTTGAAAAGTAACTCTTCGTGCCGAACAGTATCAAAAGCTGTCTTGCTATCTAAAAATGAAACGAAAGAATTTTGTATCTCACACTTTCCTATAAATTAAAGGAAGTACACCGACTACATAAACTTTTCATGTCAGCCAATTGTTGTCTACTTGGAAATGTTTCAGAATCTAGTAAAAAAATCCATTCTGACAGATAAAATTGACTAGAATATTTTTAAAAAGACAGGTATAATAGTTATACCTTATAACTATTTGGGTCGTCTTTGGTTTTCAATTACCCTTGTACAAAGAGAAAATTAGTCCTCTTTTTCAGTCTTTAGGTTTATGGACAGCTTAATAGTCTATCAGCTCAAAACTTAATGTGTTCATAGACCAGGCTAGTATACCCACCAGCTTTTCCGTTCTTAAGTTTCTTACATACTTCCCGCATTTCGTCCGTGGTAAACATTTCTGACAAAAAGATATCTTTTTATTTGCTTCTGTAAATGTACTTTGACATACTAATTCAAACAGTAGTTTTAAAGAAGTGATGTTTATCATAACGTTAACGCTAGCTGTTGGCATTAGTTATTTCATAACGGTCTTAAAATAACATTGATACTCGGGCAAACCATTGATATTAAGGTCAAAGCAATAGTACTCATCTAAAATATAAACTTTGTTGGGCTTATATATTCAAAAGAAACAATCCAAATTTCAGAAATAATGACCTTGAGTTAAACCCTTACTACTCTACCTGTTAGACCGATGGTTGATTGTTAAGGACCAAACAGTTTCCTGTAATTTAACTCAGAACAATTGCTGTCTATTCCGGTATATTGTTCGATAAAGTGAGTGACGTATTTCCTAAGTTCCCTTTATCGATCGTCTTACGTTCGAATGATTTGGCCTGATGCCGTCTTTGTGTATGTGTGTTTGTGTATGTGTATATTATGTGTATAATTACACGCGTCATATTTTAAGCACTAATACTGTAATGCATGGCTGATCAATCGCATCAGTACTAGTTGAGCTGGGTCATACTTGGGGGAGAGCCGTGGTACAGATCGAGCTGTGAAGCTAATGAGTGTAAAGGTTGTTTGTGGTTTAAAAATCGTTTCTGTTCAACCATTCAATACATTCGTATTCATTGACAAAGAATCAATGTTATTCTTTGGTATACCTGATACACAGTTGCACGAGTAATGTTTACTCGATTAAATATCATTTATGCTGAAGTGTTCATCGTGAATTTAACAAGTGGATTACCACGTTCTGGTATGTATAACTTTTACATATACACTGCATTGGGAATACACATTCCAGTGAGTGGGAATTGTATTTACTGGATCTTTGTTTATCCTATACGTGGGGTCAAGGTTAAGAGAGAGGGTGGTCGATAACCGCATGGCTACGGCACAGACATGGACGGCCATTATACCAGGACTTTCGTACCATCGATACCATGTGTAGTGTATGATATAGGATCGATATAAAGTAATAATGATTTGATGAGAAATCACTCTCTAACGACACAACATACAGTAAGTAAATAATACAAATTATAAACTGTTTCAAAAATCTATACAGATTTAAGTAAACTTTTACATCAGAAAACAATTAAATGGTTTAGCAGATATTTTTCCTTAAGTGCAACAGTTCTGTTATTGTTACATCTATGTTCACCAATTAAAACAATACGTAGACTTATATATGACTTTGAAAATCAAAGTGAAAATAATTTAATTGCTGAAGTTCATATGTATTTTGGATACATTTCTATATATATCTCGGACCTGCTGACCCGCCCTACTGCACTATTTCAATTGTATTACATTACTTAGATTAAAATCATTGAGCTTGGCAGTTTAAATGCAACATTTGTTCGCAATTTGAAATGTTTATTTTAACAATAGCATATAATACAGCGAAAAGAATATGGAATAATGAAGTCCAACGGTTAAAACAACGAATCATTATATTAAATGAATCACATGACATTGGGTTCCGCATGTCAACTGTCTATGGCACGTTAATAACATGTGTTGTGCATGATAATCGTTTCATACGTCATGCTCATTTTCAAAAAGTTGTAATACGAATTCCATATTGTCTGTTATGATTCTATCTCATATACATACCTGTAACGTGAAATACTAATTATTCTTTGTGTATTTCAATGTGCTTTAGAATTATTAGATGGATCTGCAGACAAAACCAGCATAGCAACTGGCTCCTAATGAAACTCTGCTCACGAAGTGCACTACAGTCTCCAGTGTAAAATTGAAGACGATGAAATAGACTGTTAGACTAAAGAGTAATATCATATTTCATAAGTTTCTTTAGACTCGGTATGTGTATGTGTATTAAACCAGGTAAAATAGATCTCACCTAACACAAACACAATAGTTTTCTTTTCATTTTTTTCAGATGTAAATATAGGATCTGTACAACGATTATTTATCCTCTCTAAGCAACAGGTTTGATATCATGGGTAGGGAGATTAAAGCCGCAGGAAGGAATGGGAGCAACACACGGCGGATACTCGAGCGTGTTTTTCAAAAGATCCGTACCAGCACTGAATACAGAGACCGGGTCCTATTGACGCTTTGCATCTACCTGTCATTCGCTGTAATAGTAAGTATATACACAAGTATTCGCTACCAACATTATATATATTTGTAAGCAGTTAGTAAAATTTGAGATAAATAAGTACATTTTATATATAAGCTTATGTAGTTATGCTGATAATTTACTTATGAGATATATAAGAAGGTGTTAGGTGTGTCCATGAGCGAACAACTGTTAACCAGTTCGTCAGGTTTCTCTCATATGTATGTCTCTCTGATTTTATCGATTTCCGACCATAACATAACAACAGCACCGCCGTGCATGGAATAGTAGACCAACAATCCTGTATGAACATTCGGATCTCTCTGATTTTATCGATCACATTTTGTGTTCAATTAATTTCCCCACTTATACCTTTATGAATGGCGACGTCACATACAGCAGCTAACCAATCACAGCGTATAAAATGCCAGCGAGCCAATCAAATATGTATACAGACTATTTATATCCAAGCTCAAGCCCCTGATACAGTGTAGTACCGCCATCCTAACCACAACCACAATGATGGTTGTACTAACGACGCATTGCCCACTCGTGGATTTATTTTTCAGCATAGCCGTATAATATTCTTTTGGCCCCGGATATGACGCGACAGGTGGCGTTACTGGTCAAGATGAAGTATGTGATTGGTCAATGTAGCGGAAAATGCAAAATGCAAAATGCAGATATGCAGTTAAAAACGAAACAAAGTTAAGATTGAATGCAAGCTGAATAAGTGGATGCATCTTTTAAAATGACATATTAATAAGATTATATTCCTAATTCAAATGCAGTCTTATTACCACCAAAAAGTATTCCAACTGATATAATTTGGTTATATCCGTGCTGAAACGCATTAGTTCGTTGATTTATTTCACCAGCAGTTTTACATTATAACTACCAGCATTAAAACTATGCCGTTTATCTTTTTAAAAGATATTTCTTCTTTCATTTCTGTTTCATTTATTTATCTTTCTGTTTATCACATGTGGAAACGTGTGAGGGTCATTTAGCTCAGTAAGGTTGAGCATCAGACCAATAGACACCAGGTGGAGATCCAATGTTAGTGGAAAGCTCGGACACGAACATTCCTGGAATCGTTGTTGTTGTCATGCTCTGGATGCAATAAAGTATGCGAAATAAATCGCGTATATTGTTCACTGTAATGGTTTGGTTTGGTTTGGTTTGGTTTATTTTGTTTAACGTCCTATTAACAGCTAAGGTCATTTAAGGACGGCCTCCCGTGCGTGCGACATGCATGCGTGTGGTGAGTGCGTATGTGTGTTTAGGAAGGCTGCGGTATGTTCGTGTTAAGTCTCCTTGTGATAGGCCGGAACTTTTGCCGATTTATAGTGCTACCTCACTGAAGCATACTGCCGAAGACATCCAGCAGCACACCCACCCGGTCACATTATACTGACAACGGGAAAACCAGTCGTCCCACTCCCAATATGCTGAGCCCTAAGCAGGAGCAGCAACTACCATTTTTAAAGACTCTAGTATGTCTCGGCTAGGGGACAGAACCCAAAGCCTTCCTCACAGCGACGAACGCTCAACTAAAGGCAAAAAGTGAGGCATTGTCAAGGGAGACATAAGGAAGAAGAAAGTTAGTCAGAAAGAAGAGAAAAGATAAGATCCCAAATTTAGTCGCCTCTTACGATCATGCAATGGGGGCAGCAGGTACAATTCTTACGCCCTACCTGCAGAGCAGCACTGTAATGGGCATCAGCCATGGGTGACAACAGTCTAACAAAAATATATTATTCTTTATATCCTTTTGTATCAATGTACATTTTATATAGTACAGACGATATGAAAATTTAGCTCTCTGTGTACCATGTAACAGTGTACCATATCCAAAGATATGAAAATTAACATGATACATAACGATTATGACCAAAAAACACTTACTTTTATATGTGTATCTGCCCTGTAGGGCGTTAGAGTTGTACCTCTGCTCTTATTGCATGATCGTAAGAGGCGACTTAATATAGGATCTTATCTTTTCTCTTCTTTCTCAACAACTTTCTTCTTTCTTACGTCTCAATGCCTCACTTTTGGCCTTTATTTGAATGTTCGCCCCTTTGATGAAGGCTTTGGGTTCTATCCCTGGTCGGGACATACATGTACCAGTCTATACTTGGTTTTACACGTGTCTGTACTTGGTTTTACACGTGTCTATACTTGGTTTTACGCGTGTTTGTACTTGGTTTTACACGTGTCTGTACTTGGTTTTACATGTGTCTGTCTGTACTTTGGCTGTTATTGGTTGTTTTTTTGGTACAAAATGTTACAGAAATCAAAGGGCTGATTTGTTTATGCTTTCATATCATTTTTTTACTGACGATGGTATACAAAGAAGTACATTTTCGTATTTTGTGTACCACGTGAAAGTGTATCATGTTACAGAATTATACGAAAATTTATATAATTTATTTTAAGTTTTTTTTCGGCCGTCGAAGTGTAGAGAAACCCTAGCAATGACGTAAATAGGAAGAATTATATAGCTATTATGGAGGGTCATAAAGGTAAACCTCTGTCATCCGCTATAAATAGATTGTTGACAGTAAAGTGTAGCCTGAGTCAAGGTTTCTCTGATTGTGTTATGTTCCTACTGGTAACTGTTGTGACAGTATCCACCAGGTAATTAGTTCATCCGATATCTCATTGTTAAAAAAATACCTCATCGCTTTTTGTCATGGCGCTTCTTGTATAACAAGTTCCATGATTTCAAAGGGAAAATTATAAAAGTAGAAATTAAACAAACTCAGTCGTTTAATTATCCTACTGGTCTTCTCGTTGAACATTTAATATACCCTGAAAGCAGACTGGACATATGTTGTAGGACGAAATGTATATGGAATGAAATATCTGATAGATAATATGAATATTGCTCGTTTTCGTTTGGAACTGCCGGCCGTTAACCAACACCAATATATCTCTACTCAATAACTGAATTGAGTTAACAAACATTTGTCAAGTTTCGTTATTTAGTTTGCTTTAGAGAATGTGTTATATACATGTGTGTGGTGGTATGAATTATATAATTATATCGGTCGTGTTCTTCGCCATCTTGTTCAAATGAATTGTAAAGTACGTTTATGTATCAAGTAATTCCTGTATGTTATGCTACATTCGGAAATAAACTGATACTTGGTTTTTATGGTTGATTTGATGTTTTCCTCGCCTATTCACAAACGATATTGTCTATCATTCTGGTGTCGGTAAAAGTTCCCGATATTAGATAGAGGATATCTTACAGTGTCATCAGTAGTACCGAATATATCTCACAAGGGTTGCTTATATTTAGATATGTTTCAAAAGTGCTTAGACGAGCGAAAAATATCAAAATGTACGTATCAGCGCTCTGGGTCCTTTATTCATTAAGGGATTTTGATCAAACTTCAATAATTAATTTTTCTTTGTTTTCATGGTAATACTCAAATGTGATTGGTCGAAAAATTCTTTTCATTCTTCTATGAAAGAAATTCCGAGAATGGCGCGAAAAATGTGACGTCACAATACGACAATTGACGTTGCGTATTGATTTGAGAAAAAGAATCCCATTTAAAACCAGTAAAATTGTACATAAAACATGTTTTAGATAAGAAAATCATTTTCAAAAATTAATTATAAGCGTTGATGTCATCTTTTTTTAGTTTCATCGGGGTAGAAACAAATTTTGTTTGCAAACTTCTGTAAGAATCCACAATGCTTAACACAATGATAAAAGACTATTACATCTCGGACAAGTTCGAGCTTCAGGGAGTTTGAGTCAAGGTCACTGTTATTTAAGTTTTAGCGGGGGCCTGTAGGGAACATGTATTGGTTTTACAATACCCAGTATGCTTATTTTATGATGTTGTTGAGCGCGAACCGCATAGCAGGCAGTATAGAATACCAGTGGTAAGTAGGCAGATAACAATGATATGTTTCTTTAGTGAATAGTTATTTTTATCCTAACGGTACACATGTGTATCTAAACGTTTGTCCTGACGCCATGTTTTGTTAGATGACGTGTGACCTACGTCATTAGTGACGTATTTATGACGTGTCATCTTTTGTTATGTTAAGGGTGGCACCAAAGGACAGCTTGGCCCGGCCTTACTGGACCTGATAGCTATTTCCGGTGTTGACCTGTCCCAGGGAGCATTCATTGTAACCTTTCTGTACATTGGCTATACTATCGGAGCCATGTTGAATGGCGTCCTGTACCACCGCTTCCGACGGACAAGCCTCTTCGCGTTCTGTTGCTGTTGGATGGGAATCACAACTTCAGTCATTCCTTGGTGTTCCGTATTTCCTCTGATGCTTGGAATGCATGCGTTGTTGGGCTTATTTCAGGGTGTTGTCGACGCAGGTATGTATATATCTCTATCTAAAGGTGAGATATCTCACAGAATATCACGATCGATTGAAAACAAGAACTGTTATATCTTTTCATACAATACCAAAATTTACATACTTTACTTACCACTCTCAAAAAGTAACATTATTTACGCTATTACCGCCCTTCATCAGTTACATACTTAACGCTGATACCTCTCTTTTATGTGTTGAATTTTAAATGAATTAATGAATTAATTAATTGCATCACGTATAATTTTTATCGTGTGCCGCCTCTATATTCCTACGTAAATTTCGGTCTTCTAAGCGATGTTTTAGGTCGCTGTATTTCCCCCTCATTTACTCTGGTTAATTAGATGTCTATGAGGTTGATTATTTTTTATCCATTCTTGAGAGAGGCAGTGTACACTGAAGTTGCTCTTTTAGTTTTAACACTTTTAGATATTTTAGGAAACGTGATACAATTTTGCCTACCAAAGTGAATTATGTAATTTGATAGAACCCGCTTCCTGATAATAGCAATATATGAATATATGAAGAACTTTAATAATACCATATTTGCTTTTATTTTATTCTATTTATTTATTTATTTATTTATTTATTTATTCATAAATGAAAGTAAGTAACTCACGAAAATCATTTTTGTAGTATGCATATTGATTTTTATCTAGGTGGGAATGCAGAAGTTATCAAGTTATGGAAGAAGGACAGTCGCACGCTAGTCGTTGGACTTCATCTCGTATTCAACATTGGTGGGGTTCTGTCGCCTATAATAATTGCTCCATTTCTCATGAAAAATCCAGCACTACGGAATTCCTCAGACTATAAACAAGATTTCTCCAGTAACAACAATGGTGCTAACTTCACAATAAACCAGCGTTACACACTTATGTATTCCCTCACAAACTCATCAACTACGTCCGAAAACACCACTGTTGAACTATTAGGTCGAGAAGAATTCACTTCCAGAATACACATTGCTTTTATCATATCAGCTATCGCATGCCTAGTTGTGTCATGTCTATTTATGTTTCTCCATTTTTCGAAGAAATTCAATCTTTTTAAGCAGTCGAATAATATAACAACCGAGGTTCACGACATGGATGGCAATGTCAGTAAAACGGACAAAACTACATTTAAGATCAGCAGAACATTTAAAATGGTTGCGCTTTTTGTCATGATAGCTATATCAACGCTCTGTAAAGCGATAGATCACGCATTCGCTGCGTACCTGTCCTCCTACTGTGTCGATGCCCTTGATTGGTCGACACAAGTCAGCTCATATCTGACGTCAGTGTATTTCGTGAGTGTTGTGATAGGCGGGATTTGTGGGACTATTATGACCAAAGTGACGTCATTGGTTATTTACGAAGGAATCCAAGTCGTGCTGGTGCTCGTTTCTTTTGTCTGTCTATCATTCAGCATCACATACTCGTCATCAGTCGGGATTTGGATCGCAGCCTCACTTTTCGGTTTTTCTAAATCTGTCATATTTCCGTTAACGCTTGCATGGACAAATGATACATTTATTAAAATTTCAGGGGAAAATCTCTTCAGTATTTTTCACTTCGACAATGGCCGGGAGTGTTACAAATCCTCTTTTGCTTGGGTTTATACTGACCAAATTCTCAAAAATGTGGTTTTGTTATTTTTTTCTTTTTGAATCTATTCTTTTATTAATATTTTATATTATTGCTGTACTTATGACAAAACATGCAAAGCAAGTTTGCAGTGGTCCTGATGATGAACATTTTGATACTACATAACATGTATTTTAGAATGTATCCTCTTGATTTTAATTAAGAAAAGTAAATGCGCTTATCCTTTAATAAGTACTGTTTAAATCGCATTCCCAGTTTTCAGCCAAATATCAAATTTTGTAAGATGTGTGCTATCATGAATTTGCACCTCTCACTATTGGTATAGAATATTAAGGAAACAAACCTTGATCTTATGCAAATATGAGACTTCCATAGAATATATTCGTCCATAGTTAAGAGTATGTATATTACGGCATTGATGTGAAATACAATGCTGTAGACATTCAGTCTATCCATGTCTCTGCTGCTTATCTAAACCGTGGCTAGCAGGTAGTTTGTGTGTCAGGTCGCATTTTAATTTTCTTTCACTGTTTCCATACGGCAATATATGTACATTTACAATATCACATTTTAATGGGTTGACAACGCTTCGAGGGTCACGAGGTATATTTACACGTGCTGCGGCATGCGCAGGTGCTTTGCATTAGACGGTGCTTAATGATATTTCTTATTACTTGTGTCACATTTGTGCATAGATATACATGTCATCGTTTATGTATTATGTTATTTTCAAAATATTTTTATAATATTGATATCAACAGATAAGTACAAAGTGGAAAGTCTGAAAGTTTTCCAAAGGTGCCTTATATAAAAGATTTGTATATCAGTGTAAGGATCTAATTGAATATTTGTTAAGTGCATGTGTAGTTCTTTGTTACTGGAAACGAAAATGGGGCTATATTTGTTAATTTATCATAATAAAATATTACCAATGAAGCATTAATTTGATGATACATGATGCAAGGTTTATCTTTGGTCTTCTGAAATATATATATATTGTAATGTTACATATTTTAACTCTATACATGTATATTTTAGCTTGATAAATGAACAATCAGTCGTTTACCATTTACTTTGCTATTCCTATTACGTGTTGAGTCAGCAGTTCTAACGAAATGTCATTCAAGTTACATTTAAACTAGCTTTTTATTCTAGAATGAATAAAATATGAATTAAATGGAACAATCAACATTTTCGTTACACTGTACACTGTACTTTTCGATATAATTCGATATAAAATTCGAATTCGTGTACAATTAGCGAACATAATAAATAACAACATCAAATAAAAACAAATCTTTATTTATGTATTAGATACGATGTAAGTAATGTAGATATATGATTCTCTATCAATAATAATATTACATAGTTAATTATAGTGTGATAGTATCACTCCAGCATTAACAGCTAATATGATATATAAATGTGTAGCAGTATATATATCTCTCTCTCAAATGTTCTGTTCAGGACAAAATTTAAAAACAAAAACAAAAACAAAAAAACATATTATGATACTATTCAAATTATCTCGCACAAGAGAAATTAAATATAAATGAATTTCGATTAAAAATAATGAAATGATCTTTGTCGGCTTCATTGATTATACCTCGACTGTCACGGTTGAAATACAAGTTTTCATCAAAAGATTTATCCCGAAAATGATGACATGCTTGAATTTTCTGACTGAAACATTCTATAGAACTTCAGGAAAGACATGTGATGATGAAAATATAATATTGATCATGCCCTGATGTGGTCGAGCCCTAAAGTAATGCCCATCATCTGGACTTAAGGGTTTGATATGAGGTATTGCAGTTAGCATTGTTCTGGTTATAAGTGCTAAAATGATGATAGTTTGCTTCAAAATCTTCAGAGTTAAACAACAATAATGTAAATTGATTAGATGATTTTAATTCCCTGAACTTTACCATGTAAGAAATTATCCGCAAACATATGTAGGCTTTCATTTGGAGTACAAAAATGGTTAAAAGGAGCATAGTCACCGCAAAAATAAAGTATGGAATATAGAGATACAAAAATAAAGAGTGAAATATAGAAATACAAATATGAATTATGAAAAATAAAGATACAAACAAAGTATGAGATTTAGAGATACAAACATACGGTATGAAATACAGACATACAAACATAATGTATTAAATACAATAACGTGTTGTAATATAACGCTTTGATTTTTTAATAGAATTATATTTCATTAAAACCTTGCTAATAAACCATTTGTTCGTCATAACATTATGAAATAAAACTATTATGTTTATGCATTTCAACAACTTTTATTTTACTCGGACCAAAAATTGACGAGTGTAAATAGAATATTAATATCAAAAAAACTTTTAACTGTTACGGTTCTCATTACAGTAATGTATATTATATTATTGACACAGGTACAGGTAAGTGAGTGCTGGTTAACTGTGTGTTATTTAACTAAGTGTCAGTTAACTTAACTGTGTGTTATTTAACTAAGTGTCAGTTAACTTAACTGTGTGTTATTTAACTAAGTGTTAGTTAACTTAACTGTGTGTTATTTAACTAAGTGTCAGTTAACTTAACTGTGTGTTATTTAACTAAGTGTCAGTTAACTTAACTGTGTGTTATTTAACTAAGTGTCAGTTAACTTAACTGTGTGTTATTTAACTAAGTGTCAGTTAACTTAACTGTGTGTTATTTAACTAAGTGTTAGTTACTTGTATATAGTTGTATAACATAGCCCACTGTTGATAAGAGGATTCTGATGGACATTACGGTGACGTATTCATATTTAAAACTGACACATTATTGAATGATCAAATTGTTTGGTATAGCTTAAAAATATTATCAAGATTAATGAGAATGTACCTAAAGGTAAAATCCCAAAACGTTTCTTCTATATTTCCATAAACAAAGAAAATTCCATACACTGATTCCCCCCACCCGAAAATCTGAATAATTTCTGAAAAAATACCGATAATTCCTATCAACCTCATAAATATTTAAAACACACATATAAATATCTCCCTCTCTTTTATTTTTATTTTACATATTAAAACGTTATCCTTTTATGAATATCTTTTCATTTTAATTTCTACTTAACGTAAACAATAGATGATACATCCGTGTGTTGATAGACTTCATCTCTGGTTCAGCTCACCAAAAACATTACATCACGTGGGGACCCCCACGTAGTTTACCAATGATGTTGTCACCAATTCGCTGAAAGCTTTGGTGTTTTCGAGGTATAATTCCACAGTACAAACCCTAGAAACTTGTGATACAGTCGTGAGACATCACGTAGGCGTCATCGTTCATAATGTCCTCAAATGGTTCTAAGTTTACCTTGGAACGTTTGACCTGAAAAAGTAAGTTCCGACATTTTTACCATTTTTACTTACTCTTTGAAGTGGGATGATAAACGTTTTGAAAGGATTTTACAAACGAGACATGCATGTAAGTAAATAGTGTCTGTAAACAGTGCAGCACATGCAGAATCATATCTATGAACCTGCATCACAGAATTGACTGTTCAAAGGACTATCCAATACACATCGGTGGAAACACCTTTGTATGGACTTAATAACGTATAGAATACATCATGATTATAAATCTGCATCACACAGCTGTTTCGTCAAAGTAATCAATGATGAGACCGACATTTCGACAGGAATTTTGTTTTGTGATTTGTTGAGTGGTACTATTCGTCATATGTACAGATCATAGAAAGGACTCGAGTTAATGGAGGATTTAAATTTGGATCTGCCAAGAAAGACAACTCTTGAAGCATTGGTGTCTTGATCTACTGATCATGAGCGTTTGCTTTTAGGAGTGTTTTAATTAATATCCAGAGAAACTTTTTAATCAATGTAAAGAACCTTGAGTGACACAAACTCGTATATCAATAAAAGAAAAACATTTGCCAGTACTATTACCAGGACTTCCTTGGGAGGAAAGTTTATTTTCCTTTACTCTTCAAATATACGTTTTGATTTTGGAATGGAAAGGCACCTTTTCCTCCAGGGGAGAGACAGCTCATAATGAATTCCGGAAACACCATTACCCAGAGCATTAACGCCTTATCACTGTTACAGTATATTATTGTCATTGTTTTTCTTGTATTGTTTTATAATTAATTTTTCTTTGTTTCCATGGTAAATACTCAAATGTGATTGGTCGAAAAATTCTTTTCATTCTTCTATGAAAGAAATTCCGAGAATGGCGCGAAAAATGTGACGTCACAATACGACTATTGACGTTGCGTATTGATTTGAGAAAAAGAATCCCATTTAAAACCAGTAAAATTGTACATAAAACATGTTTTAAATTAGAAAATCATTTTCAAAAATTAATTATAAGCGTTGATGTCAAATTGTTTTAGTTTCATCGGGGTATGAAACAAATTGTGTTTGCAAACTTCTGTAAGAATCCGCGCGGATTCTTACAGTTTGCAAACAAAATGTGTTTCATACCCCGATGAAACTAAAAAAAATGACATCAATACTTAAATTATAAAAAAAAAAGTGTACAAGAGAAGATTTTCATAACTTAGGCAAATCACCTCTCAATATATACGACATCCGTGTACTATATTAAATGGTGGGGTGGTCTGTTCTTACCTCCTCTACAGCCTTAAAGACTCGGAGAAAGTTCTGGCCTGCTACTTTTTTCAAATCATCGATCGACCAGCCTCGTTTGTGGAGTTCGGCGAAAATTACAGGGTAGGTCGAAACGTCTTCCAGCTCCAATGGCATGCTGTGTTGATGATAATTTATAACATTTATATAACTATCTAATTTGTAAAATTACTCTAATGCGCTTCACGTTACACGATACGATGATGGCTTAGTGTTACACAATGATCAGGACATATATCATAACTCGACAAGAGTAAATAGGTAGTTATATATACAGTTAAAGCCACATACTCCTAAAGAAATGATTACATTTTGAGCTCTTTAATTACAGTTTCCAGACTTAATAATATACCTAACAAATTATCGCGTATCAAGAAGAGGAGGAAAATGTTTAAGAAAGTATGCCGGAAGTTCCTTAAAAATAATAACTGGGACCGACAGTTTCTATGCGAAATTTTCCCATAATGCAACAGGCAGGTTAGCATTCTATGCAAAATGGCGGAGCGGAGATTGCGCGAACCTGCCAAAACACAGACAGATTCTGCCAAAAAGAAGCGTAAAAGGACTGGAATCGGTAAAAACCCGAGTATTTCCTTCGGAAAGGAAATGATTCGTTGGAATTTAGCAAGAGAAGAAAAGGGAATAGACTCGAATTCCGATGTTGCCGGACGTCTATTGGATTGCTGGTTAGCTTTTGAACATTGTCAACTTCACCGATCTAAAATTGTATTGTTGTTTTGTTGTATGGATAATGCTACATTTTAAGATTAAGTATTCTCGGCTTCATGACAAATCTCACAATGAAAATAAATGCGACGAGTTATTTTTATACACTGATGTCTCAAGGACTCTTCCGGTCAAGCGTCCAGGTCAGTGGTCACTTTCATATTAGGAGAGCGTTAATGGGCGTCTTGGATTGCCAATAATATAATAATAAAATATCGTCATCTTATTTTTGAACATTTCTATTGTATTCCTGTTTTAATCATCAAACCATATTGTGTGTATCATTATACTTACTACTTAACGCCATCGTAGTCAGCACCTACACCAACATAATCGATGCCAATCCTATCCTTAACGTAGTCAAAGTGGTCTGTAACACAAAGATAGCGACCATAATCAAACGTAACTTCAATCAAACATATTCTGTCTATTTATCCAAAATCATATACATATTGTACAACATACTCGGTCCATCAATCCAAAAACATATACTTAGCCCGTCAATCTAAAACATATTAATATTTTACAACATACAAACAAAGGTACAGTATAGCCAATCAAATTAACTGACTCCTATCAAGCGACTGCAGTCACAGCCATGCTTCAAGGTGTGTTGACAGCCATGCTTCAAGGTGTGTTGACAGCCATGCTTCAAGGTGTGTTGACAGCCATGATTCAAGGTGTGTTGACAGCCATGCTTCAAGGTGTGTTGACAGCCATGCTTCAAGGTGTGTTGACAGCCATGCTTCAAGGTGTGTTGGTCAAAGTTGGTATGTAACCTCAGTAGAAGTAGCTACCGATCTAGTTAAAGTTTCCGGATTTTTGGGTCAATGTCAAGGACACTGTTACAATTTTTAGCGGGGACTGTATGGGACATATATTGCTTTAGCAATACTCTAAGAATGCTTGTTTTATGTTAGTTTAATTAGCGAGACGAACATTTTTACGTTATTCATATGCCACGAAAAAAAAAATTAAAATAGAACTGTAAAAAAACAAGGATTTATAAAGTAAATAGGTGATATTCAGGATTATTTGCATTTATTCTGTGATAGAAATTTTGGTATTACTATCCAAAGTAAAACGTGAGCATTCTAAATAGACATTCGATATAATGTTCCTTTTTTTCTGAAGTCATTTATTATTTCAATGTGATCTCATTTCCACACCTATATCAATGTTTCATTATTTGGTATTATGAAGTAAGACCTTAATTCACCTGCTACTTGCGATACTGTTGTTGTATTGGCGTGGTCTGTAGCATTGTTGATGTAGCCCGTGTAGAAATTGATCATGATTACGCCATTGTTTTGTTTCTACAAATAAGATTGTATCATTATTGTCATATGTATACGATAATATCTCTGCAAATATCATATACATGTATAGATAAAACCAAAATATGATGTTTCTAAGTCACATTAAGGTACCCGGTCTTACCCTTAGCTCTCATATTTCACTCGGACAAGCCCTCGGGAAATATGATACCTTCGGGTAAAAAAACCTTCATATTACTCTGCATCCAGGGCCATAAATGCATATTATCACCCTTCGGATTGGAGATTACTCTATCACACACTAAAGGTAGAGGAAGATTAATCCAAATAGTACCTCGCGCAGATAGTATCTTTCTTTACACTATTTTCACTTTCTTTTCTTCCCACTACTCCATTCTCCAATTCTCCCATTGTCATACATACAATAAACGAGATGTGACTATCTTACCAGCATATCAAGTACGTCGTCCTTGACGTTACGGTAATTGTTACAAATCGAGAATACTGATGAATGACTAAAGATGACAGGAGCCTCTGATGTTTGAATAGCGTCAATCATGGTCTGGTAGGATACGTGGGACACGTCTATTATCATCCCAAGCCTGTTCATCTCATGGACTACGGTCTGCAAGATTGAAAAATTATATTTAGTAGGACGGACTTCACTGTGTCCGAAATGAATGTTGTGAGTATGTGTGTTTTTGGCGGACTGCGTAAGCGCCACCTCACTGGAACATACTGCCGCAGACACCTCACCTGGTCACAGTAAACTGACAAAGCGTCAACTAGTCACCATACTCCATAAATTGTGAGCGTTAAGCGAGAGTAGCAAGGAACAGTTTTATAGACTCTACTATGACTCCGCCAGGGGACAAAAATCTAAAGGACGTGGCACTCTGCCATACTAACAGTACCATATAGTGGTACAGAATGTAGTCCACAGTCAGAGGGGACTTCATGTCTCCGTATAAAGGACAGGATGGTATGTAGTCTACAGTCAGAGGGGACTTAATGTCTCCGTGTTAGGGACAGGATGGATGTAGTCCACAGTCAGAGGGGACTTATTGTCTCCGTGTTAGGGACAGGATGGTATGTAGTCTATAGTCAGAGGGGACTTATTGCCTCTGTATAAAGGTCAGTATGGGATGTAGTCCACAGTCAGACGGGGACTTATTGTCTCCGTTTAAAGGACAGGATGGGATGTAGTCCACAGTCAGACGGGGACTTATTGTCTCCGTATTAAGGACAGGATGGATGTAGTCCGCAATCAGAGGGGACTTATTGTCTCCGTATTAAGGACAGGATGGATGTAGTCCGCAATCAGAGGGGACTTATTGTCTCCGTATTAAGGACAGGATGGTATGTAGTCCACAGTCAGAGGGGACTTAATGTCTCCGTGTTAGGGACAGGATGGCATGTAGTCCACAGTCAGAGGGGACTTATTGTCTCCATGTTAGGGACAGGATGAGATGTAGTCCACAGTCAGAGGGGACTTATTGTCTCCATGTTAGGGACAGGATGAGATGTAGTCCACAGTCAGAGGGGACTTAATGTCTCCGTATAAAGGACAGGATGAGATGTAGTCCACAGTCAGAGGGGACTTCATGTCTCCGTATTAAGGACAGGATGAGATGTAGTCCACAGTCAGAGGGGACTTCATGTCTCCGTATTAAGGACAGGATGGTATGTAGTCCACAGTCAGAGGGGACTTAATGTCTCCGTGTTAGGGACAGGATGAGATGTAGTCCACAGTCAGAGGGGACTTCATGTCTCCGTATTAAGGACAGGATGGATGTAGTCCACAGTCAGAGGGGACTTAATGTCTCCGTATTAAGGACAGGATGGGATGTAGTCTATAGTCAGAGGGGACTTCATGTCTCCGTATTAAGGATAGGATGGTATGTAGTCTACAGTCAGAGGGGACTTAATGTCTCCGTATTAAGGACAGGATGGATGTAGTCTACAGTCAGAGGGGACTTATTGTCTCCGTGTTAGGGACAGGATGGGATGTAGTCTATAGTCAGAGGGGACTTAATGTCTCCGTATTAGGGACAGGATGGTATGTAGTCTATAGTCAGAGGGGACTTAATGTCTCCGTGTTAGGGACAGGATGGTATGTAGTCTATAGTCAGAGGGGACTTAATGTCTCCGTGTTAGGGACAGGATGGTATGTAGTCCACAGTCAGAGGGGACTTATTGTCTCCGTGTTAGGGACAGGATGGTATGTAGTCTATAGTCAGAGGGGACTTAATGTCTCCGTGTTAGGGACAGGATGGTATGTAGTCTATAGTCAGAGGGGACTTAATGTCTCCGTGTTAGGGACAGGATGGTATGTAGTCCACAGTCAGAGGGGACTTATTGTCTCCGTGTTAGGGACAGGATGGGATGTAGTCTACAGTCAGAGGGGACTTAATGTCTCCGTGTTAGGGACAGGATGGATGTAGTCTATAGTCAGAGGGGACTTAATGTCTCCGTGTTAGGGACAGGATGGTATGTAGTCCACAGTCAGAGGGGACTTATTGTCTCCGTGTTAGGGACAGGATGGATGTAGTCTACAGTCAGAGGGGACTTAATGTCTCCGTGTTAGGGACAGGATGGATGTAGTCTACAGTCAGAGGGGACTTAATGTCTCCGTGTTAGGGACAGGATGGATGTAGTCTACAGTCAGAGGGGACTTAATGTCTCCGTGTTAGGGACAGGATGGGATGTAGTCCACAGTCAGAGGGGACTTAATGTCTCCGTGTTAGGGACAGGATGGTATGTAGTCTATAGTCAGAGGGGACTTATTGTCTCCGTATTAAGGACAGGATGGATGTAGTCTATAGTCAGAGGGGACTTAATGTCTCCGTATAAAGGACAGGATGGGATGTAGTCTACAGTCAGAGGGGACTTAATGTCTCCGTGTTAGGGACAGGATGGGATGTAGTCTACAGTCAGAGGGGACTTAATGTCTCCGTGTTAGGGACAGGATGGATGTAGTCTATAGTCAGAGGGGACTTAATGTCTCCGTGTTAGGGACAGGATGGATGTAGTCTATAGTCAGAGGGGACTTATTGTCTCCGTGTTAGGGACAGGATGGGATGTAGTCTATAGTCAGAGGGGACTTAATGTCTCCGTGTTAGGGACAGGATGGGATGTAGTCTATAGTCAGAGGGGACTTAATGTCTCCGTGTTAGGGACAGGATGGATGTAGTCTATAGTCAGAGGGGACTTAATGTCTCCGTGTTAGGGACAGGATGGTATGTAGTCTATAGTCAGAGGGGACTTATTGTCTCCGTATTAAGGACAGGATGGATGTAGTCTATAGTCAGAGGGGACTTAATGTCTCCGTATAAAGGACAGGATGGGATGTAGTCTATAGTCAGAGGGGACTTAATGTCTCCGTATAAAGGACAGGATGGGATGTAGTCTACAGTCAGAGGGGACTTATTGTCTCCGTGTTAGGGACAGGATGGTATGTAGTCCACAGTCAGAGGGGACTTATTGTCTCCGTGTTAGGGACAGGATGGGATGTAGTCTACAGTCAGAGGGGACTTAATGTCTCCGTGTTAGGGACAGGATGGATGTAGTCTACAGTCAGAGGGGACTTAATGTCTCCGTATAAAGGACAGGATGGATGTAGTCTATAGTCAGAGGGGGACTTCATGTCTCCGTATAAAGGACAGGATGGATGTAGTCTATAGTCAGAGGGGGACTTCATGTCTCCGTATAAAGGACAGGATGGATGTAGTCTATAGTCAGAGGGGGACTTCATGTCTCCGTATAAAGGACAGGATGGATGTAGTCTATAGTCAGAGGGGGACTTCATGTCTCCGTATAAAGGACAGGATGGATGTAGTCTATAGTCAGAGGGGGACTTCATGTCTCCGTATAAAGGACAGGATGGATGTAGTCTATAGTCAGAGGGGACTTATTGTCTCCGTGTTAGGGACAGGATGGTATGTAGTCTATAGTCAGAGGGGGACTTCATGTCTCCGTATAAAGGACAGGATGGATGTAGTCTATAGTCAGAGGGGGACTTCATGTCTCCGTGTTAGGGACAGGATGGTATGTAGTCTACAGTCAGAGGGGACTTATTGTCTCCGTGTTAGGGACAGGATGGATGTAGTCCACAGTCAGAGGGGACTTAATGTCTCCGTGTTAGGGACAGGATGGATGTAGTCCACAGTCAGAGGGGACTTAATGTCTCCGTGTTAGGGACAGGATGGATGTAGTCCACAGTCAGAGGGGACTTAATGTCTCCGTGTTAGGGACAGGATGGTATGTAGTCCGCAGTCAGAGGGGACTTAATGTCTCCGTATAAAGGACAGGATGGATGTAGTCCACAGTCAGAGGGGACTTAATGTCTCCGTGTTAGGGACAGGATGGATGTAGTCCACTGTCAGAGGGGACTTATTGTCTCCGTATTAAGGACAGGATGAGATGTAGTCCACAGTCAGAGGGGACTTAATGTCTCCGTATAAAGGACAGGATGGATGTAGTCCACAGTCAGAGGGGACTTAATGTCTCCGTGTTAGGGACGGGATGGGATGTAGTCTATAGTCAGAGGGGGACTTATTGTCTCCGTGTTAGGGACAGGATGGGATGTAGTCCACAGTCAGAGGGGACTTAATGTCTCCGTGTTAGGGACAGGATGGATGTAGTCTATAGTCAGAGGGGACTTATTGTCTCCGTGTTAGGGACAGGATGGGATGTAGTCCACAGTCAGAGGGGACTTAATGTCTCCGTATAAAGGACAGGATGGATGTAGTCTACAGTCAGAGGGGACTTAATGTCTCCGTGTTAGGGACAGGATGGATGTAGTCCACAGTCAGAGGGGACTTATTGTCTCCGTGTTAGGGACGGGATGGGATGTAGTCTATAGTCAGAGGGGACTTATTGCCTCTGTATAAAGGTCAGTATGGGATGTAGTCCACAGTCAGACGGGGACTTATTGTCTCCGTTTAAAGGACAGGATGGGATGTAGTCCACAGTCAGACGGGGACTTATTGTCTCCGTATTAAGGACAGGATGGATGTAGTCCGCAGTCAGAGGGGACTTATTGTCTCCGTATTAAGGACAGGATGGATGTAGTCCGCAGTCAGAGGGGACTTAATGTCTCCGTATAAAGGACAGGATGGATGTAGTCTATAGTCAGAGGGGACTTAATGTCTCCGTGTTAGGGACAGGATGGATGTAGTCTATAGTCAGAGGGGACTTATTGTCTCCGTGTTAGGGACAGGATGGGATGTAGTCCACAGTCAGAGGGGACTTAATGTCTCCGTATAAAGGACAGGATGGATGTAGTCTACAGTCAGAGGGGACTTAATGTCTCCGTGTTAGGGACAGGATGGATGTAGTCCACAGTCAGAGGGGACTTATTGTCTCCGTGTTAGGGACGGGATGGGATGTAGTCTATAGTCAGAGGGGACTTATTGCCTCTGTATAAAGGTCAGTATGGGATGTAGTCCACAGTCAGACGGGGACTTATTGTCTCCGTTTAAAGGACAGGATGGGATGTAGTCCACAGTCAGACGGGGACTTATTGTCTCCGTATTAAGGACAGGATGGATGTAGTCCGCAGTCAGAGGGGACTTATTGTCTCCGTATTAAGGACAGGATGGATGTAGTCCGCAGTCAGAGGGGACTTAATGTCTCCGTATAAAGGACAGGATGGATGTAGTCCGCAGTCAGAGGGGACTTATTGTCTCCGTATTAAGGACAGGATGGATGTAGTCCGCAGTCAGAGGGGACTTAATGTCTCCGTATAAAGGTCAGTATGGGATGTAGTCCACAGTCAGACGGGGACTTATTGTCTCCGTTTAAAGGACAGGATGGGATGTAGTCCACAGTCAGAGGGGACTTAATGTCTCCGTATAAAGGACAGGATGGGATGTAGTCCACAGTCAGACGGGGACTTATTGTCTCCGTTTAAAGGACAGGATGGGATGTAGTCCACAGTCAGAGGGGACTTATTGTCTCCGTGTTAGGGACAGGATGGTATGTAGTCCACAGTCAGAGGGGACTTATTGTCTCCGTGTTAGGGACAGGATGGTATGTAGTCCACAGTCAGAGGGGACTTATTGTCTCCGTGTTAGGGACAGGATGGGATGTAGTCCACAGTCAGAGGGGACTTAATGTCTCCGTGTTAGGGACAGGATGGATGTAGTCTATAGTCAGAGGGGACTTATTGTCTCCGTATTAAGGATAGGATGGATGTAGTCTACAGTCAGAGGGGACTTATTGTCTCTGTATAAAGGTCAGTATGGGATGTAGTCCACAGTCAGAGGGGACTTATTGTCTCCGTGTTAGGGACAGGATGGTATGTAGTCCACAGTCAGAGGGGACTTCATGTCTCCGTATTAAGGACAGGATGGATGTAGTCTACAGTCAGAGGGGACTTAATGTCTCCGTATAAAGGACAGGATGGTATGTAGTCTATAGTCAGAGGGGACTTATTGTCTCTGTATAAAGGTCAGTATGGGATGTAGTCCACAGTCAGAGGGGACTTATTGTCTCCGTGTTAGGGACAGGATGGTATGTAGTCCACAGTCAGAGGGGACTTCATGTCTCCGTATTAAGGACAGGATGGATGTAGTCCACAGTCAGAGGGGACTTAATGTCTCCGTATAAAGGACAGGATGGATGTAGTCCACAGTCAGAGGGGACTTATTGTCTCCGTGTTAGGGACAGGATGGATGTAGTCTACAGTCAGAGGGGACTTAATGTCTCCGTGTTAGGGACAGGATGGGATGTAGTCTACAGTCAGAGGGGACTTAATGTCTCCGTGTTAGGGACAGGATGGGATGTAGTCTATAGTCAGAGGGGACTTATTGTCTCCGTGTTAGGGACAGGATGGTATGTAGTCCACAGTCAGAGGGGACTTAATGTCTCCGTGTTAGGGACAGGATGGGATGTAGTCTACAGTCAGAGGGGACTTATTGTCTCCGTGTTAGGGACAGGATGGTATGTAGTCCACAGTCAGAGGGGACTTATTGTCTCCGTGTTAGGGACAGGATGGTATGTAGTCTATAGTCAGAGGGGACTTCATGTCTCCGTATTAAGGACAGGATGGTATGTAGTCTACAGTCAGAGGGGACTTATTGTCTCCGTGTTAGGGACAGGATGGTATGTAGTCTACAGTCAGAGGGGACTTATTGTCTCCGTGTTAGGGACAGGATGGTATGTAGTCTACAGTCAGAGGGGACTTATTGTCTCCGTGTTAGGGACAGGATGGGATGTAGTCTACAGTCAGAGGGGACTTATTGTCTCCGTGTTAGGGACAGGATGGGATGTAGTCTACAGTCAGAGGGGACTTAATGTCTCCGTGTTAGGGACAGGATGGATGTAGTCCACAGTCAGAGGGGACTTATTGTCTCCGTATTAAGGACAGGATGGGATGTAGTCTACAGTCAGAGGGGACTTATTGTCTCCGTGTTAGGGACAGGATGGATGTAGTCTATAGTCAGAGGGGACTTATTGTCTCCGTGTTAGGGACAGGATGGATGTAGTCTACAGTCAGAGGGGACTTAATGTCTCCGTGTTAGGGACAGGATGGATGTAGTCCACAGTAAGAGGGGAATAAACGTCTCCGTATTAAGGACAGTATCGGATGAATTCCACAAAGGAGTACAAAATGTATCCGTGCAAAGACATCATCTATGATTGCATACAAAACAAAATACATTTGTAGGCGAAACCACCTATCATCACATCATGTAAATCTTGTGTAAGCTTACGAATTTAAGTGTTTACCTAACGTCCGACTCGATCCTTCTGTCTGGGACTAACGGGCGGGATATTTACTGGTTAGTCAAAAGGTAAAAATAAACATATGCACCTATCATCTCGTTAAGTAGGTCTAGTGGGGACTGACGTAAAATCGTGAAGTTTTGACAGGGGAATGACAGGACATGTTCATTCATTGTCCAATCATGTAGTTCTGATTGGGTACTGGCAGAAGAAAATGTTGATTCATCGTCAAATCATGTAGCTCTGATTGGGGTAAGACGGAAGAAAATATGCACCCATCGTACATGTAGTTCTGATTGGGGACTGATGGACTAAAGTTCAAAACTATTGTCACATGAGGTAGAAACGATAGATGAATAATAACTAAATACAAAAAAAAATTCTAGAGAATGGATACGTTTATGACCTTCACACATATCATTATATAAATACGAGTAGTGCAAGGTCAATGAATATTCTGATTTATCAATCATTGGTGCAGCACATAAATCAACATATATCTTGTACACGATGTAGGTTTTGACTCGACCTTACCCTCCCGAATGCTGTGAGGCCTGTAGATACTCCGTTATTTAAATCCGCCTTGTAGTTGTCTGCCCTGGAAATACAGCCAACATTCATATGTACATGTACTCATATGTCTCTTTGTTGTTTTAATGACTTCAACAAATCATAGCGTATTTAATAATAAATATTTATTTATCTTTATTGATATTACTCCTTTTACCTGACATAAACAATAATTGTAAAATGAATCGTTTTCCCCTGAAACTACGTTATACTTACTTCGTATCTAAAATACTAAATGAAGTAATATTAAATATCACGTGACACATACGTCATCACTTACCAGTCAGTGTCACAGCTGTGGGTCAAGGTCATATACCGAACACCGATCATGTAATGCATCCGGAGTACTCCAAGGGTATTTCCGATCATGTGACCCCCTTCTAGACCAATAAGACTGGCAATCTTACCGTTTTCAAATATTGTTTCAATATCTGTAAAAAAAAATGTCGATTAGTTGAATTCCTGTCTTTCTTCTGCTTTCGATGATAAAAGAGTTTATAAACAAATGGTAAAATTGTGATTTTTTTCCCAAAATTTCCGATAAGTTGTTTTAGTTATTTATTAAAGTATAAAGGAATCTGTAACATGAGGAAAAAAGGTTTTTATTTTATTGTCCCTTTCGGTGGCGTATTTAATTACCGTTTGCTGTCAAAGTTAGTGTGAAGGTCTCTGTGTACCGGGTGGCGATCTTTACGGCAGTTTGTGTTTAATTACCGTTTGCTGTCAAAGTTAGTGTGGAGGTCTCTGTGTACCGGCGGTGATTTTTACGGTTAGTTTGTGTGGTACTTACCGTTTGCTGTTAAAGCTAGTGTGAAGGTCTCTGGGTACCGGTCGGTCATCTTTCGAATTACGTCAACTTGGTCAAATCCTTGTCGAACGGCATCTTTCGATGTGGCTGCACAGGAGACAAACGCCGCCCACCACTGAAATTTAATAACGGAAGCATTTGTACGAAATCAGCTACTTCACACGTAAACATCATTTCCTTAATATACAATGATACGAATTTCTTTCCCTTTATACATTTTGTAACATCAAAAGTGATTCGATAAGTGACAACCATCTTTAAGTATTGATAGTGATTGTTTTTACACATGGTATGACTGCCATTTTCGCCCAAACCTTCCGGAGATAAACTGTTCGCCTGACTTGCTACAGACTTTATATTTAGTAATAAACAGAAAACTCTTGCCATTTCTCGTAAACTGTTTACATTTGAATGGAATATATATCCATTAAGATGTACAATATGTAATTACCAAAATATACGAATGGTGAAGTGATTGTTTTTATGATTGTTTGATTGATTGTATGATTGTTTGCATTATTATTTTATGATTGTTTGTATAACTGTATGATTTTGTAAAATTGTTTGTGTGATTGTATAATTGTTCGATGAGTGTTTAATTATGTGTTTGATTGTATGATTGTTTAAATGATTTCTTATTTAATCTTTTGTATTATTTCTTGTAAAATTGTTTATATAATTGTTTATAAAATTGTTTATATAATTGTTTATAAAATTGTTTATATAATTGTTTATAAAATTGTTTATATAATTGTTTATAAGAATTGTTATATAATTGTTAATAAAATTGTTTATATAATTGTTTATAAGAATTGTTATATAATTGTTTATAAAATTGTTTATATAATTGTTTATAAAATTGTTTATATAATTGTTTATAAGAATTGTTATATAATTGTTTATAAAATTGTTTATATAATTGTTAATAAAATTGTTTATATAATTGTTTATAAAATTGTTTATATAATTGTTGATAAAATTGTTTATATAATTGTTTATAAAATTGTTATATAATTGTTTATGAAATTGTTTATATAATTGTTTATAAAATTGTTTATATAGTTGTTTATAAAATTGTTTATATAAATGTTTATAAAATTGTTTATATAATTGAGTTTTTATTCTTTTCTTGTATGATTGTTATATTATTGTTTATTTAATTGCTTATATAATTGTATGATTTCTTGTATGATTGTTTACATATAATTGTTTATATAATTGTTTATATAATGGTTTTGTATAATTGTTTATATATTTTGTATGTAATTGTTTATATAATTGGTTGTATGATTTCTTGTTGGATTGCGCATGTCTAGCTAAAAATCATTTATTTTATGTTGTCTTTCATATTGTTTAGCATAAGCAAACGCCACAAAAAATCTTATATTTCATACACATCACAATAGCCAACATCGTGCCTTCATTGCCTTGAAAGGTGATGGTTTGACTTATTATATTCAGCAGGATTTATTTTCTGATAAACGTACAAAGTCATCCTTTAGTTTTCTGATATGTTTGTGTCGATCGTTCTGCATACACTGCAATGTGTCTATTTTACATTTAAAGATGATATACATATGTAGATATATATTTATTCAAAATTTAACGAATTTAATCACTTTTTTCATTATAAAGACTAGTTTAACCTGCAAACAAGTTTTGTGAATTTTCAGATTTAGGAGAATACTAACCTGAGCGGCAACCCCACCTGCTTGTAACCTTGGTATGTCGGTCTGGGGAGGGAGGACGGGGAAACTTTCGTCAGTCATCGGTGTACCTGGGGGCCACTGTAGACGCGTGTCCTCGTTTAGTGAGACATTATACACCTTGTTCTGTGCATACTGTCGGTATTGCCAAGGGAGATCGTTATGACTGCAGGTAAAAGAAACAGTTTAAACATACAAGTAACTCCCAAATGTATTGATACCATTAAATAGCACTAAGGAAAGAACTGTGCCTTTCTTTGTCCGAATGATACAAGTAATTAATACACGTAATTAATACACGTAAACCAAACAACACTCCAGAACCAATTATTGTTGACGTCAATGTCTCAAAAGATGAAGAATACATAGGTAGGACATACATACAAAATGTAAAATCAATAGAGCATATTAGATTGTACCTAAATATATAAATTAATGTATTTATAATATATCCATACATTATACATAATACTGAAACATGACTATGTATAGACATTTAATCGATGTATCAATAAAGAGTGTGTTATCAAGTAATATAATATATTGTTTTCTTATTGTGTAGAATATAAGAGAAAAAAAAACAAATATCATATGTTGTTTATGTATATTGTGCAGTATATCAGAAAACAAAAATCTGTCATATGCTATTTAGATGTTGTGTAAACTATTAGAAAAATTACAAAATATCATATGCTGTTGATATATTGTGCAGAATATCAGAAAAAAATACACTTTATCATATGCTGTTAACGTATTGTGTAGAATATTAGAAAAAAATACACGATATTATATGCTATTCAAATATTGTGTAGAATATTAGAAATGTATAGCTTGTACACTAAACATACATGTTAAAGTAAGGTTGTTTAACCTCTATAGAGTCAAATATTCTTTATATGATATATTAGTATATAGTATACCATATAGGTATATACCATAATAGTATTACCATCATAGTATTTCTTTTTTATTGCAAAAAAGTCATGTTTTGGAAGATGTTATTAAAATATATACTGTTATCGTCCCTGAAACTACTTTGCCACTGTATCATGACATTCACGGATACATTTTGTATTTGGCAGATTAGATGTATACTAGTAGTATTACTGTTATAAAATTGATTTTTACAAGAACTTACCCATCAATTAATGGGTTTTCTTGCAAGAAAGATTTGGCGAAAGCGAGGTTTGGGTCATGTGTTGGGCCGGGTAATGCTGCTCGTTTGGACAATGGTATCCCCACTGCAAGTCCAATTACAAGGGTAAGACCGCCGACGATAATCAGGCCTAGAATTAACCGGTCACGGTTGCTTCCCTTCTTAAACTCCAATTTCGACGAAGTCAGCCCATGGGTAGAACCTGCGGTTGACATTTTGATGCGAGCTCAAAGGTTCTGGAACCTGTAAATGAACTACATCTGTGTAAGCGTGGTAACCTTTTCTATAAGACAAATACTAAATAATTACATGTAATTTAATAAGTAACACAAGTCTCGTTGTCGTACAATCTGACAATTTTAACATGTACACACTTGATTAAAAAGAAAAAACTTTATTAGAATTCTTCGGTGAGCTTTAAAATGAGTTATTAATATGTTATAAAAAATACATGTACTTAAGGTATTAACGAGAAATAAATTTGTCCCACAAGTCTGGTGTTTACACGGACAAAATATCTTAATGTCAATTCAGGTCAAATTCGGGTCAAATTGGCTTGAAAAGAGCAGAATAGTCAATAATTCATGTCAAGGAAATGACCTGAAATTGACCTGAAATTAACAAGAAAATTTCACCTCAAACTGACATGAAAATTTCTTCATGTGAATTTGGCCTCATTTTTATGTCATTTTCATGTCAATTTCAGGTCAACATTTCTACAGGGCAAATTTACCTCAAGACATTTTGCTTGTGAACACATCGGAAGTCCTGGACAAAACTTAATAATTCATAAATAATCATTGGAATATCTTGAGACATTTTAACAACGTCATAGATAGCAGTCTTTCAGAACTATGAATTATTAGTAATTATAACAAATTTGCTAAAATTTTCGTCGAGAAATAAGTATATGATGTTTGGGGGGAAATATATCACACAAAAATGGGCATAATTATTCAATTTTCCAATTAATTTAATATTTAATTTGCGATCGAAAACGTTCATAAGACTTAAAATATGAAAGCATTTTTGCTCAAGATTTCAATGTATGTGAAGGTTTTTGTGAGTGGGGTATGATATTCGTACGAGTCCATAGTACGAATGACACATTGTTTGATGTACCACTTGAAGTTTACAAGTCATTAATGCAACATCACGAACTGCCGTCTGCTGCACGTGTTAAAATGTGCTGATACAGTCCGTCCATATTATACATGTATATGCATGGTCATTCTCGAACAGAATATCGTTTTACCCTCTTTTGTTTCCTAGATGCCTTACATAGATATTTCATTTTCCTCGTTTTCTTTTGGTGGCGAGATTCCTATCAGGTAGCATGCATAGCATATTTTCTTATGGCTGGTTTGTCCGACTGGTTTTACCAAAGTATATTTCTGTGCTCCAATCATCCAGCACACAGGTAACAGTTTACCTGTGGCGATATCGTATTACTGAAGATTCTATAGATGCGGCCCTTCTTACCTTGTGTACTTAAACGTTTTTCCAGAAGTAACCGAATACTACAGTACCTGTATATCCGTACAATATGTGCCACGTCCTACAAATAACGCGGAGCTTTTTATATTGCAAATCGTCTTTATATGTACACACAATCTTGTCCCCATTCAAATAACACTAAACTAGTGAACTGTAATGGGAGAAGGCAGCACTAGCTACTCGGTAGTTTTAATGTTGCACGGAGTTGTCTTTACCATTGTCTAACTTGGAAATGACCTTGATCTATTTTAAAGATACACAAGTACGCTATTGCTATACCTGTTTGTATCTATCAGCGTTATTTTATTCAGTAAAAGTTATTACGAAACATTTTATGTCAACAACAAAATAAATATAACGTGCAGAGATATTACAGCGTAAAAGAGAAAAAAATAGCCGAAGGAAAAACAACCCAGCATGCTTCTGGCCAGTACCATAACCCTTATACCAACATCTAAACACTTCATCTTGTATGAAATATAACGTTCATCATTATGGAGCCATTAAGTGTCCACGACAGTAAAGCTAATAGTGTAACTGAATTCCTTCTTTATGTCCACCTAGATTAATGTTTGAGGAGTTGATGTTGAAATGGAAAAGGCTTTAACAAGTGTACGGCGATCTAACAGTGTGTTATGTTATTGGAGCCCCTGCTGCCGACTCGGAATAAAATGCTATTGATAACAGGCTATCCTTGGCCGCGCTAGGCTATAACCGATTAGTATACAAGGGCAGCTTGTCTCCTGATGTGGCTGGTGGCATATATTTACTGTTACCAAACAACTATTTCCGTCCCTATATCAGAGATGTTGTCCTGAGTTGATGAGCGTATTCTAATCAGATTCCGTAACCAAATCATTGGCATATTCTTAAATTTAAGGTATTAACCAATTTTTCACGACTATATTCTTAAAACCTATTTAGCGGTAAAATGTTATGTGTTCACGAAATGATGTTGATACATTAACGTTGTTCACAGCGTTCTATTTCCACTATTATCAAAACAAATATGGTATTAACCTGAAATGTAACACTAGATCAAATATTTTGGATAAAGTGACATCAAGAATTGAAAATCATGAAACAATACCTGGTCCAAGGAGAGGTTAAAGGTTACGGATTAGGGAAATGCAGTTACCAAAAGTATCCTACGCCAATATCAACGCACTACATCACAGTATAATACATAGCTATATATAGGTATATTCTGTTGACATTTATAAAAGATGGACAGTTATTGTAAAATCATAACCAAATAGTCTTTAAAAGAATTTACCTTGTCAGGCGGACACAGCAACCTTTTCTGATCAACACTGAAAAGAAGACGGCAAAAGTATTTAAAGTTTGTGTGTATATATATATATACCTCGTAACGACTGGCTGTGTTTACATTGAATTGAACGCCAAACCGGTTGTATCATCCGAATGAGCTATATACACGTGTGATATGTGTTAATTTACACTAGGAGTGGGTTTGGTTGAGTTAGTTTCGGGTTTACGGTAGTTCATTTCTGCTTACAAAATACACACAGAGAGAACACATGATATGGTGTTGCCTAATCCGATTCTATCTTTCAAACCTAGCTTTCTATGTCATATTTAAACAATTTTACCATGTTTAACAATTCCAAAAATACAAACCCCTAAAAAATCGTCCGCCATTTCGAATTTTATGAAAATTTATGTGTATGCCTAACATATCTATGTGGTGAAACTAGTCATTTCTCTGGACAGTGGGTGAACGTCCCAGATACTAGACTGACAACAACACTATTGTAATCAAGCGTACTTGATATCAACAAAAATGATGTTAGATCATTTAATACTGAACCATTTAACCGCCAAAATATATATATGATTTAATGCCAATTTCTCCCATAGTGTATGACGGTTCTTTCAGGAAGAGATTGCATAAATGCTTCCAATGCCAAATCTCTCCGATAATACATTACGGTTCCTTCCACAATACCTCTGTAATATCTCACACTACCTTTACATTACCAGATAAAATCCATGCGAAATCCGTTTTGTTGCCTAGCATTTAAAACAATTAAATTTCAAAGTATTTTCTTCAATGTAGTGGCTAAAGACTGGCAGCCAGTCCGATTTTTTTTTAATACTTCAGATAAAGTCTAATATGATGGCCTCTCCCTTTGTTTGAAACTTAAAATCAGATCATAAGCTAAACACAAACATAATAAAGCAGTGTTTATTTAAAATTTTAATATTCTAGAGACCGCGGAACTTTTTACACTAGCTTGTACACAACGGGATCGCATCAGGGTCAATCAAGTCTGACCTTGACCTTTGACCTGTTGATACTTATTTACCTGACTCCTGTCCAAGCTAGATATTACATTTAACGTCAAGAGATATACTGATATGTGTCACAACATCAAGATATAATGATATATGTCAGAAAGATCTGGACTTAATGGACACGTATATGGGCCATGCTATATATATATACACACATCGTACATGTATCTGGACTCAGTACCTTACTACACTCGTACAACACTAGGGATAGTTACAGGGTTGTGTGACATCTGGACTCAGTACCTTACTACACTCGTACAACACTAGGGATAGTTACAGGGTTCTCTGTGTCACATCTGGACTCAGTACCTTACTAAACTCGTACAACACTAGGGATAGTTACAGGGTTCTCTGTGTCACATCTGGACTCAGTACCTTACTAAACTCGTACAACACTAGGGATAGTTACAGGGTTCTCTGTGTCACATCTGGACTCAGTACCTTACTACACTCGTACAACACTAGGGATAGTTACAGGGTTCTCTGTGTCACATCTGGACTCAGTACCTTACTACACTCGTACAACACTAGGGATAGTTACAGGGTTCTCTGTGTCACATCTGGACTCAGTACCTTACTACACTCGTACAACACTAGGGATAGTTACAGGGGTCTCTGTGTCACATCTGGACTCAGTACCTTACTACACTCGTACAACACTAGGGATAGTTACAGGGTTGTGTGTGTTACATCTGAACTCAGTACCTTACTAAACTCGTACAACACTAGGGATAGTTACAGGGTTCTCTGTGTCACATCTGGACTCAGTACCTTACTAAACTCGTACAACACTAGGGATAGTTACAGGGTTCTCTGTGTCACATCTGGACTCAGTACCTTACTACACTCGTACAACACTAGGGATAGTTACAGGGTTCTCTGTGTCACATCTGGACTCAATCTATACGATATATTTGGAGGAATCGCCAGTGAATCTTGGAACCTAAAAATTATCCTGAAGGAGAAAATGATTCCAAGCAAATGTTTAGTTATAGATGGGTAGAGGAACTAATCTACTGCTTCATTTTTAACAAAATACATTGCTTAAATATAAATGAACATTAAATACAATGTTTATATTATGATAGGCGTTAATACCAAAAGGAGTTAAGATGTGACATGAAGGATAAGAAAAATAATTCCATCAAAAGCCGAAAGAGCAATTGAGACGTTTTACCGATGCAAACATTAAACGAATAGAAGTTATGTTTAGTTTTATCTTATTTGGGAAAGCTACATTAAATATATGTCGACGTCAAACAAGATGCTTCATTAGTTTATTAAACTCTCATTTAGAGACAAAAACGTGAAATATTGTTTTGTAGACAAAGCCAAGGGCTGATTCGGGAAAACATCCATTCCACAATTAACTTTAGCCAACATTAAATATGAACATTTGATTCAGAAACATTTATAAAGGGCACATGTACGTGATGTGATGATTGTATGTGTAGGTATTGTTGATACATAACTATGTGTCACCAGTCCAAGTCAGTATAATCACAGGTTTGGTGACAAGTATGAAGAACGTGCAAAAGATACTAGTTTTTTATGGCCGCATTATTGAATCCATGTCATTTATTTCATATCATATATCTACCCTAGAGTATCAAATATAATGCATATTATGCGGACAACACTGTATATAACTTAACCTTGCGAGCAGAAGATGCGAAATCCGATATCATACATCTCTGAGTAGGTATTGAGGATAAATACACTGTATAAACTTATATCTATCCTAGCCTTCAATACTCGAGGTAAAAAACTGAGATAAGGAATAACATGCATAAATGATTATGATTATAAAATACGAACCTTGTAATGCAGACACACACTCGATCTCTCTGGTAAACACAAAACTTTCCCCATTCGTTGTATGGTACATCGTTGGTAACATAGGGATTTTATATACCGATTCTATCAAACACTTGAAATGTTTGAGGGGAATAGTGTGTATCCTAATAAATAGGAGTTGTCTGAGGTGGGGTGGAGAATCAGAAGTCGTATGGGGGTGGGGTGGAGAAACAGGTGTCAAATGGGGGTGGGGTGGAGAAACAGGAGTCAAATGGGAGGGGAACAGGAGTCGTGTAGGGACGGGGATGGGGGTGGAGAAACAGCAGTCAAATGGGGTGGGGAGGAGAAACAGCAGTCAAATGGGGTGGGGGTGGAGAAACAGCAGTCAAATGGGGTGGGGAGGAGAAACAGCAGTCAAATGGGGTGGGGAGGAGAAACAGCAGTCAAATGGGGTGGGGGTGGAGAAACAGTAGTCAAATGGGGTGGGGGTGGAGAAACAGTAGTCAAATGGGGTGGGGGTGGAGAAACAGTAGTCAAATGGGGTGGGGGTGGAGAAACAGTAGTCAAATGGGGTGGGGGTGGAGAAACAGCAGTCAAATGGGGTGGGGGTGGAGAAACAGTAGTCAAATGGGGTGGGGGTGGAGAAACAGTAGTCAAATGGGGTGGGGGTGGAGAAACAGTAGTCAAATGGGGTGGGGGTGGAGAAACAGTAGTCAAATGGGGTGGGGAGGAGAAACAGTAGTCAAATGGGGTGGGGGTGGAGAAACAGTAGTCAAATGGGGTGGGGAGGAGAAACAGTAGTCAAATGGGGTGGGGGTGGAGAAACAGTAGTCAAATGGGGTGGGGGTGGAGAAACAGTAGTCAAATGGGGTGGGGGTGGAGAAACAGCAGTCAAAGGGGGGGGGGGAAAGGAGTCGTATTGGGGTTGGGGGTGGGGGCAGTTAAGATTGGATACTGGTATTTGTAGGTTGGGTAGAGACAGATATCACGATATTTAACCTTATACTATACATAAGAAATTAAGGATAGTAATATCTATCCGAGGAAAATTGCGTCAGGAAAGTGAGATCACGACATGTCTTGTCATGATCGTGCCCGTGTCCTTTAGGTATGAGTCGGCATGAGCCTCGAATAGCCACCAGCTACTACAAGGTGACCAGACCTCAAATTACAGGTTACTGGAAAGGCGAAATCACGGTAGGGGGCGCAGGTGGTACCAGACATGGTCACACTTCCGGAAGTTGTAAATGGTTTCCGATTGAATGTGACGTAGCTATTTTTTTTCTGTCTTTCTCCTTGTTTGTTAACATTCGATGGTTTAATTTTGTTCAAAAATGGTAAATTTATAAAAATACTGATATTTAGTGTTTCATTTTACATGACTCTATATTAATTAGGTAGGCGATCCTTTATGACGTTACAAAAAAAACGCACCTAAACTGTGACGTCGTAAAGCATTTTTACCTCATTACATAGCCATAGTTGAATCTTAGATTAGATTGTTCATGGGTGTATTAACTAATAAAACACTCTCCATGACATGTTTATCATGATAATGAGTTCACCTGAAGGCGATTACGAATCTATGGCTTCTTGCTGCGTGATCTATCATCATGTTAACAAACAGAATCCTCGTAGTAGATAGTAGCTACCTCACTTAACAATACCCCGGATGTATGTCGATCGCTTTCCAGAGTATTTGTGGTAAAGTGTGTCACCCAAGGACACAACAAGGACACCAAAGGAAGCTCGTGATTTTCGTTCCGTGTGATGTGGTCGTGAGGTTTTGCAATAGTGTAAACATACGCAAAACCCTCTAAACCCCGAAAAATCGTGACCTCCGTTCCGTGTGATGTGGTCGTGAGGTTTTGCAATAGTGTAAACATACGCAAAACCCTCTAAACCCCGAAAAATCGTGATCTCCGTTCCATGTGATCTGGTCGTGACCTCCGTTCCGTGTGATCTGGTCGTGATGTCCGTTCCGTGATCTCTTGTCGTGATGTCCGTTCCGTGATCTCTTGTCGTGACCTCCGTTCCGTGTGATCTGGTCGTGATCTCCGTTCCATGTGATGGTGTCCTGATTTCCGTTCGGTGTGATGGTGTCCTGATCTCCGTTCCGTGTGATGGTGTCCTGATTTCCGTTCCGTGTGATGGCGTCCTGATCTCCGTTCCGTGTGATGGTGTCCTGTTCTCCGTTCCGTGTGATGGTGTCCTGATCTCCGTTCCGTGTGATCTGGTCGTGATCTCCGTTCCGTGTGATGGTGTCCTGATCTCCGTTCCGTGTGATGGTGTCCTGATCTCCGTTCCGTGTAATGGTGTCCTGATCTCCGTTCCGTGTGATGGTGTCCTGATCTCCGTTCCGTGTGATCTGGTCGTGATCTCCGTTCCGTGTGATGGTGTCCTGATCTCCGTTCCGTGTGATTGGGTCGTGATCTCCGTTCCGTGTGATGGTGTCCTGATCTCCGTTCCGTGTGATGGTGTCCTGATCTCCGTTCCGTGTAATGGTGTCCTGTTCTCCGTTCCGTGTGATCTGGTCGTTATCTCCGTTCCGTGTGATGGTGTCCTGATCTCCGTTCCGTGTAATGGTGTCCTGTTCTCCGTTCCGTGTGATGGTGTCCTGATCTCCGTTCCGTGTTATGGTGTCCTGATCTCCGTTCCGTGTGATTGGGTCGTGATCTCCGTTCCGTGTGATGGTGTCCTGATCTCCGTTCCGTGTGATGGTGTCCTGATTTCCGTTCCGTGTGATCTGGTTGTGATCTCCGTTCCGTGTGATGGTCCCCTGATCTCTGTTCTGTGTGATCTTCCCACACATCACCTCATACCTCATTACTTGGACGTGTTTAGTTATCTGGGTCCCTTGTGTTTGTGGTACCTGTGTTTATAGACTGTCGATATGGGCTTCGTTACCTCACTGTGTGTTAACTGAATTGGAACTCCTTTCAATCACAGTTAATACCTACACGTCGTCTGGTTTTGTCGAAATCATTTTGAAACACGGTGTTGATATGAATAGATTGTGTACATTAAAAATTGGTTTTCAGCGTTTTTTAATTCTGTTGTTACATTACGTCATCTCAACACAACAAGGTCATTCAAGGACGTTACAGAGTGATAAAACAGGCCATATTTATAAACTGCGCAAAGAAAACTTCACAATTAACTTTGATTTGATCACATTTTACAAATTCAAATGTTGATTTATAAAGATTTATTTCTACATTATATGTGTTTTGAAAGAAAAGTAGTATTGCATGTGTATGAAGGGGCAACATATCCCTGTTTGGTCCTTCAGGATTCATCAGTAATACTAGGGACATCGTACGGCTGTTTGATCCTTCAGGATTCATCAGTAATACTAGGGACATCGTACGGCTGTTTGATCCTTCAGGATTCATCAGTAATACTAGGGACATCGTACGGCTGTTTGATCCTTCAGGATTCATCAGTAATACTAGGGACATCGTACCCCTGTTTGGTCCTTCAGGATTCATCAGTAATACTAGGGACATCGTACGGCTGTTTGATCCTTCAGGATTCATCAGTAATACTAGGGACATCGTACGGCTGTTTGATCCTTCAGGATTCATCAGTAATACTAGGGACATCGTACGGCTGTTTGGTCCTTCAGGATTCATCAGTAATACTAGGGACATCGTACGGCTGTTTGGTCCTTCAGGATTCATCAGTAATACTAGGGACATCGTACGGCTGTTTGATCCTTCAGGATTCATCAGTAATACTAGGGACATCGTACGGCTGTTTGATCCTTCAGGATTCATCAGTAATACTAGGGACATCGTACGGCTGTTTGATCCTTCAGGATTCATCAGTAATTCGGCTGGTTTTTTTTAACTTTTTAAAGGTTTACGTATTGAAGGGAGAGTTCATTGACTTCAATAAAAAAATGTACGTGTGTATATTTCTGTTGTACAAATAAAGTGACCGTGCTCTCTGGGTCACCAAAAACACCCCTCGAAGTCAATGAACTTCGTCGAACCTCTGAGCTGTCATCCGCATCACAGTTTTTCAATGTTTTTCAGGGGTGATTCATGTCACATATGATTTACTTGGAGATTCCTTACATATGTAGATATACATCATACAGTAAGTTGTCTTTATTTGTGTAATTCTGGCCGTATATTTTTACCTCACACACGAAGTAGTCTAGTCTGATTATGTAATAATGATGTTTTCAGGGCAGTGTTGGATAGCATGGACTCAAAATAACAAAAGATGTTATGTAGTGAACTAGGAAATAGACAAGTTTTATATATTATGTGTTCAAAGTTACCTAGAGTAGTTAAAGCTATACGCTATAGTCAGCCAAATCTATTCGAGTTGCTTCCCTTAGATCAGTAGCTAATTAACCCGTTTTAGGTTTACACCCTTCATTCTATATCACCTGAAAGTCAGTCGTTAGTAGGTTGCACACGGTCCGTGGGACCAGTGGTCAGTGCCTAGGGCTATATTTGGAAATGACGAGATAGAGGTTTAGATACGCCCATATTTCGGGTTAAAGGTCAGGATTGGTCAATTGACCATATCCTCAAATAATACATATTAATTAACTCTCAGGGGATATAAAAAGACTTGCGCGTTTTGCATAAGTTAAGCCCCATCAATCAATCAATCAATCAAGCATAAGGAGTTCTCCAGCAGCTTTCAGTCTAAACGGACTTAGTGCCGTTTGGATGTACATATTTAGGATGTGAGGACTTAGTTTTGTTTAAATGTGTGTGAACTGTTAAGTGTGAATGCGACGGCGATAGTGTGGAAGATGGATGAAACTTCATTGGATTGTATTGTACCTTCGGGATTTTCCTGTGGATTAATAATATAAGTAAACTTTATATCCAGTGTTGAATTATGTTTATCACACCACAACCATCCCAAAAAGAACTTTCACGTCCCGTGTTCATAGAGAGCGGACGTTACAATTGGTGGCAGCAGCGGTGGGATGGTTTTAAAATGTGGTTGTGATAAACTGTTACTAACACTATGGATGTTTGAATTCTACGAAAAACTGTGATGTCTTTCGTTCGACGGAGTTTGGTACGATTGGATTCATACAACTCGTCAAATCCTGTAGTGCTATCGAGAGCACGAAAACTGTGTGTTTTAAGTCCGTTACTCTTAATTTACAAAGGAACGGCATATATTCGGAAACTTTGTTCGGAAATGGATTTTAACCCTAGAAGTGCTTGCCTCGAGCTTGTGGATTTATCTCCGCTACCCACATCATATAGTTGTGTGTTTCACAAAGAAATGTTGAGTAATGGAACGTTTTGACTGTGTGTTTAGCAGTTGTGTTCTCTATTATATTGAAGTTATATTGAGAAATCTATTTACGCGGATATGATGCAGGACATAGGTCTGGGATTTTCGGAGGATATTTACCATCGGGAAGCTGAGGATTTTTCTAGTGGTTTCCGAGTTACTATGGAAGTTAACTCATTGTGTTTTCTCGCGTTGATAGTGCCTAACGGAGAAGTATTTAGGAAATTAAAAGTGAATATTTTCGCTACTTGGAAGTTAAAATCCGACAATTTTCCGGGATTATATACAGGATATATACAGGACATGTATTGGAAATTTTATCCAATGAACCGTGAGTACATTTAAAAATCATCGAAATATTGTCGAATAACGGTTATAAAAGCTATGACGGTGTCAAAGAACTTTCGAATTGCTAAATAAAATGATTAAGCATTTTAAAAACATGGTTTTGACCATTTAGGAAACTATGATCGTTCATAGATTGTGACAACTCTCAGAATAAGCAGTAAAATGAGCAGGAACTTGATCAGTGTATCGTGTGCCAGTCCTAGATTCGGGAAGGCTCAAATCAGGGAATAACCAAAGTCAAGTATCGCCAATTTCTGGACCTAAGACAGTGAGGTTGATGGGGTCGACCATACGGGGAAAGCGAACGGTGGTGCTAAAACAGACATTGGGAGAAAGTGGAAAAGTTTAAAATCTTCCGCGCAAAGTCGCAGACAGGAAGATGTGAAAGCTAAATTCGTGATGTCCAAAGCAACGCGGATAGGAAGTTGATAGCAAAATAGCCGTTAACTTAATTGGAAATTAGACTCTGGGGCCAGGAGTAATTCCATGATGGAAACATCTTTTGGCGTATCATCGAATACAATGTAACACCAGAAGAACGCCCTGTGTTAGTACCGTTTCGCACGCGATTTGAAACTACTTATGTCATAGAGAAATGTGCATTATTCAGAAATTGTGAAAATGTGGAATTGAAGAGACAAGTTTTAGCTCGTGGTTTTGGTATAGAAAATGAAGAATTCCTGGAGAATATGTGTTAACATAGCAGATGATGTGTATCCTACACGTATTTGGTCGTATAGATGATATTTGGTCGCATTCAGTGGAGCTGTGGTTTAATTCGCTTGTATTTGTTAATTTGACTCTTTTCATCGATGTCAGATTGAGCCAAGTCCGCGTTCGTTACGTCTCAGCTAGTGAGGATGATATTTGTACATGTAGATGATTTTGGACTTTGAATAGTGCCAATCATGTGTTCCAGGACGGAGTAGGCGCTAAGTGGAAGCTAGTGCATATAATACTATATATATATATGGTGCTTCATCTGGACAATAATTGTGTACGCGAAGGATTTTAAACAGTTTTGGTATAGTTTGACCGCTGTTTGGTAGCCTTGATATCGCGTGAAATTTAAGGCGAATAATGCAACTTCTTGTACAATGAAGTTTAGATCCTAGGACAGGTGGTTTCTCAGGATAGCATTGGAAATCCTTCGAAAATCGCGGCAGTTGAAGCGATGTTGCTCCAGTTTTGTATTTTACCGAGTTACAGCTATAGAGCGTTAGATCTCGGACTTGCGTCAAATTATCGGAAATTCATGTTCGGTTTCGCACTAATAGCGAAATGTCTGCGTGACCTCGCCAGAAAAAGGTGTTTAAGTGGTCAAATTATGGACTAAGGAATGCTCAGTGTATGTTCGCATTCAACGAACTGGAATAACGACATATCTGCTCCGATTCTCGGATATCCAAGCTTGGAAAGTGGAATTTATATTCTTGACACGGATGCTAGTAACTTTGTTACATTTAATTGTAAACTCTGGATTTACATCAAGATACGTGAAAATTAATGTTTTTCAAAGGACATATCATGGAAACAATATTCAATTCGAACTCAGTGCATTAGCAATTATTCGAATTAACTCGGTAAACGTGTTCACAAAGTTTACCAATCATTCAGTACGGCACGGAAAACGGTTGCTATATTCATGACCAAAATGTGTTATGATATTGGAGATAAAATACGCAGATTCCAACAATAAATAATAGTGGGAACTAAGGCTAAGTTAGCCCGTGATTGGACCGGACCGTGGACAGTAGTCGCACGGCTTAGTGATGTGTTATTTAGAATTCGTTACTCCGGAAGATCAGAGCCAGTTGTAATACACAGCCTTACGGAGGTACACGTACTGGGGACAGCGCGACCGACCCCAGCACAGCGGGAGCTTCCACCCCCTACCAATAATTTACCTAAGCGTTTGGACTCGCCAGGTCCAACGACTGACCAGAAGTGGACACCCCTCGTTGTCAGGACAACGCGAACTGGGCGAGCCATCGAAACTTAGAGACCTCAGTTTTAAACTTCAAAGGACTTACGAAATCATGCCAAATAGGGATGAAGATTGGATTACGTAGTTATCATCGACATAATTATTGCCCTATATGGACGCAGGCCCCTGGGGGGATGAAGAATGAATTTTGTTTTGAATCGGTAAAGATTTCAACTTTGTGAAGTGACTCACTGACTGAACTTATCTAATTCAAAAAGTGATGTTCGTTGAACTCTGGTTTTGGATCATTACCAGAGAAAGAATAAAGTTTTGTGAATCGCGAACATTCAGGACTTTTAAAGGATTATTAACTTTTTAATAGGAACGGTGCAAAATTATCAAGGGATTTAAACGTTGATACTTTGATCTGATGTTTGAACTGTGATATTAATTCAAACTTTCGACTTGGATTAGAACATTTAGTGAAATACGGAAATTGGTTACTTTTGGATTAGTAACTTTTAAATGGACTGAATTATGCAGAACTACCAAAGGACCATACGTGCGTGGATACTTTACAGTGACAGCATAATTTAATACAAGTGATGCAGAGAGTGTAGCTGAACTTTGTGATATCAAAAAGTGACTTAAAGTAATTTCCGATGGATATATTATTTAGGACAAACGCACTAACTGTGATTATTAGTTATTGTTTCCGTGGATCACATTTATACATGTGAATTTTTGGAATTTATTTCACTGTGTCAAAGGTAATGTACGAATAGCATGTTCATTAATATTATAGTTGTGAGTATTGCCTCCAATGTTAGATTTCTATCTTAGATGTAACTCAAATTAAGGGTTATGGGTGGATTTTATCTCAATATTGTAGTATATCGTATTAGTGGATACGTATACTTGGGGGTTAGGACGTTACAACTAAACCATACATATATTTGTTATTTCATATCAGAAATATACTTGAAAAATGATATTCGATTGTGTCCGTGTAGCCAAATAGGTAGGATATCGATGTAAAATGGAGAATTTATAAACAGTCTGATGACGTTTTATGTGTGCAGGGGTATAACGTGTGATAGAGATGTACGGAGAGTACGAGTTGTTGTATGTTTTTGTAGACTAGGTACATTTTTGAAACGTTACGGTAAAATAGTAAAATGTATGTTAATATTTTGGTAGAGATTAATTTTACGATGTTTGTTTGAACTTTGCGGATATATAGCCGCCAGGAGCTCGTAAGCGATCGATGTTAGCTATAGGCTTGTAAACATTATTTTTATTACGCAAAGAAGTACGTAATATTTGGTGCGTTTAATGTTTTTAGTGCCAAAACGTTTTAAAATAGTGTAGAATGTCAGGAAATAATATTTGACATTGAAGTTTAGACTCGTACATGTCGTAAGAAAAGTTTTGTTAATGCAAACGCAAAATGGTATTTTAATATGTTTTATGTTTTCACGTTAGAATAGATAGATTGCTTTTGTTACGAAAACTATTAACTATGTATGACGTTTGTGGGGACACAAACTCTTCGAAAGAAGGGGGTTTTGTAGTGAACTAGGAAATAGACAAGTTTTATATATTATGTGTTCAAAGTTACCTAGAGTAGTTAAAGCTATACGCTATAGTCAGCCAAATCTATTCGAGTTGCTTCCCTTAGATCAGTAGCTAATTAACCCGTTTTAGGTTTACACCCTTCATTCTATATCACCTGAAAGTCAGTCGTTAGTAGGTTGCACACGGTCCGTGGGACCAGCGGTCAGTGCCTAGGGCTATATTTGGAAATGACGAGACAGAGGTTTAGATACGCCCATATTTCGGGTTAAAGGTCAGGATTGGTCAATTGACCATATCCTCAAATAATACATATTAATTAACTCTCAGGGGATATAAAAAGACTTGCGCGTTTTGCATAAGGAGTTCTCCAGCAGCTTTCAGTCTAAACGGACTTAGTGCCGTTTGGATGTACATATTTAGGATGTGAGGACTTAGTTTTGTTTAAATGTGTGTGAACTGTTAAGTGTGAATGCGCCGGCGATAGTGTGGAAGATGGATGAAACTTCATTGGATTGTATTGTACCTTCGGGATTTTCCTGTGGATTAATAAATATAAGTAAACTTTATATCCAGTGTTGAATTATGTTTATCACACCACAACCATCCCAAAAAGAACTTTCACGTCCCGTGTTCATGGAGAGCGGACGTTACAGTTATACTATACAGGTATGACGTCACTGGTGTTGGGAACAAGAATCTATACATAATGATGTAGTTTTAGTAGCTCCCATCGGTAATACAATATGATAAGAATCAGTTACTACGAAAGCCGGTTGGGACCATTTTCGTAGAAGAAAATAATACTTTTTGCGCGTAATAACGCGAAAAAATTATTATTTTCTTCTACAAAAATGGTCCCAACCGGCTTTCGTAAAACCTACATTGGCTTGATAACCAAGTGGTATAATCGCCCAGAGCCTTCACACGACAGATCCACGTACAGCTGTATATATCATAACAATGTAAACCGTGACCCTGTCGAATACATCAGTATGTGTTATACACCGGCTGCTACTGATGATAAGTTTTTCCTCCAAAAATGTTGCAAGCATACATGTACATTGTACATACACGAAAAGACTAGACTATCTATAGTCTAGTCATTCTGGCAAAAAAATCGCCAAACCACAAACAAATAGCAACAGAAAGTATCTTTGCATTTTTGTCACCTTTGAAATGTTCTGTACAACATAAAAAAAATCTAAAAAAATCTAATGTGGGGAAAATATTTTTTTTTAATCATTTATGAAATGACCCTTACAAAGAAATATTGAATCATATTGATAGGGGTAATGAAACTAAATTCGTTGTATTTTGTTTTCTAATCAATATTGTAATTCATTATAATCTATAACACACTAGTTAAATAAAGCATAACATTTAAGCTATAAAACATGAAAGTATGTAATAAGGTCAAGGTCACGTGAAGGTCAAAGGTTAAAATTATCAAAAAAAAAATCATTTTGACCAATTGAAGATATGCAATCATCCTTCTCTTCCAAATAAATTACAAAATGATTGTTTAAGGGTTGATTTATCTTAAAAAAACACTTTAAAGCAACTTGTTGTGTGTCATGTTCCTTCACAGAACAGTATATGTCATATAATCCATAATAATACGCTAAGTAAGCATTCTCGCCCATTAAAGAAGTTTTGCAACAATGGTATTGCTATAAGATCCGTGTCCAATGGCTTTGTTTTACCCGGATCAGATAACGTCTCACTCAATACAGTTAAGCACACGAAGTCACAGTAGATAAGTCTGCCACTGGGATGACGTTGTAAAGAAAGTCATTACATATATCTCTAAATGTTGAGCCTTTAATCCACGGAAGCCGATGCAAAAGGGATCCACCATCAAGTACGTAATGCACAACGTCTGGTATGGCAGATGAGCAATCGCCTGAGACCCAAATAGTTTCCGCCAAAGCCGATTTCTGCGCCGCCCTCATGAGGCCGGATGCCTCAAATAACGAAGAGGGAGAAGCCGCGAGTTCATACGAGAACACGTTGGACAGATCGTCTAGTCGATTTAAATTTATCGCAGCAACCAGCCTCTGAAATAACAACTGAGGGTCGACGTTCAAATGTTCATTTCCCATACTCACACTTGTAGGTTTTGTGCTTAGTGTTATGGCCTTTGCTGCTTTCCTGAAGACATATTCAGAAACGTTGTGCCCTTCCATAGATTGAATGATGTTGTTCCCAATGGATCTAGACGTTTCGACATTCGATTTCCCATCGTCAGTTTCTCCCGTTTCGGTGTTTCGAAGAGAGGCTTCGCCTTCAAACGGATTCCTGGTGTAAAGAAAACCGAGGATGTTTTCGGTATCCTTTCTGTCTTTTTCCCGACGCGACTTTCCACTTTCCTTGTGCTGGTCACTCGTGGTAAAATTGACATCACATAGCTCTTGCATGGCGTTATTTACGTCCGCAAAAGCTGGCATGGAAAGGAGCCATACTGATCGTTGTATGTCGCTCATGCCACGGCCTCTTGTCAAACCACCTGTGGACTTCACGCTCCTCATCAGAACCTGCTCTATTACTAGATCTGTCGATAGGCCCGCCCAATATCTCTCACTCCGCCGTAAAACGTGGTGACCGGATTGAAACAGCTCGTAGACAGAGGGATACGTTTTCTCAAGATCAAGCATTGTTTGTAAGTAGGTGTAAGCCGATTTGGTGTAAAGATTATGTCCAGATGATGCGAAGTATGGTAGCATCTGTTGTACAGAAACAAGATGAAGATTCCAATCCCCGGTTCTTTCCGCCTTGATAAAACGTCGAAGAATCCCAATCATGTCCATATATTGGAGCCAGAGCTTGGAAGTTCTGTTTCCGGAAAGGGAAGATATCTTTGTTTTCAATCGTTCCTGAATACTGAGGAGCCTGTCAGAATTCTCAATGGATTCTAATGTGATATCACCTGACATCAACATGTCATACATTCGCGCAGCAACTTGAAGGTCATTCTCGTGTTCTACTTCTAAATTTTCCGGTATCTGCTCATTGATTGCTGGTTCGTCGTTGTTGACAGTTACGGTACTTTCTTTTGCTGATAATGGTAGGGCCATATCGTAGATATCAGATAACAAAATTGTATATAGAGCAGTGTCAACAAGAAAATGTCCCCTAATAGCTCTCGATACTGCTTTTCCTGTCATCATGTGAGATACAGCTGTTGACGCGTATATAGTCTCCAATACTTCTTGTAGACCTGATCCGCCCATAAGATGTCCTATAGATCCTAGAAAACTCATTTCCATGTGGAAAGCGCCGAGGCGAAGGATGATATTCTTTACATCACTTCCATGTGGTTCGCTTGTAGCGATCAGCATTGCCTTCCAGTAAAGTGGTTGGTCAAAAGTTAATATAGGATGACATCCATGTCGAGCGGCTTCTCTACTGACAAAACGCATAGTGGAATATATACACGACAGATCTCCGGGATCCATGTCGATCATCGGCAAGAATACAATGGATGATTGTCCAGGAAATGTACCATGATGAACGGCTTGTATTGTAGCGGACCATCCTTGTCTAGAAGTCTTTAATGGCCAAACAATGGTTGAGAGAAGGTCAATGTTTCTACTTGCTTCCGAATCGTCAAGTAAGTTGAGTTTTCCGTATGTTAAACATTCGAGGGGATTTGAACGCAGCTTGTAAAAGTCGATGTTAAGTCTACCTAACTCTGCCACTTCATCCAACGATACGTCTCCTCGTGGAATCGGTCTATGCTTAGAGGTAACGGGGGTAATACCAGCAATGATCCCCATACCATGAAATGTATCATGACCATCCAGTGTTCGTAGATTGTGGTCGACGTTGTCAGCTATGTATTGTATTACATGACCTGTCGGGAGCTTGTCGATGTCAGTTCCTCCAGATTTTGCAGCATTTGCCTCAAACTTCTGTATTTCCCCATAGGACACGCAAAATCCCAAACTATACAATGTATCTATCAAAAACCTAGATCCAAACTGATGGTGTGTTTGTACTCCTGACCCAAGTTGAAGTGGAGCGATAAGCGTTCTTGGTCGGGTAGCTTGGATAATTGCTTGTCCAACAGCTGCGATTTTCAACTCTGCGTCATGTTCACTAAATAGCAAACGCAAAAACTGCTGTAAACTAGCCGGAACAAAGTCAATATTGGATTTTATCGATGCAATATCTGGCGTGGAAGGATATTCTACTTTGGCTAAATTGATTTCCTTGATGTCAGTTTGTATTAATTTTGCGGCTGTTTCAATCATTTTTTTCTTTTCAGTCTCAGTATCAGTCTGTGGTGAATTATAAAAATCCCTGAGAATGTAAGATGCAGTTGATTTAAATGTCACAACATTCGCACTAACGTTTATGTCCGTTATTAAAATTCTTTCGCCGAAATGTTCAATCAACTTTGATTTCATGTATATAGCACTGTATGCATTATCACCGACAAGACCTTTCATCTTCTCTACAAGATTGAGTACAGTAAGTTGGTCTTTGGGATGTTCCTCGAGGGATTGTACAATTGTATTGAAAGCTTCCAATTGTCCTTCATTTTTCCGTCTACCACACGTTTTTTTCTGTTGCTTTTCTGGAGTAAATAACGCTGGAATCTGTTTATGTGTTCGGAAATTCACACTACATGTTTGATGATAAACAGCGTCTGCAGCCGGCAGATCTCTGATAAACTCCAGTCGACCTCTTACATCATTCGCCCATTGGTCATTTCTGATTCCGGCAACCTGCTCTACAGTTTTTTTTAAATTCAAGTGTTCGAACAGGATATACATCTGGACCCCTTTTCTTGTCAGAATGTTTAGCTGTTTTACCACAGAAGAAGCAATGGTTTGAAAATTGAAATGTACTCTCCTCTGTGGAGCGAAGTGAACGTCCTGGGGTATTCTGAATAGAGTTATCTTTGGAATCTCTAGCATCTCGTTGTATGACATTTATATTACAAAAATTACGCCTGCACTCAACGTGTACTTTATCTCCTGTAGAGGCGATAACATTGTCACCACGCGCCTGGCTTGCTGTATTTATGCCATTACTCCCTTTCACGCCAAGGACATTTGATGAGTGGCCATCTTCAATAGTTTTCTGGCATATTATGCAGGTAAAGGCATCCGCCTGCAAGAAACAAAATAGCGTAAATAGACGTCGTGTAAGAATAAATATGGTTTTCATAGGTAAAACACAAAAATGCCGCTATTAAATTATATAGTATACATATATACGATATTTTATGCCAAAAAAAACGGATTTTAAAATGGTGGTCATGGCCGCCATCTTGAAAATTGGACGAACTTTTGAAAAATTATTGCACATTTAGACATCACATTGTGTAGTTACATTGTTGTTGGCCTTCTGGTTTGGAAGAAAATGCCCGGAAATTGCATAATATTTCACTAGATACATTGCAATTATGAACCGACACCACATTCTCAAACACGGGAATATGGGCTTCCATAGATTTTATTTTTGGTCAAACTGAGGGTTTTATAGTATCAATACGCCCCCCAACCCGACAAATGCCTCTAATATTAAATACAATAGTTCATTTTTATCGTTAGTTTTATTAAAAACAACAAGTTATAATCAAATAAACAAAATTATGTAAAGTATGATACGCGGGAACACACGGTATTGTCGATAGCAGACGATGAATTGGGAAAGAGTAACAATAGGCTTTAACAACAAGAAATATTCATTCCAGTATTTCTATTATCAACATAAGACCAATGAGTATTAAAGTCACTTACCATTTCTGATGAAAACCGCCAAATGGAACCAATAACCTTTGTTTTGATTCCGTCATTTCTGGTTACATTGTTCGGAGATTCGACGTAGTTACCGCCCTTTGAGAGCTCTTTTGTCCTACGGCGGCCTATAGATGCCATACATTTTGCTGCAATTTTTACCATTTTAAATCGCTAAATTTTACTATTTCCCCAACTTAGATTTTTTTAGATTTTTTATACATTGATCAGTATGATATCTTGTTTATTTCAAAGCAAAAATTCTTTCTGTTGCTATTTCTTTGTGCCAAAACTGTAGTCTGACTAGACTACTAGGTCAACACTGGGTATCTCTGTGAATAAAAACAAAAACAACATGTGTTCTAAACTATTATCAAACGATATATAAACATCTATAAATAGGCAGCAGTCAAATAGTCACAAAAAACCCACACAAATCTTTACCATAGTTATACGAAAACGTAAAAACGACAAAACGAAATAACGATATCTACGATCTTTATTTAAATCCGTTTTTTCACCTGTTTCAAGTAAAACCATACTTAAAATAGATGATTTTTGATGATTTGTTTTTAAACGAAAATGTAAGTTTCAATCAAAACAACATTGAGTTGCTCAAATTATGCAGTTTAAATCATGTTAACTATATCTAGCCGTCAGTATGCATTAAAATCTTATAATATTTTTCTTTTGTACAAGCAGTAGACGATAGGCTATGGAAACTATTGGGCTTATTCCCGATCTTTGTTATATCTGTAACAGCGAGCACATGCACACGACAATCATCGTCATGGGTAACCGATTGGTTTATTGAAAGGGATTCATGTCAGAAATACAGTTAAAGGCCAAGTGAAATTCGGATACTAGAACCACAAAAAGTAAATAGGAAAACTATCTGGACACTTACTCCTAGATGTTTGTTTGGTGTAATATAACCCTGACTTAGTCCCCGAGGTTTGTTTGGTGTAATATAACCCTGACTTAGTCCCCGAGGTTTGTTTGGTGTAATATAACCCTGACTTAGTCCCCGAGGTTTATTTGGTGTAATCTAACCCTGACTTAGTCCCCGAGGTTTGTTTGGTGTAATCTAACCCTGACCTAGTCCCCGAGGTTTGTTTGGTGTAATCTAACCCTGACTTAGTCCCCGAGGTTTATTTGGTGTAATCTAACCCTGACTTAGTCCCCGAGGTTTGTTTGGTGTAATATAACCCTGACTTAGCCCCCGAGGTTTGTTTGGTGTAATATAACCCTGACTTAGTCCCCGAGGTTTGTTTGGTGTAATATAACCCTGACTTAGTCCCCGAGGTTTGTTTGGTGTAATCTAACCCTGACTTAGTCCCCGAGGTTTATTTGGTGTAGTCTAACCCTGACTTAGTCCCCGAGGTTTGTTTTGTCTAATTTAACCCAGACTTAGTCCCCGAGGTTTGTTTGATGTAATATAACCCTGACTTAGTCCCCGAGGTTTGTTTGGTGTAATATAACCCTGACTTAGTCCCCGAGGTTTGTTTGGTGTAATATAACCCTGACTTAGTCCCCGAGGTTTGTTTGGTGTAATATAACCCTGACTTAGTCCCCGAGGTTTGTTTGGTGTAATATAACCCTGACTTAGTCCCCGAGGTTTGTTTGGTGTAATATAACCCTGACTTAGTCCCCGAGGTTTGTTTGGTGTAATATAACCCTGACTTAGTCCCCGAGGTTTGTTTTGTCTAATTTAACCCAGACTTAGTCCCCGAGGTTTGTTTGGTGTAATATAACCCTGACTTAGTCCCCGAGGTTTGTTTGGTGTAATATAACCCTGACTTAGTCCCCGAGGTTTGTTTGGTGTAATATAACCCTGACTTAGTCCCCGAGGTTTGTTTGGTGTAATATAACCCTGACTTAGTCCCCGAGGTTTGTTTGGTGTAATCTAACCCTGACTTAGTCCCCGAGGTTTGTTTGGTGTAATATAACCCTGACTTAGTCCCCGAGGTTTGTTTGATGTAGTCTAACCCAGACTTAGTCCCCGAGGTTTGTTTTGTCTAATTTAATCCTGACTTAATTATTTTTTTGTGACGTATATCCTCGCCTACCCCCTGCGTTGTAATCTACACTGCATATGATTAATGGGGAAAATCCTGTGACCTTGATGTCAACGTCACAGTGACCTGACGGCAGTCTAACGTGGTCTACACCTATTAGAAAACGGTACATTGGTGTGACAACCTTGGTTATCTCAGAAACATGTATCATTAGTTATATATGTTATGGTAATCTTACCCGGTCAAGTGTATGGCCAGACAATCAAGAATATCCACCCAAGACATAGAGATTTCTGTCTGAGTCTTCAAAGGGGGAAAACTTATTTTTCTTCGACCATATATAAGGTCTTAAAAGAGTTTTTCATTTCATATGAGAATTAAGTAAATGAGTCTTGAAAGTTTTTTATTATAATTATTTTTGCGAGCCTTGGCGTTTTTGTTTTTTTTTCGTTTTTTGTTGTTGTTGTTGTTTTTTATTATTTTTTTAAACATTGCCATTTATTGTTGACGTAACGACATTGTATTGTTGTCTTGATTGCCAGCACCTGTTTTATGTCATATCCTATCGAGGGGGTGACAGAGAAATCACACATGGGGATGACAGAGAAATCACACTCTAGGGGTTGACACAGAAATCACACTCTAGGGGGTGACACAGAAATCACACCCTAGAGGGTGACACAGAAATCACACACAAGGGGGTGACACAGAAATCACACACAAGGGGGTGACACAGAAATCACACACAAGGGAGTGACACAGAAATCACACACAAGGGGGTGACACAGAAATCACACACAAGGGGGTGACACAGAAATCACACACAAGGGGGTGACACAGAAATCACACACAAGGGGGTGACACAGAAATCACACACAAGGGGTGACAGAGAAATCACACACAAGGGGGTGACACAGAAATCACACACAAGGGGGTGACACAGAAATCACACCCTAGGGGTTGACACAGAAATCACACACAAGGGGGTGACACAGAAATCACACACAGGGGGGTGACACAGAAATCACACACAAGGGGGTGACACAGAAATCTTGAGCAGTAAAATATAAACAAGAAAACAATGTCAAAATCAAACAAATTGAAATTAGGACAAGGATGCATGGTTTTCGGATGGACGACTGACTAAGAACGACGGCGATTTGAACACTCTACAATCTGGACCCGATTAAAGCATAAAACACTTTATTTGTTTTAAGTTTCATTTTAGTTAAGGAGTTTCTATTGGCTCTTGATAGACTGGAGCCGTTGACATGTTTTGTGCTTCTGCAGTTCAAGGGAGATAACCGTCACAAAAAAAAAGAAACGGAAAAAGAAAACGAATGTCGCAAAATGTCATATATAAAAAAGACGCAAATAAACATACCAGACCTTTGAACATATAAACGACCTTTAGGGCATCAAGTATATATATAATACTCATGATATCACGAGTGGGCAATACATCCTATTTATACTTTTAAATAACCGGAAGTGTCGATTACTTTACGGAACTTGTCTTGCAACCACGTTGGGAAAAGTTGCATGAGATTGAGTTGTTTAGATATATGTGGTTTTCTTGGAAGGTAACAAGTGTCATTGATAGAGAGTAAGAAAAATGACGCATTTTTGGTTGTTGTGAAGTATATATATGTCAGGAAATGTGATATCTAATTGTAAAAAGGGGGAAATCCTGATGTGTTTCCGTCTGACTGTCGACTGCATATCGGGTTCCGCTCTTGGACTGCTTAAGTTACATATTCTGTTTATGATAATGTGCATTGTGTTACCAACCGCTATAAAACGTATATCATAAGTTTCTCATCGTGTATTCCTCGTAACATTGTTGGAATGCTCTCGGACGGATATGCATCGGCTGTTATATTGTACACATCTGGGGGAATTCCCTTTAAATTCAGAATATACTAATTATATGCTAGCCCGAGTTTTCTCTTGCCCTGAAACCAGGCATGGTGTCAGGGCCAGAAGAAACTCGGGCTACATATATTCGTGCTGGCCAAAGGTACTTTTAAACACATTTGAAGCTGGCAAGGGCCTTGATCTGCCCCTATAATATTGAATCTTTTTTACAATCCAAATTGTGATTAACAACATAATACATGTATGTCGTGGATATTTCATCATGCTCTTCCTAATTCAGGAGGTACTGACCCATTCAAGGTCTGGCCATTGCATTTTGTTTAAATCCTATATTGATAACATTTCCATTTGTAGAAGGTAGAAACATCTTAATGATGGCAACAGCGGAGGGAAGTGGTGGGGCTGCTGATGGTGATAACAGCCAGGACAAGATGCGTACACCAGAAGAAAGAGATGCTTTAGTCAGGCAGATACTTGATAAACCAGGAATTGCACAGATCAAGCAGGAGTAAGAATTTTATTAGCTCGTCTCTTAGAAGAAGAGTGAGAGCTTATGTCGTCACTCCGGCGTCGGCGTCTGCGTCGGCGTCAGCGTTGGTTTTCCAAATGTTAAATTTTTGGTGCAAGTGTTGAAAGGCATAGTAATTTATGGTAATATGGTCCCTGTGGGGGTCAAACTATCCCCTGCCGGAGTTAAACTAAAAGATTTTTTGGAAAAAAAAACAGATTTTTGGACTTAGAAAATTTTTGCGTTAAGTTTTTGGTGCAAGTGTTGAAAGGTATTAATACATCACTTTATAATTGTACAAGGGTGCTGATAATTGGTAATAGACTCCCTCTTGGGTTATACTATCCCTTGCCGGAGTTAAACTAAAAGATTTTTTGGGGGAAAAATCAGAATTTTCAAATTTTTGGACTTAGAATATTTCTGCATTACAAGTAAGTTTTTGGTGCAAGTGTTAAGAGGTTTTAATACATCACTTTATAATTGTACTAGGGTGCTGATATTTGGCAATAGAGTCCCTATGGAGTAAGACAATCCCTTCCTGGAGTAAAACTTTAAAAAAAAAAATTGGATTTTTTCTTTTTAAATCTGTGTTTTTTTGTTTTTCTTTTTAAATCTTTGGACTTTGTGTTAAATTTATATTGTGAGTGTTGAAAGGCATAGTAATACATGGTATTAGGTTCCCTGTGGGGGTTAAACTATCCCTTGCCGGAGTTAAACTGAAATATTTTTGGGGGGAAAAAACACATTTTTTTTTTAAATTTTGTGCAAATGTTGAAAGCTATTTAACACATCACTTTATGATTGTACTAGGGTGCTGATATTTGGTAAAAGAGTCCCTATGGAGTTACTCTATCCCTTCTTGGGGTGAAACTGAAAATAAAACAATGTGAAAATGCTCACAATAGACAATTTATACCGGTCCACATTTTTCAAGGGAGACAACTCTCATTAGGATAATATTTTGTCAAAAAATTGAAGAAATATGTCCAAAAGCAATTACATTTGAATTTAATATATTCATTTAATCTACAACAGCATAGCTTGTCTCCCGAATGTTTGTCAATAAATAATTTATATATATATAAATTGGTATGGTTTTGAAAATTGCATGAATTCACAAAACATAATCTGATCAAGTAAACAATATAAATATTATTAATGCAATTTGCGAAACCATTCCAATTAATATATTTTAATTATTTATTGACAAACATTTGCGAGACGAGCTATGCTGTTCTCCAACAGCTCTTGTGTATCATATAGTCATTACTAAAAATGTATACAATATACATGTACAATGTATTTGATGTAAGATGTAGTTATGGTAAATTAAGTGTGTTTTTATGTTTTTTTAATCATTTAACCATCATGACTGCAATTAATTCTTTACAGATTTTCTTATTTTTTCCTTTTTTTATATATATATACATATACAGTGTATATTGAGTTGATAGATTTTGAATTAACTTATACTATCAAATGATAACTTATGTTGTGTATGTTAATTTATTTTTATAATAGTATTGTTTTTCATTTCATATTTATTATTTGTTTTCAACATATTATTAATGGCATATTCTCACCAATGTCGAAATATTCGATATGATGATTGAGGACACTTAATAGGCAGACACAGAAGTTGAAACCATTGAAAATGTTGAGAACAGTTGTACAAAAAATGTAAGCTTCTGTATCGATATTTAATAGTTATAATTGTGTGAATTTTAAAAAGAAAATTGAAAACCAAAAGTAGGATAGCTTTTGATGAGTGGTCTCCCTTTCTATTGTCAATGAATATGCAGTAATTGATTGATAATTAAGTCTGTGTCATTTACCTAATTACAGATTTTTGCTGCTTGACCACAAGATCAAGATTTCTGAAGAGTTTCTGTCAAACAAAACAAAAGCAAAAATGGAAGCAAGCAAAGACGGTATTGAAGATTACTGCTAAAGCATTTTGAATTACTTGAATTGTGTTTTCAAAGCTGATTATATCAAGGGAAACATTTTAATGTGGGGCAAAAAGGAGGGACAAAGCAACTTGTTCTTAGTCTTAAAATTGGTCACATCTAATGGAAGCTTTATTACATTTTTACCAGTGAAAGATTGAAAATTATTTATTCTATAAAAATGATATTTTCACTTGTGAAAACTATCACTTTTTCTGATTTGACCAATCAGAACACTGCTCTCTGTCATGTTTCATGTTTGTATATGACGTCATAATGCAAGATAGAATACATAATGTCACAATTTGGAGTAATTTGTGAGCTGTTGACAGGGGACCGCAATGAATTCTGGGAGAGATTGAGCTGCCTTGGTATATTTTGCTATAAAATGTAATAAACAGAATATCTAACAGTATCTTCAGTAATACCAAATATATTTCACTTGTGTGGCTAATATTTTGCTACAGACTTGTGAAAAATATCAAAATATTAGCCACACGAGTGAAATATATTTAGTATTACTGAAGATAGTGTTAGATATCCTCTATGTATTCATTGTTATATTCCCATATGTCACCTAAACATGGCAAAACCATTCAAAAAGATATTTCTAATTTACTTAATTGTACTAATTTACAGTAAATCCAGACAAGAGGGAAAATGGGGCCTCCCACGAAAATGAAGGTGGCCCTCCACCAAGTAAGAGAATGAAGCTCAAGGGAAGAAATAAAAACCGACCAGTTCATCAGAAACAAGACAGTTCCCAAAAGATGTGTCCAGCTGTGCTTCATGATCAGGAGTGTCGATTCGGAGACAGGTGTAAGTTCAGTCATGATGCAAAGAAATTTATGGCTGAAAAACCGGAAGATTTAGGACCAGTTTGTGTCAATTTTGAAAAGTATGGAAAGTGTCTATATGGAATATCCTGTCGTTACGGAAAAAGTCACATTACAGATGATTTTCGGAACATTGTTAACGAGAGTTTGTACGCCGAAATGAAGAATAAGAAGGCAGTAAAGAATGTTCTAGATAAGGAACTTCAGCATAAACTGTGGAAAAAGAAATATAACTTTGATAAAGCAAACAAAAACACTACACGAATACAAAAAGAAGTTAGAGATAGAGTAGATTCAGAAAAACTACAAATGGAAGAAAAGAAAAAAGTAGACTCTATTGGTGCAGGAGAAACGAACATTGGAAACAGTGTAGAAGGGAAGAAAACAGAATTAGGTGGCTCTTCTTCAGTTGATGGAGCAAACAAAAGTGACAGTCAGATATCTACAGATATACATACTGAAATGTCTGATGTTGGTGGAACAAAACAGTCTGATGCGTCTGTGTGCTTATCTGATTCTGAAGGCATTCGACTAAGACCACAGGAGAAAAAACTCGTAAGTTTCTTTTTGACATATAATAGAAAATAATTATTAACTGGTATTTTAGTTCCTGCTTTATCAAATACCAGCATTTGCATCGATTTAAACGAGTCACTTGACAGGAATTAGTTTCCTCAGTGCTACTGACATGTTTGGAGGGAAAATCAATGTAAGTTATGGTAAGGCAAATAATAGTGGTGTTCCGATTAATCGAGTTCGTCGAGTATCACTTGTTTGAGACGTTTGATCAATTAATCGAGTAAGAAATCTGTAATCGAGTTTCGTTGGAAGTGCCCTACATCGGGTTTTATGAAAATATATTAGCCGGATTTCAGATAAACATACGCAAATTCAGCTTGACAATATATGTCTACAACACAGTCGCTTGCGGGAAATGGCTATGCTTGTATCATACAAAATCAGCGTCACATTAACTGGTACAGTGTTGTAATACTAGGGGGAATGCAAACGTAACGATGACTAAGATTACGTTTTGTGAGAACATAAGCGACTAGCTATGGAAGCAACGTTAACGTATACGATCTTTCTTCCCGGTAAACGCACAGGGTATGTTTTATGGAAACATTTTGGTTTTTAATGAAAACAAGAAGCAGAAGGTCCGTTAAGTACTGATACTTTAAATATGACGAAAACTATTTGTAAAATGTGCAGAAAGTCGTATTCCTTCAATGGTAAGTCACAGTTCTACTTTCGTTTTCAAAGTATATTAGACTTTCGATAACGGATGGATTAAAGCATTTTACGGCCCGTGCAAAAAATTCCAATTAGCTAAATACTCCAATAAGCAATCCTTTTGTTGTTATACCCCCGCAACGAAGTTAGGGGGGGTATACTGGAATCAGGTTGTCTGTCCGTCCGTCCGTCCGTCCGTCCGTCTGTCTGTCTGTAGACGCATTTTGTCCGGACAACTCCTCCTAAACCGATGGGCCAATTCCGATGAAACTTCACACAAATATTAATGATCATGTGTAGATGTGCATGCCACTTTATTTTTCTCAAAATTATGGTTGCTATGGCAACTGGTCACTATAAACAGGTTTTCCAATAAGAACCATAACTTTAAGTTTGTCCGGACAACTCCTCCTAAACTAAATGGCCAATTTCAATGAAACTTCACACAAATATAGAGGACCATGTGTAGATGTGCATGCCACTTTCTTTTCTTTCAAAATTATGGTTGCTATAGCAACTGGTCACTATAAACAGGTTTTCTGATAAGATCCATAACTTTAAGTTTTTCCGGACAACTCCTCCTAAACCGAAAGGCCGATTTCAATGAAACTTCACACAAATATAGAGGACCATGTGTAGATGTGCATGCCACTTTATTTTTCACAAAATTATGGTTGCTATGGCAACTGGTCACTATGAACAGGTTTTCCGATAAGAACCATAACTTTAAGTTTGTCCGGACAACTCCTCCTAAACTGAAGGGCCGATTTCAATGAAACTTCACACAAATATAGAGGACCATGTGTAGATGTGCATGCCACTTTATTTTTCACAAAATTATGGTTGCTATGGCAACTGGTCACTATGAACAGGTTTTCCGATAAGAACCATAACTTTAAGTTTGTCCGGACAACTCCTCCTAAACTAAATGGCCAATTTCAATGAAACTTCACACAAATATAGAGGACCATGTGTAGATGTGCATGCCACTTTCTTTTTTTTTCAAAATTATGGTTGCTATAGCAACTGGTCACTATATTACTTGGTTATCTTAGTTAGCCTCTAATTAACAGTTCCTTTTCACCATTGACTCGTGCAGATTGCGGGGGTATTAGTCAGCCATCCTGGCGACAGTTCTAGTTTTTTTATGTGTTGAATAAAATTATTAAAAAAAAACAATTTTGGCTCATTTTTATCTGTGTAATAAACAAATAAACACACAGGAAGATAGTATACATGTAGGTATACAGATAGTATACATGTAGGTATAACAGTTTATTAGTTACTGAAATTGTTGTTGAAAGCATTTCACAAAATATTGAGACATGAATACAAAAAACACATTTGAAAATTAATCGATTTTAATCGATCATCGATTGGTTACACACAAGTGATGATCGATTACAAAAATTCAACCGATTCCCAACACTAGCAAATAAGCATGAATTATCTTTCGTTCTCTGCCAATCCATCATGTTAAAGTCCCCTGTTATGCATTCTCTCCCTTCCCCCGAAACCTAACAAAATTGGCTAGCCCATGTTAAAGTCCCATGTGACACATTCTCCTCCTCCTCCCAAACAAAGTGGGCTAGCCCATGTTAAAGTCCCATGTGACACATTCTCCTCCTCCCCTCAAACAAAGTGGGCTAGCCCATGTTAAAGTCCCATGTGACACATTCTCCTCCTCCCCTCAAACAAAGTGGGCTAGCCCATGTTAAAGTCCCATGTGACACATTCTCCTTTTTTATCTCCTGACTAAGTCTTTGTTTTTTTTTAATAATTTTTTTTGTTTTTTGTTTTGCAGATTGACTTTTCCAATAAGCTGTACTTGGCGCCCCTAACCACAGTAAGTTGTTGTACATCATGTATCATATACAAATGGTTAAAGGGAGACAACCCTTACAGAAATATAAATACATGTACATGTGGCATTGTATTACTTTATAAAAAAAACACTATATATAGTTGTATAATAAGGGTATATATAATTGTATTGTATAGTTGCATTGATGTACTGCATTGTCATGTCAGTTACTTAATTTTTTTTTTTTAATTGCTAGGTTGGCGTTAACCTGACTATGTTTTATCGAAATTCAAGGTTGGTACTTTTCACTTTATTATTTTTCCATTGCTAGGTTGGTAACTTGCCGTTCCGAAGAATTTGTAAAGGTATGGGCGTGGACATTACATGTTGTGAAATGGCTCTGTCCACAAACATTCTCCAAGGGCAGATGTCTGAGTGGGCCCTACTGAAACGTCACGAGTCTGAGGACTTGTTCGGAGTTCAGGTAAGCCTGTTAAAGATCGTAGACTATCTAGTTTTAATACCTAAAATGAAAATTTCATTAAAAGAATTCCATAATCAATCTAATGTTAATCTAGCAGCTGAATACATGCACATTACGAAGTAATATTTGATACCGGTATGTTGCATTAATTTTGTTTTAATCACAGTTATATATGGAGTGAGTCGGTTGTGCAGTGTTTATCAATATCGGGTATTACCAACATGAATGTAAAGTCGTTTTTTTTGAAAGTTTTTTTTGTGAAATGATTCTAATAGTTTAACCAGTCGATCCAGAATAAAATAAAATAAGGACAGACCTAGTGATCTGCCTTGTGGCAGGCCTGACAAGTCTCATGTGACCTATTCCAAATGCCTTTTGTCCGTCGTCGCGCGTTACATTCTCGACTTCCTTTCAGAAGCCCCTGAACTAATTTCAATGAAATTTTGCAGAAACATTTCATGGCCAAAGATCAACCAAAATTGTGAATTGTAATTATATTTTATTGTAAAATTTGAGAGAATTTATTGGCTTGCTTGAGCTATACCACGATATTTCCAAATATGTTTACATGTATAATGTTTTACCAGTCAGCTAAAAACATTTGACCATAAGTAATATAAGGTTAATCTGTGACAGATTTGTGGTGCGTTCCCGGACACATTAACTCGCTGCTGTCAGCTGATTAATGATGAGTTATCTGTGGACTTTGTCGATCTCAACTGTGGCTGTCCGATAGATCTGGTCTTCAAGAAGGTAAGGTTATGTCGATCACAACTGTGGCTGTCCGATAGATCTGGTCTTCAAGAAAGTAAGCTTTGTCGATCTCAACTGTGGCTGTCCGATAGATCTGGTCTTCAGAGGTAAGCTATGTCGATCTCAACTGTGGCTGTCCGATAGATCTGGTCTTCAAGAAGGTAAGGTTTGTCGATCTCAACTGTGGCTGTCCGATAGATCTGGTCTTCAAGAAGGTAAGGTTTGTCAATCACAACTGTGGTTGGCTGATTGATCTAGTTTTCAAAGGTAAGCTATGTTGATCACAACTGTGGCTGTCCGATAGATCTGGTTTTCAAGAAGGTAAGCTATGTCGATCACAACTGTGGTTGGCTGATAGGTCTGGTTTTCAAGAAGGTAAGCTATGTCGATCTCAACTGTGGCTGTCCGATAGATCTGGTCTTCAAAGGTAAGCTATGTCGATCACAACTGTGGCTGTCCGATAGATCTAGTCTTCAAGAAGGTAAGGTTTGTCGATCTCAACTGTGGTTGGCTGATAGATCTGGCCTTCAAGAAGGTAAGCTATGTCGATCACAACTGTGGTTGGCTGATAGATCTGGTCTTCAAGAAGGTAAGCTATGTCATTCTCAACTGTGGCTGTCCGATAGATCTGGTCTTCAAGAAGGTAAGCTATGTCGTTCTCAACTGTGGCTGTCCGATAGATCTGGTCTTCAGAGGTAAGCTATGTCGATCTCAACTGTGGCTGTCCGATAGATCTGGTCTTCAAAGGTAAGCTATGTCGATCACAACTGTGGCTGTCCGATAGATCTAGTCTTCAAGAAGGTAAGGTTTGTCGATCTCAACTGTGGTTGGCTGATAGATCAGGTCTTCAAGAAGGTAAGGTTTGTCGATCTCAACTGTGGTTGGCTGATAGATCAGGTCTTCAAGAAGGTAAGCTATGTCGATCACAACTGTGGTTGGCTGATAGATCTGGTCTTCAAAGGTAAGGTTTGTCTATCTCAACTGTGGCTGTCCGATAGATCTGGTCTTCAAGAAGGTAAGGTTTGTCAATCTCAACTGTGGTTGGCTGATAGATCTGGTCTTTAAAGGTAAGCTTTTTTTTTTATCTCAAGTGTGCTGTCAGAAAGATGTTGTCAGTAAGAAGGTAATGATATGCTTTGTTAATGTCAATTGTGGCTGGCTGATAGATCTAGCCTTCAAGAGGGTAAGCTTTACTGATCTCATCTATGCCTGTCTGATAGAAAATATCAAATTGATATACCTTTTCCTGCCATAGAAAAGTTTAAAACAAAAAAAAAGAAATCTTCAGACAAATTGTTTTTCCTCACCTGTAGGTAGTACTGATTGATTATAAGAAATAAGTCTTTAATCTGTCAAAATGAAATTGATGAAGAAATCATATTTTCCAATTTAACCTGTTGGTCAGAAATTAACAGTAACAATAATTTGTTAATGCTCCTATGTTTGCAGGGTGAAGGATGTGCATTGATGGGGAAAAGCAACAAGTTCGAACAGGTGGTTCGCTGTATGAAGTCTGTGCTTGACATCCCACTCACAGTGAAGTTGAGGACAGGAATATATGACAACAAAAATATCGCTCATTACCTTGTACCCAAACTCAGGAGATGGGGAGCATCTCTGGTAACTGTAAGTCAGCTCTCATCAATTTTCTTGGTAACTGTAGGTTTCACGAGATTCCAGGTAATCTCATGCTCAATAGCTGAGTGTCAGACTAATTGGACTCAGTTGGAGTGGAGGGAGTGGTGGGTCTTTGTTCTCAGGAAACTTGGATCAAAGACTGTCCTGTGAAATCATTGATGAATTGGTGTGCAGTTTAGCCCAATTGCCCATGATAGCATGCAACAACTAATATTTTGGATGTTGAATACTGAGGTACAAAATGTAGCCGCCTCTTACTACGATGAATCTGCACTGCTGATGGGTTGATAAACCCAGCAAACAAACTGGGACATTCTCCATGGTAATCGTGGATAAAACGTGTAAATGATAAAAACGAAGTTTGCAAATTCAAATTCTGGAGGACACTTTTGTAAATATTTGTTTTGTAACCATAGCAACTCTATGTCACAGTAGATAATGCTTCAATATGTCAAATACTGGTAGCACTTAATATTGTGAATTAATGAATGGAATCTACAAAGTCACCATAGTAACCCTGGTAATCAATGCTATCCTTTAAGGTAGTCCTATATGTTTGCATGTTTTGTATGACATAGAATCCAGTGGGAAATCCCCCTTTTCCAAGATGACAGACATTAATGTAATTTAATTGCTTTGATCTTTTTATGTAACTATGACGATATAAACTATGTATAACTATGTACACAAACCTGGCTTCAAACTTTATTTCAGAGGGAAAAAATGAGTAAATTTCACAAGATTTTATCAACAGTAACAAACAGTGCTGGAATCAGTTGAAAGATTGATCATCGGTTTCCTGACACTGACAGTGAAATTGATTATACAATTGACACCATTTAAAGTTATTTACATTTCCCAATTTGAATTTCTTAAAACAGAAAAAATCACTCCTGCAGAAAATGGTTGCTATTGGAGGGAAGTTTATTTATTAAGGAAATGTATCTAGTTTTAAACATAGATTTTTTACATATCTATGACAGAAGTTTATATTATGTATTTAAATGTCCACAGATCCACGGGCGGTCTAGGGAGCAGAGATACACTAGGCTGGCTGACTGGGACTACATTGATGAGTGTGCTAAGTTAGGAGCCCCTATGCCAGTGTTTGGTAGGTCATAGTGTTAAACGTTTAATGACTATAGAACCATAGATCATCTTTCCTCATTACATGGTTTGGCCATTTTGTAGGAAAGTTGGATTACATGTTCTTGTAGATTTTGTTCTGTAGATAATTTCCTGTCGACAGTTAAAATAGCTGAAAAAAAGTAATTTTCATTTAATTTATTCAGCTTTATTGAAGTGTTTATGTTCTTAAATTTTCTGAATTCAGACTTCGTACCATTTACAAAATAGTGCATGTGTACTGAATACATTATAAGATACATAGTATATATCATTTACAAAACAACATTGGTGAACTTGGTTCTCTACTTTTTACTTTTACTATTTGGTGCCCAGGTAATGTGATCTGTTATTGTATGAAGATATTTTACTATTTGGTGCCCAGGTAATGTGATCTGTTATCGTATGAAGATATTTTACTATTTGGTGCCCAGGTATTGGTGATCTGTTATCGTATGAAGATCTTTTACTATTTGGTGCCCAGGTAATGGTGACCTGTTATCGTATAAAGATCTTTTACTATTTGGTGCCCAGGTAATGTGATCTGTTATCGTATAAAGATCTTTTACTATTTGGTGCCCAGGTATTGGTGACCTGTTATCGTATAAAGATCTTTTACTATTTGGTGCCCAGGTAATGGAGATCTGTTATCGTATAAAGATATTTTACTATTTGGTGCCCAGGTAATGGTGACCTGTTATCGTATAAAGATCTTTTACTATTTGGTGCCCAGGTATCGGTGACCTGTTATTGTATAAAAATATTTTACTACTTGGTGCCCAGGTAATAGCGACCTGTTATCATATAAAGATCTTTTACTATTTGGTGCCCAGGTAATAGCGACCTGTTATCATATAAAGATCTTTTACTATTTGGTGCCCAGGTAATAGCGACCTGTTATCATATAAAGATCTTTTACTATTTGGTGCCCAGGTATCGGTGACCTGTTATTGTATAAAGATCTTTTACTATTTGGTGCCCGGGTAATAGCGACCTGTTATCGTATAAAGATCTTTTACTATTTGGTGCCCAGGTATTGGTGACCTGTTATCGTATAAAGATCTTTTACTATTTGGTGCCCAGGTAATAGTGAACTGTTATCGTATAAAGATATTTTACTATTTGGTGCCCAGGTATTGGTGACCTGTTATCGTATAAAGATCTTTTACTATTTGGTGCCCAGGTGTCGGTGACCTGTTATCATATAAAGATCTTTTACTATTTGGTGCCCAGGTAATGTGATCTGTTATTGTATAAAGATATTTTACTATTTGGTTCTCAGGTAATGGTGACCTGTTATCGTATAAAGATCTTTTACTATTTGATGCCCAGGTATCGGTGACCTGTTATCGTATGAAGATATTTTACTATTTGGTACCCAGGTATCGGTGACCTGTTATTGTATAAAGATATTTTACTATTTGGTGCCCAGGTAATTTGATCTGTTATTGTATAAAGATATTTTACTATTTGGTTCTCAGGTAATGGTGACCTGTTATCGTATGAAGACCTGGATGTTTGTCTCAAGACCAACGTTAGTGGAGGAATGGTTGCCAGGTATGTAGACTTTGATTTGGACATTACCTTACAGTGACATTGAGAGAGGGTCTCATGATGAATTATCTGCTTCTTACACAGATATTTAACAGTATTTTATAGCTTTTAAGTCCCCTACTGATGACAGGGGGGAGGTTGAAGGACTAGACTCCTCTTTTTGTCTGTTCCTCTGTCCTTCCTAATCCAATCAAAATGTTTAGTATTGAAGATTGAAGTGTTAACGGCCGGCTCAGACACTTTCACAACAGTTTTGTTTTAAGACGAAGATGAATATTTGTAACATGAAAGCCAGCTGGGATAAGATGAAATAATTTTTTCATGTCATAGGTTAGCTCATAACTTGTATGCAGTAACATTGATACAGTATCCACTTAAAATGAATCCAAAAATTAAATGGGGATGGGATAAAAAAAAAGGAATAATCTAAAGGATTCTATGAATGATTGATGGCAATGTTGAAGAGTGAGTAGTCTCCCTTGAATAGAAATATACACTTCTGCTACCTGTACTTAAAAGTTTGTATTTTATTTTTTGAGATGTTTTAGTTGTCGTTTTTAGCTCATAAAGCATGAAATCAAAAGTTTAGGAATAAATACAGTACAAAATGACCCTGGCTGTTCACGGGGCCATAAACCCAGCAAACAAACAAACCTCCATTTTCAATATATAATCCAAGATGGATACCTTTAGTCATGACATTTTTAGGTAACAACAATAAAATAAACAAGACGTTCTCATACATCAGACAAAAAATTAATCTGTTTTTCAGGGGAGCATTGATCAAACCATGGATTTTCACGGAGATGAAAGAAAGGCGCCACTGGGATATCTCGGCAAACGAAAGATTTGACATGCTCAAATCATATGTCAACTTTGGATTGGAACACTGGGGATCAGATCATCAAGGTGTGGAAAACACACGGAGGTTTCTCATGGAATGGCTATCCTTCTTATACAGGTAAGTTCTACCTGTGTACACTTGGTAAGAATGCTGGGTCCGTTTTCATTTGCATTATGGTACAAACAGTTGGACCAGTTGGACCAGAGTTGTTCGTTTATGAAATAATGACATACCTAGTGATGTTATCTCTTGAATGATCCTTGAAAAAGACTTTCAAGGCCTTTATTCATATCTGCAGGTCTGTTGAGATTTTATGCCTTAAGTGTTACATTTAAAAATTGATGAACCAGTTTGTCAACATAATCACACAGGCCCCTGGTACCTCTTAGGTTGATGTACTACACCAACGTAACACTCTTCAGTTAGCGCTTTGTGTCCACATAGAAACCAAATAAATCTACATGGAGTCTGTTTGGGAAATAATAAACGATTCTTTTGATAGTTTCTAAATTGTCGGTTGTAAATAGGGTGTTTTCTTGAATATCAAATTTTGTAATTTTCAAAAAAATACAACAACAACAAAAAACAGAAAAAAAGCAAAAGAGACTTTTTGTTGGACAGTTGAATTTTTTAAAATCTAGTAATTTCACTCATAGAATTGATGTATTACATGCAAACTCTAAAAAATTGTACTTATTTATAGGTTCAATGTCAAGGAAGGGTGCAATCATAAAACCAACAAGAAAATTGATAATCATACAGTATTTATATACATAATCATTGAATGCAGTTCAAATAATTATAAGAATTCTATTAGATAATAAATCTGATATTAATTCTAATAATATTGAAATAACAGAAAAAATATGACCAAAATCAATTGTCCTTATTTGTGAATTGTCATGATGTCTACAACAATGTCTGGTCATTATCAGGTACATACCTGTTGGGGTGTTAGACCAGGTGCCTCAAAAGATCAACGAAAGACCACCGTACTACATCGGTCGTAACGACCTAGAGACTCTACTGTCCAGTTCAAACTGCGGGGACTGGATCAAGATCAGGTATCTTCTACTGTTCCACACATTTTTTTTTTTTTTTTTTTGCGGTAGAATTGGTCAGCCTCGGCATATAATTTGTTCTTACAACTGCAAAACTTTATTGAATTGAAACAAAAAATATTATCCTAAGATTAAGAATAATTACTTGTAACATGTATTTGATACTGTGTACAAAAATTACTAGCTTTACATAATACGGTGGAATCATTTGTTACCTGAATATTTGTTTTCATTTTCCAGTGAGATGTTGCTTGGTCCTGTGCCAGAAGGGTTCAACTTTCTCCCTAAACACAAAGCAAACGCCTATAAATGATGAGTTTAATTCCTGGGAATGAAATTTGTGTAGATAACACTGTAACAATCTATATGGTACTGAAGTGTCAGTGCTCTAAAACAACCTTATTTGACAGATGTGGAATATCATTTCAGGATTTTACAGAGAATTATTAAGATTTCTTAAAATCTGGATGAAACTTTTTAAACACTTAATTGTCCTAGGCATACAGAGCTAAACTTCTTTCAGCATCAAAAACAGGACGTTTAAAAAAAGACATTTCTACTGCTTAACTGAATTTGACAGTGTTTTTGAATATTGATGTGACCTGTACCTTTTTATTTTGATTTGTGAATTCTTTTGTATCTGAAAAATATGGAAAAAAAATAAATCAAATGCAATTAAGATTTAAATGTTTTTATGAAATGATCAGCGTTCTTGTTTTGTACTTTACCATAATGTATGTATGTGGCTATAAACAATTTTAACACAAATAATGAATGGTAAGTTGTGATAATTCCAAAGGAAGACAACAGGATACCATGACTACATTTGTTGTATTGGCTCAGAATTATCACTGTTCAATGTCAAAAATGGAAAATATTTTCCTTAATCAGCCTTCCTCTTTGTAACATACACTTGGAGTCGCAGATACAAACTAATGATTCATTAATTCCTACAACTGATGATTAATGTCTATATAGAGAAACACAAAAACAACTGATATTCACGGTCTATATATAGACAAAAATATAACTGATCGATATTCACGATCAATATATAGACACAAATAGAACTGATATCCACAGTCTATATATAGGCACACAAATAGAACTGATATCCACAGTCTATATATAGCCACACAATTTGGTTTGTTTGGTTTGTTTTTGTTTAACGTCCTATTAACAGCCAGGGTCATTTAAGGACGTGCCAGGTTTTGGAGGTGGAGGAAAGCCGGAGTACCAGGAGAAAAACCACCGGCCTGCAGTCAGTACCTGGCAACTGCCCCACGTAGGTTTCGAACTCGCAACCCAGAGGTGGAGGGCTAGTGTTAAAGTGTCGGGACACCTTAACCACTCGGCCACCGTGGCCACACAAATAGAACTGATATCCACGGTCTATATATAGCCACACAAATAGACCTGATATCCACGGTCTATATATAGCCACACAAATAGCAGTCTATATATAGCCACACAAATAGAACTGAAATTCACGGTCTATATATAACCACACAAATAGAACTGATGTTCACAGTCTATATAAAGCCACACAAATAGAACTGAAATTCACGGTCTATATATAGACACACAAAAAGAACTGATATTCACAGTCTATATATAGACACACAAATAGAACTGATATTCACGGTCTATATATAGACACAAATACAACTGATATTCATTGTTAATATATAGACACAAATAAAATAGATGTTCACGGTCAATATATAGCCACAAATGGAACTGATATTCAGTCAATATATAGACAAATAGAACTGATCGATATTCACGATCAATATCTAGACACAAATAGAACTGATATTCACAGTCTATATATAGACACAAATAGAACTGATATTCACGGTCAATATATAGACACAAATACAACTGATATTCACAGTCAATATATAGACACAAATACAACTGATATTCACAGTCTATATATAGACACAAATAGAACTGATATTCACGGTCAATATATAGACACAAATACAACTGATATTCACAGTCAATATATAGACACAAATACAACTGATATTCACAGTCTATATATAGACACAAATACAACTGATATTCACGGTCTCTGTATAGACACAAATACAACTGATATTCACGGTCTATATATAGACACAAATAGAACTGATATTCACAGTCTATATAAAGACAACTGAAATTCACGGTCTATATATAGACACAAATGGAACTGATATTCACAGTCTATATATAGACAAATAGAACTGATCGATATTCACGATCAATATATAGACACAAGTAGAACTGATATTCACAGTCTATATATAGACACAAATAGAACTGATATTCACGGTCAATATATAGACACAAATACAACTGATATTCACGGTCAATATATAGACACAAATACAACTGATATTCACGGTCAATATATAGACACACAAATACAACTGATATTCACAGTCTATATATAGACACAAATAGAACTGTTATTCACAGTCTATATATAGACATACAACTGAAATTCACAGTCTATATATAGACACAAATAGAACTGATATCCACAGTCTATATATAGCCACACGAATAGAACTGATATTCACAGTCTATATATAGACATACAACTGAAATTCACGGTCTATATATAGACACAAATAGAACTGATATCCACAGTCTATATATAGCCACACAAATAGAACTGATATTCACGGTCTATATATAGCCACACAAATAGAACTGAAATTCACGGTCTCTGTATAGAAACAAATACAACTGATATTCACGGTCTATATATAGACACAAATACAACTGATATTCACGGTCTATATATAGACACAAATACAACTGATATTCACAGTCTATATATAGACACAAACAGAACTGAAATTCACGGTCTCTGTATAGACACAAATACAACTGATATTCACGGTCTATATATAGACACAAATACAACTGATATTCACGGTCTATATATAGACACAAATACAACTGATATTCACAGTATATATAGACAAACAGAACTGAAATTCACGGTCTCTGTATAGACACAAATACAACTGATATTCACGGTCTATATATAGACACAAATACAACTGATATTCACGGTCTATATATAGACACAAACAGATTGATATTCATGGTATATATATAGACAGATATAGAACTGATATTCACGGTCAATATATAGAAAAATAGAACTGATGTTCACGGTCTATATATTGACACAAATATATTTGATATCCACGGTCTATATATAGACACAAATAGAACTGATATTCATGGTCAATATATAGACACAAATATAACTGATATTCACAGTCTATATATAGACACACAAATACAACTGATATGCATGGTCTATATATAGACACAAATAGAACTGATATTCATGGTCTATATATAGACACGAATAGAACTGATATGCATGGTCTATATATAGACACAAATAGATCTGATATTCATGGTCTATATATAGACACAAATAGAACTGATATTCATGGTCAATATATAGACAAATAGAACTGATATTCATGGTCTATATATACACACAAATAGAACTGATGTTCACGGTCTATATATAGACACAAATAGAACTGAAATTCACGGTCTATATATAGAAAAATAGAACTGATGTTCACGGTCAATATATAGACAAATAGAACTGATATTCATGGTCTATATATACACACAAATAGAACTGATGTTCACAGTCTATATATAGACACAAAATGAACTGATATTCACGGTCTATACTGTATATTGACACAAATATATTTGATATTCACGGTCAGTATATAGACAAATAGAACTGATATTCACAGTCAATATATAAACATAAATATAACTGATATTAATTGTCTGTATATAGACACAAATAGAACTGATATTCATGGTCTATATATAGACACGAATAGAACTGATATTCATGCTCAATATATAGACATAAATAGAACTGATATTCACAGTCTATATATAGACACAAATAGAACTGATATGCATGATCTATATATAGACACAAATAGAACTGATATTCATGGTCTATATATAGACACAAATAGAACTGATATTCATGGTCAATATATAGACAAATAGAACTGATATTCATGGTCTATATATACACACAAATAGAACTGATGTACACGGTCTATATATAGACACAAATAGAACTGATATTCATGGTCAATATATAGACAAATAGAACTGATATTCATGGTCTATATATACACACAAATAGAACTGATGTACACGGTCTATATATAAACACAAACAGAACTGATGTTCACGGTCTATATATAGACACAAATAGAACTGATATTCACGATCTATATATAGAAAAATAGAACTGATTTTCAGGGTCTATATATAGACACAAATATAACTGATATTCACGGTCAATTTATAGACACAAATACAACTGAAATTCACGGTCTATATATAGACACACAAATAGAACTGATATTCATGGCTTATATATAGACACAAATATAACTGATATTCATGGTCTATATATAGACACAAATTGAACTGATATTCATGGTCCATATATAGACACATACAACTGATATTCATGGTCTATATATAGACACAAATTGAACTGATATTCACGGTCTATATATTGACACAAATATAACTGATATTCATGGTCTATATATAGACACAAATTGAACTGATATTCACGGTCTATATATAGATACAAATAGAACCGATATTCATGGTCTATATATAGACACAAATTGAACTGATATTCACGGTCTATATATTGACACAAATATATTTGATATTCACAGTCAGTATATAGACAAATAGAACTGATATTCACGGTCAATATATAAACATAAATAGAAATGATATTCATGGTCTATATATAGACACAAATAGAACTGATATTCACAGTCTATATATAGAAAAATAGAACTGATGTTCGCGGTCTATATATTGACACAAAAATATTTGATATCAACGGTCTATATATAGACACGAATAGAACTGATATTCATGGTCTATATGTAGACAAAAATAGAACTGATATCCACGGTCTATATATAGACATAAATAGAACTGATATTCACGGTCAATATATAGAAACAAATACAACTGATATTCATTGTCTATATATAGACACAAATAGAACTGATGTTCACGATCTATATATTGACACAACTAGAACTTGTTATTCACGATCTATATATAGACACAAACAGAACTGATATTCACAGTCTATATATAGACACAAATATAACTGATATTCACGGTCAATATATAGGCACAAATGGAACTGATATTCACGATCTATATATAGACACAACTAGAACTGATATTCACGATCTATATATAGGCACAAATGGAACTGATATGCAAGGTCTATATAGATACAAATAGAACCGATATTCACAGCAAATATGTGACGTTTCATGGATATGGACAATATTACGTGGTGTCGGCAATTTGACGGTGGTCGGAATAAATCCTTTTTGCAATCCAGTCTACATATATTTTATGTATTGTAAAGTTACAATCCTCCCAACTTTTTATAATGTAGTCTACATATACTGTATATATTGTAAAGTTACTATAATCCAGTCTACCCAGGGGCCTGAGGGGTGGGGCTAAAAAGGGTCAAATTGACTGACATTTCAAAAATCTTCTTCTCAACTTCTAGATATGGTAGAATCAAATACCGTTCACAGGCGGAAAGGTCTAAAGGTGCTTTACCAAAATTTTGAAATTTATTACCCTGTGGTTTCACGTTTGCCCCTGGGGAGGGGGAGGTGTAAACTTTACTATATAGTATACAGTATATAGGAAAATAACATTTTTGACTATCATTTGTTTCATTTCTAATAGAATTAATTCCAGTTTGATGAACATTATCATCATGGAATGAAAGCATGATGGTATGCACATATTGGTCCTGACTGACCCCCAAGGGCTGATGGGATGGGCCAAAAACGGACTAATTAGCTGAAAATTCAGAAATCTTCTACGCAATACCCAACTAAGATAGAATCAAATACTTTTCGTAGATGGAAGGTTCTTAAGGCGCTTTACCAAAATTGTCAATTTCATAACCCTGGGGTCTCACGTTTGCCCTTGGGGAGGGGGTAAACTTTACTATAGTTTGTATAGGAAAATCACATTTTTGACTATCGTTTCTTTCGTTTCTATTGGAATTCATTCTATCTTGGTTAACATTATCAGCATGGAATGACAATTTCATGGTATGCACATGTTGGCCCTGACCGACCTCCAGGGGCTGATAAGAGAGGCCAAAAAGGTTCAAATTGACTAAAATTTGAAAAATCTTCTTCTCAGCTTCAAGATATGGTACAATTAAATTCTCTTCACAGATGGAGAGGTCTTAAGGTGCTTTACCAAAATTGTGTATTTCATGCCCCCAGGGTCTCCATTCGCCCCTTTGAAGGATGTACCCTTTACTGTTGTTTATATAAGGAAATCATATTTTTAACTATCATTTGTGTCATTTCTATTGGAATTAGCAGTTTTAGAAGGCAGTTTGCTGGCAAGCAATTATTGGCCCCCAGGGACTGGTGGGCAGGGCCAAAACGGATCAAATTTACAGAAATATTTCAAGACTCAGGTGACCGTTAAGGCCCATGGGCCTCTTGTTACAATCTAGTCTACATATACTGTATGTATTGTAAAGTTACTATCCTCCCGACTTGTTACAATCTAGTCTACATATACTGTAGGTATTGTAAAGTTACTATCCACCTGACTTTTTATAATCCAGTCTACATATACAAAATATACTGTATATATTGTAAAGATACTATCCTCCCGACTTTAAACAACCTAGTCTATTACACTGTATTTATTATAAAATTACTATCCTCCGAATATTTTACAATCCAGTCTTCATATACTGTATGTATTGTAAAGTTAATATCCTGCCGACTTTTTAGGTCACCTTAAACAAAGTCTTAGATGACCTTTTGCGATCGCCTTTTGGTCGGCGTCGCCCGTCGTCCGTCGTCAGTCCTAAACAATTTTTACATTTTGACTTCTTCTCCAAAACCGCTCAAACAAATTCAATGAAATTTGGCAGGAAGCATTCGTAGCCAAATGTCAACTAAAATTGTGAATTGTATGGTTCCCAACCCCGGGGCCTTAGGGGTGGGGCCAAAAACTGTCAAATTGACTAAATTTCAAAAATCTTCTCAACTTCCAGATATGGTAGAATCAACGACCCTTCACAGATAGAAATGTCTTCAGGTGCTTTACCAAAGTTGTGAATTTCATGGCCCTGTGGTCTCACGTTTGCCCCTGGACAGAGGGTAATTTTTTGACTATTATTTGTTTCATTTCAATTGGAATTCATTATAACTTGGTAAACATTATCAGCATGTGATGACAGTTTGATATGCACATTTTGGCCCTGATCGACCTCCGGGGGCTGATAGGCGGGGCCAAAAAGAGTCAAATTAACTAAAATTTTAAAAATCTTCTTCTCAACTTCTAGATATGGTAGAATCGAATACAGTTCACAGGCGAAAAGGTCTAAAGATGCTTTACCAAAATTTTGAATTTTATGACCCTGTGGTTTCACGTTTGCCCCTGGGGAGGGGGAGGTGTAAACTTTACTACAGTATACAGTATATAGGAAAATAACATTTTTGACTATCATTTGTTTCATTTCTAATAGAATTAATTCCAACTTGATGAACATTTTCATCATGGGATGATAGCATGATGGTATGCACATATTGGTCCTGACTGACCCCCAAGGGCTGATGGGATCGGCTAAAAACGGCCAAATTAGCTGAAAATTCAGAAATCTTCTACTCAAGACCCAAATACGATAGAATCAAATACTCTTCATAGATGGAAGGTTCTTAAGGCGCTTTACCAAAATTTTCAATTTCATAACCCTGGGGTCTCACGTTTGCCCTTGGGGAGGGGGTAAACTTTACTACAGTTTGTATAGGAAAATCACATTTTTGACTATCGTTTCTTTCCTTTCTATTGGAATTCATTCTATCTTGGATAACATTATCAGCATGGAATGACAGCTTCATGGTATGCACATGTTGGGACTGACTGACCCCAAGGGGCTGATAGGCGGGCCAAAAAGGGTCAAATTAGCTTAAAATTCAGAAATCTTCTCTTCATGTAGATATGGTAGAATGAAATACTTTTCATAGATGGAAGGGTCATAAGGTGCTTTACCAAAATTGTGAATTTGATGATCCTGGGGTATCACGTTTGCCCCTGGGGAGGGGGTAATTTTTTTACTATTATTTGTGTCATTTCAATTGGAATTCCTTTTAACTTGGTAAACATTATCAGCATGGGATGACAGTTTGATGGTATGCACATTTTGGCCCTGATCGACCTCCAGGGGCTGATAGGTGGGGCCAAAAGGAGTCAAATTTACAAAAAATTCAAAAATCTTCTTCTCAACTTCAAGATATGGTAGAATTAAATAACCTTCACAGGCGGAAAGGTCTAAAGGTGCTTTACCAAAATTGTGTATTTCATGGCCCGGGGTCTCCATTTGCCCCTTTGAAGGATGTACCCTTTACTGTTGTTTATATAAGGAAATCATATTTTTGACTATCATTTGTGTCATTTCTATTGGAATTAGCAGTTTTGGAAGGCAGTTTGCTGGCATGCAATTATTGGCCCCAGGGGCTGGTGGGCAGGGCCAAAAAGGATCAAATTTACAGAAATATTTCAAGACTCAGGCGACCGTTAAGGCCCATGGGCCGCTTGTTACAATCTAGTCTATATATACTGTATGTATTGTAAAGTTACTATCCTCCCGACTTGTTACAATCTAGTCTACATATACTGTAGGTATTGTAAAGTTACTATCCTCCCGATTTTTTATAATCCAGTCTACATATACTGTATGTATTGTAAAGTTAATATCCTGTCGACTTTTTAGTCACCTGAGACAAAGTCTCAGATGACCTTTGCCCGGCGTCGTCCGTCGTCCGTCGTCAGTCGTAAACAATTTACATTTTGACTTCTTCTCCAAAATTGCTCAAACAAATTCAATGAAATTTGGCAGGAAGCTTTCGTAGCCAAATGTCAACTAAAATTGTGAATTATATGGTTCCCACCCCCGGGGTCTTAGGGGTTGGGGCCAAAAACTGTCAAATTGACTAAAATTTCAAAAATCTTCTTCTCAACTTCCAGGTATGGTAGAATCAACGACCCTTCACAGATAGAAATGTCTTAAGGTGCTTTACCAAAGTTGTGAATTTCATGGCCCTGTGGTCTTACGTTTGCCCCTGGGGAGGGGGTAAACTTTACTATAGTTTATATAGGAAATTCACATTTTTTGACCATCATTTGTTTCATTTCTATTGGAATTCATTCCAACTTGGTAAACATTATCAACATGGCATGATAGCATGATGGTATGCACACGTTGGCGCTGACTGACCCCAAGGGGCTGATAGGCAGGCCAAAAAGGGTCAAATTAGCTGAAAATTCAGAAATCTTCTACGCAAGACCCAAATCAGATAGAATCAAATACTTTTCATAGATGGAAGGTTCTTAAGGCGCTTTACCAAAATTGTGAATTTCATGACCCTGGGGTCTCGCGTTTGCCCCTGGGGAGGGGGTAATTTTTTGACTATTATTTGTTTCATTTCAATTGGAATTCATTATAACTTGGTAAACATTATCAGCATGGGATGACAGTTTGATGGTATGCACATTTTGGCCCTGATCGACCTCCGGGGGCTGATAGGCTAATTAACTAAAATTTCAAAAATCTTCTTCTCAACTTCTAGATATGGTAGAATCAAATAACCTTCACAGGCGGAAAGGTCTAAAGGTGCTTTACCAAAATTGTGTATTTCATGACCCGGGGTCTCCATTCGCCCCTTTGAAGGATGTACCCTTTACTGTTGTTTATATAAGGAAATCATATTTTTGACTATCATTTGTGTCATTTCTATTGGAATTAGCAGTTTTGGAAGGCAGTTTGCTGGCATGCAATTATTGGCCCCCAAGGGCTGGTGGGCAGGGCCAAAAAGGATCAAATACAGAAATATTTCAAGACTAAGGTAAGGCCCATGGGCCTCTTGTTACAATCTAGGCTATATATACTGTATGTATTGTAAAGTTACTATCCTCCCGAGTTGTTACAACCCAGTCTACATATACTGTATGTATTGTAAAGTTACTATCCTCCCGACTTGTTACAACCCAGTCTACATATACTGTATGTATTGTAAAGTTACTATCCTCCCGACTTTTTATAATACAGTCTACATATACAAAATATACTGTATGTATTGTAAAGTTACTATCCATCCGACTTTTTATAATCCAGTCTGCATATACTGTATGTATTGTAAAGTTACTATCCTCCCGACTTTTTATAATCCAGTCTGCATATACTGTATGTATTGTAAAGTTACTATCCTCCCGACATTTTACAATCCAATATACAAAATGTACTGTATGTCTTTTAAAGTTACCTGTACTTTTCCAAATCCAGTCTTCATATACTGTATGTATTGTGAGGTTACTATGTAACTGTGTTTTTTTTACAATCCATTCTACTTCCGCGTTCGATTTCGTACTGAAAACCAATCTATACATCCGGCTAACATGATTTATCTATTACATGGAGCCCGATACGGCTTCGTCATCCGCCTGACACAATCATCGTACATATACTGCCTATTTCTGTACTATTACACTGGGACATTGATTTAATGTGGGGATTTCATGAGCTTCTTGACGTATGAATGCCACAGACGTAAGGATTGGACTATAAATGATATACATGTACCTCGATGTACTGATCATTTTTGTCGATAACTTCTTTTTAAGGTTCTCTTTGAAATCTGTATTTTTCTTTGTATTTTTTGTATATTTTTTCTCATTCAGTTTGTATTTTCCTCGTTTTCTTTGTATTTTCCTCGTTTTGTTGTATTTTCTCTCTGTTGTTTTTTTTCTCTCTTTTTTAATTTTCCTAGTTTTGTTTGTATTTTCCCTAGTTTTGTTAGTATTTTTCTCGTTTTGTTTGGAGATTCCCTGATTTTGTTTTTTTTTTTCTTTTTTTTTTTTGAATTTTCTCTCTTTTTTCGTATTTTCCCTCGTTTTGTTTGTATTTTCCCTTGCTTTGCTTAAATTTTCTCGCTTAATTTGCATTTCATCGTTTTATTTGTATTTTTCCTATCTTTGTTTCTATTTTCCCTATTTTTTCTTTGTATTTTCCCTCGTTTTGTTTGTATTTTCCATATTTTTGTTTTTATTTTCCCTCGCTTTGTTTTTATTTCCCTCGTTTTGTTTCACTTTTTAATGTTTTTTATTATTTTTTTTTTATTAGCCTTAGTTTTAATTTGATTTTTCCTTCGTTTTGTTTGTATTTCCCCTCGTTTTGTTTCAATTAAATTTCCTCGTTTAGTTCGTATTTTCCTCGTTTTGTTTGTATTTTCTATATTTTGTTGATATTTTCCCTATTTTTCTTTGTGTTTTACCTCTTTTGGTTTGTATTTTTCGTATTTTTTGTTTGTATTTTCCCATGTTTTGTTTGAATTTTCCCTATTTTTGTCGAGTTTGAGTTAGCATTTTGGTTTCATTTTAATGTCGATGTTCTACTTCTACTTCTACTTCACGTCTTTTTAGAAAAATATTACAATAGTACATGAACCTAAAAACGAAAACACTGACATATAAAAGAATTGGTAATTCTCGTTGAATATCGAGGAGTGCAAAATATGAATTAACATGAATACGTTTGACAAAGAACAACCAGAATAAACCGTGTCTGACGAGACGTCACGTGTCTTCTCCGTAATCGATGACACGTGCCTTCTCCGTAATCGATGACACGTGCCATGTAAGTCAAGGACAAATCCATGTTATATCACGTCCTATCAGTACCTTGATTTCACGGTTAAACATTAGGTTGTCGAGTGGGGACACACTTGGCTTTCGCCTAGGCCTAATTTAACTGTATGTAATATAGATTACTAACATTTTTAGTTTTAACTGTATGTAATATATATTACTAACATTTTTAGTTTTACCTGTATGTAATATAAATTATCAATATATTTAGTTTTAACTGTATGTAATATAAATTATCAACATATTTATTTTTAACTGTATGTAATATAGATTACTAACATATTTAGTTTTAATTGTATGTAATATGAATCATTAACATATTTAGATAAACATGTATGTAATATAAAGTATAAAAAATAGTTTATTATACCTGTATATAATATAAATTATCGACATATTTAGTTTTAACTGTATGTAATATAGATTACTAACAGATTTAGTTTAATCTGTATGTAATATAGATTACTAACAGATTTAATTTTAACTGTATGTAATATAAATTATCAATATATTTAGTTTTAACTGTATGTAATATAGATTATCAACATGTTTAGTTTTAACTGTATGTAATATAGATTACTAACAGATTTAGTTTTAACTGTATGTAATATAAATTACTAACATATTTAGTTTTAACTGTATGTAATATAGATTACTAACAGATTTAGTTTTAACTGTATGTAATATAAATTATCAACATGTTTAGTTTTAACTGTATGTAATATATATTACTAACAGATTTAGTTTTAACTGTATGTAATATAGATTATCAATGTATTTAGTTTTAACTGTATGTAATATTAATTATGAAAATATTTATATCTGTATATAATATGAATTATCAACATTTTTAGTTTTAACTGTATGTAATATATATTACTAACAGATTTAGTTTTAACTATATGTAATATAGATTACTAACATATTTTGTTTTAATTGTATGTAATATAAATTATCAATATATTTAGTTTTAACTGTATGTAATATAAATTTTATAATTGATATTACATACATGTATAACTAAATCTTAATGATTTATATAACATACAATTAAAACTAAATATGTTGATAATCTATATTATATACAGATATAACTAACTATTTTCATAATTTATATTACATACAGTAAAAACTAAATCTGTTGATAATATATATTACATACAGTTAAAACTAAATATGTTGATAATATATATCACATACAGTTAAAACTAAATATGTTGATAATATATATGGTATAACCAAATCTATTAATAATCTATATTACATACAGGTAAAACTAAATCTGATAATGATTTATATTACATGCAGTTAAAACTAAATTTGTTGATAATTTATATTATATACAGATATAACTAACTATTTTCATAATTTATATTATATACATATATAACTAAATGTGTTAATTATTTATATTACATACAGTTAAAACTAAATCTGTTGATAATTTATATTATATACAGGTATAACTAACTATTTTTATAATTTATATTACACGGTATTACAGAATATGTTAATAATTTATATTATATATAGGTATAACGAACTATTTTTATAATTTATATTGTATACAGGTATAACTAAATATGTTGATAATTTATATTACATACAGTTAAAACTAAATATGTTAGTAATCTATATTGCATACAGGTAAAAATAAATATGATAATGATTTATAGTACATACAGGTATAGCTTAAACTGTTAATAATTTATATTACATACAGGTATGACTAAATTTGTTAATTTTTATTCACATGTACATATAACTAAATCAGTAAATACTTTATTTAACATAAAGGTATAAATATATCAGTAAATAATTTATATTACATACAGGTATAAAAGAATATGTTAATAATCTATATTACATACAAGTAAAACTAAATATGTTAATGATTTATATCAATACAGGTAAAACTAAATTTATTTATAATTTATATTATATACAGGTATAACTTACTATTTTTATAATTTATATTACATACAGGTATAACTAAATATGTTAATGCTTTATATTAATACAGGTATAACTAAAATTGTTCATAATCTATATTGTATGCAGGTATAACAACATACATTGTATGTTCATAATTCATATTACATACAGGTATACCTTAATCTGTTAGTAATTGATATTATATACAGTTATAACTATATATGTTAATGCTTTATATTATATACAGGTATAACTAAATATCTTAAGCTTTATTTTATAACACATACAGGTATAACTAAATATGTTACCGATTAATATCACATACAAATATAACTTAATATGTTAACATCAGTAGATGTTGACTTGTGTATCCGGATAGGGTTGCTGATAGAAGAAGTTTAGTGTATTGTTTTTGATTGCTTGATACTGTAAATCACTTATATTTCGCGAGTACTTCATTTCGCGAACTCACCTCATTCGACTTATTCGCGAATTCTGACCTCAAAATGACTTTAAATTCGCGAATGACGTTAACAGGTCGGCGATGTCTGTTCACCAACTAAAGATAGATTCAAAATGGACGCACTTATTCTTGTCATTCTTATATAAATATTCGCGGGGGATTTGAATTCGTGTTTGGCTCTCCTCGCGAATTAACGCGAAAATAAATCCCACGCGAAATATAAGTGATTTACAGTACATCAAAATTACTATTTGTTTGTAATAACTTTTAATTTTTCATATATGATGTTCTACAGGTTTCGGGAGATTTAATTTTAATTCTTTCACAGATTCTAAAACCATATTAGTTTGAATTGTATTTTATTTGTGATTCAATACAACATGTAGTACAGCAACATAAATGAAAATGGTCGGATTCAGAAACAAGTACAGTGTACTTATATTAATCTGTCTCCATAAGTTGTAACATATTGGCAAAATTATGGTACTGACAAAGTGGACTATATTAATTAATACAGGTAGTGAGGGGGTGCGGGGGAGGGGAGGAAAGCGTGTGGGGTTGAGAAGAGGAAATTTTTATATGGATTTACCGATATTGTTTTGTTAATACATATATAAAAATATATTTGCACATGTATTAACCGAAATAATTGTTTTACAACTTTACAATCTTATATCGGTAACCAGGTCTGTGGTATGGAATCGTATGGTGTTTTCGGTACGTATAGATATTGCGCATATAAAAAGCACACATTATAAGAATGTTATGTTAGACGTGTACCAGTGACTCTAGCATATTATAGAGTGTATGATAAATGTTTGAACAATATCAAAGATATTTTCGTTATACTGGTCTGGCATATCAGGGCTACCATATAATAAAATGTTAACATTGTAGTCGCGAGGTAAGTTTCTAAAATATTGAATTCTTATCTGCTGGTAGTTTGGACAGTCAAGAAGGAAGTGCTCTGTAGTTTCGTCAGATAAGTTGCATGAACACAGGGGACTGTTAACAAGATTGCGTATATATAAATGACTGTTCAGAGAACTACAATGCATCCTGAGTCGTGCGTGGTGAATCTGACTGTCTAGTTTTACAACGATAGTAATATTGGGGTACCGTTTCAATGCCAGCATTGAGGAATTTTTGAAGATTAGTAAAAGAGGGGTTAGTTTTTATGACCTCAGGGAGTGCGTTCCACAGAACAACAGAAGAGGGAAGGAAAGAGTCTTTGAAGAGATTAGTTCGGCAGGGAATTAATTTGAAGGAGTCGGCTCTTCTTGTGTTGTAGGAGTGGATATTGGAGTGGCGAGCTGGAAGCAAGTTTGTTAAGTAGGTAGGACATTGGTCATGAACCATATGATGAAATTTAATCATGTTATGTTTTCTTCTTCTGTTAACAAGAGTATCTAAACCAGACTCTAAATATAGGCGGTTGTGACTTGTAAGTTTTGTAGCCCCGGTAATGGTCCTAGCAGCTTAAATTGTATACTTTCCAATAATTTTCTTTGGCCTGGTGTTATGTTATCCCAGACAATGTCTCCATATTCTAGTAAATGTCTAATAAATGAACAGTATAAAGTTTGAAGGGATTTCCGATCAATGCTGAGTTTGAGATTTCTAAGGACAGCAAGTTTTTAGAGGCTTTACTTATAATGTGCTGTAAATGATCAGTCCAGTTTCCGTTAGCTGAGAGCGTGATACCTAGATGTGTGTGTGAAGTGACTTCCGCAAGTATGGTATTATTAATGAATAGAGAGGGGTGGATCGGTTTGTTAGTTTTTTTGCTTACGGTCATTGTTACAGTTTTAGAAGGGTTAAAGTTAACAAGCCATGTGTTAGACCATTCGTTAATTTTACTAAGGTTATCATTTAACAGGTTAGCGCTAAGATGTGGAGATTCAACGGTGACATACAGAGATGTGTCATCAGAAAACAGTTTTATGGCACAGCTAATGTTATTAACAATGTCATTTATGAAAATTAAGAAAAGTAGTGGGCCTAGGATTGAACCTTGCGGACACCCGCTGTAATATAGGCTAAGTTGGATTGCTTACCGTTGATAACTATACTTTGGCAACGATTACGTAAATAATGTGAGAACCATAAAAAGAGATTTCCAGTTATTCCGAAAGATTTTAATTTGGATAGTAGGCCTCGATGCCAAACCCGGTCAAACGCCTTGCTTATGTCACAGAATATCAATCTGATTTCGTTACCCTTATCAATATCGTGGGAAATTGATAGAAGTTGATTGATGGTAGAATTACCAGATCTGAAGCCAGATTGGTACGGGGTTAGAAGTAATTTATCGATAAGGAAATTGTAGACATATCTATACACACAGCTTTCCATTAATTTGCCAATAATAGACAATAAAGATATTGGACGGTAGTTACTGATAACAGAGGGGTCATCCTTTTTTAAAAACAGGTGTGACATTCGCGTTTTTCCAGGGAGACGGAAATGTAGATAAGGTAAGTGAAAGGTTAAACAATAGTTGTAGAGGGTAACTTGAAATATCGGCGGCTTCCTTTATCAATCGAGGACTTATCAAGTCAGGGCCAGCCGCCTTTCTGGTGTTTAGAGAGTGTTTTGCGTCGAGAACGTCTTGTCGAGAGATAACAATGTTAGCAAGGGTGTGAGGAGGTTGAAGTAGGTCAGGAGGGTGAATATTTGTGTCATTAATGGTAGATTGAGAGGAGAAGAAATTGTTGAATGGATTAGCTTTACCAGATCGTCATATATAATGCTATTGTTTACAGTGATAGGGGGAATTGAGCTTTTTAAAAAAGAGTTAGACATGAAGTTGTTTACAATTTTCCACCAATCCCTTGTACTAGTGTTAGGATTACTGTTTAACTTATAGAGTTTACTAAAGTAATTACTTTTGGATTTACGAATAGCATTAACACATAGATTTCGGAGTTTTCTAAAATTAGCCCAATCCGTCTTCATTTCCAGATTGTTTAGCTTTACGATGTAGATATTTTCGTTTGCGTATCATTCACCTTACCATGTTGGTTAACCATGCAGGAGAATTATTTCTTACGGTTATAGTCTTGAATGGTATACATGTTTTGGCTGCACTGGGTATAATATCGGTAAATTGGTTTGTGCTTTTGTCAATGTCAGCATAATCAAATATAGTGTCCCAGTCGATTTTAGAAAGTCTATCTTTATAATCATTATAGTCACCATGGTCGTATAGCCATATACTGCGTTTAAAACATTTTTGGGTAGGTTTAGATATATTGATACTACCATAAATAGGACAGTGATATCTCAAAGGTTGGTCGAGAAAGCTTTCGCCAACATGACAAATGTTAACTAATGATGGATCGCTAGCGCATACTATATCAAGGAGGGAGGAGGATGATTCAGTGATGAAGGTGGGGCTCGCGACGCTCTGCGTGAGATTTAAAGTAGTTTGTAAGTTACGAAGATGTGTGGAGCGGTTGTTATCGCTTAAGAGATTTGCATTGAAGTCGCCAGTTATTATAATATTGGAAATTCCAGTGTTAAATGCAAGTTCAATGGAATGGGCAATGTGATCCCAGCAAGAGACAGGGGCGTTTGGGGGTCTATAAAACGTTCCATATAAAGTAGGTTTTCCAGCTAAACTAAGTTCTAGCCATACACATTCAGTAGAGAGTAGTTCTAGATCGGGTCTACGTTTTGACGATAAGTTGTTACTGACATATACAGACACTCCCCCTCTTTGTCTATTTGGTCTACAGTAACAATAAGGAGAAGAGAACCCGGGAAAGTCGGAGTCTGAAGCAGTATCATCGGGAGTGAGCCAGGTTTCGGTAAACGATAAAATATCAAAATTGTGTAGTTCGGTATTTATAGTATGTCGTATCTTTGCTTAATACTCTGTACGTTAAGGTGAACAAAAGTGTACATAGCTTCATTAAACAATGTTGTAAAATTGGTGGTAAATCGGACTCGGACTCTTGGGGCCCAGGATTACATTCAATATCGCCACAGAGAAGGAGCAGCAGCTTGATTAGTAGAAAAGAGATACATAAGTTAGAAGAAGGAGATAGAACATTCTTTACTACATTTGGAACATGTCTGAAACTGTAATAGAAGTAATGTTTCAGTTTATTTGCAACTCGTAGCGTGTGAATTAGGAATCGTAATACTTGTAACATAACTAGTAGGTATAAATTGTCGATAATTACAGACCTGGTGATGTAAGTGGAAAAGCATGATGGGGAATAAGCGCGATTATAGAAAAGACCTATCCGGACACAATACAAACTATGGCAAATAGGCATTCAGGTTACTGAGGATGGCCCTAAGAGAAGTATGAGTGTATTTAGTGTCTGGATAGGGATAAGAAATGTAGTAATCGGCACGATTAGTATTTATGAAGAATGCATAAACAGTTTCCGTGTCAAAAATATGACAGGGGAGGTAATTATTGTGCAGGGAGAAGGTGGATACAGTTGGGAAGGAGGGTAAAATAATACGGAATACGTAAATGACGGAAATTGGTTCCATCATACGATTCGGAGAGGGGAGTTGCAGGTCCATCAGGGGGAATGATACATAATAAGACAATACACGTTGTATATATAATACGTTGTATATATAACTGTGCTAGGATATTACATTTACATTACTGGGTGGTTGAGCATTAATTTCCGAATTCTAGAGGTATGTATCTCAAATTATAATCCATTTATTTACCGCATAATTTAACTACATTTATATTTCATTCAGTCAATACTGGACGATATGCATAACGCGCTCCAGATAAATAACAGCATATTATTGATGCTCGATCACCCTTAAAGGTATTCGCAAATTGATTGGTCAGACGAAAAAAATGCATTTCGTCTGAAAACAATTGAATCAATGCTATTGTATAATTATGCGTGCAAGCATGCTCCCACATAACCACATGTACTCTGAAGAAAGCATGAATAAGGTTTACTAATGGTGTATCTTGTACGCTATATTATGACCAAAATTAAATATCTGTACAAATATATAAACCCATACAATGTTTATATATAGCCACTGGTATATAGACATTTGTACGAATGAACGATTTCAACAAATACTACATATTAACTACGTGAAGAGCTTAGTACGTTTACGCAGTCTAGTGTTCTTAAATGGTAAAGTAAAACTAGTTAAAGTCTGGTAACTACAAGTGTATATCCAGATATCACTGAACCCAGATATAAGTACTTCGCAAGGGCTACAACATTGTATATTTGCACAAATAACCAATATACAAAAATTCTGTTTGCAAATAAAATATATATTATGATACACATATATTCACATTTGCACACATACTCGCATGTACAGTTATTATTACGTAGTTATATGTATATATTTTAATATGTAAATAGCATAGTAGGTATAAGGTACGATATATGTTATATGATATATTTGGTATGAATGGACACACAGACATGTGTTAATAGGTTTTCTTGATACAAAGAAAACAAAAACCATATTGATCTTTACTAACGGTATGGTCTTTTGTAATAAATTAAAATGCACTCTTTTCTAGAATTTTACACCGTAATCAATCTGTAAATTTACTCCTGTGAAAATGAACGACAAAAACGGTGTCTTATATGGCAAGTCATTGTTGGGGAGAAAGAGGCATTTATTGATATTTTATAAATGTTATTCATGTACCAATGTTAATAACTAATTTATTTATCTTAATAGTTCATTTATTAATCTTTATAATTCTTTCATTGATATTTATAATTCACGTATCAATGTTTATGATTCATTAATTGGTATTGATAATTTATTTATTTATATCAATGATTCATTTACAAATAGTAATTATTCATATATTGATATTGATAGTTTACGTATCAATGTTCATAATTCATGTATTGGTACTGATTTATTTAATGATAATAATTCATTTATTGATAATAACTGATTTATTAATGCTTACGTATCAATATCAATAATTCATACAACTATTTATAATCATGTTTCAATGTTAAAAAATCATTTATTAATATAAATACTACGCTTTTATACTAATACGCATTTATTAATATTGATAATTAATTTATTCCTGAAATATAGATGAATGATTTAGCATTACTAATAAATTTATTTACTCCAGAAATATTAATTGATCATTTTTTATTATCAAATATTCATCTATGAATATTTATGAATGGCTTCTAATATGAATAGGTTCATTTTTAATTTTTTATATTGATATTAAGAAATTGTTTCTGAATGAGAATGAATTATCAACAGCAACGTAGAGGAGGCCAGTGGAGGTCTACATTCTGGGACAACTTGGTCGAACATCTAGAATTAGGTCACTCAATGTAATCACACCTGCCTCAAACCAAGTAGAATATAAAAAACAGGTATATTATTTATTTTGATACCCTTATTGTACCACACAGCAGTTTTCAAAATTGCTTCTTGTCTACTAATCTTCAGGACTTCAGAATTATTATCTAGTTTAGCCCATGCTTTAAAAACATCTCTCTAAAACAAGTTTGAACAGTTTGATCCACATCATCTTGGATTTTGACAATGAAATATTGTTATCTGTATTTCTTGAGAAATAATTGGTATGTCTTTCTCAAATTTGATTTGTATGTTTGGTTTGGTCATTAGTTGTGTGCCCTTTTGATTTGAATAATGATTAGAAAGAAACAAATTGGCTGAAAGACAGCCATCTTCGATTTTGACACCAACAATTTGTTACCGCTACTCCTTCAGAACTACTGGATGGAACTTGGACAACTTTCATCTGGAGGTTGCCTCTTAAGTCACTAGGTGTGCTCGTTCACTCTTGGGACTGACCGGTAAAAAGTAAGGCAGCCATCTTGGATTGACAGTTGAATTTTTTTTGTTATTTTCTTGAGAAGTACAGGACGGATATCGGCCCCTAGCTGTGGTCATTCAGTTTTGAGTCCGATCAAGGAAGCAAAATGGCCCGGCAGTTGGCCATCTTTGATTTGTCAGCAGACATTTGTTATCGAGAAATCTCAGAAGGTTCCTCTTGGATCTTTCTTATGACTTCATATACAGATTTCCATTGTTATCAAATGATTAAGAGGAAAAGAAGAAATAAGGGAAAAGTAGAGAAAAGACCAGTCTTTCATACGCCCGAAAAAATCATTCAATTGTAAGTCGCTAAGTCCTCTTTGCGATCTCTTATGTGGATACATATCTTCTACATATCCCTGGCCTGGCTTGTGCTTTGTATATTATATACCATATATGTTCTATGAATATCTTGTATGGACAGTACAGTCCCCTTCGCCGGCCTCTTACAGAACCTGATTTTATGCGAATGATACGCTGTTGCGGCACATCATTGACCTTATCCAGTGTAATATCAACCCCGTAACTGGACGCAGACGCCGATTATCTGATATGTGCCGTGTTAAATGTCAGATATGGGGGGAAATCGAGTCATCTGTCTGTGACGTCAGCGTGACGTCAGATGGAGTTACCTCGGAAGTTGAACCTCGGTCATTGCCTGGACCAAGTATAAGAATAACCTGTCAAAACTTCACCTTAATCAATAATTAATAAAGAATAATTCCTCATGCATTTTTTAATAGAGATATAACGGAGAGATATCACGAGAACGACATTACGAGAGCAACATAACGAGAACAATATAACGAGAGTTGCATAACGAGCGTGATATAACGACATCGACAAACCGAGAAGATATAAGGAGAGCGACATAACGAGATACCTAATGAGAAAGATATAACGAGATACCTAACCGAGAAGATATAACGAGAGTGATATAACGAGAGAGATATAACGAGAGTGATATAACAAGAGTGATATAACGAGAGTGACATAACGAGATACCTAATAAGAATGATATAACGAGATACCTAACCGAGAAGATATAACGAGAGCAACAAATACATATAGAGAGAGGCAATGTATTACGAGAGCGATATAACGAGAGTTACACACCGAGAGTTATATATCGAGAGTTAAATCACGAGAGTGATATAACGAGAGTTACACAACGAGAGTGATAAAACGAGAGTGATATAACGAGAGTGACATAACGAGAGTGATATAACGAGAATGATATAACGAGAGCTACATAACGAGAGTTATATAACGAGAGTGACATAACGAGAGTTACATAACGAGAGATATATAAAGAGAGCAATATCTGAGGAATTTATACCTGGTCATGAGAACGGACAAAGCATATTTTCACTGTCGAGTCCAAACTGTGGCCATCAACTTTAGCTGGTGCATCTGTGATTTCTTTCAAATAAAATATTCTTTATCGTCATAAAAACTACTACAGTACATTTGAATAAACATGCCTTTTGATGTAAAACAAATCTGATTAAGATGTATTTCCACGCATTTAATAGTATTAATATTATTTTTGAGCAAGGCGATTTGGTCGAGTAATCTGTTTGTATTATGTGGCCATGTGTATGTGTTTTTTCTGATGGATTGAATATCTAAAAAAGACATATGGGTCTAGTGACCTTGTTTGAAAAAGAAAAGCAATACGGTATCAGGAAAATCATTAAATATTCGGGATGACCTGCTTAGTTTATGCTTGCTTTTGAAAACACTGTCAGTCCCATATAGTCAATAAGTCATGCGCGTTGCTTCCACGTGATTCTGTTTTTTTGTTTAACGTCCTAGTAACAGCCAGGGTCATTTAAGGACGTGCCGGGTTTTGGAGGTGGAGGAAAGCCGGAGTACCCGGAGAAAAACCACCGGTGTCCCGACACTTTAACACTAGCCCTCCATGTCTGGGTTTCGACTTCGAAACCTACGTGGGGCAGTTGCCAGGTGCTGACCGTAGGCCGGTGGTTTTTGGACCAGTCTCTCCTGAAAACAACCTGGCAAATAAACAGCCATTATCGCTAAATCTCAAATTTCTTATATAGCTAGGATTCCCTTGTTTGAAAAGTACTGGAGGGATGTCTCAATTTGCACAGATTAGTAAAATGAAGGGAAAAGTAGAGAGGAGATCAATCTGACATAGAACGTATAAAGATCATTCAATGGTGGGCGCCAAGATTCCTCTGGGATCTCTTGTTAGAGTTTTAAAATAATTTTAGTTTTTACAAGTAGTGTATTTGTCTGTCTAACTTTATTTCTGATATCATTTTTCATCCACGGTCATTTGGACGTTTTGTTATACTTTTAAAATAAGAAACAATGTGTTTTGCCAGTGTTTTCCAATCTAAATTACTAATCGTTCTACTTCATCAAAGTCTGTATTTTATTTTCTTTTATACTTTCTGTTTAAATACACTGAACTATATAATTGATTGGGCTTTGTATATTAGTGTATTCACAGTTGTTTTAAATTATTGGTGTACATGTATAGTGTATCAATAACAGTAGTGGTAGTGGTAGTGGTGGTGGTGGTGGTAGTAGTAGTAGTAGTAGTAGTGGTGGTGGTGGTAGTGGTGGTGGTGGTGGTAGTGGTGGTGGTGGTGGTGGTAGTAGTAGTAGTAGTGGTGGTGGTGGTGGTGGTGGTGGTGGTAGTGGTGGTGGTGGTGGTGGTGGTGGTGGTGGTGGTGGTGGTGGTGGTGTGGTGGTGGTGGGTGGTGGTGGTGGTGGTTGGGGTGGTAGTTGTTGTAGTTGGTGTGGTGGTGGTGGTTGGTGTGTGGTGGGTGGTGTGGTTGTGGTGGTGGTGGTGGTGTGGTGGTGGGTTGGGGTGGTGGTTTTTTTGGTGGTTGTTTGTTGGTGTGTGTGGTTTTGGTGGTTTTTTTTTTGTTTTCTTTGGGTTGTGGGGGGGGGTTGGTGAGGGTTTTTTTTTTTTTTTCTTTTTGGTTTTTTGGGGTTTTGTCCTTTATTTTTTTTCGTTTTGGTGCTTGTGGTTTTTTTCGGTGTTTTGGTTTGGTTTCGGGTTTTGGGTGTTTTTTGGTGTGCGTGTGGGGGTTGGTGGGGTGGGTGGGTTCTGTGTGGTGGTGGTTCTTGGTGGTGGTGCTGGTGGTCTCGGGTATGGTGGGGTGGGTCTTTTGGTCGTTTCGGGTGGTTTTTTTTGTTGGTTCTGGCGGGGAATGGTGTGTGGCGGGCGGGTTGGGGGGTGTTGGTCGTCGGGGTGGTTGGTTTGGGGGGGGTGGTGGGGGTGGTGTTGGGGGTGGGGGTGGGTGGGGGTTTGGGTGGTGGAGTGGGGGGTCTGGGGGTGTGGTTGTTGGGTGTGGTGGGGGGGTTTGGTGGGTGGGGGTGGTGGTGGTATTTTTTTTTGTTGTTGGGTTTTTTTTTTGGGGTTTTGGGTTGGTGTTGGTTTTTTTTGTTTTGGTTTGGTTTATTTGTGTGGTGGTTGTGGTGTGTGGTGGTGGTAAGGGGTTGGTGGTGGTGGTGTGTGTGGTGGTGGTGGTGGTGGTGTGTGGTGTGTGGTGGTGGTAAGGGGTTGGTGGTGGTGGTGTAGTAGGTTCTATTGTCGTGTGGTAGGGGTGTGGTTGTGTGGTGGTGGTGTGTCTTCGTCGTGGTGGTGTGTGTGGTGGTGGTAAGGGGTTGGTGGTGGTGGTGGTGGTAGTAGTAGTAGTATTAAATATAACTGAGATTTAATTATTTTTTTATTGTTTTATATGTAAATGAGAATGGATTCAATCTTGTAATGAACCATATCTAAATGAGAATGGATTCAATCTTGTAATGAACCATATATAAATGAGAGTGGATTTAGTCTCGTAATGTATAATGTAAGGCCAAGATCTTTGTCACTTGATCATGACCATGTATCCGGACAATAAAAAAAGCGATGATCAGTCTGCCAGAGTTGAAAATGAAATCTTATAATACAAAGAAAGTGTTTATGGGAGCATGTGCCCGTATTTATGTGCACGTGCGTAAGAAATATTTTCGAGTAGGTGGTTGGTTGCTATTAGTAGGTGAATGAAATTCAGCTTAAACAAATCATGTTATATTGACAGCTAGGCTATCTGAAATAGCCATATTTAGACCAGCCAGGCTATGCTGTACAGCTTCTTGTCGTACCAATGACACGGAAGATATTTCTATGTTATATGATTGGCACTCGATGTTGAGTAGTTTGTTCCTGGCATTATTGACCAATATTTAAAAAAATAACTTATCAATTGGTAATCCTTTTAATTAAGCTTATTGCCGACATTAAAAAAACATTTTGATATGTCTTCCCGACGACAGCCATGACTTCTTTAAAAGTGTCCTTCGATATTATCTGAGATTGGAATTATCAAAAACAATCAAATACATATTGATTTCTATATAAATGTCAACAATAACCTGTTAAAGACTGCCAAACTGCATATATTTCGAAAAAATGAAAAAATTTAGTTCAGTAATGTAATCTTTCTTTGCTTTTGTCTTCCATTCACATTGTCATACATTAATAAAGGCTTATTGTTAGATAATGTGTACTGAGGAATTTTAATTGCGATGAATAAAAATCCTGATTTAAAACAGATATACTAAAATGTTATGATCTTCGCAGGGTTAGAAAACAGACGATATTATGGGTGTTCCTATGTTGGGTACATTAGAGACAATATGATGGGTGTTCTATGTTGGGTTACATTAGAGACAATATGATGGGTGTTCCTACCTTGGGTTACATTAGAGACAATATGATGGGTGTTCCTACGTTGGGTTACATTAGAGACAATATGATGGATGTTCTATGTTGAGTTACATTAGAGACAATATGATGGGTGTTCTATGTTCGGTTACATTAGAGACAATATGATGGATGTTCTATGTTTATTTACATTAGAGACAATATGATGGGTGTTCCTACCTTGGGTTACATTACAGACAATATGATGGGTGTTCTATGTTGGGTACATTAGAGACAATATGATGGGTGTTCTATGTTTATTTACATTAGAGACAATATGATGGATGTTCTATGTTGAGTTACATTAGAGACAATATGATGGGTGTTCTTTACATTAGAGACAATATGATGGGTGTTCCTACCTTGGGTTACATTAGAGACAATATGATGGATGGTCCTACGTTGGGTTACATTACAGACAATATGATGGGTGTTCTATGTTGGGGTACATTAGAGACAATATGATGGGTGTTCCTACCTTGGGTTACATTATTTGATGGGTGTTCTATGTTGGGTTACATTAGAGACAATATGATGGGTGATCCTACCTTGGGTTACATTAGAGACAATTTGATGGGTGTTCCTAGGTTGGGTTACATTAGAGACAATTTGATGGGTTTTCAAGATGTTATTGGATTGACGTCAATGGTTTTACATATAGTTTCTTATTTAGAGGATATGTACCTAATATGAATCGAATTAATATCCGCCTAATCTTGATTTCCGGATTTATTACAGTACATAGAATTTTTTAATAAAAATGTTATTGATACAGTACTTAAAGATCTTTACCTACGTCACAATATTATTCCTGGTGTAACACATGTGGTCTTCATATTTTACAGAAGTCCCACTACAGCCGCGAATTATACCGCTGAGGAGCAAAACTGCTGACAACATGGTGTCGCCCAGCTCACCAGAACTCCGCATGTACGTAAGCAATCGGCGCTATTCATTGTTGTGTGTATACAGACTGAGATCACGGCTGACTCTGGGGACGCATTGTTCTAGTTTTACTGAAATGATTTTTCCTGTCTTACGCAATAGAGGTTTGCGGTCGCGTCGTTGTCACTCTGCGTTTACACACAATGGGATAATAGAAGGGATTTCTTATTTTCGGAGTATATGTTGATGGCCGGCTTTAATAGTGTTGTGTCGTCAATGTATGTCATTTGGTATGATGATTTTATTAATATGTAGCAGTCACGTTTTCGTTAATATTTCTATTGATAGTGTTCAGTTTATATTATCAGTCATTGAAAAGATGTTTTGTCTTAAACGTGATTGTCACAAAAATACATCAAAAGATACCCAAACAATAGGACAGCAACAAATAATACCTCCAGTGTATAGACCATATCTTACTGACAACAAATAATACATCCCAATGTATAGACCATATCTTACTGACAACAAATAATACCGCCAATGTATAGACCATATCTTACTGACAACAACTAATACCGCCAATGTATAGACCATATCTTACTGACAACAAATAATACCTCCAGTGTATAGACCATATCTTACTGACAACAAATAATACATCCAATGTATAGACCATATCTTACTGACAACAAATAATACCTCCAATGTATAGACCATATCTTACTGACAACAAATAATACCTCCAATGTATAGACCATATCTTACTGACAACAAATAATACATCCAATGTATAGACCATATCTTACTGACAACAAATAATACCTCCAATGTATAGACCATATCTTACTGACAACAAATAACACCTCCAATGTATAGACCATATCTTACTGACAACAAATAATACCTCCAGTGTATAGACCATATCTTACTGACAACAAATAATACCACCCAATGTATAGACCATATCTTACTGACAACAAATAATACCTCCAGTGTGTAGACCATATCTTACTGACAACAAATAATACACCCAACGTATAGACCATGTCTTACTGACAACAAATATTACACCCAATGTATAGACCATATCTTACTGACAACAAATAATACCTCCAATGTATAGACCATATCTTACTGACAACAAATAATACACCCAATGTATAGACCATATCTTACTGACAACAAATAATACACCCAGTGTATAGACCATATCTTACTGACAACAAATAATACACCCAATGTATAGACCATATCTTACTGACAACAAATAATACACCCAATGTATAGACCATATCTTACTGACAACAAATAATACACCCAATGTATAGACCATATCTTACTGACAACAAATAATACACCCAATGTATAGACCATATCTTACTGACAACAAATAATACCTCCAATGTATAGACCATATCTTACTGACAACAAATAATACACCCAATGTATAGACCATATCTTACTGACAACAAATAATACACCCAATGTATAGACCATATCTTACTGACAACAAATAATACACTCAATTTATAGACCATATCTTACTGACAACAAATAATACACCCAATGTATAGACCATATCTTACTGACAACAAATAATACACTCAATTTATAGACCATATCTTACTGACAACAAATAATACACCCAATGTATAGACCATATCTTACTGACAACAAATAATACCCCCAATGTATAGACCATATCTTACTGACAACAAATAATACACCCAATGTATAGACCATATCTTACTGACAACAAATAATACACCCAATGTATAGACCATATCTTACTGACAACAAATAATACACCCAATGTATAGACCATATCTTACTGACAACAAATAATACACCCAATGTATAGACCATATCTTACTGACAACAAATAATACCTCCAATGTATAGACCATATCTTACTGACAACAAATAATACACCCAATGTATAGACCATATCTTACTGACAACAAATAATTACACCCAATGTATAGACCATATCTTACTGACAACAAATAATCACCCCAAGTGTATAGACCATATCTTACTGACAACAAATAATACACCCAATGTATAGACCATATCTTACTGACAACAAATAATACCCCAATGTATAGACCATATCTTACTGACAACAAATAATACCCCCAATGTATAGACCATATCTTACTGACAACAAATAATACACCCAATGTATAGACCATATCTTACTGACAACAAATAATACCTCCAATGTATAGACCATATCTTACTGACAACAAATAATACACCCAATGTATAGACCATATCTTACTGACAACAAATAATACACCCAATGTATAGACCATATCTTACTGACAACAAATAATACCTCCAATGTATAGACCATATCTTACTGACAACAAATAATACACCCAATGTATAGACCATATCTTACTGACAACAAATAATACACCCAATGTATAGACCATATCTTACTGACAACAAATAATACACCCAATGTATAGACCATATCTTACTGACAACAAATAATACACCCAATGTATAGACCATATCTTACTGACAACAAATAATACACCCAATGTATAGACCATATCTTACTGACAACAAATAATACACCCATGTATAGACCATATCTTACTGACAACAAATAATACACCCAATGTATAGACCATATCTTACTGACAACAAATAATACACCCAATGTATAGACCATATCTTACTGACAACAAATAATACCTCCAATGTATAGACCATATCTTACTGACAACAAATAATACACCCAATGTATAGACCATATCTTACTGACAACAAATAATACCTCCAATGTATAGACCATATCTTACTGACAACAAATAATACACCCAATGTATAGACCATATCTTACTGACAACAAATAATACACTCAATTTATAGACCATATCTTACTGACAACAAATAATACACCCAATGTATAGACCATATCTTACTGACAACAAATAATACACCCAATGTATAGACCATATCTTACTGACAACAAATAATACACCCAATGTATAGACCATATCTTACTGACAACAAATAATACACCCAATGTATAGACCATATCTTACTGACAACAAATAATACCGCCAATGTATAGACCATATCTTACTGACAACAAATAATACCCCCAATGTATAGACCATATCTTACTGACAACAAATAATACACCCAATGTATAGACCATATCTTACTGACAACAAATAATACACCCAATGTATAGACCATATCTTACTGACAACAAATAATACCTCCAATGTATAGACCATATCTTACTGACAACAATAATACACCCAATGTATAGACCATATCTTACTGACAACAAATAATACCTCCAATGTATAGACCATATCTTACTGACAACAAATAATACACCCAATGTATAGACCATATCTTACTGACAACAAATAATACCTCACAGTGTATAGACCATATCTTACTGACAACAAATAATACCCCCAATGTATAGACCATATCTTACTGACAACAAATAATACACCCAATGTATAGACCATATCTTACTGACAACAAATAATACCCCCAGTGTATAGACCATATCTTACTGACAACAAATAATACACCCAATGTATAGACCATATCTTACTGACAACAAATAATACCCCAATGTATAGACCATATCTTACTGACAACAAATAATACCGCCAATGTATAGACCATATCTTACTGACAACAAATAATACACCCAATGGATAGACCATATCTTACTGACAACAAATAATACCGCCAATGTATAGACCATATCTTACTGACAACAAATAATACACCCAATGTATAGACCATATCTTACTGACAACAAATAATACCGCCAGTGTATAGACCATATCTTACTGACAACAAATAATACCCCCAGTGTATAGACCATATCTTACTGACAACAAATAATACCGCCAGTGTATAGACCATATCTTACTGACAACAAATAATACATCCAATGTATAGACCATATCTTACTGACAACAAATAATACACCCAATGTATAGACCATATCTTACTGACAACAAATAATACATCCAATGTATAGACCATATCTTACTGACAACAAATAATACCGCCAATGTATAGACCATATCTTACTGACAACAAATAATACCGCCAATATATAGACCATATCTTACTGACAACAAATAATACCTCACAGTGTATAGACCATATCTTACTGACAACAAATAATACCTCCAATGTATAGACCATATCTTACTGACAACAAATAATACACCCAATGTATAGACCATATCTTACTGACAACAAATAATACACCCAATGTATAGACCATATCTTACTGACAACAAATAATACACCCAATGTATAGACCATATCTTACTGACAACAAATAATACACCCAATGTATAGACCATATCTTACTGACAACAAATAATACACTCCAATGTATAGACCATATCTTACTGACAACAAATAATACACCCAATGTATAGACCATATCTTACTGACAACAAATAATACCTCCAATGTATAGACCATATCTTACTGACAACAAATAATACACCCAATGTATAGACCATATCTTACTGACAACAAATAATACCCCCCAATGTATAGACCATATCTTACTGACAACAAATAATACACCCAATGTATAGACCATATCTTACTGACAACAAATAATACCTCACAGTGTATAGACCATATCTTACTGACAACAAATAATACCTCCCCCAATGTATAGACCATATCTTACTGACAACAAATAATACACCCAATGTATAGACCATATCTTACTGACAACAAATAATACCCTCCAATGTATAGACCATATCTTACTGACAACAAATAATACCCCCAATGTATAGACCATATCTTACTGACAACAAATAATACCTCCAATGTATAGACCATATCTTACTGACAAACAAATAATACACCCAATGTATAGACCATATCTTACTGACAACAAATAATACACCAATGTATAGACCATATCTTACTGACAACAAATAATACACCCAATGTATAGACCATATCTTACTGACAACAAATAATACCTCCAATGTATAGACCATATCTTACTGACAACAAATAATACCCTCCAATGTATAGACCATATCTTACTGACAACAAATAATACACCCAATGTATAGACCATATCTTACTGACAACAAATAATACCTCCAATGTATAGACCATATCTTACTGACAACAAATAATACACCCCAATGTATAGACCATATCTTACTGACAACAAATAAACGCCAGTGTATAGACATATCTTACTGACACCATAATACCCAATGTAAGACATATCTTATGACAAAATAATACCGGGATGTATAGACAAATTTTTACTGGGAAAAATAATACCCCAGTGGGTAGACCATATCTTACTGACAACAAATAATACCGCAGTTGTATAGACCATATTTAGACAACAAATAATACACCAATTAAATGACCTACTTACTGACAAACAAATTATACCGCCATGTATGACCATATCTTACTGACAACAAATAATACCCCCCAATGTATAGACCATATCTTACTGACAACAAATAATACCGCCAGTGTAGAAACCCTATCTTACTGACCCAAAAATAATACAACCAATATAGACCATATCTTATGAAGAAAATAATACCCCAAAAAAGGCCTAATACTTATGAACAGAAAATTTACATCCATGTTAAGAATTATTTACTGAAAAAAATAAACCGCCAAGGGATTTACTATCCTTCTTTTTGTAATAAACCAATTGTTTTTAATTTATGAAAAATATACGATTGAAACCTTATTTCGACATGTTAAAATTCAAAAGTCAAAATTGACCCTAGGGAATGGAATTTACTTTACAAAAAGTCGTTTCTGCCCCTTATTTCAAAGTAATAGTCGCCAGGTAAACTATCATTTGCACAGGCATGGTTTATACGTCCTATATACCCATACTGTATGTTAATATAAATCCCATAATGGGGTTCTCTCAAATTTTATAGAATCATAATAATTTCGTTATAGGGTTTTCTGGGGAAAAGCGTTTGTTATTTAACTTATGGCAGGGCATACAATTTTCATATATAGGAGTTTATAAATATGCTGGGGCATTAAATTGACTCTGGACCCTTTAAAGCGTTTTCCAACATATATTTTTATCCATAAAGTTTGGGAAATTGTTTGTCTTTTACGTCAAATGATTATAGGCATCAGCAGCTTTTGTCCTTCTATGACTCGTCAATGATGCAGGGGCACATCAGTTTTTTTCCTTTAATCCCTCAGTGTCAGGGCATCATCAGCTGTTTGTCTTTTTAGGTCGTCCTTGATGAGGGGGCTCATACAGTATTTCGTCCCTACTAGCCGCATGATGTTTGGACCTGGCTTTTGTCCTTTATGAATCTTGGAGCCCGGGAGTAAATGGTAAAAAAATTTAAAATGATGAGGAGGCAATAACAAAGTTTCAAAAATATTTTGATGAATTTTAAGATGCAATAATTAATTTTGAAGGTAAAACTAAAAGAACCTTCTGAATCTCAAAATTTTTTGCAATTGATGTTTTGGCCTTTAAAAACTCGTAAAATTTCCCGGGCCTTAAACCTTCAACCTGGGCTGTGCTTACTAGTCACCGAGGCCTTCCAACTGGGATCGGGGGAAAGCTTTTTTAAAAGGATCGTCTTTAAGACTAAGCTGAATTTAAAAAAGCGCTATTGTGAAACCTTAAATCCTGACCGGCCTTACTACCTGGTCTGAAAGAGCTCCAGAGCTGAATTTACTACTTGGCTAGTTAAACTAGACTTATAAATTGATTTTTTAAAAATTTTTAATCTGTTTCACTTTTTACATTAAGGCATTGTTTTTTTGGGTCTAGGTTTTTTTTTTGCATGAAAAACCTTTTAAAAACAAAAAAATGTTTTTCTTTTGGGGGAAAAAAAGAAAAATTGGGGGGGTTTCCCATGTTTACATTGAGACAATTAAAGGTGTTCTATTTGGGGTTTCATTAAGAAAAAGATGGGTGTTTTTTGGGTTTTTATTTAAGAAATATATGGGTTTTTTGGGTTTTTAAGAAAGAAAATTGTTTTTTATTTTAAAAAATATAGGGGGGTCTAGTTTGGTTCCTTAAGACAAAATGATGGGTTTTTTTGTTTTTTACATTAGAGACTTTGATGGGGTTCCCCTTGGGTTTTAAAAAATATTTGGGGGGTATTTGGGTACATAGAACAAAATTTATGGGTTTCCATGGTTTTTTAATTAGAGACAATTGGGTTTTCAAATTTTTTGGGTTTCATTTAAAAATAGTTTTTTAATTAAAATATGGGGTTTTTTTTATTGGTTTCATTTAAAACAATAGGGTTTTTTTAAAGTTTTTCCCTAGATTTGGGGGCCTTTTTTGGGGGTTGAACAATTGGTTTCCTATTTTCAAGAAATTTGGGTTTCTTTGGGGGACAAGGCAATGTGGGGACCTACCGGGTTTCCCCTTTGAACAATTTTGGGGGTTTTCATTGGGTTATTTGAGAAAATTTAGGGGCAAGTGTTATTATTACGAATGGGGTTTTCTTAGCTTTTTTGAGGGAAATTTAACCCCTTTAACAATTAAAATTAATCTTATTTTTGGTTATTAAAACCGATTTTTTTAAAAAAATGTTTTGCATACTTGATTTTAATAAATATTATTTTTTTGTAAAATTTTTCCCTTTTTAGAAATCCCCCCAAAAAAAAACCCCGGGAAAAAGCTTTTTAAAAAAATTACAAAAATTTTAGTACCCAAATCCCCAAAAAAATGGCCAATTTTGTGTATAACAACTTTACCCCTTCACCTTTTTCTTTTTTCTGAAAATTTTCCCTTTTGAAATTTCGGGGGCCTTTGGGGGTTTCCAAACCCCAAAAAAAAAAGGACCTTTTTTCGGGGAATTTTATCCCTTTTATAGTTTTTGCCCCAAAATTTTTCTTTTTTGAATTTTATAAAAATTAAAAAAGTTTTTCTTTTTATTTTTTTTTTTAAATTTTCATTATAACAATCTTTAAAAAAATTTTTTTTAAAATTTAAAAAATAAAACAAAAAAAACCCAAAACAAAAAATAAACTCCAGGGGTAGACCATTCTTACTGACAACAAAAACCCCCCCTTCCCAAACTTTGACAAAAATAATACCTCCAAAAATTAAAACCAAACTTTCCCAAAAAACACCCCCAAAAAGCCCCTTTTTTTCCAAAAAATCCCAAAATTAAAACCAAAATTTTCCCAAAAAAAAAAAATGAAAACCAAAATCATGAAAACAATTACCCCAATTAAACCCATATCTACTACCAAATAATCAAACCCCAAGTAAGACCATATCTTATGACCCAAAAAAAAAAAAAAAATTTTTATTTAAAAAAAAAAACCCCCCGGGAAACCCCCCCAAAAAAAAAAATTTATAAAATTTTTAAAAAAAATATCCCCCATTTTAGACCTATCTTTTTGGAAACAAAAAAAAACCCCAATTTTAACCCCTATTTTGCCCCAAAATACCCCCAATTTTAACCTATCTTACTGACAAAAAATAATTCCATTTAGACCAAATTACACACAAATATAACCCCTTATAACCATATCCCATAAAAATTACCCCCCCAAAAAAAAAAATATTTTCGACCACAAAAAACCCCAAGTATAAACCAAAACCCAAACCCCAAAAAAACCCTCAGGGGGTTTTTACAAAAAAAAAACCCAAAAGGGCCCTATCTTTCGAAACAAATATACCCCATTATAGCCCCTATCTTTCTGACAACAAAAATCCCCCCGAAAAACCCAACACTACAACAAATTACCCCAATTTATAGACCTATCTTTCTACAAAAAAAACCCAAAAAAAACCCCACCAAAAAAATAACCTCCTTTAAAAAAACCCCCCTAAACAAAAACCCCAAAATAACCCCCCCGAGAAACAAAAAAAATCCAATTTGACCCTATTTTAACAATAAACCCAATGTTTGACCATCTTAAAAAAATTAAACCCCCCCGTATAGACCCCTTTAAAAAAATAATACCCCCAATTAAGACCATATTTACTGACAAAAAATAAACCCCAGTTCCCATCTTACGAAACAAATAAACCCCCCAATGTATAACCTTCTTACGACAAAAAATAAACCCCCTTTAACCAATCTTAACAACAAAAAAAATTTAGAAACAATCACAAAAATACCCCAATGATAGACCCTATTTTCACAAATATCCCCCCCCCCAATTTAAAATATCATGAAACAAATAAAAAAAAAAAAACTTTCGACAAAAAAAATCCCCCTTTAACCCCTATCTTTCTGACAAAAAAAACCCCATTTATAACCATATTTATTAAACCAAAATCCCCCCCCCCCCCCCCAATTTTTTTTAAAAAAAATAACCCCAATGTATAACTATACACCAATGTTATAGACCATATCTTATGACAACAAATAATACACCCAATGTATAGACCATATCTTACTGACAACAAATAATACACCAATGTATAGACCATATCTTACTGACAACAAATAATACACCCAATGTATAGACCATATCTTACTGACAACAAATAATACACCCAATGTATAGACCATATCTTACTGACAACAAATAATACACCCAATGTATAGACCATATCTTACTGACAACAAATAATACACCCAATGTATAGACCATATCTTATTGACAACAAATAATACACCCAAAGGTATAGACCATATCTTACTGACAACAAATAATACCTCCAAGTGTATAGACCATATCATTACTGACAACAAATAATACACCCAATGTATAGACCATATCTTACTGACAACAAATAATACACTCAATTTATAGACCATATCTTACTGACAACAAATAATACACCCAATGTATAGACCATATCTTACTGACAACAAATAATACACCCAATGTATAGACCATATCTTACTGACAACAAATAATACACCCAATGTATAGACCATATCTTACTGACAACAAATAATACACCCAATGTATAGACCATATCTTACTGACAACAAATAATACACCCAATGTATAGACCATATCTTACTGACAACAAATAATACACCCAATGTATAGACCATATCTTACTGACAACAAATAATACACCCAATGTATAGACCATATCTTACTGACAACAAATAATACACCCAATGTATAGACCATATCTTACTGACAACAAATAATACACCCAATGTATAGACCATATCTTACTGACAACAAATAATACCTCCAATGTATAGACCATATCTTACTGACAACAAATAATACACCCAATGTATAGACCATATCTTACTGACAACAAATAATACACCCAGTGTATAGACCATATCTTACTGACAACAAATAATACACCCGTGTATAGACCATATCTTACTGACAACAAATAATACACCCATGTATAGACCATATCTTACTGACAACAAATAATACACCCAATGTATAGACCATATCTTACTGACAACAAATAATACACCCAATGTATAGACCATATCTTACTGACAACAAATAATACCTCCAATGTATAGACCATATCTTACTGACAACAAATAATACACCCAATTTATAGACCATATCTTACTGACAACAAATAATACCTCCAATGTATAGACCATATCTTACTGACAACAAATAATACCTCCCAATGTATAGACCATATCTTACTGACAACAAATAATACACCCAATGTATAGACCATATCTTACTGACAACAAATAATACACTCAATTTATAGACCATATCTTACTGACAACAAATAATACACCCAGTGTATAGACCATATCTTACTGACAACAAATAATACCCCCAGTGTATAGACCATATCTTACTGACAACAAATAATACCCGCCAGTGTATAGACCATATCTTACTGACAACAAATAATACATCCAATATATAGACCATATCTTACTGACAACAAATAATACCGCCAGTGTATAGACCATATCTTACTGACAACAAATAATACATCCAATATATAGACCATATCTTACTGACAACAAATAATACCGCCAGTGTATAGACCATATCTTACTGACAACAAATAATACCGCCAATATATAGACCATATCTTACTGACAACAAATAATACCGCCAGTGTATAGACCATATCTTACTGACAACAAATAATACATCCAATGTATAGACCATATCTTACTGACAACAAATAATACACCCAATGTATAGACCATATCTTACTGACAACAAATAATACACCCAATGTATAGACCATATCTTACTGACAACAAATAATACACCCAATGTATAGACCATATCTTACTGACAACAAATAATACCGCCAGTGTATAGACCATATCTTACTGACAACAAATAATACATCCAATATATAGACCATATCTTACTGACAACAAATAATACCGCCAATGTATAGACCATATCTTACTGACAACAAATAATACCGCCAATGTATAGACCATATCTTACTGACAACAAATAATACACCCAATGTATAGACCATATCTTACTGACAACAAATAATACCGCCAGTGTATAGACCATATCTTACTGACAACAAATAATACACCCAATGTATAGACCATATCTTACTGACAACAAATAATACCGCCAGTGTATAGACCATATCTTACTGACAACAAATAATACCCCCAGTGTATAGACCATATCTTACTGACAACAAATAATACCGCCAGTGTATAGACCATATCTTACTGACAACAAATAATACATCCAATATATAGACCATATCTTACTGACAACAAATAATACCGCCAGTGTATAGACCATATCTTACTGACAACAAATAATACATCCAATATATAGACCATATCTTACTGACAACAAATAATACCGCCAGTGTATAGACCATATCTTACTGACAACAAATAATACCGCCAATATATAGACCATATCTTAGTGAAAGATATAAATAATACAAAATAATGCGTCCTCAAACTGACCGTTCATAAGACATGAAGAATTTCTACGGGATGCGATTGATCAATGATTGATTTCACACTTAAAAGATAAAAAAGGATAAACTTCAATATTTGCAGGATGGTTATAGTCCTATTTATATCGCTTCTGTTATGGTATATTAAATACTCAACAATTTGCTGTCTTTTCAATTTCATAGATATATATATATAATTGCAACGTTAAAGTTTCTGATTCATTTGTTATATCTCAACAAGTCAATAGAGTGTGTATAGTTTATGGTGGGCAGTGAATTTGACCTTGACACTAAGTCGTTGTCTGTCCACATGATTATATCAAAGGTTGGGAATAGTTGTTCGTCCTTTTAGGTCACATACGTGATGCAAGGTGCATCAGGCAGCTGTTTCGTCCTGCTATGACTCGTCCGTGATGCCAGGGACGCCATACATGTATTTCGTCCTACTAGGGGCCGTCAGTGATGCTTGGGGCACCATATGGCTGTTTCGTCCTCTTATGAATCTTTAGTGAGGCCAGGGACGCCATACATTTATTTCGTCCTACTAAGGGCCGTCAGTGATGCTTGGGGCACCATATGGCTGTTTCGTCCTCTTATGAATCTTTAGTGAGGCCAGGGACGCCATACAGATGTTTCATCCATCTAGGAAGTATTATAAATGATGCTAGGGGCATTATACAGTCTTGTCCTTCTGGGACTCGTCCGTAATGCAAGAGTCACACTATACCTTCTTGGAATCGTCAGTGATGTTTGGGCACGATATGACTGTTTTGTCCTTCTATGACTCGTCAATGATACTAGGGACATCATACAGCCTTTTTTTCCTTCTATGACTCGTCAATGATGCTAGGGACATCATACAGCTTTTTTGTCCTTCTACAACTCGTCAATGATGTTAGGGACATCATACAGCTGTTTCGGTCTTCTACGGCTCGTCCATGATGTTAGGGACATCATACAGCTATTTCGTCCCTCTAAGACTCGCCAATGATGTTTAGGACCTTTGATGTTGATACCTAGATGGCGACAGAGGATGTTAAATGGGTAAACAAACTGCTAAAACATGGATGAGGAGATGCAATTACCCCATGATTCAATCAATAATATTTTTGATATGAATTTTTTTAAGATCGTCAATAATTTATATTTTGAACGTGTAACTATCTAAATGCCACACATACTACCATACTCATACCAGCAAAGTCTTTCTGTTTCTTAATTTGATGTAACAGAAGCCATTTAAAATTACCTGTATTCCAGTGCCTTAGCTAGGGATCGAACCTGGGACCTCTGGCTTACTAGTCACGAGCTCAACTGATCGAGCTAAGGAGATCTCTCTAGCTGAGCGGAATATTGCGGCTAGTCTGAACCAGGTCTACACTGGCTTTAAACATACTTATAAGAGCATCCAACTGAAATTATTATTTATTATAATTATTTTATTATTCTATAACCAATATATTCTCAGTATAGATCGCCATATCCCAATTTACTTTTCACTTAAATAAATCTAAAGCTTATTCCTGAGATGTTAAGGGGAATGTCTCTCATGGTATTGTTTTGGCCTACTATCCGATTCGATATCATATGAACTGTTTATACACTACTTGTATAACAAAAGGACACAGCCGAACTAGCCCTTGGTATGTGACTGCCTCTCTCTGTAAGTCAAACATCCAGCCGGTACATGCCCAGTTTTATTTAACTGTACATTCGCCGCCACAAATTTGCCTTTTTATATTATCATACGGAAATATAAGTTTTTTGTTCAGATCGATGGAAATGGTATTCACCAGACATTTCAACGTGACATTACTGTCTCGACTGGGGATGACGTCACACTGGTGTCGCGACACTGCCAATTCACGGGTAATGACGTCTGATCTTAAATGCCACCATCATTTTTCTCGCTCTCGTTGCATGATGATAAATTGACTGAATAAAGATTTATCTAATTTTGTTATGTTTGATAAGAGGCTTTGAACCGTTTTTGCTGAAATAGAAAGAAGTTTCTGGATAGTGGTTCATAAAGTGCAAGACAGTTCATTGAATGTCATAATGGTTATATAATACCACTGAAATATACTGCTAATTGGCTGGAAATATTAACAAGTAAATATTTGTCCTTTGATATGACTTTGTTTTATTATATTCATATAGCTTTGTATCCTAATTAACAACAGTAATTCTAATTAAGAAACAATTAAATCGTTTATTATAAAGCGCACAGAAGCAAACAATACAATTCACAAACATAAGTACTAATTAAGACATAATTAAAAATCAATTGTAACAACTTAATCACGATGGAATGAAGTTAACCTGGTAAATTGGTGCTAATCGATTCATGGTACCGGTGGTATGAACATTGACAGGGAGGTCTGCATACCTCACATACCGATACAGTAGTACTTTAGAAAAGTGGAGTTCAGGGCCCAGTTGTTCAAAACGTGACTAGGATAGTATAACATATATTTTAAAATCATGATAAATTCATTTCTGGTAAGACTTACTTGACCAAATTTTATGAAACTATAACACTCCTCAGTCTCTTCATGCCAATTATAAGGAATACACAAACAGGTTTCGAAGTGTAGGAGACATAAGATTGTCAGTAATAAAATGATTTAAATATGGATTTAGTAAAGAATATATAACATGCCGAATAGTCAATATGAAAGTGTACAATACAGCTATTTGATCTTTCTAGGTCTCGTCAGTGATGTTTGGGTCATCATACAGCTGTTTGGTCCTTCTAGGACTCGTCAGTGATGTTAGGGACATCATACAGTTATTTGGTCCTTCTAGGACTCGTCAGTGATGTTGGGTCGTCACACAGTTGTTTGGTCCTTCTAGGACTCCTCAGTGATGTTTGGGTTATTATACAGCTGTTTGGTCCTTCTAGGACTCGTCAGTGATGTTAGGGACATCATACAGTTATTTGGTCCTTTTAGGACTCGTCAGTGGTGTTGGGTCATCACACAGTTGTTTGGTCCTTCTAGGACTCGTCAGTGATGTTAGGGACATCATACAGTTATTTGGTCCTTTTAGGACTCGTCAGTGGTGTTGGGGACATCACACAGCTGTTTGGTCCTTCTAGATCTCCTCAGTGATGTTTGGGTCATCACACAGCTGTTTGGTCTTTCTAGGTCAGGTCTGTGATGCCCGGGACAACATACAGCTGTTTCTGTCCTTCTGTGATTCGTCTGTGATGATTAGGGCCTAAAGATGTTGAAATTCGAAAAGAAAATCAGAAAAGTCGAAATCAGCTCATAGAAAGACAAAGTCATGAAGGTGCATAAACCCCTTAACTGAACCAATTTGATAAATTTGGGTAACACAAAATGAAAAACGCATGTTTTATTGTGTCAATCGAGGTTTATTGATTGTAACTTAATGCAATAATTAGGACAATCGTTGTTAACAATTTTGAATATTCATTTATTATTGAAGCCTTTTCGGGAATAACAATAGATATATAAAGAATGGCAGTTTGCATATAATTCTCCTTGATAAGATAAACCTTGATTTTTGCTATTCATTTTAAGACATCATCTTGCAGGATTTTCTTCAATGCATTTTATACATTGGCTGATTTAAGATAATTCAGGCGATGCCGGGACGACATCAGCAGGGTTTCAAGCGAGAGTATAGTCGGTGTTCTCGGTGTTCTCAGAAACATCAATGAATCTACTTCTGTCCTTTGCAACGTTGCAATCGTGCATATCCGCATGCAAAACCCATCTTGGGCACATACTACGTACGGATAGCTGCTATATCTATTTCCCGGAGTGTATGGGAAGCTCCTGTATCTGTGCCATGTCAAGGCATGGTTGCTTCAAATAGAACTGGATCGATAAATGTTAGACTAATTCAGCAACCAACGGTATTGAAGGACGGATCGTTTTGTGAATGAAACAAGAAAGTGTTGCCTTGGTTCAGCGTCTACAATATACGGCTGGACACATTGTGCAAACAGTGGTCAGGTTTTCACACTGTAAATAAGTAAATCTCTCATTTCTCTCTTTCCTATCTTAGGATTTTGCATTTCTTTGGAACTGATGAATGTTTTACAGAGATGCCACATTCTGTACGCAATAGTGTGTAGCATGCGCCACCAGGGGTTATCACTGAGTGACAGATGGTACGACGCCTCTCTCGCGCTCCCCACGAGCGCTCTGACGCTTTACCACAGACGTTTGTGCTGTGCCAATAGCAGAATCTTTATGGCTTCACCGTATCCAAGTGACGTCACAACTCCGTATCAACATGACGACAGTTGACGAACATTGTGTGATGATTATATTGGCCACCGTGTAATATCGTCGGAGGAATGATGAATATCCTGCGTCAACCGGGCGAAAGGTAAGACGATTAACTTCTAGAATCGCATAACTAAATTTTCACAGCAAAATTCATTAAACTCTTAGTTTGTATTCAGGTCTTATTAAGACTCATCTAGAGTTGCCGACAGACGGCAGTTAGTTGAGTAGGTATAGGTCGTGAGAATCATTCCGCCATCCAGCTCTGACACGTTGGTATCCTATCCAGGATTTCCTTCCCCTCCCTACCTGCATCCTACCTGTGACTTCAACTCACCTGTTGATAAACTTGGACGCACCTGTTGGTGTTAGGACTTTTACCTGTTGCTGGTTTCACTTTTCCGTGTTCGATATGGCTGAGGGACCCGCACCTGTGGAAGGTAGGAAACTTTTGCAACTTTATTTGGAATTCTTCGGGAAACTTGGAAAATTGTTTTCTTAATTTTTCTTCGGCTGATAACTTAGTTTTCTCCACATCTGAAAACAAATAATGTGTCTTTGTTAATCTGCCTTTTTTTCAGAGTCTAACGAAAATATTTATTGGAAAAAGATCGCAAACTATATGCATTTAATTTTAACTTTACATTTTTTATTTTATTTTACTTAGTTGTTTTTTTTACAGCAGTCAACATTTTTATCGATATTTGGATTGACGAAGCTTACATATATTTCGTTACATATGTTCCTGTTCTTACGCTTCACTTATCTAGATTTTTCATTTCGAATTTTAAGCGGTTAAATTGATCTGATTGTTTTGTTTCGGTCAATTCGTAATGCTCTGGATTTGAATATAAATGGTGGCTGTGCTAAGTTTTTATCTTTAACATCTCGATTTGAAAATAAGAAATACATGAATTTATTTTTGAATTTGTTATCAGTTAACACTATATAATGTAGATATCAACCTGCCACACACGTGGTCTTACTGTAGACGTATATTTCTTCTAAATTACGTTTTACACACTGAACTGCGTTATGGTTAAATAAAGGTATATAAATACTCTCCTAGATCCTGTTAAAATATCATTCATACAACAATGCTGATGTCGTGATACATTTCAATCTGTTTAATAGTTAACTAGAATATACGATAAAGGTTTCTCTTCAAATGAAAAAAAAAAAAAAATAAGAATGCATTTTTGAAATCATTTATTTATTGATGAATGTATTAAAATATATTCGCAAAATACTTTTGTGGTTGCTACTATTTTTCAATTGTATTTCGAGTCATCGTTATCTCGGACTATGCTTTATATATATACCGTGTTTTATCGACGAATTCATCAACTCTTGATTTCTGATATCTGTATGTTTTTCGTATCTCGACTCTATATTTATGTTTATATCTTATCGAGTATCTCGACTTTACCTTTATATTTGTATGTTATCGTGATCGAGTATCTCGACTCTATATTTATATTTGTATATTATCGAGTATCTCGACTCTATATTTATATTTGTATATTATCGAGTATCTCGACTCTATATCTATATGTATATCTTATCGAGTATCTCGTCTTTACCTTTATATTTGTATCTTATCGTGATCGAGTATCTCGATTTTACCGTTAAATTAGTATTATATCGAGTATCTCGACTCTATATTTATATTCATATCTTATCGAGTATCTCGACTCTACCTTTATATTTATATCTTATCGAGTATCTCGACTCTACCTTTATATTCATATCTTATCGAGTATCTCGACTCTTCCTTTATATTTGTATCTTATCATGATCGAGTATCTCGACTCTATATTTATATTTATATCTTATCGAGTATCTCGACTCTATATTTATATTTATATCTTATCGAGTATCTCGTCTTTACCTTTATATTTGTATCTTATCGTGATCGAGTATCTCGACTCTACCTTTATATTTGTATCTTATCGTGATCGAGTATCTCGACTCTACCTTTATATTTGTATCTTATCGTGATCGAGTATCTCGATTTTACCGTTAAATTAGTATTATATCGAGTATCTCGACTCTATATTTATATTCATATCTTATCGAGTATCTCGACTCTTCCTTTATATTTGTATCTTATCGTGATCGAGTATCTCGACTCTATATTTATATTTGTATCTTATCGAGTATCTCGACTCTACCTTTATTTTTGTATCTTATCGAGATAACACCATCTACTGTTTGTCCATCTAAAGACAAACAACCAATTATGATGTCAGGCGCTAGTTAACACCATCTACTGTTTGTCCATCTAAAGACAAACAACCAATCATGATGTCAGGCGCTAGTTAACACCATCTACTGTTTGTCCATCTAAAGACAAACAACCAATTATGATGTCAGGCGCTAGTTAACACCATCTACTGTTTGTCCATCTAAAGACAAACAACCAATTATGATGTCAGGCGCTAGTTTACACCATCTACTGTTTATCCATCTAAAGACAAACAACCAATCATGATGTCAGGCGCTAGTTAACACCATCTACTGTTTGTCCATCTAAAGACAAACAACCAATTATGATGTCAGGCGCTAGTTAAAACAATCTACTGTATGTTTAAAGACAAACAACCAATCATGATGTCAGGCGCTAGTTAACACCATCTACTGTTTGTCCATCTAAAGACAAACAACCAATTATGATGTCAGGCGCTAGTTAACACCATCTACTGTTTGTCCATCTAAAGACAAACAACCAATTATGATGTCAGGCGCTAGTTAACACCATCTACTGTTTGTCCATCTAAAGACAAACAACCAATCATGATGTCAGGCGCTAGTTAACACCATCTACTGTTTGTCCATCTAAAGACAAACAACCAATTATGATGTCAGGCGCTAGTTAACACCATCTACTGTTTGTCCATCTAAAGACAAACAACCAATTATGATGTCAGGCGCTAGTTAAAACAATCTACTGTATGTTTAAAGACAAACAACCAATCATGATGTCAGGCGCTAGTTAACACCATCTACTGTTTGTCCATCTAAAGACAAACAACCAATTATGATGTCAGGCGCTAGTTAACACCATCTACTGTTTGTCCATCTAAAGACAAACAACCAATTATGATGTCAGGCGCTAGTTAACACCATCTACTGTTTGTCCATCTAAAGACAAACAACCAATCATGATGTCAGGCGCTAGTTAACACCATCTACTGTTTGTCCATCTAAAGACAAACAACCAATTATGATGTCAGGCGCTAGTTAACACCATCTACTGTTTGTCCATCTAAAGACAAACAACCAATTATGATGTCAGGCGCTAGTTTACACCATATACTGTGTTTGGTGTCGCAGTGCTATTTTTACATCGTGTTATTTATGTAGCTATAATTGTTGATAACAAACTAATCACTCTAAAACACTGTCTACATTATTGATAATGATAATTCGGTTATATTGAATTCAAATGTCTCAAATTCTATCTATGATTTCTTTTTGACAATTTTATTGTACAATTAACGTATATTTTATAATTGGTGGTTACAAGGGAGTAATATGTCTGTAATTGTTCTTTACAGAGGAGTGTTATATATTTAATTGTTCCTTAAAGAGGTGTTTTATATATTTAATTGTTCGTTACAGAGGAGTAACATATCTTTAATTGTTCGTTACAATGAAGTGTTATATATCTAATTGTTCGTTACAGTGAAATGTTATATCATTATGTCAATTTCATAACAATTTCCACTTTACCTTTCATGTCAGTATCTCGGCATAATACAATATTAATCGTATTGTGAGTCAACGTATCGACGAGATTACAGCCGTACTTACAGTCTGACAGCAACCAACGCACGTGTCATTTCACGTGTTCAATGTTTAATTCTGTGCACGTTTTTGCGAGGGAAAAAAATGGAAAATGTTATATGTGTATATGAAAGATTAAAAACGCTGTGGGTTTTTTCTGACTAGGCGATTAGGTGCCGTAGATCGTGAGTTCAAGGCCCGGCCAGAGCACAAGTCATAAAAATGTCTCCTTCACCATTTGTGTTACTATCTTATATACCCAACTATTAACACAATGTATGATACATTGTCCACTTTGTGTTGCTGGTCCTAGTTTCCTGTCGTGTTAAATATGATAATAACAATTAAAAATGTATATCTTATTGTTTCTCGTGTTATAATGTATCAGCATCAATTAAAGTAGATAAAATCTTCTACTAAAATTTAGAAGGACTACTACTACCACTACTACTACTACTACTATACTACTACTACCTACCTACCTACCCACCCACCCTACCTACCTACCTACCTACTACTACTACTACTACCACTACTACTATCACGTGTAATCAATCAATTATTTCTTTCTTGAATAAAAAAAAAAAAAAAACCACGCATTTCTTTTATCTCCAGTCATACCGTGACTTTTATCTCCAGTCATACCGTGACTTTTATCTCCAGTCATATCGAGACTTTTATCTCCAGTCATACCGTGACTTTTATCTCCAGTCATATCACGACTTTTATCTCTAGTTATATCACGACTTTTATCTCCAGTCATATCACGACTTTTATCTCCAGTCATACCGTGACTTTTATCTCCAGTCATATCGTGACTTTTATCTCCAGTCATATCACGACTTTTATCTCCAGTCATATCACGACTTTTATCTCCAGTCATACCGTGACTTTTATCTCCAGTCATATCACGACTTTTATCTCCAGTCATATCGTGACTTTTATCTCCAGTCATATCACGACTTTTATCTCTAGTTATATCACGACTTTTATCTCCAGTCATATCACGACTTTTATCTCCAGTCATACCGTGACTTTTATCTCCAGTCATATCGTGACTTTTATCTCCAGTCATATCACGACTTTTATCTCCAGTCATATCACGACTTTTATCTCCAGTCATACCGTGACTTTTATCTCCAGTCATATCACGACTTTTATCTCCAGTCATATCGTGACTTCTATCTCCAGTCATACCACGACTTTTATCTCTAGTCATACCACGACTTTTATCTCCAGTCATACCGTGACTTTTATCTCCAGTCATACCACGACTTTTATCTCCAGTCATATCGCGACTTTTATCTCCAGTCATATCGTGACTTCTATCTCCAGTCATATCACGACTTTTATCTCCAGTCATACCGTGACTTTTATCTCCAGTCATACCACGACTTTTATCTCCAGTCATACCGTGACTTTTATCTCTAGTCATACCGTGACTTTTATCTCCAGTCATACCGTGACTTTTATCTCTAGTCATACCGTGACTTTTATCTCCAGTCATATCACGACTTTTATCTCCAGTCATACCACGACTTTTATCTCCAGTCATACCACGACTTTTATCTCCAGTCATATCACGACTTTTATCTCCAGTCATATCACGACTTTTATCTCCAGTCATATCGTGACTTTTATCTCCAGTCATATCACGACTTTTATCTCCAGTCATACCGTGACTTTTATCTCCAGTCATATCGTGACTTTTATCTCCAGTCATACCACGACTTTTATCTCCAGTCATACCGTGACTTTTATCTCCAGTCATACCACGACTTTTATCTCCAGTCATATCACGACTTTTATCTCCAGTCATACCGTGACTTTTATCTCCAGTCATACCGTGACTTTTATCTCCAGTCATATCACGACTTTTATCTCCAGTCATATCACGACTTTTATCTCCAGTCATATCGTGACTTTTATCTCCAGTCATACCGTGACTTTTATCTCCAGTCATATCGTGACTTTTATCTCTAGTCATACCACGACTTTTATCTCCAGTCATATCGCGACTTTTATCTCCAGTCATATCGTGACTTCTATCTCCAGTCATATCACGACTTTTATCTCCAGTCTTATCACGACTTTTATCTCCAGTCATACCGTGACTTTTATCTCCAGTCATATCACGACTTTTATCTCCAGTCATATCGTGACTTTTATCTCCAGTCATATCACGACTTTTATCTCCAGTCATATCGTGACTTTTATCTCCAGTCATATCACGACTTTTATCTCCAGTCATACCACGACTTTTATCTCTAGTCATATCACGACTTTTATCTCCAGTCATATCACGACTTTTATCTCCAGTCATATCGTGACTTTTATCTCCAGTCATATCACGACTTTTATCTCCAGTCATATCACGACTTTTATCTCCAGTCATACCGTGACTTTTATCTCCAGTCATATCACGACTTTTATCTCCAGTCATATCGTGACTTCTATCTCCAGTCATACCACGACTTTTATCTCTAGTCATATCACGACTTTTATCTCCAGTCATATCACGACTTTTATCTCCAGTCATATCACGACTTTTATCTCCAGTCATATCGTGACTTCTATCTCCAGTCATATCACGACTTTTATCTCCAGTCATATCACGACTTTTATCTCCAGTCATATCACGACTTTTATCTCCAGTCATACCACGACTTTTATCTCTAGTTATATCGTGACTTTTATCTCCAGTCATATCGTGACTTTTATCTCCAGTCATATCACGACTTTTATCTCCAGTCATATCGTGACTTTTATCTCCAGTCATACCGTGACTTTTATCTCTAGTCAAATCACGACTTTTATCTCCAGTCATATCACGACTTTTATCTCCAGTCATACCGTGACTTTTATCTCCAGTCATACCGTGACTTTTATCTCCAGTCATATCACGACTTTTATCTCCAGTCATATCACGACTTTTATCTCCAGTCATACCGTGACTTTTATCTCCAGTCATACCGTGACTTTTATCTCCAGTCATATCACGACTTTTATCTCCAGTCATATCGTGACTTTTATCTCCAGTCATACCGTGACTTTTATCTCTAGTCAAATCACGACTTTTATCTCCAGTCATATCACGACTTTTATCTCCAGTCATACCGTGACTTTTATCTCCAGTCATACCGTGACTTTTATCTCCAGTCATACCGTGACTTTTATCTCCAGTCATACCGTGACTTTTATCTCCAGTCATACCGTGACTTTTATCTCCAGTCATACCGTGACTTTTATCTCTAGTCATACCGTGACTTTTATCTCCAGTCATATCGTGACTTTTATCTCTAGTCATATCACGACTTTTATCTCCAGTCATACCGTGACTTTTATCTCCAGTCATACCGTGACTTTTATCTCCAGTCATCCGTGACTTTTATCTCTAGTCATACCGTGACTTTTATCTCCAGTCATCCGTGACTTTTATCTCTAGTCATACCGTGACTTTTATCTCCAGTCATATCGTGACTTTTATCTCTAGTCATATCACGACTTTTATCTCCAGTCATACCGTGACTTTTATCTCCAGTCATACCGTGACTTTTATCTCCAGTCATCCGTGACTTTTATCTCTAGTCATACCGTGACTTTTATCTCCAGTCATCCGTGACTTTTATCTCTAGTCATATCGCGACTTTTATCTCCAGTCATATCGTGACTTTTATCTCCAGTCATATCACGACTTTTATCTCCAGTCATATCACGACTTTTATCTCCAGTCATATCACGACTTTTATCTCCAGTCATATCGCGCCTTCTATCTCCTCTCATTTTTGGACTTTTATCTCCAGTCATGTCGCGACTTTTATTTTCATTTTTTATATCGCGACTTTTCCTACAAACGGTCGGTTAATAATTTAACAATAATGTAAAAATGATTTAAATCTGCCATCGGTCCATCACACCTACATCACCCCGTCGTGCGGTAACGTAGATAGGCCACGTGCTCTGACAGCCGGTAATAAATTCTATTAAAGAAAATAGTTTCACCGTTTCTATTTTTAGACCATTTTCGTCAGCATTGAGCGGCTAGTGCCCTCAACCCGATGTCTATACTTTCACACTAGTATTGATCGGAACCAAAGCTGGCTGATATCGACCATAATATCCATCCTATTACACACTGGACCAGGGCCGTGCGGATTAAGTCACCAAAATACATCTTCCTCTTGTCCTTTATGGATTGTGAATGAAAACAAATAGTGATATTCTTCCATTTGAGGGCATTTTCTGTTAACACTATTTAGGTGTTTGGAAGCTTCTGACTTTCCATTCGAACGGGTACCTATTTAACCTTTTATCTGTTTTGGTCACCATCATTGAGAGTATATCGTTCTGATGACGAAAAGCTCGAGTTTTCTACGTCTTGAAAACTACACTATTTTCCTTTCATTCATATGTATTCATTTTGTGAGAGATTTTCATTTTTTTTCACTTTTTTTTCTGATTGTGTTTATAAGACGTTTTATCAAAAAATCTGTTTATCAAGTAATGGCCTAAATCATGCACAAACAACTATTCTTTTCGGAAAAAAAAGAGGTTATTTTATGACACTTTGTCCGCCATTGTCTTACAGAAAACTCTGTTGGCTTGGCTATTATCATCGACCCTGGCGTTTTGTATACGTGAGAGAATTTCAGTAACCGGGGATAATTGATGAGCGTGAAATTCATTGCCCCATTGATAAACTATTCATGGTGCCGTAAACAAATAAATAAAACACGTTATCTTTACGAAGGTTTTCCTTTTGAATTTAAAAAATAAATCATATGGATTGAAATTGATTTTAAATTGGTATACCGACGCATGGCATCCCTTCAGGTCGAGGAATGAGAAAAACACATACTGTTACTTACAGTTTGTGTGTAAGAGGCGACTAATGTGGTACTTACCTGCAGATTTGGCGATTTTTACTTCGGGACACGGCCGACCAAACTAAAGTTGTTGTATACTCACTTTGTAACATTTGTCATACATGTTTCCTCTCTGTAAACGAAATCATTGCTTCTTACCTAACGCTCCTCTTGTCAATGCCTCGCTTTTGCTCTAAGAGGTGAGAATCCCCATGCGAAGCAAGTCATGCATACTGCTTGGTGATGCTTCCTTATTGACGTTCATCTTAACAATTTGTAATAAAAATGGTTAGTCAGTTTCTTGTGATTAAGTGTGCTGTAATGAACGTATAGGTGAGATAGTCCTGTAAGAGTATGACAGCAACATACGAGTATGACAGCCTAGTATAGTAATATGACAGCCCTATAAGAGCATGACAGCAATATAAGAGTATGACAGCAAACTAAGAGTATGACAGCCCTATCAAAGTATGACAGCCCTTTGAGAGTATGACAGCAATATAAGAGTATGACAGTCCAATAAGAGTATGACAGAAATATAAGAGTATGACAGCCCTATGAGAGTATGACAGCAATATAAGAGTATGACAGCAATATAAGAGTATGACAGCAATATAAGAGTATGGCAGCAATATAAGAGTATGACAGCCCTATGAGAGTATGACAGCAATATAAGAGTATGACAGTCCAATAAGAGTATGACAGCAATATAAGAGTATGACAGCAATATAAGAGTATGACAGCAATATACGAGTATGACAGCAATATAAGAGTATGGCAGCCCTATAAGAGTATGACAGCAATATAAGAGTACGGCAGCCCTATAAGAGTATGACAGCAATATAAGAGTATGACAGCAATATAAGAGTATGACAGCAATATAAGAGTATGGCAGCCCTATAAGAGTATGACAGCAATATAAGAGTATGACAGCAATATAAGAGTATGACAGCAATATACGAGTATGACAGCAATATAAGACTATGGCAGCCCTATAAGAGTATGACAGCAATATAAGAGTATGACAGTCCAATAAGAGTATGACAGCAATATACGAGTATGACAGCCCTATAAGAGTATGACAGCAATATAAGAGTATGACAGCAATATACGAGTATGAGAGCAATATACGAGTATGGCAGCCCTATAAGAGTATGACAGCAATATAAGAGTATGGCAGCCTATAAGAGTATGACAGCAATATAAGAGTATGACAGCCTTATAAGAGTATGACAGCAATATAAGAGTATGACAGCAATATAAGAGTATGACAGCAATATAAGAGTATGACAGCAATATAACAGTATGTCAGCCCTATAAGGGTATGACAGCAATATAAGAGTATGGCAGCGCTATGAGAGTATGACAGCAATATAAGAGTATGACAGCAATATAAGAGTATGACAGCAATATAAAAGAATGACAGCCCTGTAAGAGTATGACAGCTCTAAAAAAAAGTATGGTAGTAACACGGTTGCTAGTTATCTCTACAATTCAATTTTTTCATTGATGAGAACGGTCTGTCATTTTTTATGCCGTGTTTTTAATTATTTATTTTCCCGCCAATCCTTTGTCAGTAAATGGCTGCGAAGCTGTATAATATCATTAATTACGAACATATCATATCGGGGAACTTTCCTGATTACGAAACTAGACACGACTGACATGACGCTTTTCATAGATTGGTCAAAATCATCAGTGACGTCAACACGCCTCGTTAAGAGACATGAATTGCAGGTATCTTGACCTAAATCTGACACTCAAAGTGACAATTATATTGAACCGAAGATACGGCTGATGTCCTTCTTTAACTCCTCATTCATGATCACACTTAAAATAGATCATCTTTGACATATATCTTGTTAAACAATCTGCTATACTGCCTTTTTATTATCAGCCACTGTCATCATATCTAGTGACTCTCGTTTAAAAAATGGTTAATTAATGCTGTTCGACTTTACAATGTGATTTTGATATTAAAAAGGCACTTTGTTTTACCCGAGTCACGAAACAAACCCAAGGTCATGTGAAACAGGTATCCTTCTTTTTTCTGAGTCACGCTGTCCTACAGGTAGGGCAAAAGAATTGTACCAGCTGCCCCATTGCATTATTGTAAGAGGCGACTAGATTTGAGATTTTATTTTCGTCTTCTTTTTTAACAACTTTGGGATTCTGTCCCCGGGCCGAGAATTACCAGTAAAACGGTAATTGTTACTCCTGCTTAGCGCTCAGCATTTTGGGAGTGGAACGACTGGTTCACCCGTTGTCAGTTTAATGTGACCGGGTGGGGTGTCCTGCCGGGTGTCTTCGGCAGTATATTCTGTAAGATAGCACTATAAATCGGCAAAAGTTCTGGACTATCAAAAGGAGACTCAACACGAACAAACCGCAGCCTCCCAAAACAAACGTATACCCTCAACACACGAATGCATGTCGCGCGCACAGGAGGCCGCACAAGAATGACCTTGACTGTTGAAAGGACGTTAAACGAAATAAATCAAATTAATATTTTGCTCTCCTTTTGATTTGGCGCTAGAAATACGGTTTCGTTATTATTCTTTATTGCCTTAACATAAACAGGCGTTATTCACCTCGCTACCATCAAAACAATCATTTATCTTAAATGACTTTAGTTTCATCAATATCATGATAAAACATTTAATTTAAACTAACCATTTATTTTCTCTATTTCCTAACAAAATTCTTTTTATTTAATTGTATATTCAAATCTTCATTTCATTGAATCATTCAACTTTTCTTACATAAATTTGGTTTGGTTCTTTTTATCACTAGTAAAAATCTCTCTTTTAGGAAAATTGTTACCTGTATGAAATAATCCCTAACTGTAGTACTGCAATGCTGTTTGGTTTGGTGTATCATTGTTTAACGTCCTATCAACAGCTAAGGTCAGTTAAGGACGGCCTCCCGTGCGTGCGACATGTTTGCGTGTGATGAGCATATGTGTGTCTCCCTGTGATAGCCCGGAACGTTTACCGATTTATAGCGCTACCTCACTGAAGCATACTGCCAAAGACACTAAGCAGGACATCCAATCCGGTCACATTATACTGACAACGGGCAAACCAGTCGTCCAACTCCAAAATACTGAACGCTAAGCAGAAGTAGCAATTGCCATTTTTAAAGACTTTGGTATGTCTCGTCGAGAGGACAGATCACAACCATCATTAAATTAGAATGCAAAATATCTTACAAATTACGATATATATATGTTGTCTGTGAAATAGATTATAGTTACAATGGTAGAAATTACAACCACGTTCCCACACAAAGCGGGGGTTCTCCCAGTGGTTAAAAAAACAAATTAACAAAATCAATCCAGGAGAATAACGCTTTGTTTTATTTTGGGGTTTTTTCAATGTGCTGCACACCATTATAATTTATAAGTCATATAAACACGGTTAAACGATTGGACGAACATACAGTATGATAGGTGTCACGTGGTTTATCTAATTAACATAAATACTACAGAGTATACACAGTAATAATGCACCGACTTAAATACATATTGTACTTACCAATATCACACTCTGGGCTCACAGAAACATATGTGTCCTAAAATGATACAATCAGACGCCAGTTACGTTAACAACTGTATCATTGCTTAAAATGTCAGAACTCAACAGCAGAAGTCAGGCCCCGCTAACAACCTGAAACAGAAGTGTGAAAGAACATTTTAAAAAGAGCAAATATTATTTCAAAGAAATTGAATGTACAGCTACTAAAGCTGTCAGCGTTTGTTTAGTTATCTAACAAAAATGTCTATGTTTAGATATCTAACAAAACTGTCAATGTTTTAGTTATCTCACAAAACTATCAATGTTTTAGTTATCTAACAAAACTGTCAATGTTTCAGTTATATAACAAAACTGTCAATGCTTTAGATATCTAACAAAACTGTCAATGCTTTAGATATCTAACAAAACTGTCAATGTTTTAGATATCTAACAAAACTGTCAATGTTTTAGTTATCTTACAAAACAGTCAATGTTTTAGTTATCAAGCAAAACAGTCAATGTTTAAGTTATCTCACAAAACTGTCAATGTTTTAGTTATCTAACAAAACTGTCAATGTTTCAGTTATCTAACAAAACTGTCAATGTTTTAGTTATATAACAAAACTGTCAATGCTTGAGATATCTAACAAAACTGTCAATGCTTTAGATATCTAACAAAACTGTCAACGTTTTAGTTATCTAACAAAACTGTCAATGTTTCAGTTATCTAACAAAACTGTCAATGTTTTAGTTATATAACAAAACTGTCAATGCTTTAGATATCTAACAAAACTGTCAATGCTTTAGATATCTAACAAAACTGTCAATGTTTTAGATATCTTACAAAACTGTCAACGTTTTAGTTATCTAAAAAAAACTGTCAATGTTTTAGATATCTAACAAAACTGTCAATGTTTTAGTTATCTAACAAAACAGTAAATGTTTTAGTTATCAAGCAAAACAGTCAATGTTTTAGATATCTAACAAAACTATCAATGTTTTAGTTATCTAACAAAACTGTCAATATTTCAGTTATCTAACAAAACTGTCAATGTTTTAGTTATATAACAAAACTGTCAATGCTTTAGATATCTAACAAAACTGTCAATGCTTTAGATATCTAACAAAACTGTCAATGTTTTAGATATCTAACAAAACTGTCAATGTTTTAGATATCTAACAAAACTGTCAATGTTTTAGTTATTTAACAAAACAGTCAATGTTTTAGTTATCAAGCAAAACAGTCGATGTTTTAGATATCTAACAAAACTGCAAATGTTTTATGATCTAAAAAAACTGTCAATGTTTTAGTTATCTAACAAAACTGTCAATGTTTTATTATCTAACAAAACTGTCAATGTTTTAGTTATCTAACAAAACTGTCAATGTGTTAGTTATCTAACAAAACTGTCAACGTTTTATTATAAAAAAAAACAGTCAATGTTTTAGTTATCTAACAAAACAGTCAATGTTTTAGGTATCTAACAAAACTGTCAACGTTTTAGTTATCTAACAAAACTGTCAACCTTTTATTATAAAAAAAACAGTCAATGTTTTAGTTATCAAACAAAGCTGTCAATGTTTTAGTTATGAAACAAAACTGTCAATGTTTTAGTTATATAACAAAACTGTCAATGTTTATATATCTAACAAAACTGTCAATGTTTTCAGTTATCTAACAAATCTGTCAATGTTTTAGGTATCTAACAAAACTGTCAACGTTTTAGTTATCTAACAAAACTGTCAACGTTTTATTATAAAAAAAACAGTCATTGTTTTAGTTATCTAACAAAACTGTCCATGTTTTAGTTATCTAACAAAACTGTCAATGTTTTAGTTATCTAACAAAACTGTCAATGTTTTAGTTATCTAACAAAACTGTCAATTTTTTAGTTATCTAACAAAACTGTCAATGTTTTATTACCTAACAAAACTGTCAATGTTTATATATCTAACAAAACTGTCAATGTTTTAGTTATCTAACAAAACTGTCAATGTTTTAGTTATCTAACAAAACTGTCAATGTTTTAGTTATCTAACAAAATTGTCAATGTTTTATCGTCTCACAAAACTGTCAATGTTTTAGTTATATAACAAAACTGCCAATGTTTTATGATCTAAAAAAACTGTCAATGTTTTAGTTATCTAACAAAACTGTCAATGTTTTATTATCTAACAAAACTGTCAATGTGTTAGTTATCTAACAAAACTGTCAACGTTTTATTATAAAAAAAAACAGTCAATGTTTTAGTTATCTAACAAAACTGTCAATGTTTTAGGTATCTAACAAAACTGTCAACGTTTTAGTTATCTAACAAAACTGTCAACCTTTTATTATAAAAAAACAGTCAATGTTTTAGTTATCAAACAAAGCTGTCAATGTTTTAGTTATGAAACAAAACTGTCAATGTTTTAGTTATATAACAAAACTGTCAATGTTTATATATCTAACAAAACTGTCAATGTTTTCAGTTATCTAACAAATCTGTCAATGTTTTAGGTATCTAACAAAACTGTCAACGTTTTAGTTATCTAACAAAACTGTCAACGTTTTATTATAAAAAAAACAGTCATTGTTTTAGTTATCTAACAAAACTGTCAATGTTTTAGTTATCTAACAAAACTGTCAATGTTTTAGTTATCTAACAAAACTGTCAATTTTTTAGTTATCTAACAAAACTGTCAATGTTTTATTACCTAACAAAACTGTCAATGTTTATATATCTAACAAAACTGTCAATGTTTTAGTTATCTAACAAAACTGTCAATGTTTTAGTTATCTAACAAAACTGTCAATGTTTTAGTTATCTAACAAAATTGTCAATGTTTTATCGTCTCACAAAACTGTCAATGTTTTAGTTATATAACAAAACTGTCAATGTTTTAGTTATCTAACAAAACTGTCAATGTTTTATTATCTAACAAAACTGTCAATGTTTTAGTTATCTAACAAAACTGTCAATGTTTTATTATCTAACAAAACTGTCAATGTTTTATTATCTAACAAAACTGTCAATGTTTTATTATCTAATAAAGCTTTCAATGTTTTAGATATATAACAAAACTATCAACGTTTTAGTTATCTAACATATCTTCAATGTTTTAGATATCTAACAAAACTGTAAATGTTTAGTTATCTAACAAAACTGTCAATGTTTAGATATCTAACAAAACTGTCAATGTTTTAGATATCTAACAAAACTGTCAATGTTTTAGATATCCAACAAAACTGTCAATGTTTTATTATCTAACAAAACTGTCAATGTTTAGATATATAACAAAACTATCAACGTTTTAGTTATCTAACAAAACTGTCAATGTTTTAGTTATCAAACAAAGCTGTCAATATTTTAGTTATTTAACAAAACTGTCAATGTTTTATTATCTAACAAAACTGTCAATGTTTTAGTTATCTAACAAAACTGTCAATGTGTTAGTTATCTAACAAAACTGTCAACGTTTTATTATAAAAAAAAACAGTCAATGTTTTAGTTATCTAACAAAACTGTCAATGTTTTAGTTATCTAACAAATCTGTCAATGTTTTAGGTATCTAACAAAACTGTCAACGTTTTAGTTATCTAACAAAACTGTCAACGTTTTATTATAAAAAAACAGTCAATGTTTTAGTTATCAAACAAAGCTGTCAATGTTTTAGTTATGAAACAAAACTGTCAATGTTTTAGTTATATAACAAAACTGTCAATGTTTATATATCTAACAAAACTGTCAATGTTTTAAGTTATCTAACAAATCTGTCAATGTTTTAGGTATCTAACAAAACTGTCAACGTTTTAGTTATCTAACAAAACTGTCAACGTTTTATTATCAAAAAAAAACAGTCATTGTTTTAGTTATCTAACAAAACTGTCCATGTTTTAGTTATCTAACAAAACTGTCAATGTTTCAGTTATCTAACAAAACTGTCAATGTTTTAGTTATCTAACAAAACTGTCAATGTTTTATTATCTAACAAAACTGTCAATGTTTATATATCTAACAAAACTGTCAATGTTTTAGTTATCTAACAAAACTGTCAATGATTTAGTTATCTAACAAAACTGTCAATGTTTTAGTTATCTAACAAAATTGTCAATGTTTTATCGTCTCACAAAACTGTCAATGTTTTAGTTATATAACAAAACTGTCAATGTTTTAGTTATCTAACAAAACTGTCAATGTTTTATTATCTAACAAAACTGTCAATGTTTTAGTTATCTAACAAAACTGTCAATGTTTTATTATCTAACAAAACTGTCAATGTTTTATTATCTAACAAAACTGTCAATATTTTATTATCTAATAAAGCTTTCAATGTTTTAGATATATAACAAAACTATCAACGTTTTAGTTATCTAACAAATCTTCAATGTTTTAGATATCTAACAAAACTGTTAATGTTTAGTTATCTAACAAAACTGTCAATGTTTAGATATCTAACAAAACTGTCAATGTTTTAGATATCTAACAAAACTGTCAATGTTTTAGATATCTAACAAAACTGTCAATGTTTTAGATATCCAACAAAACTGTCAATGTTTTAGTTATGTAACAAAACTGTCAATGTTTTAGATATCCAACAAAACTGTCAATGTTTTATTATCTAACAAAACTGTCAATGTTTAGATATATAACAAAACTGTCAATGTTTTAGTTATCTAACAAATCTGTCAATGTTTTAGATATCTAACAAAACTGTGAATGTTTAGTTATCTAACAAAACTGTCAATGTTTTATTATCTAACAAAACTGTCAATGTTTTAGATATATAACAAAACTATCAACGTTTTAGTTATCTAACAAAACTGTCAATGTTTTAGACATATAACAAAACTATCAACGTTTTAGTTATCTAACAAATCTGTCAATGTTTTAGTTATCTAACAAAACTGTCAATGTTTTAGTTATCTAACAAAACTGTCAATGTTTAGATATCTAACAAAGCTGTCAATGTTTAGATATCTAATAAAACTGTCAATGTTTTAGTTATCTAACAAAACTGTCAATGTTTTAGATGTTTAACAAAACTGTCAATGTTTGAGATATCTAATGACACTGTCAATGTTTTATTATATAACAAATCTGTCAATGTTTTAGATATCTAACAAAAGTGTGAATGTTTTAGTTTTCTAACAAAACTGTCAATGTTTTAGATATCTAACAAAACTGTCAATGCTTTAGTTATCTAACAAAACTGTAAATGTTTAAGTTACCTAACAAAACTGTCAATGTTTTAGTTATCTAACAAAACTGTCAATGTTTTAGTTATCTAACAAAACTGTCAATGTTTTAGTTATCTAACAAAACTGTCAATGTTTTAGTTATCTAACAAAACTGTCAATGTTTAGATATCTAACAAAACTCTCAATGTTTTAGTTATCTAACAAAACTCTCAATGTTTTAGTTATCTAACAAAACTGTAAATGTTTAAGTTACCTAACAAAACTGTCAATGTTTTAGTTATCTAACAAAACTGTCAATGTTTTAGTTATCTAACAAAACTGTCAATGTTTTAGTTATCTAACAAAACTGTCAATGTTTTAGTTATCTAACAAAACTGTCAATGTTTAGATATCTAACAAAACTCTCAATGTTTTAGTTATCTAACAAAACTCTCAATGTTTTAGTTATCTAACAAAACTGTCAATGTTTAAATATCTAACAAAACTGTCAATGTTTTATTATCTAACAAAACTGTCAATGTTTTAGTTATCCAACAAAACTGTCAATGATTTAGTTATCTAACAAAACTGTCAATGTTTTAGTTATCTAACAAAACTGTCAATCTTTTAGTTATCTAACAAAACTGTCAATGTTTTAGTTATCTAACAAAACTGTCAATGTTTTAGATATCTAACAAAACTGTCAATGCTTTAGTTATCTAACAAAACTGTAAATGTTTAAGTTACCTAACAAAACTGTCAATGTTTTAGTTATCTAACAAAACTATCAATGTGTTAGTTATCTAACAAAACTGTCAATGTTTTATTATCTAACAAAACTTTCAATGTTTTAGTTATTTAACAAAACTGTCAATGATTTAGTTATCTAACAAAACTGTCAATGTTTTAGTTATCTAACAAAACTGTCAACCTTTTACTTATCTAACAAAACTGTCAATGTTTTAGTTATCTAACAAAACTGTCAATTATTTAGTTATCTAACAAAACTGTCAATGTTTTAGTTATCTAACAAAACTGTCAACCTTTTAGTTATCTAACAAAACTGTCAATGTTTTAGTTATCTAACAAAACTGTCAATGTTTTAGATATCTAACAAAACTGTCAATGGTTTAGTTATCTAACAAAACTGTAAATGTTTAAGTTACCTAACAAAACTGTCAATGTTTTAGTTATCTAACAAAACTGTCAATGTTATAGTTATCTAACAAAACTGTCAATGTTTTAGTTATCTAACAAAACTGTAAATGTTTAAGTTACCTAACAAAACTGTCAATGTTTTAGTTATCTAACAAAACTGTCAATGTTTTAGTTATCTAACAACACTGTCAATGTTTTAGATATCTAACAAAACTGTCAATGTTTAATTATCTAACAAAACTGTCAATATGTTTGTTATCTAACAAAACTGTCAACGTTTTAGTTATCTAACAAAACTGTCAATGTTTTAGTTATCTAACAAAACTGTAAATGTTTTAGTTATCTAATGACACTGTCAATGTTTTAGTTATCTAACAAAACTGTCAATGTTTTAGATATCTAACAAAACTGTCAATGCTTTAGTTATCTAACAAAGCTGTCAATGTTTTAGATACCTAACAAAACTGTAAATAGTTTAGTTATCTAACAAAACTGTAAATGTTTAAGTTACCTAACAAAACTGTCAATGTTTTAGTTATCTAACAAAACTGTCAATGTTTTAGTTATCTAACAAAACTGTCAATGTTTTAGATATCTAACAAAACTGTCAATGTTTAATTATTTAACAAAACTGTCAATATGTTTGTTATCTAACAAAACTGTCAATGTTTTAGTTATCTAACAAAACTGTCAATGTTTTAGTTATTTAATGACACTGTCAATGTTTTAGATATCTAACAAAACTGTCAATGTTTTAGTTATCTTTCAAAACTGTCAATGTTTTAGTTATCTAACAAAACTGTCAATGTTTTAGTTATCTAACAAAAAATGTCAATGTTTTAGATAAATAACAAAACTGTCAATGTTTTAGTTATCTAACAAAACTGTCAATGTTTTAGTTATCTAACAAAACTGTCAATGTTTTAGATATCTAACAAAACTGTCAATGTTTTATTATATAACAAAACTGTAAATGTTTTAGTTATCTAACAAAACTGTCAATGTTTTAGTTATCTAACAAAACTGTCAATGTTTTATCATCTAATAAAACTGTCAATGTTTTAGTTATCTAACAAAACTGTCAATGTTTTAGTTATCTAACAAAACTGTTAATGTTTTAGTTATCTAACAAAACTGTCAATGCTTTAGTTATCTAACAAAACTGTCAATGTTTTATTATATAATAAAACTGTCAATGTCTTATCATCTAACATAACTGTCAATGTTTTAGTTATCTAACAAAACTGTAAATGTTTAAGTTACCTAACAAAACTGTCAATGTTTTAGTTATCTAACAAAACTGTCAATGTTTTAGTTATCTAACAACACTGTCAATGTTTTAGATATCTAACAAAACTGTCAATGTTTAATTATCTAACAAAACTGTCAATATGTTTGTTATCTAACAAAACTGTCAACGTTTTAGTTATCTAACAAAACTGTCAATGTTTTAGTTATCTAACAAAACTGTAAATGTTTTAGTTATCTAATGACACTGTCAATGTTTTAGTTATCTAACAAAACTGTCAATGTTTTAGATATCTAACAAAACTGTCAATGCTTTAGTTATCTAACAAAGCTGTCAATGTTTTAGATACCTAACAAAACTGTCAATAGTTTAGTTATCTAACAAAACTGTAAATGTTTAAGTTACCTAACAAAACTGTCAATGTTTTAGTTATCTAACAAAACTGTCAATGTTTTAGTTATCTAACAAAACTGTCAATGTTTTAGATATCTAACAAAACTGTCAATGTTTAATTATTTAACAAAACTGTCAATATGTTTGTTATCTAACAAAACTGTCAATGTTTTAGTTATCTAACAAAACTGTCAATGTTTTAGTTATTTAATGACACTGTCAATGTTTTAGATATCTAACAAAACTGTCAATGTTTTAGTTATCTTTCAAAACTGTCAATGTTTTAGTTATCTAACAAAACTGTCAATGTTTTAGTTATCTAACAAAAAATGTCAATGTTTTAGATAAATAACAAAACTGTCAATGTTTTAGTTATCTAACAAAACTGTCAATGTTTTAGATATCTAACAAAACTGTCAATGTTTTATTATATAACAAAACTGTAAATGTTTTAGTTATCTAACAAAACTGTCAATGTTTTAGTTATCTAACAAAACTGTCAATGTTTTATCATCTAATAAAACTGTCAATGTTTTAGTTATCTAACAAAACTGTCAATGTTTTAGTTATCTAACAAAACTGTTAATGTTTTAGTTATCTAACAAAACTGTCAATGCTTTAGTTATCTAACAAAACTGTCAATGTTTTATTATATAATAAAACTGTCAATGTCTTATCATCTAACATAACTGTCAATGTTTTAGTTATCTAACAAAACTGTCAATGTTTTAGTTATCTAACAAAACTGTCAATGTTTAATTATCTAACAAAACTGTCAATGTTTTATTATATAACAAAACTGTCAATGTTTTAGTTATCTAACAAAACTGTCAACCTTTTAGTTATCTAACAAAACTGTCAATGTTTTAGTTATCTAGCAAAACTGTCAATGTGTTAGTTATCTAACAAAACTGTCAATGTTTTATTATCTAACAAAACTGTCAATGTTTTAGTTATTTAACAAAACTGTCAATGATTTAGTTATCTAACAAAACTGTCAATGTTTTATTATATAACAAAACTGTCAATGTTTAAGTTATCTAACAAAACTGTCAACCTTTTACTTATCTAACAAAACTGTCAATGTTTTAGTTATATAACAAAACTGTCAATGTTTAAGTTATCTAACAAAACTGTCAATGTTTAATTATCTAACAAAACTGTCAATGTTTTATTATATAACAAAACTGTCAATGTTTTAGTTATCTAACAAAACTGTCAACCTTTTAGTTATCTAACAAAACTGTCAATGTTTTAGTTATCTAGCAAAACTGTCAATGTGTTAGTTATCTAACAAAACTGTCAATGTTTTATTATCTAACAAAACTGTCAATGTTTTAGTTATTTAACAAAACTGTCAATGATTTAGTTATCTAACAAAACTGTCAATGTTTTATTATATAACAAAACTGTCAATGTTTAAGTTATCTAACAAAACTGTCAACCTTTTACTTATCTAACAAAACTGTCAATGTTTTAGTTATCTAACAAAACTGTCAATGTTTTAGTTATCTAACAAAACTGTCAATGTTTTAGTTATCTAACAAAACTGTCAATGTTTTAGTTATCTAACAAAACTGTCAATGCTTTAGTTATCTAACAAAACTGTCAATGTTTTATTATATAACAAAACTGTCAATGTTTTATCATCTAACAAAACTGTCAATGTTTTAGTTATCTAACAAAACTGTCAATATTTTAGTTATCTAACAAAACTGTCAATGTTTTATTATCTAACAAAACTGTCAATGTTTTAGTTATCTAACAAAACTGTCAATGATTTATTATCTAACAAAACTGTCAATGTTTTAGTTATTTAACAAAACTGTCAATGATTTAGTTATCTAACAAAACTGTCAATGTTTTAGTTATCTAATAAAACTGTCAACCTTTTACTTATCTAACAAAACTGTCAACCTTTTAGTTATCTAACAAAACTGTCAATGTTTTAGTTATCTAACAAAACTGTCAACCTTTTAGTTATCTAACAAAACTGTCAATGTTTTAGTTATCTAACAAAACTGTCAATGTTTTAGATATCTAACAAAACTGTCAATGTTTTAGTTATCTAACAAAACTGTCAATGTTTTAGTTATCTAACAAAACTGTCAATGTTTTAGTTATCTAACAAAACTGTCAATGATTTAGTTATCTAACAAAACTGTCAATGTTTTAGTTATCTAACAACACTGTCAATGTTTTAGATATCTAACAAAACTGTCAATGTTTAATTATCTAACAAAACTGTCAATATGTTTGTTATCTAACAAAACTGTCAACGTTTTAGTTATCTAACAAAACTGTCAATGTTTTAGTTATCTAACAAAACTGTAAATGTTTTAGTTATCTAATGACACTGTCAATGTTTTAGTTATCTAACAAAACTGTCAATGTTTTAGATATCTAACAAAACTGTCAATGCTTTAGTTATCTAACAAAGCTGTCAATGTTTTAGATACCTAACAAAACTGTCAATAGTTTAGTTATCTAACAAAACTGTAAATGTTTAAGTTACCTAACAAAACTGTCAATGTTTTAGTTATCTAACAAAACTGTCAATGTTTTAGTTATCTAACAAAACTGTCAATGTTTTAGATATCTAACAAAACTGTCAATGTTTAATTATTTAACAAAACTGTCAATATGTTTGTTATCTAACAAAACTGTCAATATTTTAGTTATCTAACAAAACTGTCAATGTTTTAGTTATTTAATGACACTGTCAATGTTTTAGATATCTAACAAAACTGTCAATGTTTTAGTTATCTTTCAAAACTGTCAATGTTTTAGTTATCTAACAAAACTGTCAATGTTTTAGTTATCTAACAAAAAATGTCAATGTTTTAGATAAATAACAAAACTGTCAATGTTTTAGTTATCTAACAAAACTGTCAATGTTTTAGTTATCTAACAAAACTGTCAATGTTTTAGATATCTAACAAAACTGTCAATGTTTTAGTTATCTAACAAAACTGTCAATGTTTTATCATCTAACAAAACTGTCAATGTTTTAGTTATCTAACAAAACTGTCAATGTTTTAGTTATCTAACAAAACTGTTAATGTTTTAGTTATCTAACAAAACTGTCAATGCTTTAGTTATCTAACAAAACTGTCAATGTTTTATTATATAATAAAACTGTCAATGTCTTATCATCTAACATAACTGTCAATGTTTTAGTTATCTAACAAAACTGTCAATGTTTTAGTTATCTAACAAAACTGTCAATGTTTAATTATCTAACAAAACTGTCAATGTTTTATTATATAACAAAACTGTCAATGTTTTAGTTATCTAACAAAACTGTCAACCTTTTAGTTATCTAACAAAACTGTCAATGTTTTAGTTATCTAGCAAAACTGTCAATGTGTTAGTTATCTAACAAAACTGTCAATGTTTTATTATCTAACAAAACTGTCAATGTTTTAGTTATTTAACAAAACTGTCAATGATTTAGTTATCTAACAAAACTGTCAATGTTTTATTATATAACAAAACTGTCAATGTTTAAGTTATCTAACAAAACTGTCAACCTTTTACTTATCTAACAAAACTGTCAATGTTTTAGTTATATAACAAAACTGTCAATGTTTAAGTTATCTAACAAAACTGTCAATGTTTAATTATCTAACAAAACTGTCAATGTTTTATTATATAACAAAACTGTCAATGTTTTAGTTATCTAACAAAACTGTCAACCTTTTAGTTATCTAACAAAACTGTCAATGTTTTAGTTATCTAGCAAAACTGTCAATGTGTTAGTTATCTAACAAAACTGTCAATGTTTTATTATCTAACAAAACTGTCAATGTTTTAGTTATTTAACAAAACTGTCAATGATTTAGTTATCTAACAAAACTGTCAATGTTTTATTATATAACAAAACTGTCAATGTTTAAGTTATCTAACAAAACTGTCAACCTTTTACTTATCTAACAAAACTGTCAATGTTTTAGTTATCTAACAAAACTGTCAATGTTTTAGTTATCTAACAAAACTGTCAATGTTTTAGTTATCTAACAAAACTGTCAATGTTTTAGTTATCTAACAAAACTGTCAATGCTTTAGTTATCTAACAAAACTGTCAATGTTTTATTATATAACAAAACTGTCAATGTTTTATCATCTAACAAAACTGTCAATGTTTTAGTTATCTAACAAAACTGTCAATATTTTAGTTATCTAACAAAACTGTCAATGTTTTATTATCTAACAAAACTGTCAATGTTTTAGTTATCTAACAAAACTGTCAATGATTTATTATCTAACAAAACTGTCAATGTTTTAGTTATTTAACAAAACTGTCAATGATTTAGTTATCTAACAAAACTGTCAATGTTTTAGTTATCTAATAAAACTGTCAACCTTTTACTTATCTAACAAAACTGTTCAACCTTTTAGTTATCTAACAAAACTGTCAATGTTTTAGTTATCTAACAAAACTGTCAACCTTTTAGTTATCTAACAAAACTGTCAATGTTTTAGTTATCTAACAAAACTGTCAATGTTTTAGATATCTAACAAAACTGTCAATGTTTTAGTTATCTAACAAAACTGTCAATGTTTTAGTTATCTAACAAAACTGTCAATGTTTTAGTTATCTAACAAAACTGTCAATGATTTAGTTATCTAACAAAACTGTCAATGTTTTAGTTATCTAACAAAACTGTCAACCTTTTAGTTATCTAACACAACTGTCAATGTTTTAGTTATCTAACAAAACTGTCAATGTTTTAGATATCTAGCAAAACTGTCAATGCTTGAGTTATCTAAAAAAAACTGTCAATGTTTTAGATATCTGACAAAACTGTCAATAGTTTAGTTATCTAACAAAACTGTAAATGTTTAAGTTACCTAACAAAACTGTCAATGTTTTAGTTATCTAACAAAACTGTCAATGTTTTAGTTATCTAACAAAACTGTCAATGTTTTAGATATCTAACAAAACTGTCAATGTTTAATTATCTAACAAAACTGTCAATATGTTTGTTATCTAACAAAACTGTCAACGTTTTAGTTATCTAACAAAACTGTCAATGTTTTAGTTATCTAACAAAACTGTCAATGTTTTAGTTATCTAATGACACTGTCAATGTTTTAGTTATCTAACAAAACTGTCAATGTTTTAGATATCTAATGACACTGTCAATGTTTTAGTTATCTAACAAAACTGTCAATGTTTTAGATACCTAACAAAACTGTCAATAGTTTAGTTATCTAACAAAACTGTAAATGTTTAAGTTACCTAACAAAACTGTCAATGTTTTAGTTATCTAACAAAACTGTCAATGTTTTAGTTATCTAACAAAACTGTCAATGTTTTAGATATCTAACAAAACTGTCAATGTTTAATTATCTAACAAAACTGTCAATATGTTTGTTATCTAACAAAACTGTCAATGTTTTAGTTATCTAACAAGACTGTCAATGTTTTAGTTATCTAATGACACTGTCAATGTTTTAGATATCTAACAAAACTGTCAATGTTTTAGTTATCTTACAAAACTGTCAATGTTTGAGTTATCTAACAAAACAACTGTCAATGTTTTAGTTATCTAACAAAAAATGTCAATGTTGTAGATAAATAACAAAACTGTCAATGTTTTAGTTATCTAACAAAACTGTCAATGTTTTAGTTATCTAACAAAACTGTCAATGTTTTAGATATCTAACAAAACTGTCAATGTTTTATTATATAACAAAACTGTAAATGTTTTAATTATCTAACAAAACTGTCAATGTTTTAGTTATCTAACAAAACTGTCAATGTTTTATCATCTAACAAAACTGTCAATGTTTTAGTTATCTAACAAAACTGTCAATGTTTTAGTTATCTAACAAAACTGTCAATGTTTAGTTATCTAACAAAACTGTCAATGTTTTATTATATAACAAAAATGTCAATGTTTTATCATCTAACAAAACTGTCAATGTTTTATTATATAACAAAACTGTCAATGTTTTAGATATGTAACAAAACTGTCAATGTTTTATCATCTAACAAAACTGTCAATGTTTTAGTTACCTAACAAAACTGTCAATGTTTTAGTTATATAACAAAACTGTTAACGTTTTAGATATATAACACAACTGTCAATGTTTTATTATCTAACAAAACTGTGAATGTTTTAGATATCCAACAAAACTGTGAATGTTTTAGATATCTAACAAAACTGTCAATGTTTTAGTTATCTAACAAAACTGTCAATGTTTTAGTTATCTAACAAAACTGTCAATGTTTTAGTTATCTGACAAATCTGTCAATGTTTTAGTTATCTAACAAAACTGTCAATGTTTTATTATCTAACAAAACTGTCAATGTTTTAGTTATCTAACAAAACTGTCAATGTTTTAGTTATCTAACAAAACTGTCAATGTTTTAGTTATCTAACAAAACTGTCAAAGTTTTATTATCTAACAAAACTGTCAATGTTTTAGTTATCTAACAAAACTGTCAATGTTTTAGTTATCTAACAAAACTGTCAATGTTTTAGTTATCTAACAAAACTGTCAATGTTTTAGATATATAACAAAACTGTCAATGTTTTATTATATAACAAAACTGTCAATGTTTTAGATATATAACAAAACTGTCAATGTTTTAGTTACCTAACAAAACTGTCAATGTTTTAGATATCTAGCAAAACTGTCAATGCTTGAGTTATCTAAAAAAAACTGTCAATGTTTTAGATATCTAACAAAACTGTCAATAGTTTAGTTATCTAACAAAACTGTAAATGTTTAAGTTACCTAACAAAACTGTCAATGTTTTAGTTATCTAACAAAACTGTCAATGTTTTAGTTATGTAACAAAACTGTCAATGTTTTAGATATCTAACAAAACTGTCAATGTTTAATTATCTAACAAAACTGTCAATATGTTTGTTATCTAACAAAACTGTCAACGTTTTAGTTATCTAACAAAACTGTCAATGTTTTAGTTATCTAACAAAACTGTCAATGTTTTAGTTATCTAATGACACTGTCAATGTTTTAGTTATCTAACAAAACTGTCAATGTTTTATTATCTAACAAAACTGTCAATGCTTTAGTTATCTAACAAAACTGTCAATGTTTTAGATACCTAACAAAACTGTCAATAGTTTAGTTATCTAACAAAACTGTAAATATTTAAGTTACCTAACAAAACTGTCAATGTTTTAGTTATCTAACAAAACTGTCAATGTTTTAGTTATCTAACAAAACTGTCAATGTTTTAGATATCTAACAAAACTGTCAATGTTTAATTATGTAACAAAACTGTCAATATGTTTGTTATCTAACAAAACTGTCAATGTTTTAGTTATCTAATGACACTGTCAATGTTTTAGATATCTAACAAAACTGTCAATGTTTTAGTTATCTTTCAAAACTGTCAATGTTTGAGTTATCTAACAAAACTGTCAATGTTTTAGTTATCTAACAAAAAATGTCAATGTTTTAGTTATCTAACAAAACTGTCAATGTTTTAGTTATCTAACAAAACTGTCAATGTTTTAGTTATCTAACAAAACTGTCAATGTTTTAGATATCTAACAAAACTGTCAATGTTTTATTATATAACAAAACTGTAAATGTTTTAGTTATCTAACAAAACTGTCAATGTTTTAGTTATCTAACAAAACTGTCAATGTTTTATCATCTAACAAAACTGTCAATGTTTTAGTTATCTAACAAAACTGTCAATGTTTTAGGTATCTAACAAAACTGTCAATGTTTTAGTTATCTATCAAAACTGTCAATGTTTTATTATATAACAAAAATGTCAATGTTTTATCATCTAACAAAACTGTCAATGTTTTATTATATAACAAAACTGTCAATTTTTTAGATATGTAACAAAACTGTCAATGTTTTAGTTATCTAACAGAACTGTCAATGTTTTAGATATCTAACAAAACTGTCAATGTTTTAGTTATCTAACAAAACTGTCAATGTTTTAGTTATCTAACAAAACTGTCAATGTTTTAGTTATCTAACAAAACTGTCAATGATTTAGTTATCTAACAAAACTGTCAATGTTTTAGTTATCTAACAAAACTGTCAACCTTTTAGTTATCTAACACAACTGTCAATGTTTTAGTTATCTAACAAAACTGTCAATGTTTTAGATATCTAGCAAAACTGTCAATGCTTGAGTTATCTAAAAAAAACTGTCAATGTTTTAGATATCTGACAAAACTGTCAATAGTTTAGTTATCTAACAAAACTGTAAATGTTTAAGTTACCTAACAAAACTGTCAATGTTTTAGTTATCTAACAAAACTGTCAATGTTTTAGTTATCTAACAAAACTGTCAATGTTTTAGATATCTAACAAAACTGTCAATGTTTAATTATCTAACAAAACTGTCAATATGTTTGTTATCTAACAAAACTGTCAACGTTTTAGTTATCTAACAAAACTGTCAATGTTTTAGTTATCTAACAAAACTGTCAATGTTTTAGTTATCTAATGACACTGTCAATGTTTTAGTTATCTAACAAAACTGTCAATGTTTTAGATATCTAACAAAACTGTCAATGCTTTAGTTATCTAACAAAACTGTCAATGTTTTAGATACCTAACAAAACTGTCAATAGTTTAGTTATCTAACAAAACTGTAAATGTTTAAGTTACCTAACAAAACTGTCAATGTTTTAGTTATCTAACAAAACTGTCAATGTTTTAGTTATCTAACAAAACTGTCAATGTTTTAGATATCTAACAAAACTGTCAATGTTTAATTATCTAACAAAACTGTCAATGTTTTAGATATCTAACAAAACTGTTAACGTTTTATTATCTAACAAAACTGTCAATGTTTTAGTTATCTAACAAAACTGTCAATGTTTTAGATATCTAACAAAACTGTTAACGTTTTATTATCTAACAAAACTGTCAATATTTTAGTTATCTAACAAAACTGTCAATGCTTTAGTTATCTAACAAAACTGTCAATGTTTTAGTTATATAACAAAACTGTCAATGTTTTATCATCTAACAAAACTGTCAATGTTTTATTATCAAACAAAACTGTCAATGTTTTAGATATATAACAAAACTGTCGATGTTTTATCATGTAACAAAACTGTCAATGTTTTAGATATATAACAAAACTGTCAATGTTTTATCATCTAACAAAACTGTCAATGTTTTCGATATATAACAAAACTGTCAATGTTTTAGTTATGTAACAAAACTGTCAATGTTTTAGTTATCTAACAAAACTGTCAATGTTTTAGATATATAACAAAACTGTCAATGTTTTATCATCTAACAAAACTGTCAATGTTTTAGATATATAACAAAACTGTCAATGTTTTAGTTATTTAACAAAACTGTCAATGTTTTAGTTATCTAACAAAACTGTCAATGTTTTAGTTATATAACAAAACTGTCAATGTTTTATCATCTAACAAAACTGTCAATGTTTTATTATATAACAAAACTGTCAATGTTTTAGTTATCTAACAAAACCGTCAATGTTTTAGTTATATAACAAAACTGTCAACGTTTTAGTTATCTAACAAAACTGTCAATGTTTTAGATATGTTACAGAACTCTCAATGTCATCTGTTCCGTGAATTAATCTTATTAAGAGCGGTATCCCACACAGACAAACACCTGTGTCAGGTTTGTACAAAAGATGTATTACACAGAATCAAGGTATGCTAATACTCTTATGGCGAAGGTTCAATAATTGATCGTTGTTGTGCTGCACACAAATTTAACATTGGCGGATTATAACCATAATCCTCTACCGTTAAGGATAGAACTGTAGACATTCTATGTTATCATCCATGTAGTTTCTATGTTGGCTCAGTCCCGATCTGTGTCATCTTGTCCTTTGAATTGTGACGTCCGATGTGATATCTAAGATTACCTAGGTAAGAGTTTGTTTGGGTGTATGACTATAATTATATAACCAGGTAACGTTAAGATTACCTAAGTAAGAGTTTGTTGAGGTGTATGACTATAATTATATAACCAGGTAACGTTATATCTAAGATTACCTAAGTAAGAGTTTGTTGAGGTGTATTGCTATAATTATATAACCAGGTAACTTTAAGATTACCTAGGTAAGAGTTTGTTGAGGTGTATTACTATAATTATGTAACCAGGTAACTTTAAGATTACCTAGGTAAGAGTTTATTTAGATGTATTACTATAATTATATAACCAGGTAACGTTATATCTAAGATTACCTAGGTAAGAGTTTGTTTGGTTGTATTTCTATAATTATATATCCAGGTAACGTAAAGATTACTTAGGTAACAGTTTTTTAGGTATGACTATAATTATATAACCAGGTAACGTTAAGATTACCTAGGTAAGAAATCAATAGGTGTATTACTATAAGTATATAACCAGGTAACGTTATATCTAAGATTACCTAGGTAAGAGTTTGTTGAGGTGTATTACTATAATTATGTAACCAGGTAACTTTAAGATTACCTAGGTAAGAGTTTATTTAGATGTATGACTATAATTATATTACCAGGTAACGTTAAGATTACCTAGGTAAGAGTTTGTTGAGGTGCATTACTACAATTATATAACCAGATAACGTTATACCTAAGATTACCTAGGTAAGAGTTTGTTTGGGTGTATTTCTATAATCATATATCCAGGTAACGTAAAGATTACTTAGGTAACAGTTTTTTAGGTATGACTATAATTATATAACCAGGTAACGTTAAGATTACCTAGGTAAGAAATCAATAGGTGTATTACTATAAGTATATAACCAGGTAACGTTATATCTAAGATTACCTAAGTAAGAGTTTGTTGAGGTGTATTACTATAATTATGTAACCAGGTAACTTTAAGATTACCTAGATAAGAGATTATTTAGGTGCATTACTATAATTATATAACCAGGTAACGTTAAAATGACCTAAGTAAGAGATTGTACTGGTAAAGTACAGTTTAGTAGTAACAATTACTGTTAGCGGTAGCCGTCCTCTGGTCAAATCGACCGAATTTACATCTTGTCTTACGTCCTTGGGAGGTTCCTGGTTAAGTTCTTTTTCATGAAAACATTGATGTATGAATACATGGTAATGGTTAGATAATAAAATCTCGATGGCGACCTCTTGTAGTTATGTTTCAACTAAATATTTCATATTACATTTGGTGATTTCCACTAGCTTACACCTGTGTAAATATGAATAATTGATATTGGTTAAAACCATCGTAAAATAAAACCATAGTTGTTGATAGACTCGTGTAGTTAGAGATGATAATATTTAAACACATCTGCGGAAGTGTAAAATTTCTTATCCGGAATTTCATTCAAATGTAGTGAACGTTTTGTCTGTATTATCTAGTTGTTGATGTTGTATAGTGTTGTATGAAAGGATAACCTCTATTAGTATAAATATATATTCTAACATATTGTTTGTACATTTTTATTTTGTAAAACTCGATTGTGAATTAGGATTTTTTATAATTGTTTGTTAATGTCGTCATTTGTTAAATTGTTGTTTTCTCTGAGTTTTACTATTTGCTAAACTCCAATAACAAGTAATATTCGTCGGAACACACGACTGAATCAGGCATTGTATCGACACTATGGTTAGCTTGTGTATAATTTAAATGTTTTAATTCATTTTATTATAAAAAAAATATTGTTCGTACTTTCTGATTGGCTAAAATATTGTCACGTGACTCCTGTGCAAAATGACTGGTAAAAAAATACTGGTTTACTGGATGTTTCTAAAAACAGATTAGCAATGGATTATTTTCCATTGGTATTGTCAAACAGCGCCAAATATATAAAAAGACAAGCAATAACTTTGATTTGTTAAATATTTCATTATCTAAGAATTACTTTTGACTGTGTTATATTTAAAAGATACAATGAATTATTCATAATTGTTTCCCAAATCAGTCTTTATCATTACATGTGCAAGATTTTCTTACATTCATCGCAGGATTATTGAAAAAATGAAATCAAAACAGTCATTTTATGATAAAACTATCATATTCTTTTGATTTTTTTTTTTTTTTGCAAATTTCTGGAAGTGATTTTGGTAAACCCCAAATTAATGATTTCATGACAGTATAATGAAAGTATAAAAAAAATCTGTATTTATTATTTGATAGTTCAAATAAAAGTTTAAAGTAATGAATATAATGGCAAATATGATCCAAACCTGATAAATATTGTATATTTTAGACTTATCTTGACCATGTGTAAGACGAGCTCTTAAACTCAACATGTTATCAGGTATAAATAAAGACTAGTATTATTACCATTAAACCATAAATTTATGTTCTTAAGACCTGTGATAGCATGTCTATATTTTTTGTTTAAATGTCTGCATTAAAACCTGACCGAATAATTTTACAGTCTTCAAAAATCTGTAAATAGTTTGGTTAACAAACTGCGCAGTTGGATCAATTTAAAAAGCTATCTTAATAACTTGACCACAATTTGCTGTAAATCTACAATGCATTTAATTGCGATATTTGTTCCATGACATTACAATACCAAATTTGATATCATATGTCACAAAATTGGCTTCCTTATTACCACTCTGACGTCAACGTTCATAAAAAACGTAGAAATATGTTATGTTGATAAGCTCAACTTTATTTCAATCCTAATACACAAAATAATCAGTTCATATAGTTGATATCCTTAGCGCGTCACCCTAACTCCCACGCCCGGTTCTGTACACGTAAATGTATTATCCTAGATAACAAACAGCATTTCAAGATGATTCTACATTAATGCTATCTAAGTAACAACTGACTTTGTATGTATGCTTTACCTCCCTGACGTCACTACCATTGCACGTGCTTGGTTAATAACTGATATGGTTCTTGTTGAACGGTTAACCAACTGTGACGTAGAATGATCGATTATCCACCGACCTTCCTTAAACAGACCTAAATAGGAAACGCCTTCACTTCGTTGTCCCTGTTTAAAATGGTGATTGAACGAATTTTCTCTCAGGAAAATTGGTGACTAGATGTATTTGCTTTTAGAATTTGATTTAAAGGTAAACATTTTTTTCTAATTTTATCTGTGGTAATCTTACCTTTGTGTTCGTAAAATCACATTTTAAAATAACTTGATAGAGCCGAACATTTTACTGTTTTACAATGATAATTTTTGACAGTCATTGATTACAATTTTTTATGTCATGTAGTCAACTTTTTTCGAACTAGTGGTACATTATATGAAATGAACATTTTTTTTCAAAGAATATATTTACATCTGTAATTGTCATATAACAATCGCAAAGAGTTTTTAACAATATGAGTCATAGAAAGTTCATTTAAAAAGGTACAAATGTACTTATTTGATTATCAAGTAGTTACATGATACTAATGAATCAATACACTATAAATTGAACATCTATAAATCTAAAATCTTCCTGTTTGTCCATGACCACGGGTTTACTCCGATGTGAAATTGTTGCAACATGTAAAAAAAATTCGGAGAAAAAGACAAAGATGGTGTAGTTTTTTAATCGTTAATTAATTCAAAAAGAAAAACATGTGAAACATTAAAACTTATGTATGAGGGGAATGATTCCCTGTAAGTATTACCACTGATTGTAGAAAAAGTAAAGATGCTTTAAAGATAGTTCCCTGGTTAAAAAAATGGAGCTCCTTCATACCCTCTAGGCGGGAGCCACATTGCGAAGTCACAAAAGGAAAGGGCTCTGTTTGAAAACATCGATACTTAAGGATTCGTGTTTAATCCCAATCTTAATTATGTGTAAACACGTCTTTTTTCCATTTCATATCAGAACCGTGTCCAAAAATATTCTTGTTTCTCTTGTTTGAAATGGCATCTTATTCGCTGTGTCTAGATTTTCTTGCTTTTTTGTCCATGTTTTATCTATTTGTATTGATAATATTGTTCTACTTTTTCGGTAAGCTTGACCCCTCGGGCAGAAGAATGTCCCTGTTGTAGTATTAGTAAGAGACGGCTAAATGTTGGATGTTGATCTTCCCTTATCATTCTAGATATGACAATGTCTCACTTTTGGTCTTTAAAACAAGCTTGGACCCTGGTATAACCTTTGCCTCTGATATAAGATTTGGACTCTGGTTAAAACTTTGGACTTTTGAATAAGTTTTGTACTCTGGTATAAGCTTTGCCTCTGGTATAAGCTTTGGACTCTAGTATAAGCTTTGGCCTCTGGTATATCAGCTTTGGACTTTTGTATTATAAGCTTTGACCTCTGAAATAAGATTTGGACTTTGAAATAAGCTCTGGCCTTTCCGAGTTAGGATATATTTCTGTACCCAGGCCGTGAAAGAAACGAGGGTTTTAAGATATGGTGTCTGGCATGACATGGAGGTGACGTCCTTCGTGCCCGAAACAACAGATACAAGTAGTCGATACGACAACACATTTAAACATGGTTTTAGAAATAGATACAGCTTATGCCGATCATATTTTAATGAATTAATATAAAGAGAATTGGGCAAAAGGCTATGCCCTTACAAGCCCTCTCCCTTGGGTTTCATACATTTCAAGCAACCATAATATAATAACTTGGTCATTAAAATATTCGCACTGGAATGATGAGAGCATACTGCTGTCGACATCGCTACATTAATTATCTAAAATATCGGATGTCATTTTCTGAAAATCCTCACCGTCACCGCAATCTACAGCATACATGACGATGGGTTCACTTCTTGGTGCAGAAAAAAGTTAACATTCTGGTGTAGGGAACGTTAAACCTTTAAGTGCTGAAAATGTTTATCCTTCTTGTGTAGGGAACGTTAAACCTTTAAGTGCTGAAAATGTTTATCCTTCTGGTGCAGGGAACGTTAAACCTTTAAGTGCTGAAAATGTTTATCCTTCTTGTACAGGGAACGTTATACCTTTTAGTGTTGAAAATGTTTATCCTTCTTGTACAGGGAACGTTATACCTTTTAGTGCTGAAAATGTTTATCTTTCTCGTACAGGGAACATTATACCTTTTAGTGCAAGAAACGATTACTGTTCTGGTGCGGGAAACGTTCACCTTTCTGGTGCGGCAAATATTTATCCTTCTGGAGCATGAAACAGCAACCATCTTGTACAGGAAACGTTTACCTTTATGGTGCGGAAAACGTTTATTATGCATGGCACATTTAACGTTCTTTTACCATTTTTTAGTTAATGAGGAAATCCGTTGTTTTTTTTTGGTTTTTTTTTAATTTTTGTATAATTCCTACCACCATACTATTCTAGTAAGTCGCACCATTATTAATTCCTTTACACTTATAATTGCCATCTTTAGCAGTGAATTATGTACTATTCGCAGATGTTTTTGTGACATTTGCATGATTAGACAGCACTGGAAAGGTATATTTTAAGCATTCAGAACATTTTCACACAAGATGGTAGGTGCAGTTTTTGACCCAAATATCATGTTTTTATATCCTTCCCCAAAACTATCTGAAACAAAGTATTCTAGCTTGGTATATCAAGTCTATAACATCTGACTACCAGCATGTCTAAATCTGATGTTATTTTTTCTTGAAGGAGTGAAATTAGGATTTTTTCTCAAACTCACATCCTTGCTGAAGTACCTGGTTGTAAATTTATTTTCCATAACGCTGGCACAGAAACGGTATCTCACGTCGTTTTAGACCACTTTGAAAACCCTCCTTCGCAAGCATCTAGGAGAATACTAGGAAATATGAAATATGAAATGAAAAGAGTTATTCTGATCATTCACCGCAGTGTAAGATGACTGGAGGCTGAACTTTACCCACAGAAAAACACAATACCACATTATTGTTGTATTTCTCTCAATGTGATTGTGTAGGATTTATTTACGTGAAGACGGGAAATGTTGAGCACGCGAGCGTCATTTGTCACAGAGAAAGTTCTCCCTGGTGTCTGTACAGTGTCATTTCCGCTCCGTACATAAAGCACAAACAGTGTCAATATTTTCTATCAAGCTTGAATGAAATTTCCATTTCAAAACTTTGTTTTTCCTGAAATGTTTTTTTTAATACTAATATTATGTGTTGTCTTTCTTTTTCTTTGGGGAAATCCGAGTTTCCGATATATTTTATACTTTTTTTTTACTTGTGGTTTCTTTATGAAGAAGGTGTTCGGTTAAGCTGGTCAAGCTAACAAGTGGGAAGCTCTGGTTAACCGCTAACGTAAGCATTGTGTGTTGACTGCGTGACTCGGAGGTAGTAAACGCCACAGAAACGTAAGACATATTCCGCAAGATAATTGATATATTTTATTAAGAGAAGCTGTCTTCTACCAAAACCTCAAAAAACAATAATACCACTGCTGAGGATAATAACTCCATGTGCATAATACGTTATGTCTATACCGCACTACCAACACAATGAGATACATGTACACGTTGTTTGAGGTAGATATGAACCTAGTTTGTTTTCACGTAAGAACAGTGGGTTTGTAGAAATGAAATCTTGTAAACACTGGAATCCCTTTAGATCAGACTTTCTTGATAGCCTCATTGGTATAAACACTTTAGGTTGCTAGCATCACTGACGAGTCTTAGAAAGACGAAACAGCTGTGTGGTGTCCTTAACATCACTGGCGAGTCATAGAAAGACGAAACAGCTGTGCGGTGTCCTTAACATCACTGGCGAGTCATAGAAAGACGAAACAGCTGTGCGGTGTCCTTAACATCACTGGCGAGTCATAGAAAGACGAAAGAGCCGTGTGGTGTCCCTAACATCACTGACGAGTCTTAGAAAGACGAAACAGCTGTGTGGTGTCCCTAACATCAATGACGAGTCCTAGAAAGACGAAACAGCTGTGTGGTGTCCTTAACATCACTGGCGAGTCATAGAAAGACGAAAGAGCCGTGTGGTGTCCTTAACATCACTGGCGAGTCCTAGAAAGACGAAACAGATGTGTGGTGTCCCTAACATCAATGACGAGTCCTAGAAAGACGAAACAGCTGTGTGGCCCTAACAAGTCTTAGAATTACAAAACAGCTGTTAGATGTCCCTAGTACCACTGACGAGTCATAGAACGACGACAGGATGGAGGCCGCCCAAGTGCTCTTACCATCTATTACCTGTTCAGGTGAAAATAAAAACAAGTCGGGTAAGAGGAATAATTCGCTCCTATGAATATAGTTTGTTTCCAAGGATATCCAGTAGTCCATTAGAAGTTAGATTTTTTTTCTCAAACTTATCGTCTTTTGTACCATATATATAATGAAATTAATTGTATTTTGTCTTTTCTTACTTTTCAACAAAAATCATGTTACATCCAAAGGGTGTGTTAGTTAGGAAGGGATATTAGGTGTGAATGATAGTCTATAGCTGTGTATTTATCTGACATAATAACATGGTCCCTAACACCAAAACATTTCATTATTTGTACATTTTGATCATTATTTATACATTTTGATCATTATTTGTACATTTTGATCATTATTTGTACATTTTGATCATTATTTGTACATTTTGATCATTATTATTTATTCTTACTTTAATTTCTGTGTCAGTCGTTTACCGCTCTGTACTAGTATACTTTGTCGTTCTCTTTCATAAACAATCCATTTTTTACATCGCTTACATAATGTCGCATTCTTTCTCTCTATCTGAACACTTAATGCGTTGTGTTTCATGCTCACTCGGTTAAGTGTTGGCTGTGGTGGTTTAACATGTTGTTAGTTATCGACAACAAATAGAAGCACCATGATCTAGCAAGTTCATACATTTTAATTCAAACGCATGACGTTAATATCATTTGAAAAGGCTCTTGATGTGTATTATTTAGGAATAAAAGGATTAATCCAGCGGTTTGGTAGTCCTCTACCGACGTGGATCACCCTTTAAGATAACTGTTATATCTAGACATACCTGAATCAAATATGAAAAGAAATGGTCTTTCAACATCACTCATTCTTTTTTTTTTTTTTAACTTTACTATATAAAATTTAGGGGGGTTAAGAATAAAGTATTCCAATGAATAGAAATTCTTGTTTTCAACTGTTTTAGATCAGACCCATATAAACACCTATTCAACTTGATAAAGGAGCAGGGGCAATAATGAGGTGTATTGGCCCCCAAAAATGTCCATTTATAATTTTATCAAGATTCTTGTTTCATGTATACTTTCTATAAATAGAGTACTTGGTAAGTAAAAATATGCAAATAGGGAGAAAAATTGTGACGTCATGATGTCTAAAAAATGGCGGGAAACTTCGTTATTTTAAAAATTTGTGAATTATGATGTTATTTTTGATGTTCACATCAATATCTAATAACCTCCGCATGCTAGTACCAGCATTAAATTTTGCATACGTAATAATAAGTCAATAGTCTAGCTAATTCCAAAAAATAATCTTGGTACTCCCTTGCGGAGGGATTGAAAATTGAACAAGGCGGTCAGAAAATACGACAGAAAATGTCATTATTTGCGCCGATGTTCACAGCGTTGTCACGGGCACGCATAGGACTGGTCCGGTCGGTCGGGAAACGGCAGTTTTTAATAAATTTTATTATTACCTGATATCAAATTGAGTTATATATTTTGTTGAAATAGTCTCTTTATTCAATCGTGATAAATTTGATAAAGATTATTCGATAGATCTATTATTCTGTGTTGTTTGTTGCGGTAAATCACTTCCGGGTTTGGCGAGTAGTCTACGCCGGGTTGTGTAAATTGAATCCAGTTTTCAACAAAGAAGAAAATGTAGTCCAAGACAAATTCCAAAGGATAAGTAAGTATAATTCTAGTCCCCAACATGTATAGATTGTCTCTTGTATGAAATTTTCACCAATAATAAGTTCGCAATGTTGTTAAGATTGTCGGCCGGTTGAACCTACCGCAATCTGCAGATCCACTGTTGACAGCCGACGGGCAGCCGACAAAAGACTGGGGTCAGGACGGCAATTTTTTGGCAAAATATTATAAATGCTCTCTAATTACTGGTTTATCCAGTAACATGATGATTAAAATAATCACCTTCCTCTATTTTTTGTTTATTTCTGTATCGTTTTTTCAGTATATATTAGGCCTACCGAGAAAAAAAATGTGATTGAAGTTCTAAAAATAGACACGGGACATTGTCAACAAGCCATTTCTCAACCACTCACAAACACGTTCTCTGGTCACAAAATGAATGTTATGGGTTATGTACAGTGGAAAAATAGAAATGATCAAAGTTTAGTATATGAAAATTAAGGAATCAAATTAAATAATGGAATAGATTTACTGTTTTACGTTGCTTGCACACAAACTTGTGTAGGCCTACCCAGATGACTTATTTAATACACCTTATTTTTCGATTTTGTTGAGAGGCGCGAATAGCTCAAACGGTTAGGGCGGTGTCCCTGTGTAGTAATGATGGGCGGTTCGATCCCTCCTAAGTAATTATGTTATTTTTATATTTATTTTTTACTATCAAACAAGCAGTAAAGTATTTTTGTCAGTGACTAATATAATTTTCCAATCTAAAATCCTATAGACCTTTTTCTCATAATGTTAAAACATTTGCGACTTTTTGAGGTTAAATGATTGTTTAACAATGGAAAAAATACATATTACATAACATTTGGATGATAGCATATACATACAATTACAAAGATAAAAATATAATGTGTCAAGATGATAAAGACTTGGTTGACAATATAAAGGTACAATTTTTTTCCCGCAAGTTTTCTATAAATATTCATACGAGACCGAAAAAGCATTACAGATAATATAATTTCTATTAATTTGTTATACAGGTTTATGTCATCTGTCGTTGTTTATACATGCATGTAAAACATGGAATGAGAAATTTAAGTCAGTATTTTTCGTTACTTAACCTGTATTGTTGGCTCTTGCGGCACTAGCTAGCTAAATGGTTAAAACACACCATTCATTGTCTGTTTGCCATCACTGTGTTAGAAAAATGCATTAGTTTTGTTTTTTGTTTTTTGTTTTGTTTTCAATGACACATTTTTGTGTCATACCAAAAGCTAGTTAGCTCTGTGAAACAATATAATATATCTCAACGTTACTATCACAGTAAACATTGCATTTCCAAATCTGCCTTAACAACTTCATTCCTCTTGTAATATTTCAGAATGGCACCTAGAGCCTACCCTTGTGTAGTTTGCTCAAAAAGAACCAAACCAGTGGAACGACGGCCAATCAGTGGAAATAAATCGCTGAAAAAGTATTTATTGAAAACATATCTCATCCGTGCCCAAGAAGGTGATGTGATTTGTGGTAAGTGCCGTCAGCAACATCGCAGACATCAACTCTCCAATATTCCTTCATCGACCAGGTCTAATCAATCATCTGATCATGACATTTCAGCGAAGAAAAGCAGATTGTCATCTCCACGAAATGTAACTCTGCCAATACCTTCGGCAGGTGGAAGCCACACTAAGTGCGTTGTTTGTCAAAGTTTTCCATCCCATTTGATAGTTGTTCCACGTGACACAAAGTACAGTTTGTTTTTACTTAAAGGTATTTTGTTACCAGTTGGCACAAGGTGTTGTCCTGTACATATAAAACATGGACTATTTAGCTCTGAAGCACTAGAATGCATTGTTGCATCTCGCGATTCGACCTCAGTGAACCGGACAGATATTGCACAGTTGATCACCAGTATTAGAGATGCTGCCAATAAAAGTCAAGATCAACGCATCAATTTTGACTCTCCTGATGCACTCAGTAATGATGACTATGTTTCGCTCACAGGGTTAGGCAAGGAACAGTTTTGTGATCTGTGCTCTCACTTGAAATGTACATTGCGTAATACTAAAAACAGAAGTTTGAAAGCTTGTGTTGGTATATTTTTAACCAAGTTGAAGGGTGGCATGTCAAACAGGATGTTGTCAACTGTTTTTAATATAGGCAAGGATTCCATCAGGCGTGCTATGACATCAGCAAGAAACGCCCTGGTACAGGATTTTGTACCATCATATTTAGGATTCAAACATATCAGCCGTGATGATGTGATTACAAAACACACAAGACCATTGGCACAGACCTTATTTGGAGGACTTATGAAACCAGCTATTCTTGTAATTGATGGAACGTATATATACATCCAAAAGAGTGGCCAATACTTGTTCCAACGTAGGAGCTATAGTATGCATAAACACAAACCACTTGTGAAGCCAATGATGTTTGTAGCAACTACTGGGTACATTGTCAGTGTCATCGGTCCCTACTTTGCTGACAGCAAAAACAATGATGCAGGCATCCTCAATCATATCCTTAGAAGTAATGTTAAGGAAATCACTGATTGGCTGACAGAAAATGACGTGATAATAGTTGATAGGGGGTTCCGGGACTCTGTTGAGCTGTTGGAAGAGTTCGGGATCCATACAGAGATGCCAACATTTTCAAAGAAAAGACAACACACGACAATGGAAAGCAACGCATCCCGTCTTGTCACAAAACTTCGGTAATTATTCTCATAAATGTTTCTTCCTGATAATATTTCATTTAACTGTTATTTGAATACAGTTTTTATTATTCCCTTCCCCAAAGCACACTTGTCAATATACTTTGAATTAATCATCACCTGAATTCAGTATTTTTACATTTTCAACTTTGTAATTTCAGACTGAAATAACATACATTTCCATGATATGGGAAATTGAAATCATTTCAACAAAACATATTATTTTGTCATTTCTTCAAAGTGAAATTAATTTTGATATATTTTGTTGAATTCCAGATGGGTTGTGGAATCTGTTAATGGTCGCATGAAGACATGGAAGTATTTGGATCGAATACTACCCAACTCACAGATCCCCTACATTGGCGATATGGTGAGGATAGTGTGTGCCATTTGCAACAAGTACCGATCAGATCTTAGCACAGGCGATGCACAAAGTGATCAGCTGTTGGGAGCAAAGATGTTGTTTCTGTCAAAACAAGTAAATATTCTCCAGAATAGGATTGAAGAAGGCGGATTCGCATCTAAAAGAAGTATATGGGCCAAAATTGATGAAAGTGCTGCCCTCAACTTCCCAGTGTTAACAGAAGAGGACTTGCGCAATCTTACGCTTGGTGTGTACCAAATAAGATGGCTAGAGGATACACAAAGGAGCATCTGAATGGCACAGGCGGGTATGAAGTTTTTGTATGTAAAGTGGAGAGTAACATTATTAGTGCAAAAATACAGAGTAGACATGTAAGTTCGAAAGTCCACCAACTCTGGATTATGTTTGATGAATGTACAGTTCAAGGATGGTACTGCAAATGCCGCACCGGTGCTAGAACAGTAGGTTCTTGTGCACATGTTGCATCGGTGATCTGGTACTTTGGATTTGCGAGGCATTCAGACATTGAATTTCACTTAGGAAAAGATTGGTCTCAATACCTCCTGGATGCAGCTAGTCACGAACCAATCAGTGTCGATGGGAGTGACGAGGAAACTTCTGAAGAGTGATGAACAATAATGGACGATAGCCATGAGAGTGATATTTGTCTTCAACATTTTCTCCTCTCCTGCGGAATCTATTTGTGATGTTTCATTACTCGAATGTATACTTATAGTTATTTATTCATCTTTATCTGTTATATCAATGACATCACATTTTAACGATTTGAATTGGTTGCTATTGTGTACGCTATCCTAATGGGTTTTGAAAAAGTTATTATAACAGTACAGCATTAGATACTTTTTGATATGATTCATGATTAAACATTTATTACAACACCACCTCATATCTACCTAAGGAACGTTTGAGTAGGTAAAACTTGAACAATCTCTTGAAAATGTTTTAGATACGGACCTAGAATGTACCGAGAAACCATGATAGTTTTGAAGAAATAAATCAATGAGTTTTAAAAAATTATTTACTGATCAGATGCAATGGTCACCATATTGTCAAGTACATTAACGATATAAATACATATATCTTCTTTGACGATCATTAAATTATATAAAACATGTATTTGGCTTGACGTTTAAAGGTTCATGGGGTAATGATATTACTTTAGTAGTGTTTTAATGTTAATGAAATGTGTTTCATGTAAAGACATATTGTAGAATGTTTGATTGTTCATATCATATTGGCATATTTTCGTGTTTTATTGCATTAAGTGAAACACCATGTTTCCTCTTTAGAATGTACCATATTTGCTTTACCGGGTATTACAATTATATCTAATTTATTATATATGACACAGTTATGTTTTATACGATTAAATCTCTACTGTTCTTGTTCGTCGTCTAATGTCTTTAATTTCAATACAGATTGTAATTAAACTTATCGTACTTATTTATGTTTGTGCAACCACAAGATCGGATATCTCTGTAAGTTATTGAAAAACACCTGCTGTACCATTGTCGTAATATAAGTCCACTATTGTACATGCATTGTTATTGCTGAAGTAGCACAAAGGTATAATTTGCCTAGGGCTTTATAATTATACACACACACACACACACACATATATATATATACAATGTATATGACAAATAGATGTGCTATGCCCTAAAAGATAGCATTTAATGTATTTTAATGAAGATTTTCCACATCTTTGCCAAATATATACATATTTTAATCCGGATACAAAGATAACAATATGATTTCCGTTTCCATGGTTACCATTACATCTTTTCATCAACTAGACTCATATAATCACTAAATATGTTAACTTGTATATATTCATCAAGAGAATGAAGAAAGCTACCATCTACTGTTGTTGAATGAAATGAATAAATACTACTATGTAAAATACTTATTGTTGATTTTGAATGTTAGGTTTGTTTTTGGACAATTTTATCAGAAATCAGAATACAGAGCCTCGTTTTGAATGTCTGCTTCGCTGTCTGTTTTTGCAAGAATTGAAAAAAAAAATGTCTTTTTGAATTACCCTAAGTCTCTTCTGTCATCATACAGCTGTCTTATCCTAAGTGTCTTCGGTCATCTTACAGCTGTCTTATCCTAAGTGTCTTCTGTCATCATACAGTTGTCTTATCCTTAGTCTCTTCTGTCATCATGCAGCTGTCTTATCCTAAGTCTCTTCTGTCATCATACAGCTGTCTTATCCTAAGTCTCCTCTGTCATCATACAGCTTTCTTGTCCTTAGTCTCTTCTGTCATCATACAGCTGTCTTATCCTAAGTCTCTTCTGTCATCATACAGCTGTCTTATCCTAAGTCTCTTCTGTCATCATACAGCTGTATTGTCCTAAGTCTCTTCTGTCATCATACAGCTGTATTGTCCTAAGTCTCTTCTGTCATCATACAGCTGTCTTATCCTAAGTCTCTTCTGTCATCATACAGCTGTCTTATCCTAAGTCTCTTCTGTCATCATACAGCTGTCTTATCCTAAGTCTCTTTGGTCATCATACATCTGTCTTATCCTAAGTCTCTTCTCTTACATACAGCTATCTTATCCTAAGTCTCTTCTGTCATCATACAGCTGTCTTATCCTAAGTCTCTTCTGTCATCATACAGCTGTTTTATCCTAAGTCTCTTCTGTCATCATACAGCTGTCTTATCCTAAGTCTCTTTTGTCAACATACAGCTGTCTTATCCTAAGTCTCTTCTGTCATCATACAGCTGTCTTATCCTAAGTCTCCTCTGTCAACATACAGCTGTCTTATCCTAAGTCTCTTCGGTCATCATACAGCTGGCTTATCCTAAGTCTCTTCGGTCATCATACAGCTGTCTTATCCTAAGTGTCTTCTGTCATCATACCGCTGTCTTATCCTAAGTCTCTTCTGTCATCATACAGCTGTCTTATCCTAAGTCTCCTCTGTCATCATACAGCTGTCTTATCCTAAGTCTCTTTGGTCATCATACAGCTGTCTTATCCTAAGTCTCTTCTGTCATCATACAGCTGTCTTATCCTAAGTCTCCTCTGTCATCATACAGCTGTCTTATTCTAAGTCTCTTCTGTCATCATACAGCTGTCTTATCCTAAGTATCTTCTGTCATCATACAGCTGTCTTGTTCTTGTAGGTCCCGTCGGTGAAGCTGTGGGCCAAAGGAACAGTTTACCTTGCTGAAAAGATATTTTGACTTTTTTCAATACTTTTTTTCACCCTTTTGTGTTGATAGAATTTACACGAGCAGGCCCAAATTAATCAATTAGTTGTTTAATTAATTAATTGATTATCGTACATGATAGAGTTGAGATTTGTATGAATTTGATGTCAATATATAATGGTTGCGGACCGGACGCTATCTTATATTATTTTGATAGATAGGACAGCGTGATGACCGATCCGAAAGTACTTCCACTGAGGGAAAGTGTACTACAACTGAGGGGAAATTGTACTACCACTGAGGGAAATTGTACTTCCACTGAGGGAAAGTGTACTACAACTGAGGGAAATTGTACTACCACTGAGGGAAATTGTACTTCCACTGAGGGAAAGTGTACTACAACTGAGGGAAATTGTACTACAACTGAGGGAAATTGTACTTCCACAGAGGGAAATTGTACTTCCACTGAGGGAAATTGTACTTCCACTGAGGGAAAGTGTACTTCCACTTAGGGAAATTGTACTTCCACTGAGGGAAATTGTACTTCCACTGAGGGAAATTGTACTTCCACTTAGGGAAATTGTACTACAACTGAGGGAAATTGTACTTCCACTTAGGGAAATTGTACTTCCACTGAGGAAAATTGTACTTCCACTGAGGAAAATTGTACTTCCACTGAGGGAAGTTGTACTTCCACTGAGGGAAATTGTACTACAACTGAGGGAAATTGTACTTCCACTGAGGGAAAGTGTACTTCCACTGAGGGAAATTGCTTAATTTCTTACGAAGTATGCCACTGAAATGTCACTCATCTTGTCTAGAATAATGTACAACCTGGAGAAAATGATTAATAATGTTTAGTATTTGTATTGATGGATTTTCAATATTGTAAGAGGATTAGATGTACTAAAATCCGATTTCGTATTTTAATGTAACAGATAAGTAACACCTGTTTTACAGTCAGGCTATTAATTTCTTTAATGACGATTATATAGTTGTTTCAGCCGAAAAGTTTTCTTCATGTGGATAAAAGATGAAAAAATGATCATGTATATGATATTTATATACTTTTATTGTACATGTATTATTTATCATTAGTATACATGTATATAAATCATTTTTTCTTCTTTTTTATGCAAATTAGTGGTTGTCTCCGATAATTGCAAAAATAGAAAATAACAAAACATACGAATAGGGCAATAGATACATTGTAGTCTGCTTTGAACTAATACAATTCTAAATGTTATCCTGACGACAGCATAAAAAGTCTAAACCGCTGACGATTGTAGATATCTCGAAACAGGGATTTAATAGGGCAATAAACCGCAGTCACTATGAGATTGTTCATTATAAATATTGCAGATGAAATGTTGTTAATATAAACATGCAAGCCAAGTGTAATAATGCGGTGTCTGTGGCCAGGTGTAATAATGCGGTGTTTGTTTCGTCTATTGTGTCTGTGGTCAGGTGCAATAATCTGGTGTTTATTTCGTTTATTGCGTCTGTGGTAAGGAGAAATGAAACATAAACATGTATTGCAATCTCAATGTGAGGCAAAGTACATCTGCACTTGAAACAAAACAAGCTGGATTAAGTTAATGACAATGATATGTATTACGTGCATAGAACAATGAGGAAGTGAAGATGAAGGTGATCAGCAGTACTTTGTTTTTGTGGTACAAAAAAAACCATATATTGATTGTATTTGAAACTAAATCTCCTTTAGAATTGCGGGTTCACTTCCTCAATAACAAAAATGCAACAATAAAAAAACACAAAACATGTTAACACAAATCAACAACGTCTTAAGAATTTTGTTTTTCATTAATAAAAACAGTCTAATATGTTTTAATGTATTTGGAATTTCAATTAGAATCAAGCAACCTTATGCCATTAATGAGGGAGTAAATTTAATCTTAACCTTTCAGATTGAATTATTTTGCTTATATCATAGGGTTTATAAATTTGTTTTATCGGAAACACGGTGAAATGTTCAGCAATATCTATATGAAAACCACGTAAATGTCGACTTCGTAACAACATGCAATCAGCAGAATAAAGTATTGAAGAGCTTAAATGAACATACCGCGAGAAGGCTCTGCACTCAAACCGCAAGACTACTGTGGTTTTAATTGTTAGCGAGTGTCAATCAATCTAATGTGTTACTAGTGAACAATCGTGAACGGGATCAGGTGGCACTAACTGTTGGATGTGGTGGTCCTCAAATGTACTCATTGGGGTATCCCTGCCCACAAACTGTTGGATGTGATGGTTCTCACATGTACTCAATGAGGTGTCCCTTACCACAAACTGTTTGATGTGGTGACCATCACATGTACTCAATGGGGTGTCCCTTGCCACAAACTGTTGGATGTGATGGTTCTCACATGTACTCAATGAGGTGTCCCTGACCACAAACTGTTTGATGTGGTGACCATCACATGTACTCAATGGGGTGTCCCTTGCCACAAACTGTTGGATTTGATGGTTCTCACATGTACTCAATGAGGTGTCCCTTGCCACAAACTGTTGGATGTGATGGTTCTCACATGTACTCAATGGGGTGTCCCTGACCACAAACTGTTTGATGTGGTGACCATCACATGTACTCAATGGGGTGTCCCTTGCCACAAACTGTTGGATTTGATGGTTCTCACATGTACTCAATGAGGTGTCCCTGACCACAAACTGTTTGATGTGGTGGTCCTCAAATGTACTCATTGGGGTGTCCCTTGCCACAAACTGTTGGATGTGATGGTTCTCACATGTACTCAATGAGGTGTCCCTTACCACAAACTGTTTGATGTGATGGTTCTCACATGTACTCAATGAGGTGTCCCTGGCCACAAACTGTTTGATGTGGTGACCATCACATGTACTCAATGGGGTGTCCCTGACCACAAACTGTTGGATGTGGTGGTCCTCACATGTACTCAATGAGGTATCCCTTACCACAAACTGTTTGATGTGGTGACCATCACATGTACTCATTGGGGTGTCCCTTGCCACAAACTGTTGGATGTGGTGATCATCACATGTACTCATTGGGGTGTCCCTTACCACAAACTGTTGGATTTGGCGATCATCACATGTACTCATTGGGGTGTCCCTTACCACAAACTGTTGAATGTGGTGATCCTCAAATGTACTCATTGAGGTGACCCTTACCACAAACTGTTGGATTTGGCGACCATCACATGTACTCATTGGGGTATCCCTGGCCACAACCTGTTGGATTTGGCGACTATCACATGTATTCATTAGGGTTATCCTGACCACAAACTGTTGGATTTGGCGACTATCACATGTACTCATTGGGGTATCCCTGGCCACAAACTGTTGGATTTGGCGATCATCACATGTACTCATTGTGGTATCCCTGGCCACAAACTGTTGGATTTGGCGACCATCACATGTATTCATTAGGGTTATCCTGACCACAAACTGTTGGATTTGGCAACCATCACATGTACTCATTGGGGTATCCCTGGCCACAAACTGTTGGATTTGGCGATCCTCAAATGTACTCATTGGGGTATCCCTGGCCACAAACTGTTGGATTTGGCGATCCTCAAATGTACTCATTGGGGTGTCCCTTACCACAAACTGTTGGATTTGGGGGTCGTTGCATATACTCATTGCGCTGTCCCTTACCACAAACTGTTGGATTTGGTGGTCGTTGCATATACTCATTGGCGTGTCCCTTACCACAAACTCTCTCATGCGTGAGGTTTAAGCTTGGCTTTTTCGTTTCATATGGCGGCTGGTGAAAAGAGAAAAACATTCATACGTTGATACAGTAACGAAATGAAATATATTGTTACTTCCCTTGAATTGTTTCATTTTTTCAGAAATATTAAAAGCATTTTACTTTTTGATTTGCGAAACCTTTCTCTGTCCTGTGTTACTGAGAACATTTATTTTAGTGTGATTTTCTATATTCTAACATACCAAGGTATCCTGAAAATATTCCATATCCTCACATACCTAGTTTCGCTTATTTTTCTATATCCACCAAACCTGATCTTGCTTATTATTTTTATATCCTCGCAAACCCAAACCTAGTGTCCATTTACTAACAAACCTAGTTTCGCTGTATTTTCTACATATCGATATTCTCATACACCTAGTTTACCTGTTTTTCTATAACGTTTCCGAAGTTCCTCTATTCCTCCAAACATGATGTTCTATAACCTAATTTTCTATATCCTCTCCTTCCTCCCATACCTAGTTATGACGATTTCCATTATAACTGACATATTCTTTTAGTGTTAGATGTGATCTTCTTTCTGAAATGTCATAGTATGACAGAAAAAAATGGACATCATTTAAACGAGAGAACGGAGGAGATATAAAACATTATAAAATGAGTATTTGGTCTAAATTCCCGACAATTAGTAAAAACCGCATCATGCTTCGTTCTTAATGAACTATTTAGTGACGTTAATATGTTACTACAGAACTCGATGTCCCTGATTATAAAGCTGTTACCGTTGATATACCACAAACTCTACTGTATAATATAACGTGTTAATAACACGATATACCACAAACTCTACTGTATAATATAACGTGTTAATTACACGATATACCACAAACTCTACTGTATAATATAACTTGTTAATTACACGATATACCACAAACTCTACTGTATAATATAACTTGTTAATTGCACGATATACCACAAACTCTACTGTATAATATAACATGTTAATTACACGATATACCACAAACTCTACTGTATAATATAACGTGTTAGTTACACGATATACCACAAACTCTACTGTATAATATAACGTGTTAATTACACGATATACCACAAACTCTACTGTGTAGTATAACGTGTTAGTTACACGATATACCACAAACTCTACTGTATAATATAACATGTTAATTACACGATATACCACAAACTCTACTGTATAATATAACTTGTTAATTGCACGATATACCACAAACTCTACTGTATAATATAACATGTTAATTACACGATATACCACAAACTCTACTGTATAATATAACGTGTTAATTACACGATATACCACAAACTCTACTGTATAATATAACATATTAATTACACGATATACCACAAACTCTACTGTATAATATAACGTGTTAATTACACGACATACCACAAACTCTACTGTATAATATAACGTGTTAATTACACGATATACCACAAACTCTACTGTATAATATAACTTGTTAATTGCACGATATACCACAAACTCTACTGTATAATATAACATGTTAATTACACGATATACCACAAACTCTACTGTATAATATAACGTGTTAGTTACACGATATACCACAAACTCTACTGTATAATATAACATATTAATTACACGATATACCACAAACTCTACTGTATAATATAACGTGTTAATTACACGACATACCACAAACTCTACTGTATAATATAACGTGTTAATTACACGATATACCACAAACTCTACTGTATAATATAACTTGTTAATTGCACGATATACCACAAACTCTACTGTATAATATAACTTGTTAATTGCACGATATACCACAAACTCTACTGTATAATATAACATGTTAATTACACGATATACCACAAACTCTACTGTATAATATAACGTGTTAATTACACGACATACCACAAACTCTACTGTATAATATAACATGTTAATTACACGATATACCACAAACTCTACTGTATAATATGACGTGTTACTTACACGATATACCACAAACTCTACTGTATAATATAACGTGTTAATTACACGATGAGACTATATTGTGTCGATATATATATATATTATATTTATAAATAAAATTACTGACAAGGAGTTGTTTTGACAGTAACTGAGACATTAGCATTGTTTTAGAACATTTTTGAAGATTCACATGAATATCTTAAAGTACATATCAAACACCATGTTGAGAGAGTGGACAAAAACTACATATTAAGATCCAATGTTCCAACAGTTTCCATAGCAACAACAGATTTCGAGAAATCGATTCCAGACAACAAACATATATGTATATTATTACATGTATGCTATATGTTTACTTACGTATGATACATAAGTGCTTGGCATCAACAATCTACCTAGGTCATACAAAGGTTTTCCAAGTCTGTTTACCTGTTTACCTCAGTAGGCAAGATCTGATAAACCATTGTTAAGAGGTTTTTTTATAATTTATTTTCGGTTCATATTCTTTAGATATTGACGATGGAATAGCTTGGTGTGTAACACTTTATCACTCTCGTGAGTCAGCGTGCATTGCACTGACAGGAGAGTCCATTACACTGACAGGAGAGTCCATTACACTGACAGGGGAGTCCATTTAGTTAGTTACAAGTATTATTGTGAATCAATTCTGTTATAAAATAATCATTCTGTCAGAAATTCATATTCAACGATAGCTTTACTGTATCCTAGACATCTTGATCAATTAAATATGTACCAACAATATACAGTACAACTGTATACCAATATAAGTTGTGCTGCAGTAATAAGATAGTTCTCTACCAAGATTTAAGTAACTGTGACCGAATGGCGATAAACACAGTGACTTATTTTTACTTACAGAGGTAGATAAGATAACCTTCCACAAAACCTGATCAATGGTAAATATTCAGGTAAAGAGGGGTGCCATTTTTACTTACAGGAGTATGTAAGATAAGCTTCCTGCAATCAGTTGAAAAGGTTAATGTTTCATCAAACCATTTTTATATCAAATTGGATGCAATTACAAATAGCTAAATAGTATTTTTCTGTGAAGCATAGGAAAATACTCATAACTGTCTGTTCATTACGATCGTTAGTGAAAGAAATCGAGACAATATCACCCCAAAGGGGATTGAGGAAGCAATCGTATTGGATATAGATAGACCAATCGAAATGTCTGTTGTGGTTTAACGGGATTTCAGAGCATAGCACTGGCCAATGTCATATGAGGACGGGTGTAAAGGGGACCCCATCGACCAATGTCATATAAGGACGGGTGTAAGGGAACCCCATCAGCCCATGTCATATGAGAGGACTGATGGTGTGATGTAGGAATGAAAATAGCAGATCTTTTTCTTTTAAGAAAATATAAATTACATTAATTAAATGAATTTAGTAAAATCATATCAAGCCTACGTGGTGTCTTACTGCAATGACTATAGCAAGTGGTAGACAAAAATACAGCTTAGGTAGGTGATGTGAATTCTTTAAATATGGGCTTATTAAAGTAGTCAACAATCTATCTTAATATAACAACTGTGTAATACTTACTTTTCTCTTTCACGGTTTGAAAACAATCATTTACATAACATTAGAATTGGTAACAAAGTGTTAAATAACGTCAGTTTTATTATTCATTACTACAGATACATATAAACATTCCCAATCACTATTTTGATAATGACCTGTAGGTAAAGAATAATTATAATGACATTACTCATTGTTTTCTTTTTCTAAATTGCTTTTTAACTATTAATGAAACGACAGGGGTGTTTGTTCACCCGAACCTCGCCATTGTAAATGCTATCAAAACAAAAATTGTCCACTTTTCTTGGCTGTGCTTATCGACATAAAACATGACATTCATAATACCAGAACTAACTCGAGTGTTTCCAATCATCGTATAATTCAAGTCATTTTATCTCATAATGGTGCAAATTATTTTGTAAAATACTTCCCGTTCCTATCCATCTGAATAATACAGTGCACTACATTATTATAAACTCGTGGATTGCATTTTACAAGCTATGCCAATAACTACGCTAGCCATACTACTATGATTTTAACTTTTTGGATTTGGTTTTGTACTGTTTAACGTCCTATAGTCATTAAAGGACGGCATCACCTGTATTTCATAAGTGTGGATGAGAGTGAGTTTTGGAGGGTTTCGGTATGTTCGTGTTTATCCCCATAATAGCGCGGAACTGATGCCGGCTTTATAGTGCTGTCTCACTGACTAAACTACTGGAGATACCCAGAAGGACACCCCGTGTGGACACATTATACCGACAACGGGCAAACAAGTCGCCCCACTCTCAAAATGCCGAGCACTTATTCAAGAGTAGCAACTACCAATATTAAAGACTCGGGTATGTTTCGACCAGGGGACAGAACACAAAACCAGGGCAAACGTTCAACAAGAGTCCACCAGTGAGGCAGATTCAAAAGAGAGGAAGACGAAAGCTGTTTAGAAAGTAAATATCACAAATTTAATCGCCTCTTTCGATCATGCAATGGGACAGCGGGTACGATTCCCACGCGCTACTTGCGGGGCACAACAGATATGGAGAGGTCATCAGAAATCTATAATAGTCAATGATTGATGTCTCATATTTTCTATTTTCCCTTTCATTGATGGTAAACGAATATCTTGCCCTTGACTACCCCGCCCCCTTCCGTGTCCCTTGCGACCTCTCTTGGCCCGAACTTTTCCTTTCTCTGAGAACACTAAAATGTACCACTCAATGTCTTTCCCATTTCTCTCTTCCCTGATAATAAACCCTTCTTGTGTCCTAGGGGTCGTGCCTTTCTCAACAGTAATATTAAACAACTATATTATTTTTCATCCATTTTTTTTTTTTTATTATTCTGCCTGTTTCTCTAGCCATTTCTTATACTGACAGAAGAACGTCTTTTAAAAAACAATATATTATCCTATCTTTCACCTTCCAGTTGTATGAATCGACCATAGGGCTCAGTGACCTTATTTTCTCTTTCTCCCTCCCGATATAATTATTACATAAGATACCTACCCCAGGCCCCAGTTCTCTTCTTCAATGTGATATTAATAGAAAAGTATCCCGCCTTACTGCTGAAGATGCCAGCAGACATGTTAGAGATCGTAAGAATCCTTTGGGATTCTATATGTGGCTCGATCTTACCGCTACTATAACCAATCGATACACAAAGAACCGCATAGTTCTCTGATAAATGTAAATAAGACCAATTAAGGGAAGCAGGCTATTTATAGAATCCTCCATTCATATTCTCCCAGCAATGATGGCCCTCATGATATCCAATTTTCAGTTATACATCTGCATTGGTATACACCAATCAATGAACCGACGGACGTGACTATCGATCCGGACAGCTCTATGTCTGCTATTTATAGCACACGAGGAAACAGTGGGGAATGCATATTTTATCATGATTTCCTATTCATTTTTCGCTGATTGTTGATTCTGCTTTTCGAAATACTGCATCTTTATAATGGTCTACAACATCAGTTATATAATGATTTAAGTAAGCATTTAACTAAAATACACCTTTTTTATTTATTTAACTATTTCCATCCTGAATTTTCCCTGTCTTTCTCCTCATTGCCTACGTAAGCGTGTACATCACTACCACTGCGATTACGGGACCTCTCTCAAAACGATGACGAAATTATCTGGCAACCATATGCAACAGACTGTGTAAGAAATTCTCTCATGACGCTATGAGTGACAAATGACGTCCTTTCAGTGTTTTACGTAATCATTCCTTTCGTTCGTCCTTCTCGGTGACTGCATTGTACTACAGTTTTAATATTTTCGTCACGAGAAGACAGCGCGGTCTCCTTATGACGTACACAGGCTCGTTACTAAGTTGGCTGTCGATTCGTACTCACGTCTCTAGTTTTAGCTGAAAGACGTCATCCCTCAGCTGACTCTACCCTGACGATAGCAATGGCTGGTGATGTTGCTGATGGTTTAATTATTTTATTTTTGCCTGATAGCCAAGTTTTTAAGTGTCCTTTTCATTTTACGATCAAACACATTACTCAATAATAGTGGTAGTGGTTCTGAATTTACTCTTACTCCAAAAGGATTGCTGCCTTGTAAATTAGTTACACATTTTTTAAAGTAAATTATTTATTTATTTATTCTTGGTCATTTGATGTCTTAAATAAAGTTGGATTGGGAGAATATGATTCATGAGCATAAGCAAATCACCATATTTCATTATATAAGAAATTATTTAAACCAGCATGATGAAGTAGTAGGGAGATAAAATGAAAAACATGTGACTAGTCGGAAATATTTATATCTGTCCTGCTATACCATTCCTTGACCACTGTTCTATCTACTGCATAATCTTAAATTAGTAAGTAAATCAATTATTATCAACTTTGATACAACAATTATCATCAACTTAGATACACCTATTATCATCAACCCAATTATCATCAACTTAGCTACATCAATTATCATCAACTTACATACATCAATTATTATCAACTTAGATACATCAATTATTATCAACTTATATACATCAATTATTATCAAATTGCATATCATCACCTTCCATACACTAATTATTATAGACTTCCATCAATCATTATCGTAAACGTACATAAATCAATCATTAAAGACTTCCATAAGTCAATTATCATAAACTTCGATGCATCAATTATTATCAATTTCCTTACATCAATTATTCTATAAAGCCTCCTGGTTCTGAGGATAAACTGGTCATTACTACTTGACAAAACCGGCAAACCACTTCGACATTAGAGCACAACTCTCAACGTAATGGTCCGCTGGATTTGATGACCTAATCACATTGGTTGATCGCTTTTCCTTTCTTCCAAGTTTGTCGAAATTTCGCAATCGTTTACAATGGTCAAAGAATTATCGTGTGTCGCTGGTCAAGCGTTCGGTTTCTTTCGGACAACTTACATATTATGATTGATATTCAGTTTGATCATATCTGTCCTGATTGACTTGTTTGTCCAATATCATTTTTGCTGGTGTTTCGTTGTTGATCGTGTGTGGTGCATTATGGTAACATCAGGAAAATTTCTTAGTAATCGAATTTGGGCCCATGGCGCTCGAAAGCATAGCCATTTTGAATTATTGAACGAATTGCTCAGCAAGACAATTAGTACTAGGATAGTACAGAGCAGATATTAGCTGCCGAATACACTTGGATTAGAATTCGGATGAAACTCCTTAATCCGAAAAAAAATACCAAGCACTGCTCTCACAGTATGCATGTTTCGGAAATCCAATTGTGGCGGTCTTCTCAGTAATGTTCATTGTGGCGATCTTCTCAGTAATGTTTATTGTGGCGGTCTTCTCAGTAATGTTCATTGTGGAGGTCTTCTCAGTTATGTTTATTGTGGCGGTCTTCTCAGTAATGTTAATTGCTACATTTCTGAAGATGTAGATTTCGCGTCTACTACAATGAAGAACATATTGTCCGTTAAACGGTTCTGAAAATTCAGTATGCATGAAACATGGATGCAAATTGTACCCATATTCGTGCTCTGACCGTGCCTATATATATCATTATCTCTACAAAGGTACCAAGTGTAGCTTTTTAACCAGGAACTTGTTCACCAAATCGTTGTAGCTGGAGTGGAATTCATCAAACGCTCAAACGCAGGATAGCGTAGACGTAGGGGAATGATTTCCCTTTCCGCCCCAACCTACAGGTGTAACTTTCTATCATACGTGCTGCATATACCTCTGTCTCATTGTTGTTTACATCCGGGTTCTATCCCATCACATTATAGATTGATGGCAAGGTCGCTTTGGTCATATAAAGTAAAGGATATCTATGTAATTTTACTCGGTCGTTTTTTGTCGTTAAGGGTGTTAATCATAGCTTCTGTCTCTTTTTAATGAAACCGGCACAGTCAATTTAATATCAAAAGGATTAAACCTGTTCATAAAAAAGAGTTTGAAATTTAAAGATATGTGGTAATCCTGATTTGCTAGAGCGCGTGAATCCTGTGGTAATCCTGATTTGCTAGAGCGCGTGAATCCTGTGGTAATCCTGATTTGCTAGAGCGCGTGAATCATTTGCTCCAATTGTAGGAGGTAGTAGAAATGTGTATTATAAATGTGATAATTTCTGGTAAAAACATCTAGGTAAACACCGAAAGAAAATGAAACCAGTTGTCCGAGAGAGTTGCGCACAACCTCTTCAGCGACGCCCACATTTAAAACTAGGTCAAATCAAAGTAATGCCGCGCTGTTCAAATGAGACCGGAATTTGTAATGCCTACGAAACGACTGGTTATATAACATACGAAACGACTGGTTATATAACATACGAAACGACTGGTTATATAACATACGAAACGACTGGTTATATAGCATACGAAACGACTGGTTATATAACATACGAAACGACTGGTTATATAACATACGAAACGACTGGTTATATAACATACGAAACGACTGGTTATATAGCATACGAAACGACTGGTTATATAACATACGAAACGACTGGTTATATAACATACGAAACGACTGGTTATATAGCATACGAAACGACTGGTTATATAACATACGAAACGACTGGTTATATAACATACGAAACGACTGGTTATATAACATACGAAACGACTGGTTATATAACATACGAAACGACTGGTTATATAACAGAGAGTGGAATTGGGTGAACAAGAAAATATTTATCAACATGTATCTCTCGAGATCTGATATTAGTTTTCAGTCGAAAGAGATTTTTTATTATGATTATTAGAATCTATTGTTATTTTCTATTTCTCATATTTGTCTTTGAAAACATACAAATTGTCAATGTACCTGTGTACTTTTCCATTCGCTCTAATATTCAGCAAAAAAAAACTTTATATACATTATACCTTAGCTATTTGTGTCACAACTCATTACATTGTGCAATCACGTCATGCAGAGCTGTGCTTGGCTGTAGGTTCTTATGACTTGTGACATCATCAAAGAAAGGGACAGGAAATGGAATTATCGCCATTTTAAAATTGATATCGCGGTCTGATAAAGTTCTATTTTCTTCCTTACTTACGTTTATGTCACCAACAGAATCTTACGTGAATTTCCGTTGTATATGAAATTTATGAAAACCTGTTATTTCTTTGTCTTGTTTCATAAGCTCAAACAGAAACTATTTTAAGAAAAATACTCTAAAAATAGCATAGAGAAGTCTGCGTCAGAACAAGCTCGGGCGCTTTATGATTGATCTTATTTTAATGTTTTTCACGAGATCCATCAGTTTAGTGTCAATGATGTTTATCTTTTAACACAGTCATTGAAAACTGCGTTGTGAGCTTTCGGAAACATATTTCTTTCGGCAAGCAAAGAGTGCAAAAGACTGGGGCTTTACAACCGTTCACCATTCGGCGATGGCACGAAAGTGAAAAATGATGTTTTAAACAACGCCCTCCCCGTCTCTATTCCCCTCTCCCCAATTCGCCGTCCCTCCTTATGCTGATGAATAATTTTGATTTCCCTAGTTTTAGTTGTCCTCCCTCTCTAGAACTGTAGTTGCTCAGTCTGTGGTGGTTATGTTAGCATGATGTGTGATGGCGGAATTATTGTATTATTTCCTTAAGAACTCCTGGGCCAGTTGTCCAAACGGCGAATAGGCTAATCACAGTTTAACAACAACTTTTAAAATCCTGATAAAATCATTTCTGGAAAAACTAACTTGACCAAATTTTATGAAAACTCTAGCACTCTTCAATCTCTTCCTACCTGCTGAAGAAATAGACTCACATAGGGTTTTATGAAAGGAGAAATGAGGTTTTAACTAATAAAGTGATTAAGATAATCACTTTTTGAACATACGTTGTTCTTAAAAAATAGTAAAAGTAAAAACAAAGAGATTGACAAGTGACCTCTCATCTGAACCAGGTGTATGACAAATTATTTTCAGTATCTATTAATATACATGTAAACATCACGGTTTGTCTACAACAAAACCTTATAGTACTGTCAAAAATAAAGTACGATTCCTCTGATCTGCAGTTAAAATCGAAAGGAAAAATAAGCCAGTCTTCAAAATAAATCATACAAATTTCTAGCATTTAAAAGTATATACAGCGATTTATTTTCAAGGTAATACGTTCAAATTGTTTTTTATAATTAATTCCCCGGTTTGTTTATATTATACATTTACAATGTATGTCTATATATACATACAAATTACGCCCATAAACTGGTTATTATTACTCCTGCTTAGAGGTCTACATTTTGGGGGTAGGACGACAGGTTTTCTATTGTCGGTATAATGTATCCTGTTGGGGTTTTTTGGTAGTATGCTTCATTGATGTAGCGGTGTACAGGGGAGACCGTCCTCAAATGGCCATAGCTGTTGATAGGACGTTCGTCAATATGCTTCAGTGAGGTCGCACTATACAGGGGAGACCGTCCTTAAATGATGTAAATGTTTATATACACACACACAATTCATAACAATACCATATTACAGGTAACAGTTTGAAATATTTCTGTGCAATACTTAAGGGGCAAAAACCATGTGACATTAAATCAGGATTTCACTTTGTCTTAAAATACACTAGAAATGTTTTATAACAATACGTCACCGGATACCATTGTTCTGTCTATCACCTCAGTCTTAACCAATGAATTTCCTTTACTTTGTTCTAAAGTCGTATGTACGAAAACACAATAGAGCGACATTGTTCTTTAAACAGATTTGAATAGTTATTATTTTTGCGTCCGGTATCTTGTCCGAGGTCCATGTTGATTCTGAAAAAAATAGATCAATTTTGCTCAGTTTTTTATTTATTTAGTTTTATTGCGAAAGTTTTCAGATGTATAAAGCTGCAAAACGAGTCATTTAAGCGCTAAAATAATGAAGGACTGGGAAACAGAAATAAAATAATTGAACAGACTTTAAAGTAAGTGACTGCGGTTTTTTTTCTCTTTTTTATTTCTCTTTTTTTTTCTTTTAAGTGTCAAGGAAAATAGTGACAAGGAAAATAAAGATAAATGAAATTGCTTTTTAAGAGGACGTCTGTCTGATTGCGGTGTGTAAAAATAAACATTTAAGTGCCTAGGTCTAATTCATACTTCTTTTATTGTATATAAGTTTGTCTAAGTATGTATATAAAAGACGGGTTATATATAAACAGAGGCTGTATTTATAGAAAAGTGTGTAGGCTCCATGCGTTTATTACACAGTAATACTCATGTTTCATGGCGTTCTCTCGGTATAAATATCTTCAAAATAAACCTTAACAGATTGTTTCCTAAAGTAACCTGTTGTAATAGACAAAGATATCGCCTAAAACAAACGAATGTTACCAACAACGATTCAATAAAGATGTTGATGTTTAAAAACGATGGCGACATATCATGTTGTAAACAGTAATATACCCAGTGTGGGCGTGGGAGGGTGTCGTTAAGTTGTCCGGCTCGGACACAGAAATAGTAACTAACAAGCGGTTTTTTGGTGTCACGTGCCGGTGAGATTATATAAATAAGAATGTTACCAAGGTGACAGTCCGCTGTGTTAATATTGACTATAGATATAATCTGACAACCAGTCAATTCACTCAGTAGATATATTTACATTTCAGATTTAATTAAAACAAAAATAAGTTTCTGACTTTTTTTCATTTACTCACAGGAAGAGATGTATGGATACAGAGCTTTAATATGAGTCATCCGTGTCGACATGCTAAACGTTGACGTAGCGTGGGTCAAGTTGGCGCCAAAACATAAGTTTAAGGGGCGGTCGCGACACAAAGCATTAATAGGAAATTGCATTTTTGAAAAAGGTTGTGTTTTTTTTAATCGTCGTTGTCTTCGTCGTCTTCGTCGTTGTCGTCGTCTACAAAACAAATTATCTATAATACATCAGAAAGTGTAGTTGTTACTCTAGAATAGTGTTAGATTCTCACTATATTCTAAACGACTTTATTTCATTTTCGCTTGAGTGATTTTCCATATTCAAAAAAATTGCATAATGAGAAAAGGAATGTTTTTTACTGGCTAAGTTTGGCGTTTAAACTGTTATGGATCGAAACAACAAAGGTAACAAAAGCGATTAAAATTTCTGAATGAAGTTACTAAAATTGTAAATAGGGAAAATCCAAGATTCGTATTCCGGGTGATTTATTATGAAATAGTCTCATTGCGCAGACAACCTAAAAATTGTATTTTGCTTTGTTTTGTATGTAGTGTAACAGGAATTAACGTCCTCCAATGATAACAATTTGATTCTTGTGAACTGATAGAATACTGAGATAAGGGATTGCCATTTCGCTTTTAGTAATCTTGTAATACCAAAATGATATGGATTTGAACTCCTATTTGCTGTGAAATATAAATCATCTAGTAAAAACAAGAGAATGTTGGCAGTATCATAAATAGATTGAGGTAGTTCAAAAATTGAACAAAAAAAAAAGAAAAACTGGAAAGTATTAAAAATAATAAGAACAGGAATTCCGGAAGGTTAAGCGTCTTCTGTTTCGTCGGAGACACCCGTCATACAAATCTAGGTCACAGCGACACCCGTCATACAAATCTAGGTCACAGTGACACCCGTCATACAAAGCTGGGTCACAGCGACACCCGTCATACAAATCTAGGTCACAGTGACACCCGTCATACAAAGCTGGGTCACAGCGACACCCGTCATACAAATCTAGGTCACAGCGACACCCGCCATACAAATCTAGGTCACAGCGACAACGGTCATACAAATCTGGGTCACAGCGACACCCGTCATACAAATCTAGGTCACAGCGACAACGGTCATACAAATCTGGGTCACAGCGACACCCGTCATACAAATCTAGGTCACAGCGACACCCGCCATACAAATCTAGGTCACAGTGACACCCGTCATACAAAGCTGGGTCACAGCGACACCCGTCATACAAATCTAGGTCACAGCGACAACGGTCATACAAATCTAGGTCACAGTGACACCCGTCATACAAATCTAGGTCACAGTGACACCCGTCATACAAATCTAGGTCACAGTGACACCAGTCATACAAATCTGGGTCACAGCGACACCCGTCATACAAATTTTGATCACACGCTTATAATGCAGCTTTGTTGTAACGTTTCCATGTGGGGTACGTTTCAAGTAAATATCGAGATAATCGGTTGATGCTGAAGTTTCCTTGGTTTCAAGAAAGACAGTATGTAATCCACATGGCCAATAGTATTTGTTTTAAAAAGACAACACATCGTCAATATATCTACAGGTGAAATTGAAGGCATTATTTTCCTGTTTTTATAAGAAAAATAACCATCAGATGGTCCCGTTGTGTTCCAATAGATATGCCAACAGTCTGTTGATCTGTTCCCACGATTCCATCCTCGGTGTCTGGGCCTTACATGCATTCTGAGTTCCCGTATAGTTCACAACAATTTACTTATAACGCCGTCCGCCTTTCCTAGAAATGAAAACTCTCATCACATGAGAAGGAATGCGTTCCTTGGATGGGGTATGATAATACAAAGGGTGGACAAATAATTGTTTATAGGAGTGACTGGTGATTGATCGAAAGCACTTTGGATTTCTTCAATATCCGCATTCCGTGTGTAGGTAGTATCAAAATATGACTACAACTTAATAGTGAACGTTATGGTAGTGAGAAGTTTGGATATTAGTAGAGCAAGAGGCTTAGCCAGCAATGTAATGAACTAGGTCTAGCTCTTCTAGGGACATCATACAGCTGTTTTGTCCTTCTAGGACTCGTCAGTTACGCTAGAGACACCAAGCAGCTGTTTTGTCCTTCTAGGACTCGTCAGTTACGCTAGAGACACCATACAGCTGTTTTGTCCTTCTAGGACTCGTCAGTGATGCTAGGGACACCATACAGCTGTTTTGTCCTTCTAGGACTGGTTAGTGATGTTATGGACATCATACAGCTGTTTCGTCCTTCTAGGACTCGTCAGTGATGCTAGGGACACCATACAGCTGTTTGTCCTTCTAGGACTCGTCAGTGATGCTAGAGAAACCAAGCAGCTGTTTCCACCTTGTAGGACTCGTCAGTGATGCTAGGGACATCATACAGCTGTTTCGTCCTTCTAGGACTCGTCAGTTACCCTAGAGACACCATGCAGCTGTTTTGTCCTTCTAGGACTCGTCAGTGATGCTAGGGACACCATACAGCTGTTTGTCCTTCTAGGACTCGTCAGTGATGCTAGGGACACCATACAGCTGTTTCGTCCTTCTAGGACTGGTTAGTGATGTTATGGACATCATACAGCTGTTTCGTCCTTCTAGGACTCGTCAGTTACGCTAGAGACACCATACAGCTGTTTTGTCCTTCTAGGACTCGTCAGTGATGCTAGGGACACCATACAGCTGTTTTGTCCTTCTAGGACTGGTTAGTGATGTTATGGACATCATACAGCTGTTTCGTCCTTCTAGGACTCGTCAGTGATGTTAGGGACACCATACAGCTGTTTGTCCTTCTAGGACTCGTCAGTGATGCTAGAGACACCAAGCAGCTGTTTCCTCCTTGTAGGACTCGTCAGTGATGCTAGGGACATCATACAGCTGTTTCGTCCTTCTAGGACTCGTCAGTTACGCTAGAGACACCATGCAGCTGTTTTGTCCTTCTAGGACTCGTCAGTGATGCTAGGGACACCATACAGCTGTTTCGTCCTTCTAGGACTGGTTAGTGATGTTATGGACATCATACAGCTGTTTCGTCCTTCTAGGACTCGTCAGTGATGCTAGGGACACCATACAGCTGTTTGTCCTTCTAGGACTCGTCAGTGATGCTAGAGACACCATGCAGCTGTTTCCTCCTTGTAGGACTCGTCAGTGATGCTAGGGACATCATACAGCTGTTTCGTCCTTCTAGGACTCGTCAGTGATGCTAGGGACACCATACAGCTGTTTGTCCTTCTAGGACTCGTCAGTGATGCTAGAGACACCATGCAGCTTTTTCCTCCTTCTAGGACTCGTCAGTGATGCTAGGGACATCATACAGCTGTTTCGTCCTTCTAGGACTGGTTAGTGATGTTATGGACATCATACAGCTGTTTCGTCCTTCTAGGACTCGTCAGTTACGCTAGAGACACCATACAGCTGTTTGTCCTTCTAGGACTCGTCAGTGATGCTAGGGACACCATACAGCTGTTTCGTCCTTCTAGGACTGGTTAGTGATGTTATGGACATCATACAGCTGTTTCGTCCTTCTAGGACTCGTCAGTGATGCTAGGGACACCATACAGCTGTTTGTCCTTCTAGGACTCGTCAGTGATGCTAGAGACACCATGCAGCTGTTTCCTCCTTGTAGGACTCGTCAGTGATGCTAGGGACATCATACAGCTGTTTCGTCCTTCTAGGACTCGTCAGTTACGCTAGAGACACCATACAGCTGTTTTGTCCTTCTAGGACTCGTCAGTGATGCTAGGGACACCATACAGCTGTTTGTCCTTCTAGGACTCGTCAGTGATGCTAGGGACACCATACAGCTGTTTCGTCCTTCTAGGACTGGTTAGTGATGTTATGGACATCATACAGCTGTTTCGTCCTTCTAGGACTCGTCAGTTACGCTAGAGACACCATACAGCTGTTTTGTCCTTCTAGGACTCGTCAGTGATGCTAGGGACACCATACAGCTGTTTTGTCCTTCTAGGACTGGTTAGTGATGTTATGGACATCATACAGCTGTTTCGTCCTTCTAGGACTCGTCAGTGATGTTAGGGACACCATACAGCTGTTTGTCCTTCTAGGACTCGTCAGTGATGCTAGAGACACCAAGCAGCTGTTTCCTCCTTGTAGGACTCGTCAGTGATGCTAGGGACATCATACAGCTGTTTCGTCCTTCTAGGACTCGTCAGTTACGCTAGAGACACCATGCAGCTGTTTTGTCCTTCTAGGACTCGTCAGTGATGCTAAGGACACCATACAGCTGTTTGTCCTTCTAGGACTCGTCAGTTACGCTAGAGACACCATACAGCTGTTTTGTCCTTCTAGGACTCGTCAGTGATGCTAGGGACACCATACAGCTGTTTCATCCTTCTAGGACTGGTTAGTGATGTTATGGACATCATACAGCTGTTTCGTCCTTCTAGGACTCGTCAGTGATGCTAGGGACACCATACAGCTGTTTGTCCTTCTAGGACTCGTCAGTGATGCTAGAGACACCAAGCAGCTGTTTCCTCCTTGTAGGACTCGTCAGTGATGCTAGGGACATCATACAGCTGTTTCGTCCTTCTAGGACTCGTCAGTTACGCTAGAGACACCATGCAGCTGTTTTGTCCTTCTAGGACTCGTCAGTGATGCTAGGGACACCATACAGCTGTTTGTCCTTCTAGGACTCGTCAGTGATGCTAGGGACACCATACAGCTGTTTGTCCTTCTAGGACTCGTCAGTGATGCTAGAGACACCATGCAGCTTTTTCCTCCTTCTAGGACTCGTCAGTGATGCTAGGGACATCATACAGCTGTTTCGTCCTTCTAGGACTGGTTAGTGATGTTATGGACATCATACAGCTGTTTCGTCCTTCTAGGACTCGTCAGTTACGCTAGAGACACCATACAGCTGTTTTGTCCTTCTAGGACTCGTCAGTGATGCTAGGGACACCATACAGCTGTTTCGTCCTTCTAGGACTGGTTAGTGATGTTATGGACATCATACAGCTGTTTCGTCCTTCTAGGACTCGTCAGTGATGCTAGGGATACCATACAGCTGTTTGTCCTTCTAGGACTCGTCAGTGATGCTAGAGACACCATGCAGCTGTTTCCTCCTTGTAGGACTCGTCAGTGATGCTAGGGACATCATACAGCTGTTTCGTCCTTCTAGGACTCGTCAGTTACGCTAGAGACACCATGCAGCTGTTTTGTCCTTCTAGGACTCGTCAGTGATGCTAGGGACACCATACAGCTGTTTGTCCTTCTAGGACTCGTCAGTGATGCTAGGGACACCATACAGCTGTTTCGTCCTTCTAGGACTGGTTAGTGATGTTATGGACATCATACAGCTGTTTCGTCCTTCTAGGACTCGTCAGTTACGCTAGAGACACCATACAGCTGTTTTGTCCTTCTAGGACTCGTCAGTGATGCTAGGGACACCATACAGCTGTTTTGTCCTTCTAGGACTGGTTAGTGATGTTATGGACATCATACAGCTGTTTCGTCCTTCTAGGACTCGTCAGTGATGTTAGGGACACCATACAGCTGTTTGTCCTTCTAGGACTCGTCAGTGATGCTAGAGACACCAAGCAGCTGTTTCCTCCTTGTAGGACTCGTCAGTGATGCTAGGGACATCATACAGCTGTTTCGTCCTTCTAGGACTCGTCAGTTACGCTAGAGACACCATGCAGCTGTTTTGTCCTTCTAGGACTCGTCAGTGATGCTAGGGACACCATACAGCTGTTTGTCCTTCTAGGACTCGTCAGTGATGCTAGAGACACCATGCAGCTTTTTCCTCCTTCTAGGACTCGTCAGTGATGCTAGGGACATCATACAGCTGTTTCGTCCTTCTAGGACTGGTTAGTGATGTTATGGACATCATACAGCTGTTTCGTCCTTCTAGGACTCGTCAGTTACGCTAGAGACACCATACAGCTGTTTTGTCCTTCTAGGACTCGTCAGTGATGCTAGGGACACCATACAGCTGTTTCGTCCTTCTAGGACTGGTTAGTGATGTTATGGACATCATACAGCTGTTTCGTCCTTCTAGGACTCGTCAGTGATGCTAGGGACACCATACAGCTGTTTGTCCTTCTAGGACTCGTCAGTGATGCTAGAGACACCATGCAGCTGTTTCCTCCTTGTAGGACTCGTCAGTGATGCTAGGGACATCATACAGCTGTTTCGTCCTTCTAGGACTCGTCAGTTACGCTAGAGACACCATGCAGCTGTTTTGTCCTTCTAGGACTCGTCAGTGATGCTAGGGACACCATACAGCTGTTTGTCCTTCTAGGACTCGTCAGTGATGCTAGGGACACCATACAGCTGTTTGTCCTTCTAGGACTCGTCAGTGATGCTAGAGACACCATGCAGCTTTTCCCTCCTTCTAGGACTCGTCAGTGATGCTAGGGACATCATACAGCTGTTTCGTCCTTCTAGGACTGGTTAGTGATGTTATGGACATCATACAGCTGTTTCGTCCTTCTAGGACTCGTCAGTTACGCTAGAGACACCATACAGCTGTTTGTCCTTCTAGGACTCGTCAGTGATGCTAGAGACACCATGCAGCTGTTTCCTCCTTGTAGGACTCGTCAGTGATGCTAGGGACATCATACAGCTGTTTCGTCCTTCTAGGACTCGTCAGTTACGCTAGAGACACCATGCAGCTGTTTTGTCCTTCTAGGACTCGTCAGTGATGCTAGGGACACCATACAGCTGTTTGTCCTTCTAGGACTCGTCAGTGATGCTAGGGACACCATACAGCTGTTTCGTCCTTCTAGGACTGGTTAGTGATGTTATGGACATCATACAGCTGTTTCGTCCTTCTAGGACTCGTCAGTTACGCTAGAGACACCATACAGCTGTTTTGTCCTTCTAGGACTCGTCAGTGATGCTAGGGACACCATACAGCTGTTTTGTCCTTCTAGGACTGGTTAGTGATGTTATGGACATCATACAGCTGTTTCGTCCTTCTAGGACTCGTCAGTGATGTTAGGGACACCATACAGCTGTTTGTCCTTCTAGGACTCGTCAGTGATGCTAGAGACACCAAGCAGCTGTTTCCCTCCTTGTAGGACTCGTCAGTGATGCTAGGGACATCATACAGCTGTTTCGTCCTTCTAGGACTCGTCAGTTACGCTAGAGACACCATGCAGCTGTTTTGTCCTTCTAGGACTCGTCAGTGATGCTAGGGACACCATACAGCTGTTTGTCCTTCTAGGACTCGTCAGTGATGCTAGGGACACCATGCAGCTGTTTTGTCCTTCTAGGACTCGTCAGTGATGCTAGGGACACCATACAGCTGTTTGTCCTTTTAGGACTCGTCAGTGATGCTAGGGACACCATACAGCTGTTTGTCCTGCTAGGACTCGTCAGTGATGCTAGAGACACCGTACAGCTGTTTCGTCCTTCTAGGACTCGTCAGTGATGCTAGGGACATCATACAGCTGTTTCGTCCTTCTAGGACTCGTCAGTTACGCTAGAGACACCATGCAGCTGTTTTGTCCTTCTAGGACTCGTCAGTGATGCTAGGGACACCATACAGCTGTTTGTCCTTCTAGGACTCGTCAGTGATGCTAGGGACACCATGCAGCTGTTTTGTCCTTCTAGGACTCGTCAGTGATGCTAGGGACACCATACAGCTGTTTGTCCTTTTAGGACTCGTCAGTGATGCTAGGGACACCATACAGCTGTTTGTCCTGCTAGGACTCGTCAGTGATGCTAGAGACACCGTACAGCTGTTTCGTCCTTCTAGGACTCGTCAGTGATGCTAGGGACATCATACAGCTGTTTCGTCCTTCTAGGACTCGTCAGTTACGCTAGAGACACCATACAGCTGTTTTGTCCTTCTATGACTCGTCAGTGATGCTAGGGACACCATACAGCTGTTTCGTCCTTCTAGAACTGGTTAGTGATGTTATGGACATCATACAGCTGTTTCGTTCTTCTAGGACTCGTCAGTTACGCTAGAGACACCATACAGCTGTTTGTCCTTCTAGGACTCGTCAGTGATGCTAGGGACATCATACAGCTGTTTCGTTCTTCTAGGTCTCGTCAGTTACGCTAGAGACACCATACAGCTGTTTCGTTCTTCTAGGACTCGTCAGTGATGCTAGGGACACCATACAGCTGTTTGTCCTTCTAGGACTCGTCAGTGATGCTAGGGACACCATACAGCTGTTTTATCCTTCCAAATCACGTCAGTGATGCTAGGGACACCATACATCTGTTTCGTCCTTCTAGGACTCGTCAGTGATGCTAGGGACACCATACAGCTGTTTCGTCCTTCTAGAACTGGTTAGTGATGTTATGGACATCATACAGCTGTTTCGTTCTTCTAGGACTCGTCAATGATGCTAGAGACATCATACAGCTGTTTCGTCCTTCTAGGACTCGTCAGTGATGCTAGGGACAACATACAACTGTCTCTTCCTTCAAGAACTCGTCAGTGAGGTTAGACATACAGCTAGTTCGTCCTTCTAGGACTTGTCAGTGATGCTATAGACACTATACAACTGTCTCTTCCTTCAAGAACTCGTCAGTGATGTTAGAGACACCATACAGCTGTTTCGATCTTCTAGGACTCGTCAGTGATATTAACGAACTAAAGTTGTGATACCGAGGAGGTGACTAAAATAAGAAGACAAAGTCAAAATTGGGATATGAGATGTAAAACCCATAGATTTCAAAAGAAATCAGATGGTATTACTACCTCGTGTGTCTCCTGTGGAAGTCCATTTGTATGAAAACTATTAAACGAAACCTCAATGCAGGTTGATATAGAAGTTCTGAAACTATGATAGTCTGAAGTTTTTCTTAGCAATAGATCTCCGAAGGTGAGGTCCGAAGGTAAGGTGATGTCCGAAGGTGATGTCCGAAGGTAAGGTGATGTCCGAAGGTAAGGTGATGCCCGAAGGTGATGTCCGAAGGTAAGGTGATGTCCGAAGGTAAGGTGATGCCCGAAGGTGATGCCCGAAGGTGATGCCCGAAGGTGATGTCCGAAGGTAAGGTGATGTCCGAAGGTGATGTCCGAAGGTGATGTCCGAAGGTAAGGTGATGTCCGAAGGTGATGTCCGAAGGTAAGGTGATATCCGAAGGTAAGGTGATGTCCGAAGGTAAGGTGATGTCGGAAGGTAAGGTGATGTCCGAAGGTAAGGTGATGTCCGAAGGTAAGGTGATGTCCGAAGGTGATGTCCGAAGGTAAGGTGATGTCCGAAGGTGATGTCCGAAGGTGATGTCGGAAGATAAGGTGATGTCCGAAGGTGATGTCCGAAGGTAAGGTGATGTCCGAAGGTGATGTCCGAAGGTGTTGTCCGAAGGTAAGGTGATGTCCGAAGGTAAGGTGATGTCGGAAGATAAGGTGATGTCCGAAGGTGATGTCCGAAGGTAAGGTGATGTCCGAAGGTGATGTCCGAAGGTGATGTCCGAAGGTAAGGTGATGTCCGAAGGTAAGGTGATGTCCGAAGGTAAGGTGATGTCCGAAGGTGATGTCCGAAGGTGATGTCCGAAGGTAAGGTGATGTCCGAAGGTGATGTCCGAAGGTAAGGTGATGTCCGAAGGTAAGGTGATGTCCGAAGGTAAGGTGATGTCCGAAGGTAAGGTGATGTCCGAAGGTAAGGTGATGTCCGAAGGTAAGGTGATGTCCGAAGGTAAGGTGATGTCCGAAGGTGATGTCCGAAGGTAAGGTGATGTCCGAAGGTAAGGTGATGTCCGAAGGTGATGTCCGAAGGTAAGGTGATGTCCGAAGGTGATGTCCGATGGTAAGGTGATGTCCGAAGGTGATGTCGGAAGATAAGGTGATGTCCGAAGGTGATGTCCGAAGGTAAGGTGATGTCCGAAGGTGATGTCCGAAGGTAAGGTGATGTCCGAAGGTAAGGTGATGTCCGAAGGTGATGTCGGAAGGTGATGTCCGAAGGTAAGGTGATGTCCGAAGGTGATGTCCGAAGGTGATGTCGGAAGGTGATGTCCGAAGGTAAGGTGATGTTCGAAGGTGATGTCCGAAGGTAAGGTGATGTCCGAAGGTAAGGTGATGTCGGAAGGTGATGTCCGAAGGTGATGTCCGAAGGTGATGTTTGGAGAGATAAGTTCCTGTGTCACTTCGGAATGGTGACCCCACGTTCGACAGAGCTCGCATGTGATTTACCCAGTGAATAACGTCGAATCGAAATCGAAAGTAAAAATCCTTTCTAGCGAGCCAATTTGTCATTTATCATGGAGTAATATTGACCAGTAGTTATATAAGATTTAATATAGTAGAGTACAATAGCAAGACTTGCATTATATTACAATACACCATGCTACAGTGAAATATTACACCATACCATGCTACAGTGAAATAATACACCATACCATGCTACAGTGAAATGTTACACCATACCATGCTACAGTGAAATATTACACCATACCATGCTACAGTGAAATGTTACACCATACCATGCTACAGTGAAATGTTACACCATACCATGCTACAGTGAAATGTTACACCATACCATGCTACAGTGAAATGTTACACCATACCATGCTACAGTGAAATGTTACACCATACCATGCTACAGTGAAATATTACACCATACCATGCTACAGTGAAATGTTACACCATACCATGCTACAGTGAAATGTTACACCATACCATGCTACAGTGAAATGTTACACCATACCATGCTACAGTGAAATGTTACACCATACCATGCTACAGTGAAATGTTACACCATACCATGCTACAGTGAAATGTTACACCATACCATGCTACAGTGAAATGTTACACCATACCATGCTACAGTGAAATGTTACACCATACCATGCTACAGTGAAATGTTACACCATACCATGCTACAGTGAAATATTACACCATACCATGCTACAGTGAAATGTTACACCATACCATGCTACAGTGAAATGTTACACCATACCATGCTACAGTGAAATATTACACCATACCATGCTACAGTGAAATATTACACCATACATGTGAAATATTACACCATACATGTGAAATATTACACCATACCACATTGAAATGTTACATTGCATTACAGTGAAATGTTACACGATACTACAATGAAACATTACACAATACTACAGTGAAATGTTACACCATACCAAAGTGAAATATTACACTTTACCACAGTGAAATGTTACAACATACCACAGTGAAATGTTACATCATACTACCGTGAAATGCTTCATCAGACATCTAGCTGTCAGAATGTCAAGGTCTGGTGGCAGGGCCAGAGGAAAATCGGGCTATCAATTTGATATCGTGACATTACTTGCATTTTAACCAAGACAATCATGACGGGTGTCGCTGTGACCTAGATTTGTATGGCGGGTGTCGCCGTGACCTAGATTTATAAGGCGGGTGTCGTCGCGACCTACATGTACATTTGTATATCGGGTGTCGCCGTGACCTGTATTTGTATGGCGAGTGTCGCTGTGACCTAGATTTGTATGGCGGGTGTCGCCGTGACCTAGATTTGTATGGCGGGTGTCGTGTCTACCTAAATTTGTATGGCGGGTGTCGCCGTGACCTAGATTTGTATGGCGGGTGTCGTCGTGACCTACATTTGTATGGCGGGTGTCGTCGTGACCTAGATTTGTAGGGCGGGTGTCGTCGTGACCTAGATTTGTATGGCGGGTGTCGCCGTGACCTAGATTTGTATGGCGGGTGTCGTCGGTGAAGCAGATGACGCTTACTCTTCCGGAACATTTGGTCTAGTACCGTTGTCACTTTTCTGGGCCAGTTTCTGATGTATATATCTATATTGTTGTTTATTGCCATTCTCGTAGTAACACTTTAAAGTTAGACATAGTTTCGGGTTTTCTTGCTATCGTTAAAATGAGTGTCCAGCAAAAAAAAAAAGTATTTTCTAAAACAGTACATTTTATATTATAATGGGAATTAAAAGGGTTTGTCTCTGGTATGGTTAGTCATTTCTATCACCATTTTGAACACAATTAGTTGTTTATTTATTAACTCTGATGTAATGATACCAAAGTATATTATACTCCTACTGGGTTCAAGTTAATAATTCATCTAAGTTAAAGAATATTATTCTACAACAATAGGCTGATTTGTTGGTATTGTTTAACGCCTAGTCAATACAGTAAGACCATTAAGGCGGTATCTTCTCTAATTGTTCCAACCTGAGGGCCATTCCAGAGCGGTATGGTATTACCACGGAACATGATTTAATGTCAGGAAGCGTGGTGTTATATGTCAAGGGAGACAACCTCCGTGTCGTAAACCTTACTAGAGTTGAATAAATGTCAGGATGAAGTGCTCTTAAAAATAATAAGATAAGTAGTTTTTATCTTTTAGAAATAAGCATTACACGATATGTTAAAAATGTATCTTTCATTTAATTTGCCAATTAATCCTTTCCGCTTATTTCATTGTTTGTTCAGGCATTCCATCCAATACAATTGGAATTTAGTTTTATTATTTTGGAAGAAATGAATGAATGAATGAATGAATCAATCAATC